>NC_079488.1:91138515-91799419 GCF_020520425.1 Spinacia oleracea | reverse complement strand
AATAATATTATTACTATTATTATTGTTATTATTATTATTATTATTATTATTATTATTATTATTATTAAGTTAAATTAAACTGAATTAAACTGAACTGAACTGAATGCTCCTGAACTGAACTGAACTGACTGAACTGAATACTCCTGAATTGAACTGAACTGAACTGAAATGCCAATAAGTCCTGAAACTGAAATTAAGCCAAAAAGAACAGGGCATAACTCCCACTGGGTTTGAAAATCCTACATATATATGCTGAAAAGATGTAATGAAACAGAGTTCATCCCTTATGACATGTTTTCTCTAGCTTTGACAAAAAAAATTAATGTGATAGTCGTTTGAGAGTATCATTTAGAAACTGTATAGGAAAATAATCGTGATTACCATTAATCGAATACAATTCAATTTCTCCAACTAGACATATCATATTCTTGTGGAGCTATGATTGTAATAAATGCCAGACATATAAATAATCATCTTAATGTAGTCTAGGTGTTTCAAATATCTTGCCAAGTTGATTTTATGTCCTTTTGTGAATCGCATTGAAGCATTAATGCATTTCATTTTGAGTAAATTTAGCCATATTTTCTCAAGTTCTTGTGAAATAGATAAGTCGTAAAATTCATCTTTGTACCATGAACGTAATTATATTGTCTAGAACCTTCTAACAATAGTCAATTTCTATGTCATGTTCAACAAGTAAGACTTGTGTGTCTTACATTAATCAACTTTCAAAAATCTATGCCATGGAATCTTAGAATGTTGTCTTGTTGATATGGTCGTATGACATTGCCAAAGATACGTGAAACACAAATCAAGATATTTGATTTGAACCTTCTGAACTTTGAGTGTCAAGAGAATTGTTTGTTTATTAATCAATCATATGACTCAACCCATCACTACGCCAAAAAATTCCTTTTATAGCGCTTAATATGGCTTTTTACAGCGCTTCTTGAAGCACTGTTGATGGCTTCGCTATTAAAAGTAAAAGGTACTTTTAATAGCGCTTGTCAAAAGCACTATAAAAAGTACTGTTAGGATAATTCAAATATTTCTTTTACAGCACATTATAAGCGCTATTAAAGGTGTGCTATTAAATATTTTACTGCCAACTTTTAAATTATTTTCTCATAGCGGATGTATATGAAGCGCTATTAAAGTGAATTTTTTATATATAATTTCGCTTGCTGTAATATATTCCATTTTATGTAACAAAATAAATACATATTTAATTCAATGTACCATATATTGAAGAGTGTATAGTAAATAGTTGAATATTAATTTCCAAGAATGAATTTTGTAATTTTCACCCTAATAAAACCGATTACATAAATATATATGTTCTACAATAATAATTACAAACATTAAACTACGCAAAATACATTAATTAATAGAGTTGTATTTTTTTGACAACGTAACCTAGCTATTATACAATTGTTGTACAACATGAAGCACCCACCAAGTTTTTACTTCGTCAATCTGCTCTTTGTCAAAACTTGAACACGACAATCTGAAAAATTATTGCAAACCAACGGGGTATAAGATAATCACACATATGTAGAAGGGGAAAAAAATCTTTCTGCAAAAATACACAACCTCAAGAGGTATGGCAGCAAGCAAATACTAAAACTTTACATAACCTCAAGAGTTATGACAGCAAACAGAAACAAAACAGACTCATGTTCTAAATTCTCAAAACTTCATGAGAGGTAATTAATAGTTCATGAAAGGAGGGAGTAGTGTTTTGATTTGTGTTAACTTTAGATCTTTTTTATATGTTTGGAATTCTAAAGTATGTATTAGATACTACGTACATTATCAAGATGTACCATTGTGTGTCCCACTTACGTTTCGGGCCAGTTGGCATAGTCATCCATCAAGTCTTTTTTCCACTCATATATGCAGTGTATATGATTTTGAACTCATAAAAGAAGAGAAACTTATTTCAAATTGATATCAGCATGCCCTATTTCATATTTCCTGTACAATGATATTAACTAGTTTCTTTCCAGAGTCTTTGACACGCTGTGATCTTCTACTTTGATCACAAAATGGAAAAGTTGTACTATCTGTTAAGATTATAATTCTAAGAACACCTATTTAAACCAGTCATGTAAAAACCTTAATGACAATTTGGCAAAGGAAAGTCCTCGGAAGAGATAATCAAAGGTCAAACAGAACATAAACATAAATCAAGAAAACCTTCCGTGAAACTTCTCAAATGAACACATTTCAAGTGTCCAAGGAAAAAGATTTATTCCTAGTCCAGATTATTCTATGACAAAAGCATCATAACCACATTGTATAAGTCCCTCCTTTCTTCAATAAGAAACATAATTAACCTCATACATCTATATACCCATGAGGCTATGACAAAAGGTGCTTCATTCCAAATTTTGTAAAGTCCGTTTGGCCTTTTTAAAGTAATTTTAGTTAGCTTACAAGGTTGCGCCTCTTGTAGATCTTTATATTCGGCTCGTCATCCCATTTGGTTTTCCGGAAGGCCTCAGTAGTATTCTGTGCCAGTACCAATTATAGGTATGAATGATGATTATGAACAATTGATCTTCGTATTTGATTATGTATATATATATTAATATATATATATATATATATATATATATAATATATATATATAAATATTACCGACAACAGTTATAAGATTTCGTGCACTATACGTTAAGCCAAGCTGCAAGTTTGGGCCTCCCTTCTGTGATATCATACTTGTGCAAATCAATAAAAAAAATAGGATAGTATCTTTGTACAAATGAAGCATACACAACAACAGCCTGATCAGAAAAATAGCGGCAAACATTTGTCAGAGAACCATCAGCAGAACAACTGACATTCTAAATTAATACTCTTATCACTCTATGCAATATGTCACAAACCAACTTCTAAATTGACAGAAACCTATAAAAAGATGTTTATATGAATGAATATGTCTGACTGACCGCGTTAAACTGGACATGAGCAGGAAAGGCACTTCGTGATTGTATTTCTAAAACACTCTTCTAAATTGTTGAAAGCATTCCCTAGAATTGAACAAGGAGAGAAATGTAAACTATCACTCACAAATGAAAAGCAATGAACCAATGATTAAGCTAAGTTTATATTGATGAAGGCACACTTCATATTCTTACTCATTTCATCCTCTAAACGAGTTCCACTAAGGTAGAAGAAAAGAGTAGGGTTCCACTTGTCACTGTAGACAAACAACTACTATGTATATTCTTTCTTAGTAGGATCCTGCCCGCACAATGTCACCCTCATCGTACAACTGAATTCTTCAAGGTTCAACAGATCCTTATATAGTCTTAATTCTCATAAACAAAAAGTAAAGACTAATACCAGTTCTGGCATACCATATTACCATCCATTATCCAATTAACTAGGACTACAGATATCAGAATCCAATTCACCCTTAAAACATGAAAATATATGCAAGCTAGCTACAAAAGAACCTGTATAGCTCTTCCCGGTAAGAAAAAGATCCCTAGATTTGAATTAAGGAAACTTCACCAACCAATTCACTAAAAATGTGAGCATATCCTTAGCAGTAAAAAAAGTTGAACATTTTACATCAGCACAAACATGATACTTGCAAAATCACAACATTCAACAAAATTTGGCAGGAAGCAAATGATTCTAGTCATACTAGTGGTTGCATCCCACGCATTATAAATTTATATTTAGATAAAGTGTTTAAATACGACCATCCCATTCCAGCAGGCGACTGAACAAAGAGGAGATTCGACGCTACAAACAACAAATCGTATCACAGGATATAAATTACACCACAAAATGTCTAAAAACTAATGCAATAATCAATAACAAAACATAAATTGCACTAAAAAACAAATGTCTAGGAATCCAATTATGCAAAAACCTAATATATAAACCTAAATCAGAAATCTATTTAGAAAACCTAAGATTTAAACTTATGAATTATGCAAAACACTTAAATTCAAAACCTGATGAGAGAAAATTGAATAAGCTCGTACCCAAAAAAACCAAATTGAAACCCTAATCTAGAAATTACAGCGCCACAAGCACCGACATCACCGCCCACAACGCCACCATCGCCACACTGTTTCCCTAGATGCTAAAAGATAAAGGACGGTAGAGGAGGAGATGCGAGAGGAGAGAGGGGTGATCTAAGGAGGAGAGAGATAGAGATGCAAGGAGGTGAGGATGGAGGCGTACAGAAACTCCGTGAGAGATATTTTCTTTTAGGCGGTTTTTTTATTTATTTCTTAAATTTTTTGATAGTGTTTTATTGAAACCTATAGCTATTAAGTTCTTGTACGTACGACAACGCTTATTGTAAAAGCGCTATTAAATGCCTTATTTGATATCTTTGACAGCGAAATGGGTTAAAGCGCTATTAAAGAAGCGCCGTAAAATCATATTTGTGTAGTAGTGCATAAATGACATTTCATTCAAATAAACACTCAACGATTGTTTTTGTTTACTTTGAATGTGAGTATTTCTATGTTCAAACATAAATTATTTATGATTCTTAATGGAACAAAATGTCAATCTTTCGACTACAATCAGACGAATCAGACGGAAATCATATTTATCACGGCTACAACAGATCTATAGACCCCCTCGTCAATGAAGGCTGTAAATTACAGTGATATAAAAGAGGGTATACATAATGTTTGATATACTACGATCGTAGCTATGATGAAAGGAAGTTTTTATTTGATTCGATTGTTATGTATTTGTTAGATTTATATCTTTATGTAGATGTCTTATGACTTTTTATCAATGAATTAATTTGTTTATCAAAAAAAATTCCAACCTTTTGAATGACTTTAAAACAAACAAATGACTCTAAAGCTAATGTAGCACAACTTTGCTTCATTTTCCACTTGTAGGTCAAACAACCAGACTTAGCTTCCAAAATTTGAGTTCTTAACAAAAGTTAGAACCTCAAGCGGTAATCCAATACCATAGGAGTTCAATTGCTAAGTCGTTTATCTTTAATATAAACTTCAAGGTAGAAATAGAATTTTGATTTCATTTCTTTCGTTCCCGTTTCCTTTCCTTTCTAAACCCTTTTCTTATAGTCCAAAAGAGTTTAACTCTTTGCTTGATCTTCTTACTTTGTTATGTTTACAAAGTCCATTTCCTTTTATTCATTTTTAATGACCACATCCAATGAGTCTAGATCATTATTGAATCAAAGAGAACTTGGTTATTAACCAGGGGCGAAGCTAGACTCAGTAATGAAGGGGGGCCGATTTTACATATTGTAGTACGTATTAACTCTGATTGATCATCCTAATATTTACTCCTTAATTGTTAAAAAATCAAACATAACATAAGATTATAAGAACATAGACATTTGTTAGGGATAAATAAGCTTCGTAAATTGACCTTAGTTAATACGGAATAATGCTAAAGAAAACCAGTAAAAAAATTAAAAACCAAACTCAAAAGGGGTAAAAATTACGTAAGTTATAGTGCAAAGTATATGGAATAATAACATAGTCCACTTTTTAGCTTGTTTTTTTAGGGAGGCCTACCTTTTAGTACTACAGTAGTATTATTTATTTAGTATTTTAATTATGTTTTATCTTTTAGCAGGGGGCCATACACTATTTTTACACTAAAAACTCTTGTTATGTCAGCAATAGAGTACTACATTGGCTTACCTTTTATTGATACAGCAGAAACTTGAGGGGGGCCATGGCCTACTTAGGCCCCAATGGAGCTTCGCCTATGTTATTAACCATTGGTAATACATGATTCTTTAACTCAATACTTTATTATTCTAATACTACCCTAAATATATGAGATCCAATTGAACTACCATTCACATTTTAGTATAAAAAAAATAGGTCACGATATGCTCTAAACTTGGAATCTTATACGGAGTAATTTGTTGGGCACCATATGATACATAATCTTGACAAAATCAGTACTCCACTAAAGTAGTGTTTGACTAAATATGAATAGTGACTACAACTACTTTGTCTTCTGTTTTAGCTGACTCAGATCAATCCAGGTGGTTGGTCCCGATCTAATGAGACAAACGAAGATGCCAGATATTTTACCACTTCAATTGTGAAAAACGATTAAACTGGATTCGTACCATAAAGTGACACAACTCTATTTCACCACCATTTATCTTAGGTTAAAACTTTAAACTTTAAACTTTTTTATGGGTAAGTCAAAATGCTCGTGTGCCATGCTTGGCTTTACACATTTTCCCCAAATTTTGCCTAAAAGGCCAAGTGATTTTTGTAAACCGTTTTCCAATCTATTGTTAGAAAATTACAAAATTCTCAATTTGGTGCTTGTTTAAAAGTTAATAACCCTAGATATAAAAATTTCAAATAAAATAAATTAGCTTTGTAATTTCGATTCTATGTGAACAATAGTTTATATAATATTTTTTGAGCAAGCACCAGATTGAGAATATTTTTAATTTCTAACACTAGATAAGGAAACGATTCGATTTTGATACACCAACTGCAATATAAATAATATGAAATATATTGTACTCGTGTTTGACCAGAGTTTGATTTGAATTTTGTCGAAGAATAAATAATTATTGAGTGAACGCTTTGGATGCACCAAACTCTCTAGATGTACTATTGTGTATTTATAACGTTATACGTACAAATATTATGATATGACGTGATTTGACTAACTTTTTTCATGTAGTTGTGTTACATTGTACTTCATAATTTTTTTATCAGTTAATTTAAATCGTACAAACAATTTAGGACTTCTAAACGTAAGTGATTTCTATTTAACGAAAGGCAGATGATAAGTCCGGACATTTTAAATATAGCCAATGTTGGACCAAATGAGTTGATCGAACTCCAAGTAATACATTACCAAACAATTGGTTTTCCAGGCAACACGCAGCACATCAACCCCCTTTTTGAATTTGTACTGAGTGACAAATGACAATGGGTAAATATTTTTTCTTTTGGTTCTACTACGAGGAGTTCTCACCGCATTCGGCGAATGAACTAATCTCCCGCGGGAGTTTGCATGGGTACCTCGGTGGGCAGCATCCCTCCCAGTTGAAATTTTTTCCATTCCTAAGGCTCGAACCAGAGATCTTGGTTAAGGAGCAAGAGACCATTAATCACTCATGCCAATCTCAATTGATTAGTGTGTAAATATCAGTGTTATACAAAGAACATTAAAAGATTATTTCCCTTTATTAAATCATCACCCCATGTTTATTTATAATGATAAAAGATAGCAAAACTTCATAGCTAATAATGGTAAAATTGACCACTCAAATTAGACGACCCGTAATATAAAAAATAAAATAAATTACGCCACCACCAAAGCACCTTCAAGAAAAAGCTAGCTAATCCCCTCAAAATGAAGAGCAAAGCTACCCTAGAAGACAAACTTATTTCTTAGCTTTTGGTTACAAAGAAATAATTTGTTACTTTACGATTTCTTTATCAATTAACTTTTTATTTTTTTTATAATTTATCAATTAACTTAAGTACATACATTTTAGAATTTCTAAAATGAAATCATTTCAATTCTATTTCACGAACTGGACCTCCCAAAAGTAAAAAAATATACCACCAAAGCACCTTCAAGAACAAAGCTAGCTAATCCCCTCAAAATGAAGAACAAAGCTAGCCTAGAAGCCAAATTTATATCTTAGATTTGGGTTACAAAGAAATAATTTGTTACTTTACTATTTCTTTATCAATTAACTTTTTATTTTTTGATAATTTATCAATTAACTTAAGTACATACTTCATCCGATTTTTAATACTCGCAACGTTTGTGTATTTTACAATATTTACATATTCTATTTTGACTATTGTTGGTGATTTATACATAAGATAAAACATAATCATGTAGGATCTTGTTAGATTCGTCTCAATTTGTATTTTCAAAATATTAACTTTTTAAATTTTTTTCTTAAAGAGAGTTAAAGATATAATGATCAAAGTTTTGCATATGCATGCGTGAAAATTATCAACGTTACAAATATTATAAATCGGAGAAAATATATTTTAAAATTTCCAAAATTAAATCATTTCAATTCAATTTCATGAAAGGTCGGTTGGTAAATCAGGACAACAAATATAGATGTATCCAATGTTGGACCAAATATGCTCAACCCCAAAAATTCATTACCAAATAAGTGGTTTTCCAGGCATCACGCGACACTTCAATCCCTTTTTTGTATAGTGTGATGTATAAGTACATATTTCCCCTGTTTCAAAAAAAAAAAAATAGTACTTTTGACTAACATGTTTGCTACGATACAACTTTAAATATAATTATCTTTATTATTTTTTTCTAAAAGAATTTTAAATTTTTATAATGAAAGTATATATTGAAATCAATTCAAGGACATTTTCTTGATAATATTTGCTTTTAATAAATTAGTAAAAAACTAAAAATATATAGTCAGAGTTGTTATATGAATAGTGATAAAATTAAAAGTGTTACAATTTTTTAAAACGGAGAAAGTACTTCCTACTTGGTAGAATTCAACTTCAAAATCCCTTAAAAGCAAGCTTCACATATTCATATTCCAATCATATTTACCAATTGAGGTTGGCATGAGTGGTTAAGGGCCTCTTGCTCCTTAACCAAGGTCTCGGGTTCGAGCCTTGGGAATGGAAAAAATCTCAACTGGGAGGGATGCTGCCCATCGAGGTACCCATGCAAACTCCCACGGAAGATTACCTCGCCGAAGACGGTGGAAACTCCTCGTAGTAGAACCAAAAAAAAATATTCCAATCATATTTATAGTAGTACAAATTTAAAGGGTGGCTAATAGCAAGCAATAAGCCTACATCAATTGACACCAAGTTAAACCGACTTAATTATAAATTTATAATCAAAGAAAAAGACAACATAAGCTCTAGCTTGACTATGATTTTTGCAACCTTTTGCGTACATTTGATAATGTCCATTAATATTTCATATTTCACCATTTTTGTATGTTTATAGGTTTTTCTGAATTCTATTCACTTTCTATTTTAATATAATTTCTAAATTTTACTCACTTTACTCTTTTTCTTTTCTTTTTTTAATATTTATGTCTACTTTATATTCATAATTTATCATCTTCACACTTTGTTTTACCCAATTGTATTATAAGGGGTAATTCTTGTAGGGTGTGTTATCTTAGCCTGATATGTCCTAAACTTATCTAAACTGTTGGAATTTATTAAAATAATTGACCCAATTGAAATTTATTGGATCTGATATGATTAAAACTGGTTAAACATGATTGTAAGAGAATAAATTTAGATAGTAAATTTGGAGATGATTGAAAGTTATTAAACCGACCTGATAGGACATGATAGCAACTTATCTGAATTTATTGGACCCGAAACCCTTTTTTTTTGTTAACATGAGAGAATGACCTCTTAGGCCCTGTTCTTTTTGGCTTAATTGCAGTTTCAGGACTTATTTCAGTTTAGTTCGGTTCAAGAGCATTCAGTTCAGTTACGTTCAATTCAGTTTAATTCAATTCAATTTAATTCAACTCAACTTATTATTATTATTATTATTATTATTATTATTATTATATAATGTATTATTTACATTTATTATTATATTTATTATTATTAATATTATATTATTATTTATATTAATATTTATATTATTATTATATATAACTAATTATGTACTATTAATAATTTATTGTTATTTTTTAGTAATTAATTATGGATAATTATTTATTTATTATTATTAATATTCATAATTTATTATTATTATTTAGTACTCCCTCCGTTTCTTTTTGTTGTATCCGTTTCTATTTTAAGCGTTTCATATTGTTGTATCCATTTAGAATCTATTCTATTTTTGGACATACATTTTATCCTAAAATACCCTTATATTTCTATCTAATTACCAAAATACCTAAAGATTCTACCCATATTTCCACCTAATTTTCCCCACCCATAATATTTAATTCTTTTCTTTTCCCTTCCCCATATACCCAGTCTCTCACCTCCTTTATCACCCATCATTATCACTCCTCTCTCTTACCTTATTTCTTTATTATTTTCTCACTCATTTATTTATTATAATCTCTTACACCCAATCATTTCTCTTACACCCAATCATTACACTTATACCCATACAAACCAATATTCCAATTTTCTTAAAAACCACACCAGATTCCAAATGGATACATCAAAAAGAAATGGAGGGAGTAATTAATAACAGATTATTTATTATTTATTAATTATTTATATGTATAATTTATTATTATTATTTAGTAATTAATTACATATTATTTATTATTTATTATGGAGTATTTATTTATTTCAGTAATATTTAGTTCAATTCAGTTCAGTTAATTTTAGCTCAGTTCAGCTCTAAATAACATGGCCTTACTATCTATTTAATTTCTCTGAACCTGCAAACAAAATTATCCAAATTAGTCGTCCCTCTTTTGAGTTCTCTATTTGATTTCTATAATTAATGTAAATGAGTAAAACACAGCAAAAGAATATACTGCCTTTATTTTTTTACTTGTATCACTTAGACCAACACACTTGCCAAGGTATCAATCGACCCTTAAAATTTTTAATTTTGTATTTATAAAAATTATAAAAAATTAATATTATAAAATTATGTAATGTGACTAATCCCACGACATTATAAAAATATGTAATGTGATTAATCCAACAATATTTTATATAATATCATTTAATTATCATATAATAGTAAAATATTCAAGTCAAATTTAGTACGAAGTATATAAATAATGTTAACTTAAAGCGATGCAAGTGAAAAATGGAGGGAGTAGTAGCTATTAAATTGAAGATAACCACACCCTCTTATGCGTAGTAGTAAATTATAACAGATGTTAAAAAGTAATGTAAATAATAATAAAAAAAGAAGACGTACTATAATTGACAAGTGATGATAACTAATCAAGAATTCCCCAGCGTTAATATCTACTTAGCTTTTTCTAATCTTGTGTTAGAATGCTGGAATGCAAGAAGTCTTACCAACCCATTTGGGAGTTTTTATGCTACTTGGGGAGACAAGATGTGACCCCCCTTAGTTTGTTTTAACCTTTTTGGTTGGTTATTTTTAATGAAGATGGACCAATTAAGGTTTACATAATTACTTCAATTATATGATGAATGTAAACTTGAGAATTAAAATAATCTTGATCTTATTTAATTAATAATGTAATAAAAATAATACAAACTTTTCTATAAGAGCGTCTTACACAAAATACCACCTTGGTATCATATAAGTTAAGCAATGAAACCAATTAGTTAAGCACTTGAACTAATTAGTTAAGCACTGAAACCAATTAGTTAAGCAAAGAAATTAATTAGTTAAGCAATTAAATCAATTAATTAAGCAATGTAACCAATTAGTTAAGAAATGGAACCAATTAGTTAAGCAACCAAAGTGGTCTTTCCGATAAGGCGGTCTCACACAAAAGTTGCCGTAAAAATAAGCGATAGAACCTCCAAAATCATTCTTGAATTAGGTGCTCCATCAATACTCTTAATCCCTTTTAACTCTTTAAAATATGGTTTATGCACCCGGGTGCACAATATTCACTGTGCACCCTGTTTTTAAATGAACATATAGTTTACGTACAAAGAACATATAGCCAATGAACATATAGTTTAAATATTTCATTAGTACATGTACATTGAAATCATTCTCAATGTTCTTTAGATTTTCAATAAATATTTAACATGGTGCACAATGAGCACTGTATTCCCGGGTGTATAATCCAAATTGCGTTGACTCTTATGTGAAAATAAGTTTTTGTAGATGAAAAGCTAGAACATATATATGCAGAATCAAGTATGAAATATGGGTAACAACTAGCCTAAAACGCTAAAGCCCATAAAATAATAAATACTACGCAATTAGGCTCCCTAAGTATGGGATGGTAACTAATTAACATCATATGTAGCTTGCACCACCTTCCAACATTATATACGGAGTAGTTCGTATCTAATTAACTATCCACATGAACTAAATAAGTAATTACTTAACTTAAGTTGTTAAAACTGATATTAATTAAGCAAACAAATTAAAAGTACTTAATTGTTAGTTAAAAAAGTCATTATCAAAAACAGCCTAAACACAGCCACTTGTTAATTTAGCCAAAGTTGAACGTAGTAAAATGGAACCCAGCTCAAGCTCAGGTAATCAAATCCAACCATAACACGTTTCTTTTATATGTCTGCTTCATTTAAAAGCCATGCACAACTGATTTTCTGCTTTTTTATTTTTTATTTTTTATTTTTGTTATTTTTACCTTACGTCATCTAAATAGAGGTCCATTTTATAATGATTTTATCCCACATATTTTCTCTATAAATACCATAATTTTGGTCACTCTTTTTAGTGCACTCTCTCAATTCAAGGAAACTTGTACAATTAATTTCATCTCTTTTATTCTTGTTCTTCATCAACACAATCTTGCCAAAAATTTGCATACATTCATAACTTTGATTGTTTTGCAAAGCTTCTTAAACAACACCAACTACTACTGCTACTACTACTACAAAGTAGCAATGGCTTGCTTGAACATTTGTCAAAAGGTACATTAACTTCTTAAACTTTTCGGTCTTTCATGCACGAGGATATATACATAAGCACGATCACTAACGTGTTTATATGATCATTAGGAGTTCAAACATGTTTTTTTTTTTTAAAAAAAAAATATCACTAGTATGAAATAATAAGTTTCAATAATTGTTTTGATGGAGGTCGGTTTGTATGTGCTTTGTGCTTCTGTTAATGGTCTTGTTTGTATGTTTGAGCATGCCAAGTCTTTCACAGTTGTCCGGTTGACACAAAAAAGTTCAATCGTTTTTCAGCTACATATAGGATCATTATTCTATCTTATAATCCGAATATCAAATTTTCTAATAGGAAAAGAAGTACTCCGTAACTATGTTGAGAAAACTAATTCATATGTGAGTTGAAACTAGTTGTATGACATAAAAGATATAGAGGGAGATTGACTAACACATAAAGCTTGGTGGGCAACTCCACCTATCACCAATTGATTTTAAGATAGAATCTGTCAGATTTACGTAGGGTCAATCTCTTCTCATGTACAGACTCGTATATGACCCCGTAAGTTTATCAAACTATCATGGTTGTGGGCCTTGTGGCTATTTATGGGAGTATATATTTGCCTAACTTAAGTTCTCCGGTTGAGAAAATTTCCTAGAATAATGTATGGTGTTTTGGTTGGAGAAAAAGAGGGCAAACAGATGACTGTGTAATGTGTCAATCCGTATCATAAGCGATTTGGTAACTGCCAAAAGTGAAATGCCAGCAAATTTAATTTTCACCTCAAAATCATGAAGCTTTATGTTCCTGGACTTGTTTTCTTTGACAGAAGTCAGTTGTAACGTGTAGCCTTGTAAAATGGAGTTAGGTGTAACGTTATTAGCTATTTTTGCAACTCAATTGCTACAAGTAACTCAATTTTCACCAAAATTATATTCTCTCTGTCTGGACAAATAAACGTTATGTTGGCTTTACTTGGATTATAATACCATGCTCTTATCGGTCACTTTATAAGTCTATGATAAGTATATGATACGATATAACATTTGAATGGTCAATAATTTCAGGAAAAGATAAGAGACGAAAGTGAGGAAATAGAATATACTCTTGACGGAACTGTGGATCGACGTGGTAATCCAGCAATACGTAACAAAACTGGAAAATGGGGGCCTGCTATACTAATCC
Source organism: Spinacia oleracea (assembly GCF_020520425.1). Classification (NCBI taxonomy): domain Eukaryota; kingdom Viridiplantae; phylum Streptophyta; class Magnoliopsida; order Caryophyllales; family Amaranthaceae; genus Spinacia; species Spinacia oleracea. Next base: position 91,785,706 of record NC_079488.1, on the reverse strand, counting down.
TAGGTATCATCACTATATACTTCGTATATATGTATCTCTCTTTAATTTGTCTGATTAATTTTATTAATCCCAATTAAGGAAATGTATTAAATTGCTTACTTGAATAATTACAGTGAATCAAGGGCTGGCTACATTGGCATTTTTCGGCGTAGGGGTAAACTTAGTGTTATTCTTGACAAGAGTGGTAGGACAAAGCAATGCTGATGCTGCAAACAATGTTAGCAAATGGACTGGAACTGTTTATCTCTTTTCCCTTGTTGGCGCTTTCCTTAGTGATTCTTACTTGGGTCGATACAAAACTTGTGCAATTTTTCAAGCTATATTTGTCCTTGTAAGTTTCTACCTTAACATTACTATATATCATGTCACGTGTTACTCTTTATTTGTATAATTGTTACGGAGTACTAATTATGCGTTTATATATATATATATAATGTACATTGCAGGGGTTGGCATTATTATCACTATCATCATACTTATTCTTGCTTAAACCTAATGGGTGTGGAGATGAGCTAACTCCATGCACCTCCCATTCTGGTTACCATGTAACGCTCTTCTACATCTCATTGTACATGGTGGCCCTTGGAAATGGTGGATATCAACCAAACATTGCTACATTTGGGGCTGATCAATTTGATGTAGAACATCCTAAGGAAAGAAGCTCCAAAATATCATTCTTTAGTTACTTCTACTTGGCCTTCAACTTAGGATCTCTGTTTTCCAACACTTTATTGGCCTACTACGAAGATGAAGGGAAATGGGCAATTGGGTTTTTTGCATCTGCTATAACTGCCCTTATGGCTTTGGCGTTGTTCCTTGGCGGTACGCCTCATTTTAGGCACTACAAGTCTTTAGGAAACCCAATTTCAAGGTTTGGCCAAGTGCTTGTTGCTGCCACAAAGAAATGGAACGCTTCAGAAGACGATGGTTTATACGAATTGGATGCAAAGACATACTTAAAAAATGGAAGGAAAAAGATCGCTCATACCCAAGGATTAACGTAAGTTCAATTTTAAATTCAACGTACACCTAACAATATTGATGGTTGAATTCCCAAGATTAGTTCCATACTCTATCACGCCCTCTCACATGAAAGCCCTTTGGGCTTGAAGTGTGGATGCAGTATAGGCCTCCTCATACCCAGCGCGAAATATTCCATTTTGAAAGGAGGGGTGGATGAGATTTGAACCCGTGACCTTTGCTTCACGCTGGCTCTGATACCATGTCAAATGACCAACTCAACCAAAAGCTTAAGCTGATGGTTGAAGTCCCAAGATTAGTTTCATACTCTATCAATTTTATTTAAAGCAAAACTAATAATTAATATAATTGGTCATATATGCCTGTGCAGGATGTTGGATAAAGCTGCTGTTATCACTTGTAACCAAAAGTACGACGAAAGAAGGTTATGTACAGTAACACAAGTTGAAGAAGTGAAATGCATATTAAGGCTCCTCCCAATATGGGTATGCACTATAATGTACTCTGTAGTCTTTACACAAATGGCCTCCTTATTTGTGGAACAAGGTGCGGCAATGAAAGTAACCATTGGAAGCTTCCACATTCCACCAGCAAGCATGTCTGTATTCGACATCCTTAGTGTGGCGTCCTTCATCTTCATCTATCGCCGTGTTCTTAACCCTTTTGTGATTCGAATGAGGAAGAAAGGTCTTACTGAACTTGAGAGAATGGGAATTGGGCTTATACTGGCAATCCTAGCCATGGTAGCAGCTGGGACAGTAGAAGTATTCAGATTAAAATACGCGACTACAGAGGCAAGTAGTCTAAGCATATTTTGGCAAATACCTCAATTCATGCTAATTGGAGCATCTGAGGTATTCATGTATGTTGGTCAGTTAGAGTTTTTCAATGGACAAGCACCCGAAGGGTTAAAGAGTTTTGGGAGTGCACTTTGTATGTTGTCCATGTCGTTTGGTAACTACATGAGTAGTATCATAGTCACAATACTGATGAAGATAACTACACGAGGTAACAACCTTGGATGGATCCCTGAAGACTTAAACAAGGGTCATTTAGAGAGGTTTTACTTCTTGTTGGCCGGTTTAACTACCCTAGACTTTTTGGTCTACTTGTACTATGCTAACTCTTACAAATATGTTCAACCCGATGAACCAAGAGTTGATAGTCATCATGGTGAACAAACCGTCAAAATTGAGGTCTAGAAGAACTTCAATTTTGATTTTATGTTATACATCATATCATATCCTAAGTGAAATGACTTTCTTCTCGGTAAACATTAAAGTTTAAATGACTAGCATTCAACTTACTAACCGGGTATGAAGTCACCAGGTTGTCCTTAGTAAACCAACTATATAATATATAGGGTGCTTTACTAACGGCAATATATAGGCCGGGTAACTTCATTCCCGATTTTGTAGCTACATATTAGCCATGCACTTCACTCTTGAAGAAATGATCACAAAGTTTCACAATCATGTATAATTATTTAATTAAACAAAACGGATTTTGTAATTTAATCAAATGACGGTGTCTTCGCCCGTCAGATTTTGTATCAAATATTGTACTATATATGAAATGAAATAAAGTTGATATTCCAAAATTCTTTTCTTATTTATTCAATAGGGTAATTTAATTTTGTAGTCATTATATGGGCTGTGATTATGTATTTATCTTTGTTCGATCGCTTTTTATACTCTGCCTAAATCTTGTTAATTCGACATCCGGATTGAATTCCGATTAAACTTATCAAATTGTTAATGCTAATGTTATTGTTTTTGCATCTTAATACTCCGAAAACAATAAAGATTTTATCGGTATTTGTTTGAAACACCGTATGTATGATGCTCCATCCAACACCATATATAAACATATCTTCTTCGTCTTTCCCTGTCTCCTTGCACCTTCATAATATAAGCAATTTCGTAAGTAACCTAAAAGAATAGTATGAGTCACACTCGTATGTACATGTTTATTGAACAACATTATACATCATCAATTAATTTTTTACATTAAATCTGGAAAAAAACCAACACAAGTTGGTGGGAAATTTACTTTTCACATGGTCGAGTCTCATCGGTCATGAAATGCTTGAAAGTGGCTCAAATGAAAACTTTCTTAGGTGAGCTGACTAATCCTATGATAGGTGATGGCTCAATAGGGTCTCTTCTCTTACATAGTAAAAAAATAAAAAATAAAATCTAAAATACACTTCTTTTAAGATCATCGTCACATGTTTTCCCAATGAAAATTGACAAAAAAAAGAGGCTTAAATTGAAAATATTTGACCCTACAAATAATGCGTGATCAATAGATGTAGGATAAAAAGTACCACTCCCTCTGTTGGGGTACATTTCCGGCTAAGTTTTTGAAAACGTCTTTCATATGTGATTTTTAACGGTTTAGCAAAAAGTTTTGGTAAGTTATTAAACGCGTCAAATTCGGGCTAATTTAGCAAGGACCGTGAATTTAAGACTTGACTTGATTTCTTACAATCCCACCGTCAATGGGAGCCAACTTCAAAATTTATGATTAATGGTATTTTACCTATGAATATTAGAAAATCGAAATAGAAATTTGAAAGGCCCCTACGGCTTCGAACATTTTTCCTTGAAAGAGTCATCACCAAACTATTTACGGTCCTTTTAGAAAGATTATATGACTCGCGGATAAATAATTTGAATTGAAACCGATTAGAGATTCGAGTTCGGGAATGAAACGGTTATTTCGATTCGGCTAAGGCATAAGTAAATTCAATACAAGACTCTTTTCGTGCAAATAATCCTAGCATGAATTTAGTTTGGGCCGGTGAGCATGCATTTGAAGTTAGAACATTGTATTCTAGTAAAGTGATCACTTCTAATTAGTCAATACTAGTCTTATATGCACGCGATGCGTGCGAACAAAAAAAGAAAATTTGATCCCCTAAAGCAAACATAATGCAATGTTACCTGGAAGTTTATCAAAAACCAATTCAAACAACTTATAAAAAATGTTACAAAAGAAGTACATCAAAGTTGGTCTTTTTTTTTTTTTTACAGTAAAACTCTATTATATGATAAATAGTACATCAAGGTTACATTTTAAAGCTAATATCATCGAATGCATACTGCATGCCAAATTTCAGAGTTTGTGCTTCAGCCATATCAGCCAGCCAATTAGCGAGCTTGCGGAGCGCAGGAGATATTTGTACGTCACCCACACCATCCCTAACCACCATACTCAGTCCACACGCTCCCTCCTTGATAGCAGGGTATGTGTTGAGCTTAAACCCAAACTCAAGAGCCACCAGCAATGGACCTGACAATTGACTCGTATCAAATACCTGATCTGAAACCCAAACTCTTTCCCTTGATCCGAATTGACCCAAACTGACCACAATCAACGTGTCTAATAACAATTATTTTATCATAAAAAAACTCATTGACAACAGATTCGCATGTGAAATGATCCAAATCAGGCCAATGTGACTCCAAAATATACTCAAACAATTTTTCAGAAGTTGACCTGACACAAACCCGGTCCAAACGACCCCGCTAAATTCCCTACTCCTTTTAGTCCAAGCGGCAATCACTCACAAAACAGGAGAATGTTCGATCTTTGAAAGAGAAGAAAAATAAAAACAAAGACAAATTAATACATGAGATAAGCATACCTGACATTAGCTCACTTGTTGGAAACATGGTCTCCACTCTCCAGCATTGCCTCCCTTTCTGTGATTTCGAGAGTCACTTATTCCAGTCTCTTCAACAAAGATCCTAGCAGCTTCATTCCCATCATTCTTGCTTTGAGAGACCAGCCAAAGGTTTTATTGTATCTAGCCCGTATATCTTCCCGAACTTCTCCATAGAACTTCTCAGTATCTGCAATAACATGACATAAAAAGCAATTTAGTTTTTCTTCCTAGATCTATATCAGAATTCTCTAGCGCAGCAACATCCATTGACCATGTTACATTAACAGCTTATACCCGGTCCAAACGACCCGCTAAATTCCATACTCCTTTTAGTCCAAGCGGCAATCACTCACAAAACCTTTACAACCCATGATGTACCTATGAATCCAAGTATCTAAACCCGTAAAAACAAAAAGAAACATCTAAAATCTAAATTTTCATACAGTCATACCATAAGAAATAAAGTTAACCAACACAAACCAGCTTACCCACTCAACCACCTTTGATTAATTTAATTAATTCTTGGCAAAATTAAAATCAAACTAATTTAATTAATTAAAAAAACTCCAAATTCAGCAGCTGTGCTAATAGTTAGTAGTAGGAGAACTGTGTTAAATCCCTTAGCTTTGTCCTTCTAGCATACTGCAAGTTTCACATTCCTTTTTCTGGTCACCATATACATGCACAATTGAGGTGAAGAGTGAACGCGTGTTTGTAACTCCATATTATGCCTATCATTATCTTAGCTCACCGTCCGAATATTACTGGAGAATTGAGACAACTACTTTAAGATGGCCTCTATGGTAAGATATGAGGGGTAGACTTCCTCGCGATCAGACTTCTCAAATAGCATCTGTACTCGTACTTATTATTTGTAAAGCTATTCAGTTTCAAAACTGCAATTTGAGATAAATAAAAACTGCAATTTGAAATAGAACTAAAATTAAAATTAAAATTAAAATCAAAACTGCATAATTACTCCATGTTTGACGGAAATAAGAGCTCATAGTTATTCATTAAATTCCAAAATTTGCATTGAGTCACCCAATGGTGCAAAACCTTCGCTTAACTAAAACGAACTAATTCTAATTGAATTCGAGGACACATAATTTCAATTACCCATGAATTTCCTAAATTTGAACAAAAAATTGAGTCACCCGTTTGTACGAAACCTTCACTTGACTAAAATCCAGTAAAATTCCACACGAATTTAAACAAATAAATTCACGACAACTTCAATTATCCCACATTAGGCAAATTCCCATCACTCAATAATCAAATTATTGCAGAACCCAGATCAGATTAACTCCATTTTTAACGAAAATAAGAACAATCAATAAAAAACGACGACATTGAAAGATGAAGCGGGTAACTTACGGACGGATTTGCAGGATCAGAAGGGCGGAGTTGGCTGAAGTTGTGAGGGTCGTGTGAAGGCCAGTCACCGAACATGGAGTCTATTAACTAATGAATCAACACTAATCCGACGAACTCAGCAACAAAGGAATCGTAATAGTTATTCACTGAATCACTGTTGACATAAATTTGCTGAGCACTTGGATTGATTATCTCATTTTCACTTTTTTGCATTTGCTGAGCACTTGGATCTGATCTGATTGTATCTTAATGCTCCATTTGCTGAGCTCTTTTCCAATGCTCTCTTGAGTTTAACCTGGTGTGAGCTGAGAACCAGAGAGAAGTTATCAGAAAGCTGCTATATCAATTAACCTAGCTCCAAACATTCGAAATAATCTAATTACCAACATAAAACAATTAAACAGTAACTACAACAAACAGTAACTAAAACAAACAGACGTGGTTCACCATTTCGACCTTCAAATATTTCTACAAAATTCAGACGAACGCATTTGTCATAAACTTACACCAGATTATGATTACTGATCAAAAACACCAAAACAAACATGCCCAGATTCAATTTCAACGTAAAATGCTAAAAAGATCAACGAAAAATGCAGACAGAACATAGAATCTGACTCACAGGAAAATAAACAAAGAATCATATAAAGCATCAAAACAACAAATATTCCCAGAAATCAATCGATCTAGATAATAACTATTGCAAACAACATTGTGTAATTTTTACAGCTCGATCGATAATTTTTACAGCCATGTATTGGAGTGCTATTTAAACCAAAATCAATACCAATATCTAGCCTTATATTGGAGTACTATTCAATTTTTTGTTTTTGATCAAAGAAAGTACTATTTCAACCAAAATACCAACCAACTGTCAAATCCCATGACAAAAAAATTCCCAAATTGGTAAAATTAAATTAGTAAAAACAAATTGGTAAAATTAAATCAAATGTAACTCACCGCGATTGTTGCTGCTGTTATTGTTGCTGTTTTTGTCGGAAACTCGCCTTCCCCGTCATCCCTCCACCGGTCCCTGCACCACCTCCCCCGTATAACACATCTCCGGAAAACTCGATCAAAGACCTACCACTCTTCGATGTAGAAAAGCTCTTTATCTGATAGGTCGAATGAAACACCTGAAACATCAAGAATGAGAAAATTTAGTGACGGGAAACGTCAAATTAGGGTTTTGAAATCGGGGTTTTTGGAGAGAGAAATTACCCTCAGTAATCAAGTGCATTTAATCAAGAATTCCATTTCCTTGAATTATTGATAGGACCAAAATTGTGTGACAAAGACATACTCATGCTCACCATAAAAAACACCAAAAAAAAACTATGTATATCTTCAAAACTACACTTGATAATTTGAAAACTCCAAATAAAATTTAAAATTTCTAAAATTAATAATAATTGAAACTCGCTTACAAAAGTAAAGTGAATAAAGAAACGAAGGTCACATTGCAAAGTTGCCAACCCATTCTTCAACATTTTGAAATTAAAAGTTTATATCTTTACTTGTTCTTAGCTTATCTTGACCATCATATGTTGAAGTGCATATCAGAGGAAAATTTAACCAAAATGCGTCAAATGCAAAGGACCTAAAACCCTAAAAATAAGTTTAACCAAAGAGGGGGGGAAATACCTGAAGATTGTGAATCTTGATGTAGTTCCAAGTCGCTGAGGGTGGGAGAGACCAAAATACCTCTATTATTGTTACCAGAAGCAGCGGAAAAAGGAGGCTTCGTTCTTTTTGCAGCACCAGTAGCGGTCGTTGACGCGGTGGTGAAGGAATTGCTGCCGCCAATAGAGCTCTGCATTTCCCTCCGATTGACCTCAGAGTCGCCATTGATGAGGGACGATGGCGAGGAAGTGTAGCCCTAGAAAAACGAAGGTGAGAGGAGAGAGAAAAGTGAGAGGGGGGAAAGAGGCTCAACTCTCCTCAGCAAAAGCACCGAGAAACGAAAGTGAGAGGAGAGAGAAAAGTGAGAGGAGAGAGAGGCGGATGAGAGGAGAGAGATGGACATAAACGAAATCTAACCCTAAAAACAAAGGCTCGGCGAGGCCCGATAAACAACAAATCAGGGTATTTTCGTCATTTAGTTTGGGGACACGAAAAGTTAATTTACCTATTTAACCTCAGCTCTTGGCTTATATAATAGAGATTAATGAGAATCTAGTCCGATTGTCCAAAGTTATCTTATTAGCCGTGATGATTTTTGTATGTCTTGTATTTAGCATGGAAAATAGTGGTGAAAGGAAGCATAAGCAAACATCATAAATAGTAGAGAAGTGCATAATCATACACCAAATGGATTGTAAGTGCAGAATTGAAATAAAGCAATTAAATAACCATGTTAAAGCATAAATAATCGAAATTGTACAAGGGAATGAAAAGTGCTAATTTGGGGACTTTAAATTTAAAAGAAAAAGAATATTCAAGTATAACATCGATATTTTCCTTGAATGCTTCAAAATTGTATGATAATCTAACTTTAAAGTTAGGTTGCTCGCTTTAAAGTATCATCTATTTTGAACTAAAAATTAAAATTGTACTTGAAATGTAGAACTTGAATTTAGAACTTGAAATTACGTGACTTAATGTTTAAAAGGAAAAATGATTCAAGCATGAAAAATCTTAACTTTTATATGCTCCAAATATTAAAAAGTTCTAGTTTAAAGAGAGGTTGTCTCATTTAAACATCCTTGAATATTAATTTTGAAAGTTGAATATGAAAATTTAACAAGGGAAAGCGCTCGTTCTTCGTGTGGATCCTAGGAAAGTGGCTATAGTGTGTGTTGAGCCTCATTTCTATTTATTTTTGTGTAACCGTGACCATCGGCTGGAACTTAGATAGGAAATCGGAAACAAAACTCTAGATTCTTTGATCGAACCACATCGTGACCATAGGTGGGAATTCTTTGAGGTAGTACCCAATGCCCCCTAGATTAACAAGTAAATAGCTTTGTGTTCATGTATGAGTGGAGTATAGTATAAGAGAGACTTTCATTTATCATAGCTATAATAGGAGGAATCCATCTTCCTAGTCTTATCCCTTAGTATATATTACCCACTTTGTGCAATTAGCGACAAGTTGTGCGAACAACCCCCAATCACGATTGTTTATTTGAAGTGAAGTGTACTACTAGTTACATGTTTATAAATAATATAGAAAACGTCTGATCCCCGAGAATTCTATCCCTTACTTATTCCTTTTCTACTATATTCATTGCAATGTCGTAGGATTGAGTCAAGTGAAATCACAATTATTTATTACTTGTGTGAATCCCTAGACATTGCGATGTGTTTGGGTGTTTGGGACTCATAGAAAACCATCATTTATGAATCTTCTCTACCACAAAAAGGAAGATCCATGCCACTACGCCCGAGATTGCGTATACCCTTCATATGACTAGGAGGCTTGGTTACGATTGAATATGTTGTGGAATGTGATCATGTGGTTGATGTGATTAACTGAGGCAAATGCGAGCTTACTCCAATTCATCTTATTTATAATGATATTGGATATTTTCGAGTATTTTAATATTTCTCATATTAGATGGGTATGTAACATTGTAGCTCATCTAGTTGCACGATTTGCTACATGTAATCTTCATAGACATTGAATAAATGTTAAATATGGTTTGTGATAAAGTTTGAACCCTTGACCTTTAAACAACCTTTTACCAATAAGGTATTACATATTTCATTTTATCATTATAAATAAAAGGTTAGTAAATGTAAATGTTATTAATGTAGTGACCCGGGAATCGTCGGGCCTAAAGCTAGTTTGTTATTATTTCGTGTGTCATAAAACTAATTATGTTTATAACCTCAGTGATTAGGGGTTTCCAGGAATCACGCGGAACTTTAAGCCCTTTATTGAGTGCGACATACGATGTAGCTCATTCCAAACGGCCTCTACGCTTTTTTAATAGCTGTCCGTCAGCACCAAGTCGCAAAGAGCCGTTTTATAAGCTCAAGCTAACCATCCTTCCAAAAAAACAAAAAAAAGAGCTAAGGCTAACAAAAGGACAATATATCTAGCTTTGACCGTAACAACTTTTCTTACTTTAGATAATGTCACTAATATTATCCTTTCATCTTATTCTGGGCTGCGCACCTGCCTATCAACTCCGTCTCAAGTCATAAGTGAGACGGATTTATTAAAAACTTGCGTATTTCATCCCAAACTAATTTTAACAATTGTCAAAGCACATAGTTCGAAGAAATATTACATCCGTTTCATGGCCATAAAAATAGACTTCGAAAAAGCTTATGATCGGCTGAGGTGGTCCTTCATTCGAGGCACTCTATTACAAATGAACTTACCCTTGTTGTTAGTCAATATAATTATGGAGTGTGTGACTACTTCTTCCCTTCAAGTCTTATGGAATGGAGATCCGTCACAAAAATTCAAGCCTAGTAGGGGGATTCGACAAGGAGCTAGATCCCCTCTCCCCCTACTTGTTTGTGATGTGTATGGAACGCTTCTACCAAGTTATTGAGGAAGCCATTGTAGCTAAAACTTGGCAGCCAATTCGTGCGAGTCGTAATGGTCCCCTCCTGTCGAATTTGTTCTTTGCCGATGATATTGTATTATTTGCTGAGGCTAATTGTGAACAAGCCCATGTAATTAAGCACTGCTTGGAAAGGTTCTGTGGTGCGCCTGGCCAAAAAGTTAGCCTCCCCAAATCACGAGTCTATTTCTCCAACAATGTCAGTGATTCAAAGCAACTGGAAATTAGCTCATGTCTGGGAATGGAAGCTACTACTGACCTTGGTATGTATTTGGGGATGCCATCACTGACTAGCCGAGTGACCAGGGAAACGTTTGGCCATCTTTGTGAGAAAATCGATCGGCGACTCTCAGGTTGGAAGACAAAATACCTTTCTCTTGCGGGCCGGATCACTTTGGCAAAATCTACTTTGTCAACCATTGCTTGCTACTCTATGCAAACGGCTAAGATACCTCGCACAATCTGTGATGATATTGACAGAAAAACAAGGAGGTTTGTGTGGGGGGGTAATGAGGAAAAAAGAGCTACTCATTTACTTGCGTGGGAAACTCTTCAGAAACCAAGAAACCATGGGGGAGTAGGGCTGAGGTCGGCCCGACAAGCCAATTCTGCCTTCCTGTCTAAGCTCGGGTGGAGGGTTCTTTCGGAACCAAACACATTATGGTCATGGTTATTAGAGCCAAGTATTGTAAAGGGAGATGTGATATCGATATGTTTGAACCCAAGACGGGGATGTCAAATGTGTGGCGTGGTATAACAGATAATGCCAAGCTTCTATGTGAGGGTATGCGCATGGAAGTGGGCAATGGCTCCCAAACCCTCTTTTGGGATCACAAGTGGGTTACTAATCAACCTTTGAGTGACCTCGCAACAGAACCAATCCCTTTGAGTATTGCTGGTGCTACGGTTGCTGAGATGTGGGAAATTAATCATGGGTGGCGTTGGGAGGTGTTTGCGCCATACCTACACTCTGACACATTAAAGCTCATCCAATCACATGAGTTGAGAATGGATAGTGAAGTTGGGGATCTGGTTTACTAGAAAGGAAACTCTCATGGTAAATTTTCTATAAAATCAGCCTTATGCATCATGAGACATGAGGAGGACAACATAGATGATGTTTGTTGGGAGGCTATGTGGAAAGCTCCTGTACAACAAAGGATACGGGCGTTCCTGTGGCTATCCTGCCACGACAGGATACTTTGTAACCTGAACAGATTCAAAAGAAGAATGTCAGACAACCCAAAATGCCATATATGTGATGAAAGCGAGGAATCAACGCTCCATACTCTACGTGACTGCCCTGATGCAAGAATGGTATGGAGGAAAATAGGTGGACTCGCCCTACACCTGCAGTTCTTTCAGCTCCCCCTGAGAGACTGGCTCACTGTAAACCTCAGAGGTGCTGCAAATTCGAGTGATGAGAGTTGGCCTACATCATTTGGAGTGACAATCTGGTGGATATGGAAATGGAGAAATTGCTTTGTCTTTAATCGCAATCAAGATATTCCAATAGATATTGCTGGTTTTTTGAAAGTCAGAGTGGATGAGACAATTAGAAGCCTCACTGATGTTACAGTTCAGCAGAATGGTACGAACTCAGCAAGAGTACAGGCCTTTATTCGTTGGAACCCCCCACCTGCAGGGGTGTATGTGCTAAACAGTGATGGAGCTGCTAAGGGTGCTTCGGGCCCAGGTGGAGGAGGGGCGTTAATTCGTGACAGTGAGGGGAAGTTCATCTCAGGCTTGGCTGCAAACTATGGCCATTGTACAGCATTCAGAGCAGAAATGATGGCTCTTATCATGGGGCTTGAGCTGGCCCAAAACTTGAATGTGAGCAAACTGGAGGTTCAACTTGATAGTCTCTCATGTGTCCAAGTACTGCAAGGAGATGAAGCTACTCATGGAGAATACACTCCCCATATTAATTATTGCAAAAAAATGCTCAATGATGCTCGTTGGACAGTGAAGGTGATCCACATTTACCGCGAAGGGAATCGCGCGGCGGATTGGCTTGCCAATCATGGAGTCGCTCAAAGCCTTAGGCTTCATATTTTACAATCTGTACCTTTAGAATTGAACCGTATCTTAGAAGAGGATAGCAGGGGTGTGGCTCTGCCACGGCTTGTCCCTCAGTAGTTTCTTTTTTTTGCTTAGTGTTGCTTCTTTTCTGTTTATTTGGGCTTTGTCCTCCTTTGAATAAAAAAAAAACATCCGTTTCATAAATATTTTTACAGTTACTGTTTGGGTGCCTAATTGATTTCTAATTGGGCCTACAGTTCAAAACCCCAAAAGACTACACCAACAACATATAAAGTCATTCACCCCTCAAAGGCTATTCAGCCAAACACAAGCCCCAAAGTCCACCAAGTAATAAATGACCTATTGGGGCATTTACTACACAAACATTATAAATAAGCCGCTAAGGCTCATACATCAAGGTACGTCCAATTTATTGCCTTAAGACTACTCTCTAGAGAACTCTCTCTAGAATCCTAGCATCGTACTTACTTAGGCATCGGAGGGGCTTTCCTCGGAACACCCCGAAGCCAGTTACATTGTTCATTGTGCAGGTAAATTCGGACACGACTCATTCAAGCTAGCAAGATCTTCCACATCAACGAATAGAGCCTTCATTCGAAACTCATTGTTTCAACACCGGAACAATTTGGTGCCGTCTTTGGGGAAGATACGTCAAAGCCTTGAGAAATCAACCATTTTTGCTCCAAAATTGGATAATGACAATGTCTGCGTTCACACGGACTCCGAGTCCGAAGCAGAGGTGCGTCCTCGATCAGAGGCGCGCCCACGGTCAGAGGCACGGCCACAGCCGAGCAGGGCCACCACCGTCGTGACCCCTAGACATCCAATCCCTACGCGGGAAGAGCTTGCCGCGGCCATAACCATCATGCAAACTTTTCTCTTCCGTGAAGAAAGGGAGACTAGGCGACGGCTGAACCTAGCAACGCCACCTGGTGAAGAAATCCCTAGATCTGACCGAACACTCCCACCCTTGACAGGAACCCATCTAACGTCAAGGTGGATGGAAAGTACGTGGGACACCAAGAAAAGGGTCCAACAGCAACCGGAGTGGGTGATTCTCCATGCTTTTTGAATTCTGTTTGTGTCGATTATATGGCCTCGAACAAGTCACTACATTTTCTGTTTCTTTACACGAAATAAATTTGCAATTTCATCTTTATGGTTATTATGCATTAATATGTCTTCTAAAATAAGAACAAACTCGGATCATGATCAACCATATCTTACCAATTAAGTACTATTGTACTAAGCAGTAGTTCCCATACATCTATACTATATATTAAAAGGCGTTTATAAAATAGCATACGTGACACGTGGCGCTCTGTTTATGGGTCGTTCGCTCCAGTAAGCTTTATATACATTAAAAAAAATGTCAAATGTGATTAGCATAAGGTTTGAACTCTTGATCTTGAGTTTAAACAATAAAGCTTTTACCACCAAGCTATTAAATATTTCATGTTATCATTGCAAAAAAAGTTATATATAAGTAAATGTGAATGTTGTTAACGTAGTAACTCGGGGCATCGCCCGGGCCCAAAAACTAGTTTGTAGCTAAATGTTGTTATACTCCATATATCATATTCTTATGTTTCATATTTCAGTTGGTTCACTTTTTACAAGTGTAATTAACATTTCCTACAATCTTCTCTCTTACAAAAACTCACCAACACATGGAATGAACAGAAAATTAGTCGTCTATCCTGTACAAATATAGATGAATTCACAACTCAACTACAAGGCTAACCCATGTTCCATATGACCATATGTATAGCGATATAACTAGAAATTAGCCTAACCAGGTGATTGATATCCATGTAATCTTATGGCTTATGCAAATGAAGGTTTGTATGGAGTTTTAATGACTTTTCGAATTCATCCTTTGTATGTATATATTGATATCATGTCAACTGTTCATAACTTCAAATGAAATTTAGATGTCAACAGTTTCTGAACTTTTATATATTTAGTTGTACAAACTCAATTTTTAATTTTATATATTTCTCGCACGCATAGAGTGCATATAAGACTAGTACTGTCATGTGGCGCTCTGCTTATGAGTTGTTCTCTCCATGTAATCTTCATATACATAAAAAAATGCCAAACATGATTTGTGTAAGGTTTGAACCTTTGACCTTGAGTTTAAACAATAAAGTATTTACCACTAAACTATTAGATATTTCATGTTATCATTGCAAAAAAATAAATAGTAAATATAAATGTTATTAATGTAGTGACTCGGTGCATCGCCCGAGCCAAAAAACTAGTTAGTTCTTTTTTTAAAGTAAGAATACACCATGAATGACACGTGTCGTCTCTTGGTGTATCTTTTAGTATATAACTAGTGTTTGATGTCTGGAAGATGTCCCGGATTACTACTTTGAATATGATATACTTCGTATGTGTTACGCATTATGTAAAAAGTTTGGCGTATAATTATACCCTTTGACGTTCCAAGCTATATATATATTTATGCGCAATAAAGTTCATATCTAATGGATGACTAAGATAGTATATGTATTTCTTGTTAATCAGATGACGTGATATGCCTTTTAATATATAGATTATTGATAATTGATTAAGTAATAAAAAAATAACAAATTCCCTAAATTTCCTCTATATATACGGAGTATAGTTTGGTCACTCTTTCAAGTGCACTCTCCCAACTCAAACCTGTTTAATTTCTTTCCTAATCCTTCTTTTTCCTCTTAATCTCTCACTAACTTTCAACTTTTTTTTGTTTCAAATTTGCAAACATAATTTGTTTGATTTTTGCTTCCTAGGCAACGACAACAATATAACAATGGCGTGCTTTAACATTTTCCAAGAGGTACTTGAATTATATTTCTTTTGATAATCTTAGCATGTTCTTCAATTCGATTAATTTGAATGCATTATTTAACTAATATGAGTATTCATTCATTTTAATTAGTTACTCCTTATAATGTAAATGCACGATGAACGCTTTTATACGGGGTAACTAATTCCTTTATGTTTTCGTTTGATTTGTTATCAAAATAAAAAATAAATGTACTTTAGTTTTTGTTTTATGAGTTAAAAATGTTGAATGGGGTGAAATTAAGCTATAATATAATTTCTCTAAATTTTTTTGTTTAATTTTTGTGATTTGATTTGATTTCGAGTAGTAGTTTGTTAAGGTTTCCTATGATGGGTATGAATATGTCAAGGTTCTAGTACATACGTTCAGGAAATGAGAGTATACTTTATGATTTCCTATATAAACCTGATATGTAATCATGTTCTTATTCAATCAACTTAATATCGTTCAATAAATACAAAACCTAAATTTCATTTGCCTTTTGACATTTTAAACCTTCCCCATAGATTGGACATTTGGCCTCTAGAATCCATGCACAAGAATCCATGCACAATTCCTGAAAATTTCCCAAGAGTTTACCTACTTATCTTAAACTACTTCATATTAAATTTCCTATTTCCTAGCCTATTTTGTTATCATAAAGGAAATTGGATTGCCGGTCATTTTTTTCTCGTTCAATGTATTACCGATATCTTATATTCTTTGAATTATATGATAATATTTCGGGTATGAATGTTATAATTTTTAGACTCTTACGCAGTATAATTTTGCATACCCTATTTTGAAATTCTAGACACGCCTTATGATTGTCATAAATACAAAAAAAAAAAAAAATGTGTTAGTGTGCAAGGCTTTGCAGTAGTCCGATTTTTGGGCATGTCATCTATGACTTGTTTGGTGACATATACATCCGAAATATCCTCAACAAATTGAGCTAAACTAGCCATTTCTTCTAGTGACGCTATGTAATCATTAACAGCTTTTTGAATTCAAATGTATGATCCTATAGAACAAATCTTGTTTAAGTACAATCATCAGTTAGATGCCTGGATTGTACTTAGTTGGTGAGTATTAACAATGTATGTATTGTTTAGCTTAGGTTGTTCTTGATGTACGTAAATGAAAATTCAAGGACGATACGTACGTAACTAAATATAATAGACGAGTAACAACCTCTTTTAATGATTGTTTGATCGGCATAAAATAATAATTCATTTTTGACATAATTAAAAGTTGAGGATGCAAAAATATGACTTTAACCTTGTTAGTTTGGTAACTAATTTTCTGACAATGTCATGAGATTTCATTGGTTCACCAATTTTTATTTGATATTTTTGTTTAATATTTACTCCATACTTAATTTATTTGCTACTTTTAGCCTAAAAAAATGGTACCAAAATGCAAAGTAACCAAAAAAAATCGCAACTGCCAACCATTGTATATATTGAAGGTAAGGCCATAAATATTTACCTCAAAATCATCAACCAAATTTATTACACGTGTTCTACTCAAGTTGAAAAGTGGTCAATTGTTGGCTTAGACAATTACACACGTACAAATGATATTGTGTCCAACGCAATTGCTACTTTTTTGGCAACAAGTTCACACTTTATTTGGTATTCCCTCGTCTTTTAAAATTTAAACCATTGTAATTTTTGGTCAAAACTTTAATTTTTTTTTGATAAATATGACTTAGCTTTAAAAATTGCTTTTTGCTTGAATTTTTATAAAAGTGTTTCCCTATCATGTATATGAAGTGTATACTTTTCGTAACTGATAACTAAGGATTGAACTTGTGACTTCAAAGTTATTAGGTGGTGTTAGAAATTTGGTTGTGGAAGACTTGGTGGGTATTTTATACTTGTGTTTTAATATGGAGAACACGGGTGAGCATGAGATATGCCCCACATCACCGTACAACAAAGCTCTATTCATAATTGTACGATATAGGTTATCTTCATTTTTCTATAGAATTTTCTACCTTCTTCACTAACTAGATTTTTTTAGACACTTAACTAAATTTTTCTTAAGTAAATTGTAGATATTATTTTAGGCTTCGTTCTATTGACTTATTTTGACTGAACTTATATTATCTGAACTTATCTAAACTTAACTTAACTTATCTGAACTTATCTGAACTTAACTGAATTTATCTGAAAAAAACTTATTTTGTCTGAAATAAACTTATTTGTGTGTGAAAATGTCTGAAAATCCTTATTGCTGAACTTATATTATCTGCAGTTTTCTGAACTGAAATAAGTCAAAATAAGTCGAATAGAATAGAGGCCTTATTATTTTAGATTAACATTTTAACAGGTGAAACCTCTATCAACTAAACAAAGCATTAGTTGGAATACGAATTATATACTTGTATCATTCTTGTTAGAAAATATGTTAATATATTCTCTTGATTGTATATTAGTCAAATTTAGCTTATTTAGTTAGCATATATTACGCTATTAGTTATCTAAATTAGTGGGATATTATTCTCCTTGTATAGTCTGAGATTATTCTCCTTGTGAGAAAGAATTACTTTACTGCATTCAGCCTATATATAAAGGCCTAAGGAGTACTTTGCAACAGGAAAGCAACTTACAATTCCAAGAAACATGGGTATGTGGGACTGTGGGTAAACATGATCCCACATATTTAACTCCCCTAACACAACTAACTTATCATAATCAAACAAATCCAAAACTGCCACTAACTTACTTGACTTAGTAAAACCAAAACTGAAGCATTACCTTCCACAGAGAATATATTTAACATATATTCTAACAATTCTCATATATGAATCCTGTACCAAATGTTATTTGACGTTGTTTATCAGGAAAAAATGAGAGACGAAAGTGAAATAATAGAATACATTTTTGATGGAACTGTTGATGTACACGATAAACCAGTAGTACGTGCTAAAATCGGAAGATGGGGACTTGGTATTCTAATTTTAGGTAACATTTGATTTCATACTTGTTTTTGTCATTGAATATCTCTGTTTGTTGTTTGTTGTTCTACTCAAGTTGAAAAGAGGCCAATTGTTGGCTTAGACAATTACACACGTACAAATGATATTGTGTCCACCGCAATTGCTATTTTTTTTGGCAACAGGTTCACAATTTATTTGGTACTCCCTCGTCTTTTAAAAATTAAACCATTGTAATTTTTGGTTAAATTTTAAAAACTTTGATAAATATGACTTGGCTTTAAAAATTGTTTTTTGCTTGAATTTTTATAAAAGTGTTTCCCTATCATGCATATGAAGTGTATACTTTTCGTAACTAGTAGATAAGGATTGAACTTATGACTTCAAAGTTCTTAGGTGGTGTTAGAAATTTGGTCGTGGAAGACTTGGTGGGTATTTTATACTTATGTTTTAATATGGAGAACAAAGATGAGCATGAGATAAAATGTTATTTCATTTCTCATTTCATGCCCCACATCACCGTACAACAAAGCTCTATTTATAATTGTTCAATATAGGTCATCTTCATTCTCTAGAATTTTCTACCTTCTTTACTAACTAGATTTTTTAAACACTTAACTAGATATTTCTTAAGTAATTCTAGATATTATTTTAGCTAGATTTTTCTACACACTCTACTACTAGATTTTTATATAATACTATTCTAAATATAGATTATTTTAGATTAACATTTTAACAGGTGAAATCTCTATCCACTAAACAAAGCACTAGTTGGAATACAAATTATATAATTGTATCATTCTTGTTAGAAAATATGTTAAATGTATTTTCTTGATTGTAGATTAGTCAAAGTTAGCTTATTTAGTTCGCAATTTAGAAGGTGGATCATGGTGCACATAGAGCATGGTGCACCTTAAGAACATTAGTATATAATTAAAAGAACATCTGGTTACGTAAAAAGAACATGGACATATATTTTTTATATTTTTAATAAATTGTGATTTTTTATAACAAAAAAGTAAAACATTATATTGCATGTTCTTTTGTCGTAATGTCATGTTCTTTTGTTTATGCACATGTGTTCTTTTGGTGCACATGGTGCACCATACTCGTGTGCACCATGATCCATAGTACACAGACTGTATTTAGTTAGCATATACTCCCTCCGTCCCGGAATACTTGACCTGTTTTCCTTATCGGGCTGTCCCTTAATAATTGACCTGTTTCTAAAAATGGAAATATTCTAACAATATTATATTATTTCTCACTCCACCTCTATTAATCCACCTACCCCTTATTCCATACAAAAAATAATTAAAAATTCAACCCCTACTCTCCCCCAACCCCACCCCTTTACACATTTCCCACTAACTACATTAAAATAATACCTCACTATCAACTACTACCTATTAAATTAAATAAGTCAATTCAAGTTCCTTAAACTCTGTGCCGGTCAAACCGAGTCGAGTATTACGAGACGGAGGGAGTAGTACGTTATTAGTTAGCTAAATGAGTGGGATATTATTCTCCTTGTATAGTGTGAGATTATTCTCCTTGTACAATCGACACGTAATTCTTTCAAGAGAATGAATTATATACAAGAGAATGTTGGAATTATGAGTTAAAACGAAAAGATATAGAATAGAGAGAAAGAATTACTTTACCGCATTCATTGAAAATGGGAAATACGAGGAAATCTTAATCTATATTAAGTATACCATTGAAATGGTATATTAATATTCTGCATTTTTATTTATTATCAAACCACATAGTTTGGTACAAGAAAAATAGTTGTATTTTCTCATGTGATACCAAATAACATAGTTTGGTAACGTGGTTTTTTTTTTTTTTTTTTGGTTCTAAACAACATAGTTTGGTACTAACAAGTCAAAGATAAATGTTATTTTTCGTGGGCCAGACTCAATTTATTACATGAACTTACCATTTAACTCTTAATATACCAAATGAAGTTACTATTTTACCCTTAGTATACCATTTTAATGATATACTCAGTATAAATTCAGAAAACCCCTGAAAAATACCGGGCCTATATATAAAAGTTTACATAAGTACTCCGTAACTACTCCATTTTGCAATAGGAAAGCAACTGACAATTCCAAGAAATGTGGGTACGTGGGACTGCGGGTAAACATGATCCCACATTTAAAAATGAATTGACCTAAAACTGCCACTAACTTACTTGACTTAGTAAAACCAAAACTGAATTGACCTAAAATTACATAAACATATTTTGAAGCAGTACCGGAGAATATATTTAACATATATTCTAACAATTCTTATATATAATCCTGTACCAAATGGTTTGTGACGTTTTTTATCAGGAAAAAATAAGAGACGAAAGTGAAATAATAGAGTACACTCTGGATGGAACTGTTGATGTACACGGTAAACCAGCCGTACGTGCTAAAACCGGAAGATGGGGACTTGGTATTCTAATCTTAGGTAACATTTCATACGTGAATATCTCTGTTTGTTGTTTAGTACGTAACTTAATTAGGTAGCAAATATTCCCCAAGTTTACTGGATGATATTTATTGTAGTGAATCAAGGGCTGGCTACATTGGCATTTTTCGGCGTAGGAGTAAACCTGGTGTTGTTTTTGACAAGAGTGGTAGGACAATCCAATGCTGATGCTGCAAATAATGTTAGCAAATGGACTGGAACTGTTTATCTCTTTTCCCTTGTTGGTGCCTTCCTCAGTGATTCTTACTGGGGTCGATACAAAACTTGCACCATTTTTCAAGCCATCTTTGTCCTTGTAAGTTTCTATCATATACTTCAACGCCATTTAATTTGTACGTGTTAAATCAGGTAAGGTGTTCATGGACCTCAATTCGACAAGTTGTTACTTTTTTTTATTCTGATTGTATTATATGTGCAATATATGTGCACTTTTTAATTTTATTGTGCATATAATAATTTTCATGAACCATGTTGCAGGGGTTGGCATTATTGTCACTGTCATCATACTTATTCTTGCTCAAGCCTAATGGGTGTGGAGATGAACTAACTCCATGCACCTCCCATTCTGGCTTCCATGTAGCACTCTTCTACATCTCATTGTATATGGTGGCCCTTGGCAATGGTGGATATCAACCAAACATCGCCACATTTGGGGCTGATCAATTTGATGGAGATGATCCTAAAGAAAGCAGTTCAAAAATCTCATTCTTTAGTTACTTTTACTTGGCCTTCAACTTAGGATCTCTGTTTTCTAACACCATATTGGCCTACTATGAAAATGCTGGAAAGTGGGCAATTGGGTTTTTTGCATCTGCTATAACTGCCCTTATGGCTTTGGCCCTGTTTCTTGGTGGTACGCCTCGTTATAGACACTACAAATCCCAAGGAAATCCAATTTCGAGGTTTTGCAAAGTGTTTGTTGCTGCAATAAGCAAATGGAAGACTCATGTACAACCAGAAGGAGAAGGTCTGTATGAATTGGATGCAAAGACATACTCTACAAACGGTAGGAGACAGATCTTGCACACCCATGGATTAACGTAAGTTTCTTAGTTACAATTTGCACATGCACCAATATATTTTAGATCAATTAGAGTTTGTTAATTAATTTGTAGCAAATTAAATGTGAGAAATATATATGGATTCATTGTCATGGCTCTGCAGGATGTTGGATAAAGCTGCAGTTATAACCTCAGAATGTGTAACCTCCAAGGAAAGGAACTTGTGTACAGTAACACAAGTTGAAGAAGTAAAATGCATATTGAGGCTCCTCCCAATATGGAATTGCACTATAATGTACTCTGTAATGTTCACTCAAATGGCTTCCCTGTTTGTAGTGCAAGGTGCAGCAATGAGTGCAAACATTGGAAGCTTTCACATACCACCAGCAAGCATGTCTGTATTCGACATCCTAAGTGTGGCATCCTTCATCTTCATCTATCGTCGTATATTGAACCCACTTATCATTCGAGTAAGGAAGAAAGGTCTAAGTGAGCTCCAGAGAATGGGAATTGGTCTTATCTTTGGAATTTTAGCAATGGTAGCAGCCGGGATTGTAGAGGTTTATAGGTTAAAATACGCGACTACAGAGGATTGCAACAACTGCAAAGAGGCAAGTAGTTTAAGCATATTTTGGCAAATACCTCAATTCATGCTAATTGGAGCATCTGAGGTATTCATGTATGTTGGTCAGTTGGAATTCTTCAATGCACAGGCACCACAAGGACTAAAGAGCTTTGGGAGTGCACTTTGCATGTTATCAATGTCATTTGGGAACTACATGAGTAGCATAATAGTGACTATACTAATGAAGATAACAACACGAGGCGGTATGCCTGGATGGATCCCACAAGACCTAAATAAGGGTCATTTAGAGAGGTTTTTCTTCTTGTTGGCAGCTCTAGCTACACTGGATTTCATGGCATACTTGTATTATGCTAACTCTTACAAATATGTTCAATCTGAACAACCCAAAGAGGAAACTCATGTTCCAGAAATCAATGTCTAGGACAAGGAGACCTCCTTTCATAATATTTTGGACTGTCATCAACAT
Source organism: Spinacia oleracea (assembly GCF_020520425.1). Classification (NCBI taxonomy): domain Eukaryota; kingdom Viridiplantae; phylum Streptophyta; class Magnoliopsida; order Caryophyllales; family Amaranthaceae; genus Spinacia; species Spinacia oleracea. Next base: position 91,762,816 of record NC_079488.1, on the reverse strand, counting down.
GAAGGAAATGCAGAGTTGGTTTCCTGATTGATGACTTGCAATTTTTGTACATAGGATTTCGTCTACTGTAGACTGTAGTTATAAATAAAACTGATTTTCCAACAACGTTAATTTTTTTTTTCTGTATGATAAATTATCTTTATTTTGTTGCTAATGTAGATTGAATTAAGTGACTATTGTATTTAGCATAGCTAAGCAAGCTGTTAAACTCTGCCTAAATCTTGTTAATACAAAAAAGTTGACAGCATAACAGGTTCAAGTATTTTTTTTTTTTTTTATGTTCCTAATTCGAAACTGAATTTTCATCACATATTTTTTTACACAAAGAGTAACTGAATTTGATCATCTTTATAATGAATTCAACTGCGTCTAGAATATAAAATGATTATATAAAAAAAAACCATAATGTTATAGTAGGTTCACGCAATTTAGAAGGTGGATCGTGGTGCACAGTGCTCTACGTACACCACTATCAAAACTACACCGTTTTGATACTTTTTGCATTTTTTTTAAAAAAAAACCTGAAAAGAAGATAGAATTACATTTTATAATTAAAATTAAAAGAAAAAACCAAAGATTGCGTCTAACAAACTGATGGCCAACAAACTTTGACCCATTATCACAACTAATTACCCCTAACTAACTAAATCTTTCTTTTCCTCCAAAACAAAAATTTAAAACTAAAACTTTCTAAAAAAACTAGTTGCTGCTTGAATGGTTATTGCTGGTGTCGGGATAGTTCCTTCGTATTTGTTAATTGTAAAAAGAACATGAAGTGAATATATAAGAACATGATGTATTCCAAAAAGAACATCAGGCCAATTATTAAACAAGTTAATAAAGAACATGAAGTGACTTTATAAGAACATAAGGTATACCAAAAAAGAACATTAGTCAATTATTAAACAAGTTAATACATCCCGTTAATATGAACTTATGATCTTTTAATTTTTAAAATCACAATTTTCATGTTAGACGTAATTGTTTTAAATGGAAATCTATAACTTGCTACAATGCTTGGTAGAAGTAAAATACTAAGAGTGTATATTATTCTTATTGTTTTTATAATAGGATTTCGTGTACATGGATAGAGTATGGAGTACTAGCACTAACTTCAATCTACGTAGCATTTCGTGTATATGGAGTAGTGGGGTACTAGCACTAACTTCGATCTACAAACATGAAGATATGAACCATTGTTTATAAATAAGTAGTTTATACATACGATTTTTGAATGTGTTCTTCTTCTGGGTTCACCGTGTTCGTCCTCTTGAGCCATGGAGTTCAATTCGGGATTTGTATTTCTTCAAAATGAACCCCTATTATCAATCTGCTTTTGTATAGGAAAGCTAAAAAGATTATACTGGGATAAAATTGAGTCTAGATTCATTTTCTGGTAGTTTGGAGAGAATTTAGGGATGAACATTTAGGTTGTTTGGGAAGATTGAGAGAGAATCTTTAACTGATTGAAGAACAAGCGGAATTTTAGGAGTCTTATTTTCCAGAATCCCCCCCGAAATTTTGTGTACATGGAGTATACAGTGATGTTCTTCCCGATCGCGTTTTATTCATAATGTTCTGCGTTTTGGAAGAGGTGCACAGTCCTCTATGTACACCACTGTCCACCTTCCACGAATTGGTCTATGTCCTCTATGTTCATAGTGTACATTGTATCTACATGAACATGGGCGGAATTATGGGGGCTAGCTAAGGCCATGACTCACCCCATGATATGTTTAAAAATTAATATGCACTATAAAAGCACATGTCTAAGCTCAAGTGATTATTTTACCTTAAAAATTAGAGATTGTTAGAGGTACAAGGTTTGAATCTGGCTCTTTGAATCTTAGCTCCTTCTTGCTTTTTAAGTTTTATTTTGTTTTCATTGTTTTAAAAATTATACGAAGTATATTAATTTTTGGCCCCCCTAGGAGAACCATATCTCTCTCTCTCTCAAAGGAACAACATCGACATGGAACTCCTACTCTCCTAGGACTCTCTATAACATAAATAATTTCTCGAGTAGCACAAATGGATTAAATATGAATCAAACAAATTTCATGAATGAAATATTCCAATCAGATCTTCTAACAGGTAACTAATACATCAACTCTTGACAGTTAACCCCAACGTGATGCATCAATGACCACTACTTACAATGCTTCCAGTTCCATGGCTTGTGAGCCTCAACAAAACAACTCACTTTATCCAAAAGAAAATAAAGGAAGAAAGAAAGAACGAAAAGAGAGAGAGAGGAACCAGGGTAAATATATGTCAAAACCTAGCAGTGGTTAGCAATATGCCATTTCAAAGCTAGGCCATTCACGGCACAAGAGGTGGGGGATCTACAATTCTACATACATGCTCATTACAAAACTCAACGGACAGCCCCTATCAACAGAACACGAATGGACACTGACTAGTAACTGACGCCAAAATTTACAAACCGGCCACATTGATGCTTGCTGTTTTGGACTTTAAGTACTTCCTTTGATAAGTGATGCGGTACATATTCATGAAGTACCAGATATCCCAATAAATGTTGTCAAATTTGCTCATAATCCATTCCAACAGACTCTGCACAGGGTCCTCTAACGCAAAATTTCTGATACTCTATCCTGTGCATCAGCAGGAATATCTCTCCCCGGGACCTGGATCTTTAAAAGATTAGTGTACCTGTCAAACAAATTTTAGTCAGATAGAACCAAGCATCTTTGAATTAGTACTAGCAGCAACACATATTTTGATCACACTTACTCCTCTGGAGTAAACAAGTTCTCGTGTTCTGTGATAAAAGCCAGCAAAGCCTGTAAGGAGACACAAAAGTCATCTCTCCACCCACATATAATAGGAAAATATACTGTTTTGGGATGTCCGGAAAAAAGTTGTCACGGATCCTTAGTAAGGAGTATATTTTAAGTCCACAAGACCGCAACTATAAATAATTAGGACAATGTGACAACAATTTCCAGACAGAAATAATCATAAACGCAATAATCTAAGGAAAGCACCTCAAATGGCATGTTTAGAAGCTCAAAGTATGTCCGCACACGGTCCAATCTCAGTTGCACGGATTCACTGTCAATTGATGGTATAGCTGCTAGTGCCTGCACCAGAACCTTTAGTGTGAAATGGCTTCCAAAGGAGTATTAGTAAACCAATATTTTAAAAGCTCTTCTTCACATAATAAATTAACAGCGTAGTATCAAAACAGGATATTATCATGTCTCAACTGGGACAAAAGCTAGGAATTGCTATTGCTGGAGATAAAGCACGGAAAGAAATGCATTGTACTGTGTTACAGTGTTAAGTTAAATGAATTGAGCCCCCTCTAAATGAGAATGTTCTCAAATAAATCATGTCATTAAAGTGAAAGATAAAATCAAATAAGGTAAGTTATATGATCCCTAGAGCACAAAAAGAATATATTTAACATCAGATTGTGAACTGCACTTGGACCTACCTGTTCCAAGGCAATCGAATTGCGGCATATCTGTTGCACTCCAAAGAGATTAATTGATTTCATATCAGCCAGAGCCTGGAGAAGAAACAATTCACTAATCACACCAAGAAACCACAAAATGGATGGAAGGTTCATGCGAAATTAAAACGAATCAAGCCAGCAGGACAAACTGCACTCACCTTGATTGAAGTGTTTGCTGAAATGCCACATATTCCACCAAAAATGTAATTCTGCTTTATCCCCGAGAGAAAGGGAGAAATTGCTTCATCTCTGCGTGTTATCTGTTAGGGAATCCAATAAGGAAATGCTGTAAAATTTGGTCTGGACTACAGAATCTCAGTCTGATCATTTTCTCCTTCTTTTCCCTTTTTCTTATTTATAGTCTGAGCAAATATTTCCAACTGAAACCAAAAATAATGAAGCGCTGGGGGCTAGCTAAATGATAATACATTCTTCATAGCATCACCACATGGGATTCTTTCCAGCGCTTTGATAAAGAAAACTCATATTACTTCACAAGAAAATTGGAATTCAAAAGGGCACGTTTCATCTAAGGCAGTAAATTGGCGTAGACACAATGTCAAGCAAATCTACAAGTCAAGACTGGAGAGACTCTAACGATATTCATGGGAATCATTCATCCACCTCAGTGTACACCTTCTATCTAGAATACTTTGCATACAAAATTATGAAAACAATTTATCTCTACTATATCATATAGTCTAGGAAGAAAATTACACGGCCAGAAACAGAGATTCAAATTATATGCCAGGAGATGCCTTGTGTTAATTCCACAACAATATATTAGCAAGACTAAACAACAATGCACCTGTGCAGTGAGGGAAATGATATAATCATCTGGTTCTTCTGCGTCTAAGTCATCCAGATATTCTCTATTCGTCATCTCCTGTTCACGGTATTAATTTGTCAGCAAGGCAATCGAACTACATCTATGCCATTTCAAGAGCTTATAAATCAATCTTCAGATAGATGAAAATATCCAGTCCTAAAGTAAAAGTTACTACATGCCTGCATATGAAAGACTGTTTCCAATTGCATTTCTACACGCAAGACTTTAAGGCAATCAATAGCCAATTTCCTGTAGTCATCAGCAAATGATACCAGATCCTTGGAAGGGGAGCTACTAACTTCACTACGGCGGGGTGTTGTCTGGTTCTTTTCTTTCTCTTCCACTTGATTACATGCCATAGAGAATGTTTTCCCAAGTCTGCACAACATATGATAATGCACAACATATGATAATTCATCATGCATAATTTTTCGTAATTTAACTTCTGCAGAGAATATATGGGAACCAAGAGAAATCACCACCCTGTTCAATTCTCATTAGGATACCTTAATAGACAAGATAAACAATCAAATAGTAATGAACCATAACTAATGACAACATTTTAAGAGCTTACCGCATTACAAAAGAAATTCATACAAAACACAAATGTAAAAAATCTTTCTACAGAAAAAGCGATCACTTATATTGGATCTAAATGTTTTGCAAATAGCCAGAGAGACAATACAAAATAATTTATAGGAATTTATCTTTATACAACACCAAATAAAGACTTGCCTTTCAATTGAATCTGCAACATACTCCAGTGAATCACTTAGAGAAGCCAGCAGAATAAGTTTATTATCATCCCGGATAAGATTTTCCTGCATGAGAAAATTGTTATCAGAAGGAACCTTCTAAGCTAATCTTCCAAAGACCTCTCAGAACCCTACGTCAACTTCACAAAACAGTTTAACAACGCACGGAGTGTCTCTCGCGCATCCTTTCTTGAGGTTGCATCAGTACAAGACAATATGGGGATAGAAAAAGGACATAGGTTCATCAAATTGGAAACAAAACAGCAATTTAACAATACGATACCTGCTTGATTGGTCGCAGGCCAAGTAGCACTTCACTCATCTGTTTTTCAACTTCAATGCCATAAGCATCAGAAGGATTCTCATTCAGACAGTTCTGTAGACATGAACTAGCAGGATCAAGCTTCATCAAGCTTTCAATATCATTCCTTCCGATCAGCATGTAACTCTGTTTCTCAAGAACTGCCTGAAACAAAACCAGAGAAATAATTTGAAGAATGCAAGCATATTCTTTCTTTGCTTATATGAAAGCACAAGCTAGTGAAGCTTCCATTATGCTAAATATGAAAGAAGTATGTAGGTTTGCAGCATAAATATGTATGTAATTTGTTTCTTCAAAGAACTGGAAAGTGTAACTCATGTTTATATATCTAAAGAGGAGCAAAAATTTCAAAGACTTGCCCAGAGGTGTAATCCCCCGTAATTTTATACATTTTATTAATATATTTTAACGTATAGTTAATTATATTTAAATAGAATTTACGAATTTTAGAAATAAATATTTAAGTTACGAATATTTATTTTTATACGTTTTAAATATTTCAACGATTTATGAAACTAAAATAATTTTAGAATTTTATGTTGAAAAGAATTTGAATTACGAAAACACGTGAATTTAGAAAATAATCCTTTTGGATTCAAACACTAAAATTCATTCCTAATTCTAGACCAACTTGGTAAGCCCAAAATAAATAAGCCCATAATTCCCCACCCTTGTTTTGTTTCACGTGAAACTCAACTCCTCCTTGCTTCAATTTCACGTGAAACCAAAAACACCAAAACCCTCAAACCTTGCTTCCTCCTTCACGTGTAACCCTACTGGCTGTTGTACCAGCCACCGCCGTCGACCCAGCCACCGGACCACCGTCATCCCTCGTCGGTAAACTCCTCTCCTTCTCTTCCCTCTTATTCTTCTTCCTTTCCCTCTCTTTCGATTTCTCTCATTAATCAATGGCTCTGTTTTGATGTCTATGTTGCTCGACAGCCACCTAGAGCACGCAACCACCACCACCGAGTCGCTGCTGGTGCGCCGCCCTTGTCGCGCCGCCTTGCTGCACGGTAGTCTCCCCTCATTTCTTTCCTCTTTCGTTCTTCTTTTCTGTTTCATTTTCGTGCTCCTCCTCACTCGTATTCCCCCTGTTTTCGGCAGCAACCACCGCGCACCCCAGTCGCACCGTCGTTCCGCCGCTGCCTCACTTATGCTCCGTCGCTGCCGCACCTATGCTCCGCCGGCCAACCTCCTCTGTTCCCTTTTTGGTTAATCCCCTAAAAACCCAATGTGAATTAAATGTTTAAATTATGTAATTTATGTTTCATTGAATTAAATGTATAGTTTTTATTAGTCAATTATCAATTTCAGATTTATATATTTTACATAATTGAAATATTAAATTTCAGATTTACATAATTTGATTGAAACGAGAACTTTAATTATTAACACATGAATTTTTAAGATTTTAATAGTTTTAAAATCATGATAGAATGGTTATGAATAATTAAAATTATTATTTTTATGTTCTAAGCATGATAATTTGGTTTTGGGAAAGCTTTAAACGATTTGATTTCGCTGAAAATTTAAAGTATGACGTTTGCGAAGAGTTTTCAACGAATTTCAATCATTGATTCAATAATTATGATGCTAGGAAATCAAATGTTCAAGTTTTAATGTTAGGGAATGTCCTAAATATGTTTAGAATGTATTTAGAATGCTTTGTTATTGTTGTGAGTGATTAGAAGTTGATTGGGAATATTTGTTGGTTGTTTTAGGCGGAGAATTCTCTTTAGGCGACTTTTGAAAGTGTTAAAGTGGCCTATTAGTTGTTTACACAAGGTACGTACATACCTGTGTGCTTGGAATGCGTGCTATTTGTTGAAACCATGTCGAAATTGTTGATGAACTTGGTTATGTTGATATTATGGTTGAACTTGGTGATGTTGATATTATTGACGAACTTGGTTATGTTGAAATTGCATGTTTAATACTGTTGGACGGACATATTGAACTTATATTGCATTATGAGAATTGTAACATGTTAGTATGGATGATTGATACAAACATGTTGGTTGGGAACACTAGATTATTCTATATGTTGGTTTGGATCGATTGATTATTGTTCCCTTTCTATCTTTTCACTACTTTATGAGGGCGGAGGACCTTGTTTAGTAAGTTGAAACTTTATGCCCATATACAGGGTTGCTCATGGTTAAAGGAAAGGTTGGATAAATTGGAATGAGTCTTGATTGATGCTTTTATGATCACTTACTTAATTCCAAGATAAAAACAGTTGTGAACAAATGTGAATTGTATGTCTTATGTGATGGTTGAGTCATAACGGAATCTCAATTTGTAAATCATGTAAAGTGAAACTGGGTAGCAATAGCTTTAGACTGTGCACGTCTAAAGTGACGGACAAACAGGAGTTGGGGTTCATGGTGGTAGCCCATGGCCTTTTCTGGGACCGGATTGATCACCGTGTTCTATTTTTATTAAAACGTTCCTCGATATCGCAGGTCACTGAGGTTACGGAGTCGCGCCCGTACCTCGTCTTCCTTAGTGAAGACTTCTGGATGGACAACTCGGTCCATTGTCTATTTCAACTAAAATAATATTATTGCTAAAAGTCTAGTCTAGTCTAGTCTGGTCAAGTATGGTCGTCAAACTATCATGTTTTGTCTGCCTTTATTTGTGTTCATTAGTATCATGTTAGGATCGTTCGTTTAATAGAATCATGTTAGGATTATTATTGATTTAGTATGTAGTACTCAGCTTTGCTGATTACGTGCTTTTGCTTGTGCATGTTGATCATGGCTATGCCTTATTGATCATGTGATGACCCAATCTTTGGTGAGCAGTCTCTAAGGATCAATAAGCATTGTCCATCTGCAGGTTTGAAGATGTTGCATCATTGGGATCGGGAATAGAGAGCTTGTATTTTAGTTTTGATTTGCTAAGTTGACTTGGGTTTGTTTAATTGGACTTTAAACTTGTCGTACTATTTATATTTCCTTATTTTCGTTGGTTGATTTTTGGGACTAAACCTGTAATCGATTATTTATAAACCTAAAGTTAGTTTTTTTTGTTTTCCGCTGCAAAATTCTGAATAAGCCGTTACGTTTTCACACGGGCGATAATGCCTTGATAATTCTCTACGTTTTATATTAAAAGGTTATTTTAGAAAAGAAAGAATTGTCGGGGTGTTACAAGAGGCCCCAGACACTACACTACTTAATTTTCCCCCCTAGAATCCTCCTTTTGTTAGTGTAGTACTTTCTATAACTACAGAGCTCCCCAATTCAGCATCCTGCAAATTTCTGCTCCCGGAAAGAGAGGGGATCAGCCGATCAATGGTGGAAGAGACAGAAGGCCATGGTATAATCTGCTCAAGCCTATAGGATGTCCAAGATAAGCTAGCAAGATATGTCACTGTACCGTATGTTTTATTCCTACATATTTCTTACCTCTTTAGAGCATATACCTGCTTCCTTTATCCCGACTGTATATTTTCAATTGCTAATAATAACTCTGAAGTTCAAGATAAATAAAAGTTTCCACCTATAAAAATGTATCATAAACTACCAGCTTAGCATAGAGTCCGTTGTAAACTGCGCAGACCAGATGGCAACCTTATCCCTAGACAATTAAATCTGACAGAGACGCGGACATAAGATTAAAAAATAATTACATTGTATTATATAGATTTAGGGTCAAATGAGAAGGGTGCAAAAAATTTCTTCTTTGCATATTTTTGACCTGAATGTGCATAAATTTTTACTTAAGGTGCAACTTCTTCAAAGTTAGATATTATATTCATTTCTTTCTAACAGAATGTGTCTCTTTTCTTTTATCAAGCTGAAAAAGAATTTCAAGAAAAAGAATTTTAAATAAGACTAGGGTTTACAACTTTAACACTAGTTTGTCAGCTTTCATGTTTAGACTAGAGCCTTCAAGTGCTGAGTAATTGAAGGCACTAGATGGATATGCAGCATATGCCTTTATTCTTATTTCAAAGTATGAGTTAGTAATATGGCAAGAGCTACCAGAGTTTACCAAAGAAGAGCTTCGTGAAAGGAAACAAAACAGAAGATACGCTATAATCTCAGAATCTAAAACTCGGTTCCTGTTCCACCTCTACAAGAAGTAAGTCCATTTACCTAACTTCCTTAAATATTTTCTTAGATTCTTCACTTCATGCCCCTTACTCATTTTTCATTTATTTCTTGCCTTTACATGAATTCAAACAAAGGAAGCCTAACACCTACTGACCTACCACACGGCACATTGCATATCAAAGCAAGAACATAACAACTTAAATAGAACATAGCAAGAGATAAACAAGGGTACAAGAAATATCCACCTCCATGTACGAAGTACGACATCTTTCATATGCTCGCTCAAGGAAAGTTTGCACATATTTCACAAGTTCTGCTGCGAACTTCGGCATAGCCTGAGCCCAACCAAGTATCTAATGGACAGCACCAAAATATCAGAGTTTGCTTCGCATGCAAATTAACAGGTGTTTCAACATTTAAGCTATCAGAACCAGACTAAAGAAGAGAGTGAGCAAGTAAAATGATCTAACTACGAATTACAAGAACTTCCAGTTTGATTCATCTCACTGATAGGTTCTCTAAGCCAACCACATCTAGATTAAGTAGTGTTTTACTATCCGGTCCATGAGTATAAGAACCTCTTTCAAGCTTTAATATCCTTCCATTATTTTTGAAATGATTTTCTTGGAAAGAATGCCTCCCAACACATTATCAACACTATACATATTCTGTTAAGATCTTTTTTCTATTTTCCAAGACACATAAATTAGAGACTTTAAATGTCTTATTTTCACAGAACAAAAGAATAGCTATTAATCATCTACTAAGGGCATGCTTGGATTGAGAGTAATGTATTAAAGGGGTAATAAAAGTCAAACTAAGGTAATTGAAGGTGATGATGAGGGGATGAAGTGGTGGCAAAGGGAACAAGCTAGTGTTGGCAAGAATAAAATAAAAGGAAAGGGGGAACAAATACCCTCATCATGGGGGGAATAGTTACCCACCATCCCACTAGGGTGATTATTACCCTCATTTGGGGGGTAATAACTTCCCCCCTTCCTCCCTTCTCCTCACAACACCACCACTACCACAAGTCCACAACTTCTCATCACAATACCACCACACCACCCTCCTTGCAACCACCTCAATTCACCTTCATTGTCTTTTTATTATGGTGGTTTGACTTTTATTACCCCATAATCCATTGCACCCAATCCAAGCGTGCCCTAAAAGGGAATATTTATCAGAAACTACCTATTAAAACACACTTTTTGCGAGAAACTAAGGTGGCACCAAACTACCATTTATGATTAGAAAGGCACTTGTCAACGGAATGTGACCACTGATATTTGTTCCAGCATTGACTATTATCACGTACAAGGGACCTGACTTTATATTTCTTCTTTTGCCTTCTTCTTCCCTTCCATTTCTTACCCGTTTCCCTCCTTCGTTCCTCCATTCTTTTTCTCACTCATCATATTCCCAAGTAATATTCTTCTTTATTGCTCAAGCTCTCAACTTTCTCAGTAAAGTATGGCACATTCAGAAGCTCCAACCAATTGAAACCCAATAACAAAATAAGCTTTATGATAAAATGGCTAGAATAAATGAAACAAATTTACACTGCTATTTCTCTTTTCACTCAACCGTCATTACTCTCTCCTGTTTCACAGCTTCTCCTCCTTACAATGGAAAATTGAGAGAAAACTAAAAACTGTTGAGCTACAAATCTTATCCCCTTAACCCAGAAATCATACAAACTTGGAAAAGGAATCATCTGACCATGTCTCTTTACTGGTGATTTCTGCAATAGTTGAGGATTACTTACTTGGATTTTACCTCTCTGTTTCCACTTATTTATCATCTGTTTCAACCCATCTTTTCACTATTTAGCTATTAACTTCTCTTTACCTCTCATCCTCCGACATTTTCTGGTTCTCTTCAACCCTTCACTCTCTGCTGTTCATATTCTCCCAGATGACCTTTCCCACAACTTTTTTTGGGTCTTTTTCTTTTTGCCGCGGCATTCAACCTGTTCTTAGCTTTGAGTTTGAATCTTTCCTTCAATTATTGGATTCTCTGAAGGATTTGAGGGTGGTTCGTTTTGGGCTTTCCTTTAAAACATTGGACATTTCTGGGAATCAATGATCTGGAGAGCAAATTGTTCCATGGATGTTATCTCAAGGTTGTGAGAACTCGAGTCTACCATGATTGCTCTTTATGGTTACAGATGAGGAAAGAAAAGAGAAAGGAAGGGAAATAAACGACGGAAATGGGGGAGAAGAGGAAGTGAAACTGAAGTCACATCCTTGATCAACGCTGGAAAAAAAAAGTCAAAATGGCCAAATTCCGTTGACAGGTCACAGGTACCTTTTTGTGAAAAATATTTCATAAAAGGTAGTTTTGTGCCGCCTTATTTTTACTAGGTACAAAAGGTGTGTTTTAAAGGATGATTTCTAACAAATTTCCCTTCAAAATAAAGTTAACAAGTAGTTGATCAATGCTAGGCCCAGGCCTCACTGGTCAAAAGCATAGGAAAACTGAAGCAAACATTACCTCTTTTGCCAAAAGATCTATAGCCAGAAGTCCCTGCAGGACAGGTCGACCCTTCTCAACAGAAGGTGTATATGATGTAGCAGCATGTGTCCGGGGACGGAATGCAGCTGGACCTGAAAAAAAAACTAATTATATAAGATTCGAATCACCAAAACTGGCAAACAACAAGCAACATGTAAAATGGACAAAGAAACCAAATACACCCAAAAATAAAAATAAACAAAGTATTCTCTAACATAAAGGGTAATAACTACCTGGCGTTCATTTTTTTAACAAAACATCTGAAGAAAATAATACTTATCATACAAAATAAGATCAAAGATCAGACAATTACAGTCTAGCACACATCAGTTGTAGACCCTTTTACTTCAGATGCTTATTAAGACACCGAAAAGCAACAATAATTTCTATTTCCAAACAAGTAAATATTACAAAACTTGAAAAACGCATAAGCATAGAAAGATCATAACAAAGACCACGTCACATATCCACTACTGCAGGAACACTGCATCCAAGTATCCAACTGAGTAGACCATCATTTCACTGGGTAACAATTAAAAAAAACATTTACTGCAATGAAGTTTGTAGAACTAAAAATCATTTGGTAACTATCAGTCATAGAACTTGCTTGATATAGCCTGCTGTACACTTTTTCGGTAGTCCACAAACATCGTAGGTAAGAAATGTTCTTTCACAAAATTCTCAACAAAAGCTAGCAATCCGTCATTTCTGCACACAAAGAAAGATCAAGGCAAAAACATTGTTAAACAAAAGGGAAGAAAAACGAGTAGAGCAAGAAAAAGAAAGAGAAAGATTTGAGTAATTTTAGTTTTCAGTATATATAATAAAGATTTTGGCAATTATAATAAATTTGTAATATTATTTGATTTTTTTGTCTTCTTTTGACTTTTATTGACAGATTTTATTGTTTTTTCGTGAAAGAAAATGAGATGTATATTACGGGGATGATTTCCATATGTTTTACTTGCTTTTATGATTGTTGGATAAATTATTTAACTATTTGTTGACTTTTTGCTGTAACATTGCCAAAAGGAAAAATTCAATGCATGATATTATTTGGTTTTCCTAACTTGCTAATTTGCATTAAATAGCAAGCTTTTAAAATTACTAAAATAATCAGCTTTTAAATTGTGCATTAAATTGTCGAGGGTATTTTGGTCTATTCTATAAGGGGACACCAAAAGGTCATTTACGAAAATGACCTCAGCAGTTCCCTTATGGAAAAGAGATAAATTACTTTTCTTTAACATTATTAAAGTGGCCAAAGTAAATGTAGAAACTGGAAAGAGATTTTCGAAAAAACAAAGTCTATGCTCTACATTTCACACATAGGGGGATTGGGGAACTTTCTATGTAGCGTTCCCAGCAACTAAAACAGGACAACAGGAAAAAGGTAGTTATGCCTCAAATTATATTGGACCTTAAGAAAACTCACTTTTGTTAGAAATAAAATTAAAGCTTAAAGGAAAATGAATAGGTTTTAATTCCTAATTGAGAAAAAAATTCACATCAATCATTAAACAATAAAAATTAAGACGATTAAATCATATCCTAGTGTTATTGTACACAAGTACTCGTACTCTGTAAATCAAGCATCTGAAATATAACAGGAAAACTGAGTCCTAGACATACCCAGACTGGGAATACTTCTCCGGCAACATTGAAGCAACCTTATCTGTAAACTGCAAAGAACATCGGATAAGAGGAAATGAAGAGAAGGCATGCATTCGTCAACTAAAATTTAAATAATGGAAATAATACCAGTAACTACAGACCTGAAGAACAGGACGATAAACAGCGGCTGTTAGATAAATGCCTTCCTCAGGCAAGACAGCTGCAGACCCATATCCCTCTTGTGACGCTCCTTGGGCCTTCTTATTCCAACCTTGGCCTATTAAAATAGTCAATAGCAAAGAGAGAAAACTACGGTTAACAAAGAAATCGAAAATCTCTATAAAGTATAGAGTCTATAGACCAGTTACCAATAAGAGATTGACCCAACAAGACTGCCTGTTGAAAAATCTGTAATGAAAACTGACAAGTGCTGAACCCTTTATTCTATTCTAGATAGAATATTTTTTTCCTACAGATTTGTAGATATTTGTGCGTTAGGTCAAAAATGCATCCATCAATTTTACGACTCTGTCATGGAGAAGACATCTAAGGAGGTCGTAGTTGGACTTTTATCCAACATTATGATTCTGAAAAGACAAGTGTAAGCATTTGACCATACCTTGGTTAGCAACAGACATTGTAGCATCTGAGAAGCGAAAAGCAAATGTGAGACCATCGTCTGACCCATCCCTGAGACAAAGTAGCATCAATATGACATTTTTTTAACAAAGTTCGATAAAAAAAACAAAAAAGCAAAAAGCAAAAGAAGATGCATAGATCAAAGTGTTTTGTGCTTTTTAACATCCACGTACATGCAAATATGCAATCCGCCTAGGCATCCTATCCTATAGCCATAGAGCACTATACAGTAGCTTACTCGTCCTTTAGAAAGGAGAGAAGGTGCTTATGACTACGGATTCTCATATCATGAATTGGTCAACCCAGAAAAAATAGACTAAGACAAGTATTTGAATGTGATTTTGAAATGATTAGGAACAAAGGGTAGATTTCATCTGGAATTGTGAAATGTACTGCTGTCAGAGGGAACCTAGGTGGAACTACAATGCCCTCTCACAAATGATCATAAATAAATATTTTGGTCACAGCAGAACTCAGCTGGTAAAGGACCCCGGCTTGAGCAAATCAAACAATAGATATAACCTCCTCAAAATTACACAGCAGAAGTACTCCAGGAAAAGACCTGCACTAAAGCAAAATCAAATAGTAGACATAACCTCCTTTAGGTTTAGAGGACATTTGAACTGAATGGTGTCTATTATAGCCTCTACTTTCAACAGCGAATAGCTGGTAACAAAGGTTACAACCTAAGTTGGTCTGACTCTTCGTTTTTCCTTTTCTTTTTCGGTTTTCCTTTTCTTTTTCGGTTTACCGATTCTTTTCAAAAACTTGACAAATCAACTTAGATATGGACACAGGAGTAAGGGAAGCTTCGTTTGGAGCCATAAACTTGCAATATATATACAGTATCCAAGTACAAGTATGACAACCCGACGCATACATGAGTTGGGCACTAGTAGCCAAACCTACGCATACCAGAAGAAAGTATTTGCAAATTGCAATCATAATTTCCTTAGTTGAGCATAAGGGAGAGGAGGAATTATGACAGCTTCCTTCTCTCTAATTAAATCCAGGCATAAACTCTAAGGAGTAATTACTGTTTATCCCTGAATACAATGAACAATAACTTTTATGAGCCAATTTCGTAAATAATATCAATACCAATAGTCCAATAACCTGTCCCTTGATTAGATTATAAATACCCTAAACAGAAAAACATCATTAGTGTAACACTTTATATATGTATTAAATGTTAAAAAGTTAGGTTGTAATTTGACTTACCGCTTGTCTTTTGAAGGAACCTTGCCCGCAAGTCTAGCAGTTTGCACAGCAGCATCAGCTGACGCAGCTTCTGGAGTGGCTCGCAGAATTTCACATATGAGTTGTTGGCATTCACTCTTTTACACAATCAACGAATAGTAGACAATCAGCAATAGTTTGAAAACAAAACTCAATACTAGTTGAGTCAACATTCTCTACCAAAAAAGGACCTAGAGCTTAAAAAAGTACAAAAGTAAACAAAAAGTTGGAGGAAAACACACAAAACAGCTCATACCTGTAAAACTGTCAGAGAAAACCCAATAGTGTAGCCACCTGTCGCCTCAGACTCAGTGTTTAAACTTACATCTAAAGACTTGGGTGTATTGATGTCAACTTGCTGACAGGCTTTTGCTTCAAGAAGCTCTCCAACAATAACATGATTCTCTGACCATTGAAGATGAAAATTATGTTTTAGATTCAAGGATAGATTTACGTTTCTACATTCTTTCAGTTTTGTGTACGAAATTAACTTGATTCTTAGATTACAGTGATCTGGTCCTACATCTTATCTTTCTAGAAGGATCATTTTTCTTTTAAATAAACAGGCATCCTATTTTCAATACAGGCTATCAAAAACAAAGGGTTTTGTCTCACCAAATATTTTTATGATTACAATGATCTGGTCCAACATGTTATCTTTGAAGAAGATATTTTTTCTTTTAAAATAAAAAACAGGCGTAAATTTTGATATACAGGCTACCAATTTGTCTCACCAAATATTTTTATAATTGCATCAAGAATTGAATTCAGAAGTTCTCTTGCAGCACCCTGTGCTGTCCCCATTGGAGCCATCATTGGTGTTACAGGGCTAACAGCTAACAATGTTCCACTGAGTGATATCCCATTTGCACGTTTCTGTCTCGATAACTGGTACGTTTCCAGTTGTCCCTTCAAAGTTTGTAGAGTAGAAGAATATGCTATCAGACCACTTCCAGGCCTAGATGAGCTCATGTTTTCAGCATGGGCTTTTATCTTAGAGGAAATGATCTCATGAATTGTCGATCTCAACCTCTGGCTATCACCATTTTTAGTTATAATCACAGAAAGAAAGAAAAATTAAGTCGAGACATTCGAAAATGAAACGTTCAAAAGCAAAACAAAATTTACATGCTATTAAATTTCTGAAAAAATTGCAACCAGAGCACCAGCCAAAATATTCAAACAAGAAATACAGGAATTCCAGTGATAGTCTCTTTTTTCTTTTTTGACAATTATTCCAGTGAGTCTTACCCACTTACAAAATTATTGGTCAAATGTCATGCAGCACAACAATGTGAATAAAGAGTGTATTGCATTTTCTTTCCTTTTTTTACTTTAAAACTCAAAAAAAAAAGTAATAAATCATACTACAACAAGAAGGACCAGATATCCTTCAGCAGAAAATTAAAACTATCACAGAGAAAGGCAATTAAACTACCCTATGTGGGAGGCTAAGAACACAGCCCCATCACTATCTGGAGAATTGCAGCCTTCACTTCGTATCTTACAGGCTACCAAGATAAATTTCCTGTCAAACTAATTCTACCCTTCTCAACCAAAACATTGACATAACTCCAAATGGGTAATCCAAAATAAGTAACGCGCAATCGGAGATTAGGAGGTTAGAAACGCAATTACCCAACCAAAGTTTATTGGAAATGAAAAAGCAGCTGAATTCATATATCATTCTTTTACAGCCAATTACTGTGATGATCACCAAATTGGTATAGTGCAGGAAGATGATATAGTGCTCCATAGTCCTTATCCTCCAAAAACTTGACAATGCAGATTTGCATTTACATAAATGACTTATATTTTTATACTATCTTCAATTATAATTTAATGATGTGACCCATTGACCGACGACCAGTCCATGTGTTTTGGACCAAGGATCTAACTGCAGGGCGTGATAGGAAATTTTTACACTATTTTGACAGTTCAATTTCTACTCCGTATATCTGTTCATGTTATTCGGGAATTACAATACTCAAGAGAAAAACCGAGTGTTTACCTAGCCAGAAAGAAAATGCCAGGTTCAGAAATCAACATCAACTTAATAATACACCCATCAACACACAAGTAGCGTGACATATTTACTTATAAGTGTTTTAAGTGTATGTTTGTGTATTAAAAAAGAATCCAGGATCTAATCATCCAAAAAACAATAGGTACAACGTACAAGCCTTACATCGGAAATCATATGCTCAGCGATGGACTTGCGTGAACTCGGGAATTTATGTATGGCAACAAAAAGGGAAAAGTTAAGGCGGATAAACCTAGCCTTTCTCCTCGCAAGTACCCTAAAGTTTCTGTCCCTCCTCTCCCCTTTTTCCCTACTTGCTTCCACCATCTAAAACCTTTTCCAGACATGAAACCAGATAAGAACAGACCTCCGAGGCTAAAAGTTTATTCATTTGTACATGGTATATAATTTTGGATTTATTTAAGTCAGTGCACATCCGTAACCTTTTTGAGAATTCTGGTTGCTGGCACCTTGAAAGGATGCGCTACAGCTTTACTTCATCGATGTGCATTCACCTCTCTTCTTGATACATTTGTTAATTAAAAATAAAAATAAAAACCACAAACAGATTCTGAAAAAATTAAGTCAAATATAATTACCATATTATAGCACCGGCAGCAGCAACTTTACCGAGCTTGCACAAGCATTCTACCATGGTCTGGAGGTACTTAACATGTACAGGAACATCACTCTTTTGCACTGCTTCCTGTAATCAAATGCGTGATCTAAACATAAACATCACAGATCTGGAAAAAATGTCAAAATAAAAATTGAGATTGTAAAATGGCTTACAAAAAACTCGTCAGGTGTAGCTGAGGAAAGCCAAGGTGGAAGTCGACTTGAAAAAATTACACCTTTTTTAAGACCATAATCCCCACCGTTGGCCCTGACATAACCATCAACTTCCTCACCTCTAAAGCCACCCTCTTCATCATGCCCATCGTAAGAACTACAGAAAGCATATTGTCAAGGAATTTTTTTAATTATAATGCTAACAAAGAGAAAGAGGGACTATAATAAAGTGGAACAAACTCTATTGGAAACAAGCAGAAAAGGATCAAGAATACAATAAAAAAGAAAGTGGAAAAGATATTCTTGTTAATTGTTACTCCTCCGTCCCGGAATACTTGCACCGCTTTCCTTATAAAGCCGTCCCGGATTAATTGCACCGTTTCTATAAATGGTAAAATTTTATTAATATTGTATCAACTACCCTCTTCACATGTCATTTTGTGGTCCCATGCACCCTCCCCCTACCCCCTTACCCCTTTAAAAAGTTGACACATATCCCTATCTATATTAAAAAATACCCAACTATCAACTACCATCTAATTAAATAATAAGTCAATTACTTTGTATTAAACTCTGTGCCGGTCAAACCGGTTCAAGTATTCCAGGACGGAGGGAGTATTGTGACATTAAAATATTCAATTTTCTTTCTATAAAAAATAACCTCTAAGAAGAGTGTAAAAAAACATTGCAGCGGAATACACACTAAGGAGATTAAACACTATGCTTCTCAAATAAAGAAAATTCTAAAGCTACAGAGACTTCACTAGGAGAGTCTAGGACATGGTGTTCGCTAAATAGCTAATGCATGTAATCTATGGCTGTCAGCAGAAAGCACATGGAAAGGTTCAAAGTAAAGTTCAGACAGTCTGGATATTTTTACCCTCCATCAACTTGGTAATCAGATTTCGATGATCTTGTGCGTCGAGATACAGGTTGTGAAATACTCATGGACAATGAAAGAGTTGCTGACATAACTTCATCATCCTTTTCAAGTAAACTTGAAGAGACTGAGCTGCATAACACAGAAACCTTCATAAAACTTTATTTCTATGAAAATAAACCCCAATATGTCAAATTTCAAAACAACAGGTCATTAAAAAAGCAGTATAGTAATGTAATCTTCCGTGAGGGACCAAAAGGATCTGATAAACAAATAAATACCAGAGTCGGCATGAGCTCTCTAAAACAATATACAAATTAGAATAGAAGGAACAAATCCTTTCATTGTAAGGTGTAAGCTTCCAACTTCCATCATAATTAAACAATTCTGCAATACTTGTCATGTAGCAAAATAGCAAGGAGATCAAAACAAAAACAAAAACAAAAAAAGGTAATACCTATAATCACCTTTGTTATAAAGGTGGGCATGCAAGTCTTCCAATATCTTGTAGAAAAGAACTCCACGCAACTTGGTTAGCTCAGATTTAACATCTTGGAGAGCACCAACCTGGTCAAAAAATACAACTTACATCATACGTTAAACCAAATAAGAGCTGAAAATAGCACATATAAACAAGATAATACATTTTTACTTTAAAAAAAAAATAAAAAGACAAAAAAGAAGAGCAAAAGTGTTGGAAATTTTACTTCGATATAGTAATGCTCAGTAGTGTGTACAACGATCCTGATCATGACTGACTATATGACTAAAACAGAAGGGGGAATAGCGCAAATATGGTAGAAGCTTGTTTAAAGAAGAATGTGTCACCACTTGACACATCCCTAAAAGAGATATGTCCACTAAGGCTAAGGACTTAAGGCCAGATAGCCTCCTCACTACAGTGTACACTGTACACTGATAATATTCTCTCGAATAAGCTTAGAATTGGTGTCCCCTTTGGATATTGTACTTTCAGATTAAACCTCTAAATGGGGGTGATGATTTATGAATGAGAATCAAAGCTCCCGGCCTTGCACATGTGTGTCTGTTGGTATTGAACTATTGACTGTGTGTGATATCCCCACTTTCAAATCCCCGAAAAGATTTCCTTTAGGGATCCAATAGGACAAGTCAGAAAAATTAAAAGACCTCCATGGCTCCATCGTTCAAAATTTCTCACACCCTCTAGAGAAAGAGGGTAGTAGGTCTTTCTGATTTCTACTTTCTCCAAGCTCTTTTGTTAAACAGAACTATTTATTTTCGGTACCACAACTTTTCCGGAACTATCACCAAAGACATTAGGAGATATGGGATGCAGTCTTACTGCAACCCAAAGCATGGGGTTCAAAATACCTTATAATTCATTGGACAATATGACACCACTTTGAAGGGTAGTGTACACTCACTTTCCTCATTGTCTGACTACTCATCTCAAGGACTTTTATAAATCAATTTATTATAGAAGTATCCATAACTGTGTTGATATTGATCCAACCTAGATGAAGATATTGCATAACTTCGAGAACCATAACTTTTCAGATTACAATACCAGTTATCTAGATCAGGAGGCAGCAGTAGAAGATATCAACGAATGAAACAAAAGGGTCGGCAACGCATGAAATTGGAATCCGATGCAACCCTTTCCCATTTTGAACCTTATCTATTTGAATCAAGACCCCAAATCATAAATATTGCAACCCCTGAAGCTAAGGGAGGAGAGCCCAAAAAATAAAAAGCTGATCCATTCAGGGAAACCATAAAATGACTGCAAGTAAATGAAACGAGATATAAAACAATAAAATGAATGAAGCGACCAACCGTTTGGAGGCCCTCTCTCTCAAGCATCAATGTGGATTGCACATGCAGTTGGACTGCAGCATAAAACTGCTTTTCAGCGATAAGCTTTTCCATGCGCGCTGGAACCTATGTTGTGCCAAGAAATGGGCACTGAAAATTAGAAAATGCTTTAAAAAAAATGCCGAAATCCGTATAATATGGCATAACAAAATTTCCAAATATTTGTCAATCGCCTAAAGAAAAGACCATGATTATCTAAGTGGTCCTATGGACAATAAATCAATATGGCAGAAGAGGAGGTGGCTTTATGACTTTGGTCCTTTTAGGTCAACAAACAAACTTCTGAGAAACAAACAAAATTCTGGTGACGAACCTTGCACTCTAGAAAACAAGCCAACAAGCAAGTATATATACTGCTACGTTTCTTTTTAATTGCAAAAAATGACCATAACGCTCACCCTGTCTCTCGTGCATAACTTTGTCCATCTTTTAAAATGTTATGAAGTTGATATTTTGAAAATATGCACTGATATAAACACAATATCTTACCTACTAGTAGTAAGGTGGTTTTATGATTCGTGAATTGCATTTAATGTGAGTCACATATTTTTGTCTCTAATCCGATTTTCTGTTGTTAGAAGGTGGTTTTATGCTGCGAGAATTGCATCTAAAAACGGCTACTTATGATAGCTTCAAGGTGATGGTTGAATCAATTGGACAATACGGTCCCGGTTTTAAGTCCCCAGTATGCATGAGCTAAGAGTCCCTCTCCTCAAGAATACTTATAAGCTAACGGAGGAGCACAAGAAAGAGTGGGCAATAAAAGGTTGTTCAGTCTTATCCAATGGATGGCGTAATTCGGTTGCCCACAAGGATATTGTGAATATTCTTATCAATCCCCTTAAGGGTTCCGTATACATAAAATCCATGGATGTTTTGGAAATTGTGAAAGATTCTACTTTGCTGTTTAAAATGCTTGATGGCATGGTTGAGAAAATCGGAGAAGAAAATGTAATTCAAGTGGTGACAGACATGCATTTAATTATGTGGTGGCGGGTAAGAGAATTAGTTCATCTCCTTAACCTTGTGTGTTTGAATATCATTCCTAATAAAGTTATTTGTAACTAATATCTTCTTATTTGTTTTGTAATTTTCTAGGAAGATTACTTGAGGCCAACGGAATATCTTTATTGGACCCATGTGCGGCACATTGTTTGGATTTGATGTTGGAGGATATTGGAAAGATTCCAAAAGTTAAGAATGCTCTAAAGAAGTGCATGTTCACAAATGGTTATATATATAACCATATTCCTCTTGTGAACATGATGAGGATTGATGAGATTCACCAATAAAAGGAATCTACACCCGCCATCACAAGATTTTCAACGTCTTTCATTACACTGCAAAATTTCATAAACACAAGAACAATTTGAGGAAGATAATAGCTTCACAAGATTGGAATTCTTCAAAGTGTCCAAAGCAAGCAACGGGAAAGAAAGTAGCCGCCTTCATTTTGCAAGAGACCTTTTGGAAGAATGTCTTATATTCCCTTAAGTTAATGGGGCCGCTTGTTAAAGGTCTTAGGATAGTTGATGGAGAGAGAAAGCCACCTATAGGGTATATTTATGAAGTCATGGATCGGGAGAAGGAGGATATTCAAAAGAGTTTTCATTATAATGATGAGAACTACAAGCAAGCCTTATAGTACATTGATAAAAGGTGGGATTATCAACTTCGTCGACCTTTGCATGCGGCCGGATTTTATCTTACTCCGGAAATTCATTATGATCAACCCGACAATGTTTGTTGTCATGAAATTGAGATGGGTTTGTATGATTGCATTGAAAGGTTGATTTCGGATATTGCAACTCAAAACAAGGTTATGATGGAGTTAGATGCATTCAAAAGTGCCACCGGGCTCTTGGTCATCACATGAAATAAAAGCGAAGGAAAACCAAATCACTGGTAACAAACTAACAACTTAAATATTATCAATATTTTATGATTTCAAAAAATTTACTTTTATCTAGCTATTTTTTATGTATTAATAGCGGAGTGGTGGTCAAGTTATCGATCTTCAAGTCCTAACCTCTTTGCCACAAGGGTTCTTAGCTTCACTTGTAGTATTACCGGTTGTGAGAGAAATTAGGGTGTCTTTCAACAACTTCATACCAAAAAAAGGAACCGGTTGGCACAAAATCGACTAAATTCTCTGGTTTGTGTGAAATATAATCGAGCCTTGGATCCCCGATACAAGAGGGGAGACATCCTTGATCCCATTCTTTGGGAAGATATTGATAATAGTAACAAGTGGCTACTAGGGAGAATGGATGAGCACTCTAGTGAAGAAGATGATCTTGTGTTTGATGGGGATGACTTGATATGGAGCGCGGTTAGTAGAGCCACTGGGGCCATGATCCTACCTATGCAACTAGAGGAGCATCAAGGGTAACAAAGGATGCTCCCGCCTCCTCATCTAGAGTTGATAAAGGGAAGAGATATGTGGTTATTGAAGATGATGATGATGAGATGGAAGAGGATATTCGGAAAGATGAAGATTATGTTAAAAGATGATGATTTAGAGATGCTCTAGAGTTTTGGGGCAACATCTAGCAAGCATGAAAAACAACATTGTTTGCCAGTTTGCCTTTCTTTCTACCTTTTTATTTTTATGTTGATTGTGTTTTGCTTTAAGTTTTTTCTAAGTACTTTTTCCATTTGGCAGTTTCCGATAACAAATTATGCTTCCATGTGCCAATTTATGCGTTTATAATATAAGTATTGTGTTGTTTTGAGTACAAAATGTGTTCTAAAGATGATTTCTAAGGTTTTCGCACTTTTGTGCGCTTCACCTAGGAAGCGTGCGCGCCTGCGCGTTGCGTGTAGGCTCTAGGGACATGTAGCCTTAGGGCGCATTGTGCCTTTTAAAACTGATGCATACTAATATAATCCCTCTGTTTTTTGGTTGTACTCAATTTAAATTAGCACACCAATCTAAGTAAGAAAAGGTAAGGTGGGTGTAAGAAAAGAGGGGGAGGAAGGAGCGGGGGAGAGAGAGAGAGATAGTAAAAAGGTGGATAAATTGTGTAAGGGGGTAAGATGATAAAAAGTGTTTTACCAAAAAAAAAATTGGTAAGTAAGATGTTTGCCAAAATTGGAATAAAGTAGAAGCGGGTAGAACAAATAAAATGGGAGTATGTTAGTAATTAAAAAAAAAAATGGGAGTATGTTAGTAATTAAAAAAAAAAAGGTATTGTCGACTGTCGAGTTTAGTTAGGAATAGTACAAAAGTCAAAGTGATGAAATTAAAAAAGATACAGGTCACAAGGAAGCAGAAGCACTCAATTAATACTTTTTAGATACCTTTAAAAATAGAGCAGAGCTCAAAAACTCAAACTGATATGGTATAACGCATACATGGTGTCAGCAAGAACTAAAAGCTAATAAACCACATCAAATAAATATGTGCACAGATATACCACTAAATTTACTATGGACCCGGTCCACACTAAATTTACTATGGACCATGCCTTAAAAAAAATCAACAACTTGATTCTAATTTATTTTGACGTGTTTATTAAAATTATAATAAAAGAAGTATCAAGTTGGTGTCGTTAGTACATGTTGTGCTTGAATAATGTGATTTTACGTCACGATTCTCTTTTAAAAACATAGGGTTACTTTGATTCAAAAAATGGTTACCATATCTATGAAAATTGGTGTTTAATTTACTATAGTCACTATATGAATAATAGAGTCACTATGTATGAAAAATGGGTGCTAGAGTAATTGGTGGCTTTGGGTGCACAATAATATTATTGTGGACAGTCCACACAAGAATAATCCCAGATATACTAACACATTAGACACCATAGATATGAAGCATATACCCTCAAAGTTAACCAGATAAGATAGTAACATGTAACCATTTATCCTAATTCCTAAACATTCGAGCAGAAGGTTCGAAAGTACCAAGCAGATATTGTGATTTTGACAAATGGGATTCAAATTTCATGTACCTTAGATATTCCCTCGATCTGATCCAAAAGGGAGATTATATGGCGTAGTGTAACAGACCGGTACCAGAACTGATGCAACTGCTTGTTACGAGCACCCACCCGTTCCTTTGCCTCAGCTAAATCAACTTTTAAGACAGAGATGCTTTCCGCAGATTCACTAAATAATCGCAAGATCTGATCAGACAAGGAAAAACGAAAGAGAGATTATTATAATACACTATTGATTATTGTGCCCGCATTTACTAAATAACAGAAGGTCCTCCTAAATTGGGTCAAATCACTAAGGAAGAAAGATCAAGTGTGGCTATGAGAAACCAGTATGTGGCTACTAAGTCAAGTATTATGCTGCTGGGTGCTAAATTGTGTCCTCTAGTTAGTTTGAGCCCAAAGGCACCTTTGTTATAGAGGACAATTTGCCTCGAATTTTAAGAGGAAGAATTGCTTCAAAATTGCAGGAGACACACTAATTATCAAAGTGCAAAATTGGATGTTAAGCACTCATTGGTGTTTTGATCTACAGTAGAGTGGTTTTTAGGCCTCTTAAAACTCTTGCTAGTAATGTCTTCCCAACTAATTCATTTTTTAACAACCAACTTTGGTTGTTTCAAGTTCGCTAAAAAGATGTCTTTTCCTTCTCATTCTTTCAAATTTCATAAACCTATTCTCTTATCATCGTCAGAAATTATACTCCTAAAATGAAATATACCCAACAACCTATTATTTGAACACCACCTCCTTTCAAAAATATTTAAAACCCGGGAAGGAACAGAGGCTTTGATATACGTAGCCAAGCCCTAGTTAGTAGTTACTGCTCTCAAGGCAAAGCAAGTCTTGAGCCCAATCATAGCTTGCTAGACCTCAACCAGGTACACCCACTCCCTGTGCCAAAACACCCCAAATGGAGAAGGGATAGGAGAGAAAGAAAGGACAGACATAACTAAAAATTTAAAAACAATTCATGATGTTGAAACAATCAACAAAATGTCACATTAACTTCGTAAAAGCAAATCTTGGTATAGCAACTAGGATATCTTTTCATTTCAGTGTCTCCGTTACTTCATAATGAAAAGTCTTCTCTTCTTCCCACTATGATGATCTAAAACATCTTTGCCTTACATATCCAGTATCTACTTTATAACATAGCAACATCAGGTCTGATCAGTTATTTCCATCTTGAAAGAAAAATATGGTACCTGGGAGTAATTTTGAATTGCTCTGTTGAAGCCACTGTGATAGGCATGGACAACTTCATCTACAACATCCTCGATAACCTCACTCTGCTCCTTCAAAGCTTGTAATTCATCTTTTGCGGTCAACAAGCGGACCACATGAGGCAATGAATCAAAGCGCGCTGCAGCCCAGCTTTCATCTATTCTTGCTAGGTCCTCTCTCAAATGCTGCAAAATCAAAAATATTAAATTATACACTCAACCGAAAGTAAATGGACATTACAAAATGCAATGTTGACTCATTGTCACATATAAATACGCCTTCCATGAATTCATATACCTCAGTGAAGATCAATAAGATAAACAATGTTCCAAAGATTGACTACTGATTATTAAGGAAGATCATTAAGTCCACTATGAATGAATCACGCATTGCCAACAGGTCCATAATAACGAGTAGCTTTGCAACATTTTACTAGTAAGCAATTCGAAGTGTCCCAAAGATTTTCCGGAGATACGAAGTATAAATAGTAGCATCATCACATCACATCGCACCACATTTAAACATGAAGGACGAAATAAAAAAGTTCTAGCTCAATAAATCATTGTATACTTACAGCTTTGTCGGATGGGACAGGGAGCCCATCAAAAAGTCCCATCCCGAGCTCGAAATTTCCTCAATTGCAACTGCAAACTCGTCGAAACACCAGAATTCAAGTACAGAACATCATCAGAGCTCCAAGGAAAACCAAATGCGCATGTTTAGAAATATGGATTAATCAAACCATCCTCAACACGGAACTTTCAATTCATTTCCGAAATTCAGGGGGCATGAATGTCAATGTATACAAAAATCAAAGAGCAATAGTGTCAATTCAACATTCAAAATCATAAGCGCTAAGAAAAGTGAATCGAATTGAAAGCAAAATTATAGGAACAGATCAAAATCAATTTCATATAAAATGCAGATATTGAGATCGAGAAATGTACCTCGGAATCAGCACCTCGCAGAATTAGAGAAAGATAGTAGAATTTCTCGTCGATGAATTTCTCAAGGTGGATAATAGGGGAGAAATTAGGGTAAAGAAAATTGCAGAAATTGATTGAGCGAAGAGAGATTGGGGGATTTGACTACTGATTAATGAGAAACTTCATACTGTAAAAATGGTTTTATTTTTCTTATTTTTTTCGTCTTGAATATTCACTACAGTTTGATTGATTGTCAACCTGGAACACGGTTGGTAATAGTATCGCCTTGTTCTTTTTGCGTTAGGCTCGTTTTATTTTACTTATTTTGACTGAACTTATCTGAATTTATCTTATCCGAAATAAATTTATTTTGTTTGAAATAAATTTTACGGTTTTTTCATGAAATGCCTATAAGGTCTAACAAAATGCACCAAATATACCCGCGTATTTCGAATCACATAATATACCGCTATTTTTCCGTATTGTTCATGAGATGCGCTTGGAGTTAACGGACGTTAGTCCTCCGTTAGCTGCAGTTTACCATTTTTCTCTTAATGGATGTAATTCGACATAAATTCAAAAAAAAAAAAAAAAATCAACTTCTTCTATTTCTCTCTCCTCTCCCCTGTTATTCCTCCTGCTCTCTGGTTGTCGGCAGCGGCCGATCTCCACACTCTGGTCGCCGACGGAGTCCGATCTCCGATCTCTTGTCGCCGACGAGCCTAACTCACGATTTTGAAGTATAACGGTTCGATCGCCATCGAATTGTAAGGATTTCATCTGCCGTAGCTAAAGGTCGCCGGATTTATTTGTGCGTTCTTCGGCGTTTTGATCGAAAGATTGACCGGATTTTGATAGGAGGTTGGTCGGTGGTTTGGTTGCGATTCTTGGGTTCGTTGTTTGGAGCAAGGCATCTCATTCCTCAGTCGGCAATTCATCTCGGAACTGTTTGACTGAGATTCTTGGTTCGTTGGTTGGACCGTTCTTGTAATTTCTTCTTCTAGGTTTGATTTCTTGATTAGTTATTTTGATTACAAGTTGGCAAAACTTTAGCACTCCTTCCGTTACAAATTGTATCTTTTAGAACTTCGTTGGTGGGCAAAGTTCCCCACTCCTTCCGTTATGTATGTTTTCGGAAGTGGTACCTTAGTTTCACTTTTGTGTAGGCATGTAAGAGACTTCTAGTAATTAATATAATCTTCGTAGTTATCTAAAAAAAAAGGTAAACAAAATTTCTTTCTTATGGGATTCAATACAAAATATTATTCTTAAAATAAGTTGCTATAATCCCACCATTTGTCATCACATATTTTAAAAAAAATCTCAGTTACTCATCAACGTATGCTAACTTTGTCAACTACGAGTACAAACCATTTAGGTTTTGTTCTGTTCAACTTATTTCCACTTATTTCAGGAAAAATAAGTTTAGATAAATTTAGAAAAAATAAGGGTTGACTAAATATAATTTATAGCTAAAATAAGTTTTGATAAGTTCTAATAAGTTCAGATAAGTTCAGTTAAGTTCAGATAAGATAAGTTCGAAAATATAAGTGAAAATCAGGTGAATAGAACACGCCTTACTCCATACTAAAGTAATAAATTATAAAGTGTCCGTGCAACCTAACCTACAGGCCGCAAGTTCGATTTTAGGCTCATAGGGCTTGAATGCTTGGTCATAGAGCTATAAAATAATCAGATAGGATACGGTTGGTTACTAATCGAGTCTAATCAATTTAAGTCATATCCGATAATAAATTGTACTTTAAGGTCATTTGTCCATACTATATTAATTTCCCTATTATAAATTGAATGGGTAAATATTATTTTCGTGACACTTCTGTCACTATTGTTCGATTGCAGTGAAATCGAGTCTGTTATTTAGATAGCCCAAAAAAATGCTCAATGTGGCCAGGAGCAAGAAACCACAAAAACAAGTGCAAAGGAAACCAGTAATCAACTTGACAACTCAAAACAATGGCTAAACTGCTAAGAACTCTCCCTATCTTTACCCTCCGCTCCAATGTCAAACCTTTCTTGTTCTTCCCCACAACAACAACCCTCATCCCTTTTTCTCTCTCCTCCCTCAAATTCAACCTCCATCCATCAATTTCTCAGAGAACACACTGCAATAGTGCTACTGTACCGGCTACATTACAAGCTACGGAGCAGCACAGCCGGGCACCCGACCCATTTCAACCATCAAAAGAGGCAAACTTGGAGTGGGTTAGTCGGACTGCTTTCTGTGGCCATTTGGGTGAGGATGATGTGGGTAAACGAGTCACTCTTTGTGGGTGGGTCGCCCTTCATCGGGTTCATGGTGGCCTTACTTTTGTTAATCTTAGAGACCATTCTGGCATTGTTCAGGTCTTTCTATATCTTATACCCTAATTTCTTAATTTAATTGTGTTATTTTACTTATAATTTGCTATGATTTTGTAATAATATATGATATGCCATCATATACATTGCTTTGAACAAAGAATCATGTAATTACTTACACACTGTTTTGAAATAATTTTGTTGGGCAGTGTGAGGAGTAAATTACCATACAGGATAGTTATGGTGATTCGTGAAGTGCTCTAATATACGAAGGATTAGTGGGTTATTAGATGTTATTGTCATCACCACTTTGGTTTGTGGTGTAATCTCTCATTGAACTATAAGTT
This sequence comes from Spinacia oleracea, assembly GCF_020520425.1. Taxonomy (NCBI): domain Eukaryota; kingdom Viridiplantae; phylum Streptophyta; class Magnoliopsida; order Caryophyllales; family Amaranthaceae; genus Spinacia; species Spinacia oleracea. The sequence goes on along the minus strand of NC_079488.1, from coordinate 91,733,035 downwards.
CGAGTTATTAGTGCTCGAGTAATTCTAATCCCCGAGTCTGGGTACAGATAGTTGAAAACACTGTTGATTGTTACTTGTTTGGCTCTACTTTTAGTCTTTTAATGGCAATTTTTTTGCCAATTCGGGTTTGTTGGTACTTAACTACTTGGTAGTTCTCTAGAGCATAGATTTGTGGTGTGGAGAGGGCTTTAAAGAATTGGTCTTTTTGGGTTGTGTCTTCTATATGCAAGGGGAGTATGTGTGTCACGCATGAGGTGATCCTACGTGGAGGTTTGTCGAGTGCATGTGGATACCAAAGTATTATGGTGAATTGCTACAATTGAGATACTCCTTCGTTTATCAATTAGGTTTTGGGTTGAAAATTCACTATTTCCTTTTCTTTAGCTGATTTTTGTGCTTCGTTGAACCAAACGAATAAGCTTTTAGTTCTGATGCATTGTTAGACTATAGACACGCTGTTGCCGGTAATATAATGTATTGTACTACTGTTTAATAGACTTGTGATCCTTACTGCACCCTCTTGCTATGAAAGTATGAGATTTTGGTCCTATTATATATCGTGGAAGTTCTAATATGTGCAAGGGTAATCTTTGGAGGACATTGTTTGTTTTGCCCAGGTAGTTTTCATTTTTCCCTGTTTTGAAATTGCTACAACCTGCAAGTGTGTTTTATGGATATAGACGGGTCAAGGAGAAGAGATTCTTGTGGCGCAATGCTGGTTGATTCTATTGGGTGTGGCTAGAATAGAACTTGGATATGATTTTTTTTGAGAGCTACTTCACCATCCGAGTTTACAAAAAAAATTTGCGGTTAAGTCATAAGTTGAAGACAAGTATATTAGGAAAACACTGTAAAATTAGGGCTAAGGGAAAAAAAAACTCATGTCCTTCAGCTATTATGAAGCATTAAATCTTCTATAAGTATTTCTTAGAAGCTAATACTTTACTCCAGCTATACAAAAGCCTAAAAAAGAAGATCTTGAAGCCTAAACAAGAGGAAACTAACACAAAATCATGTGACGAAAAGTGCAAATAGAAGAAAATACTCCCTCTATCCTTAAAACAAGTTAATGTCTTCCATTTTTGGGGATTTTCCACCAAGAAGTAAACAGAATCCTTCTTTTCTTAGTTTCTCCTATCGATTTTTCTCAAATGTTTGGCCCTACACCCACTCATATTTTTCTTTCTACTTTTCACTCTCTTTAATCTCCTTGCAAAAGATAGATGTTAACTTGTTTTAGAGGTGAAAGAAGTAGCATATAGCATTTTGTTTGAAAATTGGTGTGGATACAAAATTACAAACTAAACCTGTTTCCCAAACATTAGTCTTATCTTGAGAGGAATGCTATTGGGTTCTTTTGAGCAGATTACAACACTTCCCAATGATTTCCCTGATGCACATTCTGTGGTGAATGAGGCAAGGCTTGAATATGTGATTGCTGTTGACGGGCTAGTGCGTTTAAGACCGAGCGAGGCTGCTAATAAAAAGATGAAAACTGGAATGGTGGAGGTATGTTTTATGTAATTTGTGACTCGATTATTAATCTTTTGAGTTTTTCCTAAGGCTGCAAAATGCCAATTCATGCACTCAATGGTACTGATCGTTATTGGCAGGTTGCTGCAGAGCATGTCAAAATTTTAAATTCTGTCAAGGTCAAATTGCCCTTTTTGGTTACTACTTCTGATGATGTGAAAGACTCTGCGAAGGAGGAGATACGTTTGAGGTAGCTCTTTAATATTTGATGTTAATAAGATAGGATATGATTTTTGATGAGAAGGTCTTGATACTCTTATGTTTTCAGCATGCTGCTTGTTCTAGTTGACTGCTTCTAATACAAGTCCCAGAGATATGAAAAATGATTCTTGCTGAATGTGGATGTTGAATCACTTGAAGTCTACTTACTGATTCTTTATATTTCAAGGAGTTTGATTATTTATGCTTGTTAGAAACCTATATTGCACGATTAAACTTGTTACACTACAACAGATAATGTTACAGTTCTAGTGCCCGTCAAAAAGAAATGTTACAGTTCTAGTGGTGATAAAATTCTCGTTTAAAGCTCATTTTACATATCATTTCCCTATGTATGCATGACAAGTTGACAACATTTAGATTACCTACCTTTCAGAATTAGTTATCTTGTTCTGAAATACTGGGCAAGGCCTGTGTGGAAGTCGGAACTGGTGCAGGAACATGTTCAAAATCCAAAGATCTTGTCTTACAGGACCAGAGTTACCTGGTTCGTGGTTCGCTTTGGTACGGGGTACGAGTTCGGGTTCGCGGTTCGCGGGTAGCGGTATGGATTATTTTATTTTTTTTAAAATTCAAATTAACAAATAAAAAGCAACCACCATCTTCATTCTTCGGAAGTTCGGCTTTCCAATTCTTCACCTCGACCTCATCCATGGCTATTATTTTCAGCAAGACGAAAGAACAACAAAAACAACAATTGACGGTAGGAATCAACACATATGTAATTCTCAAACAAAAGCCCCAACATATTTTATCTTCTATCGCTTTCCCGGACTTTCAATCGTTAAAACTAGGGTTTTGGTTTGGTTCGTGAAAAATCGCGAATTGGATCGCCGGAGAACCACGAATTGGTACAGGCGAACCGGTTCGCGGTTCGCGGGGGTTAGGAGCGAACCAGGTAACACTGTACAGGACCTACACCAATCATCTAGTTTCCTAACCAAGAAAATTGGTGTACCACTGATCACTGAATTATGAATTGAAGGAGATGTTCTTGATATGGAAACTCCTTAAGAAAAATGTTAAAGGATGAAAGGAAGCTACATGTGTTTTGATGTCAGTTTATTTGGAGGACTCAAATATCAGAAAATAAACAAAATAGGATAGAGGGTGAGATGGATATTATAGATAAGAACAAAAATAATGCAGGCTCATATTAAATTTGAACGTATTTGATAGAGTTATAGTAGATGGCTTGGATTCCATTCTATTCAAGCATACAGATGTTAGGGAATTCATTTAGGGTATGTATTCATACGTGATTGTTACAAGACCAACCCCTTAGTCTTTTTTCTGAGTTCTGGCAGTTGAGAAAATCAGCCTATGGCCCTGCATTCTAGAGAACTGCTTCTTTTCTTTGTTCTCTTTTTTAGTCAACCTGATCAATTCACTTATTGCTTTTTTAGATACCGATGCTTAGATTTGCGTCGACATCAAATGAATTCAAACATAATGTTGCGACATAGAGTGGTGAAACTCGTACGAAGATACCTGGAAGATGCACTTGGCTTTGTGGAGGTACTGTCTTGCTTTCATTGTCCAATTTATACCTTCTCTATTTTTTGCATTGTTATTATATCTTTTTCCCTGATATTTATCTTATATATATAGGGCAGATTGAGACCCCAATGCTTTCTAGGTCTACCCCAGAGGGTGCTCGGGATTATTTAGTGCCTTCAAGAGTTCAGGTATTGGCTTGTTGTTTGTCTTCTCTTTTTCATCTTTTGTCTTTTGGATATTTCTCTTGGACTAGTTTAGAATTTATACAGTGAACAACTTGTCAAGTATGACTTGTAATTGTTAGATAACATGACATGCATCTGGCTCATCTTAATTCAAAGTTTGAGATGATGAAATCCTGTTGAAACTTTAATCATATGTCTCATCATGGATTTCCTGCTGCTACACCCCTTTGTTATCATTTGGTATGTGATACATAAATATGTGGCTTAGTCCCCTCCCACCCCCCAAACCCCCACAAGAAACATACTATCAATATGTTTATGGTCTTTTGATATGTCTGATGGGACAAATACAAATATACCACAAATGGAAAGAGTGAATAACTTTTATGCTGTCCTTCAGTTGCACATTATTTCTTGTATAGCTTATACTCACCCACATATGTACATGAAGCCAGGAATGTTTTATGCTTTGCCTCAAAGTCCTCAGTTGTTCAAGCAAATGCTAATGGTCTCCGGCTTTGATAGATATTATCAAGTAGCAAGGTAAACATAGTTCTTGACTGTCTCCACAGTTATTTGTTGGCCTTTTCATTTGTATGTCTAAGGATCTTTACTTGTGCTGTTTTGATTAGGTTTAGTAGTAATTCATCTTTTTGTATTCTGTAATTGATGTGTTCGTCTTGTTTCCATTTTCTACAAATTCCTTTCTTTTATAAAGCTTCTAGAAGAGTTAAAGAAAAATCAATTGAAAAGATAGAAAGGGAGTGAGGTAGACTGTTACTGAACAATACCATATTGTTTACAAACTTACTTATGTGATACTTTCTGGTTTCTCTTGCAGATGCTTTCGGGATGAGGATCTGAGAGCTGACAGACAACCTGAGTTCACCCAGCTAGATATGGAACTGGCATTTACTCCTTTGGAAGAGATGCTAAATCTAAACGAAGATTTAATTAGGAAGGTCCGTGTGTAAATAGATATAGTAATGGTTCCCTTGCTCTCGCTGTTTTCCGCCCTTGTCAATTTTCCGCCATCTACGCATGCTAAACCCTAATAAATTAGGGCTCTGAAAGCCGTAAATGTTGGTTAGTTTTGTGGTGATTATATGCGGATAGGAATGTGTTCATTTTAGATTATATGCAGTTTTGATAATGCTGGTTATGTTGTATTTGAAACTGTATTAATATTCATGTCTATTTTGGTTCATGCTCCGAATGTTTATCTTTACCCTCAAATTCTCTCTAGGTATTCTGTAGCTAAGCTGCTTGCGTATGCCTTCTATGTGACGCGCAGTCCAGATTTCCACAATAAAGCTCGTTAGTTTTCTTGCTGTTGGTTGATGGTGCTTCCCCTTGTGTTTGTTTGTAGCACGTGTTTGTGTGAAACCTTTTTGCAAATGCAAATTAAGTTCTTGCTGTATTGATTCTTTTGTGGTATTAGATTGCTTTAATTTCAACTTTTGTTTAAAGGGGAGGGGGGATAGTGGTTCTTGGTCCCTTGGATGTGAGTAAATGTTACTACAGGCTGCTTCTTGCAAATTGAGTCTGTCAGCAACAACTGAAAATTTGCATTTTTCATCATTTTTCGTGGCTTTGTGGTCTTAAAGCTTCCTAGAATCCTAGAACATATGACAGAGGTAAATGGTCTTCAGGTTTTCCGGGAGATTCAAGGTGTTGAGCTTCCCAACCCATTCCCCAGACTAACGTATGCTGAAGCAATGAGCCAATATGGATCAGATAGACCAGATCTTCGTTTTGGTCTTGAGCTAAGAGATGTAAGTTTTTCTAGCTCAGTTGGAATTCTATAGTTGGTCATCCAAAGATATACTGCTCACTGTTAGTTAACTGCAACAGTTATATGACTTCATGATTTTCTTGTTGTAGGTCTCTGATGTATTTTCTGGGACTACATTCAAAGTTTTTGGAGAGGCATTGGCTAGTGGAGGTGTGATAAAAGCAATATGTGTACCTGCAGCTGCAAGTGTTTATTCTAACACAGCTCTGAAGAAGGGTGATATCTATAACGAAGCATTCAAATCTGGGGCCAAAGGTTTACCTTTCCTGAAGGTCACAAATGACGGTATGTAGGTGCTGCTTTTTTCTTTGAAAGTTGGGAATATCTTTAGACCTAACAATGTTTGTGGTTTTTCAGGGGAGCTTGAAGGAATTCCTGCCTTAGCATCAAGTTTGAATAAACAAAATAAAGAAAAACTATTGAGCCTCTGCTCTGCTCAATCTGGTGACCTTATCCTGTTTGCTGTGGGTATGGAGAAGTCCGTGAACAAAACCCTTGATCGACTAAGGTTACACGTGGCACATGAATTGGGTATGGTTGACCATGTAAGTTACCCGTTATTTTACTCATAATGATTGAAATTTTCTGTGATGTACATAGCATATCTTTATCCATTGGTTCACTGTGCTTTCTCTCTTTCTTCAGTCCAAGCATTCAATTCTTTGGGTGACTGACTTCCCGATGTTTGAGTGGAATGATGATGAACAGAGGCTTGAGGTTAGTTGCAGTATCAGGTTTTTTGTGGTCAGAATTACTTACTATAGTTTGTTAGTGATCTATAATTTTCATTTTCAGACTAATTCCTGATATTCTGGTGGGGTACTGAATTGCCTCCATATTATTTGGCATATGAATAACTTTTTATTTTTGGCAATTATATTTAAATAGTTTTGTCAGTCTATCTAATTGTTAATAATATGATCATTGAACATTCAGTAAGAAGGCTTTAGGCGGAGTTGCATAATTTGTACTCCGTACTTCATAACTGCTATCTTGCCCCCTGAATTCTTGCTGCTTTTTTATTGTGAAGATTGTATTTTATCGCGGAACAGTTTGGGTAATGCTAAGCATTAGAGACAAGTATTTTATTCACAGAAAACTACTAAGTTTTATAACTGGCATCAATTCAAGGAGTCCTGCTGAGTTCTATTTCCATTATAATGGGGCACTAGCCACCTGTCATTTAGTTTCCTTCACTATCAACAAAAAAAAATAAAAAATAGTTTCCTTCAAATCTTTGTCAAAAAATCGGAATCCTAAAATGCAAAAATAAAATAAATATCTCATGCCTACAGTATTTTAATAGTTATATTATGTTTGAGTAAATTACACACTAATTTACAACTCCAACACTACTCTGGTTACAGCATTGGTGCTGGATGTCTGATGTGAGAGGAGAAGGAAGCACCTTATATCTTACTAGTCATTTTATGCTCCATGACATTTAAGATGCATATATGTATTCATTAATGTAGTTGTTTGCAGGCTTTGCATCATCCATTCACCGCTCCAAACCCTGAAGACATGGAGGATTTGTCCTCTGCTCGAGCTTTAGCATATGACATGGTTTACAATGGAGTGGAGGTACATTTTCTATTCTATTTTCATTACTCTCTGCCGTCTCCCGTGTCTTTGACATTTATTTTTTGTCCAGATTGGTGGAGGAAGTTTAAGAATATATAAGCGAGAGGTGCAAGAAAAGGTTTTGGAAATTGTGGGCATCTCAACGGAACAGGTATATTCTGCCACTGACATTGAATTCAGCTATCTTTAGGGGACTTTCCTCAATCAAACTTTAATTTTTCCCCTTTGTGAAATCAATTGTTTGAGGAATGCTCCTTTTGTTTCAACATCTGATCGAGATATCTGTTTGGGATTTGTTTTATAAAACTACTCCCATTACGTATTTATACTATATTCAACTGTCATAGAAGCCTTTAAGGCCGTGAATCTCGGATCTTTCAAAGCCTTTAGAGACTCGAAAGTTTCATCATCATAGCGTTTCTGTTCTCTGCAATGTATGGTTGATCCTCTAATTCTATTGCACATTATAGTTGTCTGCTTCCTTTTTTTTAACAATGTAAACTGGGAATATCATCTCAAAAATAAATAAATAAATTATACTATCAACATATGCAAGTAAATATTTCGGGAAAGCCACATTTTGTTAGGCTGTTATTAATTACAATATCAAGCATCATATCAAATGCTGATTGTCCACAGGCAGAAGCGAAATTTGGCTATCTTTTGGAGGCTTTTGACATGGGTGCACCTCCACATGGTATGTATTACTACTATCTCCAATTTACGTCTACTTAACTCCCGGTTAGATGATAGTACTAAAGTGAGGCTATTTCATTTTTCCCCTACTTGGAAACACATCTTGCTGGTTTTGAGGAGATGGGTGTGATAAACATTTGTTCTTTCAAAATCTGGGCAATTGTCCAAATAGATATTGAGTGTAATATTGACTAGAAGTACTTGGATCCATGTTGGTATGCAGGGGGAATAGCGTATGGATTGGATAGGCTAGTTATGCTGTTAGCTGGAGCAAATTCCATCAGAGATGTTATTGCATTTCCAAAGACAACCACTGCTCAGTGTGCCCTTACTCGATCCCCTTCTGAAGTAGATCCTCAACAGCTCAAAGACCTTGTCATTTCAAAATAGTAACTACTTTCATCTTCTATTTTTGTTCATCGGGAGAGAGCACATACATCATCTTACGGTGTGTGATAAGAGAGTTAGAGAGAGTATTCTGGCCTAGATTTTATCTTCTTTCAATTGCATTTTGCATTATTTTCTTCTCTTACCCTGTTTTCTTTTGGCAGAAAGGCTGGCCATGTTGAATGGTTAAGGATTTTCAAATAAATATAACCAAGTTTATGTGAATAGATTTTAGATTTTGGGATGTATTATATGTTTAAAATCCATACTGGTTAGTTAAATTATATCTCATCAAGTCTTTGGAATGCAGTAATGGATAATGACAACATATTGTCAGTGTTGTATCTATTGTCAGTGAGTTGCAGGAAAAAAAAAAAAAACTAATCTGAAGCAAGATCCCTGTTACAAAGTGATGAGGCACTAAGTTGTATTAAAGCACTAATATGCAACTTGTCATAGTAAACAGAAGTTTAGTCCTACAAAATCCAAAGATACACTCTGTACATACAAACAAACAAAAATACAAATATCCAAGAATCGTCTGGTAGCAGGGGAAAAAATAAGAGAAGTTTAGTCCTACAAAATCTAAAGATACACTCTGTATATACAAACAGAAAAATCCAAGGATTGTCTGGTAGCAGGAAACAAGTAATAATCATATCAGGTAAGCTCCTACAAAAAAATTGGTACAACAAGTTTTGCGGATGGGGGGAGATTACAAGTCCCCTGATGACTATCTTACTAATTCTAATATGATTTGGAGTATGAGTACTCACGATTGTATCACAGTCTTTACTAATCCGCGACAGCTCGAGAGAAAGCAAGGAGCCCTTGGATGCTTGAAAAATCCAATTGGCATACGACATTACAGTTCCATGTTGCAAGATGGTGAGAACTATTTTACAGCCAACACATTAATCAATCCCCAAGCTTGAGTAAGGTTCAAATCCAACCTGAAAACCAACACATTATTCTTTCCATAAGTTATTGCAAAACTGCTAACAAAGGTCTTATGGGGGAACATAATAAGTCAAAGCCCTAAATTTCTTTTGTATTTTGTATTCATTGCAGCATGTACATGCAACAGAAAATTTACAAAAATAAGCAATCCTCATGCTTGATTCGTAAATTGTACACGACCATATCAACCTTGAGGTAATTTATACAGACTAGAATTATCACAAAAGGTGAATATATTGTGTTACTGCAATAATGAAAAATATACAATAATTTACTGAAATATACTACTCACAGAACAGTCATCATGAACACGCCAAATGGTCTCGCCCAAAAGATTTGCAACTGACAGTACAGTAAGCTGGGGGAAGTAGTTTTTCTCCAAGACAGGAATTGTATTTGTGATGATTACTTCTTGAAACAAACCACTGGATAACCTTTCAATAGCAGGAGGACTGCAATATGAACAAAGATTCATAAGGACTCTATCAAGAATAGTAAGATATTAGAAACCTGGATCAATGGTCACACCATTCAATAGTCATTTTATAAAAGATACAACTTAGATTCAGTAAGATATTAGTAACATAGATTCAGCCATCTAAATGGATATCAAAGACAAACTTGTATTTCATGTCAGTGATTCTTTGGGGGGGACAAAAGTAAACAAAATCGATGTGTTCATGATCCGTGCATCAACCAACCATCTTCATGGTATGACACTCAGCTAACTTTGGTTAAGGATCTTCTACTGTGGCCAAACGTAGAGGTTACCAGTAATTAGACAACTCCCTAGATTAGAATTGTATAGGCTACACGCAATGCATTTACCTGAAGACAGCATGTGTGCTACATGCATAGACTTCCCTTGCTCCTTCCTGGTGCAAGAGGGCTGCCCCTTTAGAAATTGTACCTATATGCCAAAGGAGGAAGAAAATATCATTTTCAAATTCTAATGTCAACTTCTATCATTAACAAAGTGGAAGTCTTAGCAGTTTTTAGTAGCAAATTCAAATACAAGTGAATGACTGATAAGAACTTGATAAAACCCAGAGCGTATAGCGTCCAGTAAGAAAAGAGAGAACGCCAACAAGACAAAAGACAAACAAATTAAGCCACGTTTTCCCTTACAAGAACTAAGACATTAGAGCTATAAGAAAGAATAGAACTTACCAGCTGTATCTATCATATCATCCACCATAACTGCTACTTTTCCCTTAACATCACCAATCAAATTCATTACCTGTAGACCTTTTAGAATGTTACGAGAGGAAATAATAGATGCATTATACAGAGAATAAACAAAACTTGAAACTGATTGCATTATCACTATGCAAGCATTAATTAAGCTATTAGTTCTTACTACAAATTCAAAAACATCGGGCTTTCATCTCTTAGTCCAAGGCCATCAACTCGGAAGGACTGAAATTTTAATCTCCTAATTCCCCTTCCCGAAAGGAAATATTCTCTTCAAAGGTTGAGATGAAGCAATAAGAGCCACAAATATTTACCTCTGCAACATTGTGCCCATGGCGCCTCTTATCAACAATGGCAAGTGGTGCATCAGATAACTTCTTCGCAAAAGCACGAGCTCTGGCGACTCCACCAACATCCGGTGAAACGACAACTAAATCATCTGAACATATTGTCTTGCTTGCTAGGTAATCTAGAATCACAGGCTGGGTAGAGCACAAATAGAAAGAAGCAATTAGTGTTTATAAAACGTTCCTAACAGATTTAATACTGGTTTTCACCCTTCTTCTAAGAGCGATGGGGGAGGCACTCTGAGTTGGCATTCCTATATTGTTAATGTTTCTCCTACATCCTATCTTGAACTTCCCACTGTCCTATTTGGGATGTCCCAGAAAATAACTTCCCTTCTCCTTTTCAAGTCAAATTTATTGTCTATCTCATCATCACCTTTCTCTCAGTTCCAATCCATTATTTTATTGCTTTTCCTATCTGTCCACTGTTAAGTTTTATTCTACTCTTAAATTTTGGTCTTAACCTCCATGTCACTCAGAAATGAGAAGTTAACTATGGGACAAAGGAAGTAATTTCAAAAAGACAGATAAGTTTATTTTTTTTGAAAACCTAACAAATTATTAGGGATCTGCCACTTCATACAAAAACCGACAGTAGAAAAGATTTTGGACTAATCACATACATGCTTCAACAAGGGAAAAAGAAGAAATCACTCAAAAGGGGCTAACAATCTTACCTGACCATATACATGATCCACCGGTATATCAAAATATCCCATTGACTGCCCAGAATGAAGATCACAAGCAAGTACTCGATTAGCACCAGCTTCTGTTATCAGGTTAGCAACAAGTTTGGCTGCTATCGATTCACGTCCTTGTGTCTGAAACAGAAAATTATAGACATGTGTAATGTCATATTGCAAAAATATCCTGGAAAAGATATCCTCCCTCAAAGATAAAAGAAACTTTTTCTCTATTTCCACACAGGAGAAGTGGGATTGGGTGAAGAGAGAGTCAGGTATGTAGGAAAAAACTACCTCGGGTCAAAAGGGGTCTAAGATTTGAAGGAACATGATATGTGACACTTTGATGAATTCCAACGAGAAATAAGAATAGTAGCATTACTTTTGAGACAAGCTAGGGATATGAACCACCGTTTTGAAACTTTAAACACCCTACTATATATGAATGATTAAATGTCAAGTTTTCAATAAAAAAAGCTTTCCTATTCTTTAGAAGGTGACCAAGTTCATTTTTCTCTTAGATCAATCGATCAAGAAGTACTTTTGACGTCAAAGTAGAAGCTCAAGATACTCATCAGGTTTGGCAGTTTACCTTTCGATCAGCTCTAGCATATCCAAAATATGGTATAACCGCGGTTATATTTTTTGCTGAAGCTCTTCGGCACGCATCAATCATTATCAGAAGTTCCATAAGGTTCTCATTGGCAGGTGGACATGTAGGTTGAACAAGAAAAACATCACAACCTCTAACGCTCTCTTGGAGTTGAACATAAATCTCACCGTCAGCAAAACGTTTGATCTTTATTTTTCCAAGCTGGAGACCCATATAACAAGCAATTTCCTATTGAGCACAACAGTTTGTCATCAAGACCTTGCTTTAAATCATATCATTATGAGATTTTTGAAATAAAATGATACATAAAAGGCAGCTTGATGGGCTTAGATTTATATGTATGCAGAGCCTTAGTCCTTACCCTCGAGCACGACTAATAAACTAGGGTTTCCGTATTCAGGGAAATGATCAGTAAGTTCTTAACAATGAATACCTATATCATTCTCCTTAGTCGACTAGTGTATAGACTAGAGAGTTTTAATTCAAACTTCTGCATCTCATTAAAAGTAATTCAGCGGAAGTTTTAACTACAACTTAACAAAGAACATCTAGCTTACCAAAACAAAGGCCAGTAATCCAAGTTCTACAATATATTTATTCCCTATTAACCCCATGAACCCTATAATCAAACTTGCACCACTCATAACCTTGAAACTCCTGTGCTTAATTGCTTAAAAAGGGAAATGAGAACAAAAACCGCAAACTAAATAAGTAATAAGGAAATCTTAGCTATCTCATTTGGTTCGATATAATGGTGCAACCGTGCAGCTAACCTATCTCTTCACTTGCACTATGCAAGTGCTTAGCCCGTTACCCCGCTGCTCATTCAAATAAAAACCGATACAACATTAAAAATCATTAAATCAAACAAATCCCAAACCATTATAGTTAACATATATGATCCCTTTGTCTTAAAAATTGACCTTAATTTAAAAAATTGAAAGTCGAATCTTGTAAACTTCACCAATAATAATCTATAAAAGCTTCAGGTTAAATTATGCAGTTATACTAGTTGACTAGTTCAGTTCAAATCTAAGAGTAACTTTTTAAATTATATACTTCCAATAATTTTACGAACCATTAAATTATACTCCAAGAAATAATCAAAAAATAATCTTGAAAGCTACAAAAAAGCCAATTGTACTTGTACTAAATTGATCAACCTAAGTATATTAGGAGCCAAGTAATCATTCAGCATTATTAGTAGCAGCATTGGCGGATCTACATGGTGGGGGCACGTGTCAACCCACAAAAACGCTTAATATAGCAATTAGTATAAAAAGAGCTGTCCACGTGAAAGTTTCACAAACGAAGATCACTGGTCGTTGGACTTGCAATAAGATTAATCTTTGGGTTAAGAAGGTCAGGGGTTCAATTCGGGGCTTAGCAGTTGCAACTTGCAACTACAGCATTTTTTCCCCTAAACTTCCCTTTTTCTTTCAAAGTTAAAATTATACAAATTGAACTACAATAACATTATCTTTGTACTTATTTTATTTTTTGTATCAAATTTATGTTCAACGGTTATAGATGACCAAAAATCCAAATTAATGGCACTAATAAAGATTTATTTGTTCTTTTTGCTGTGGGATGTAATGGACTAAATCAAAATGGCTCCTTAAACCTCTTCGCTTCCTTTCCATTCCTTTCCACAAAGTAGAAGATGGTTGTCCCGTTATCGTCCCGTTATCGCTTTTGGGTCAATTTGAAACGACCTCTCCGCAATTGCAGGGGTAAGGTTGAGTACACCCGACCCCCCTTACCCCGCTTCTTGCGGGTTGAATACTTTCTTCATAAGGGTATTTTTTTTGAGGGTTTCTAAACCTCAAGTGACTTGTGTCCACATGGACACAAGTGATCCAAATACAATCATCTTGAGTACCAACACATAATATGTCAGTACCAAAATGCAAAATTGCTTAGAAATACCACCAATATAAGTCATATGTGTTATTATTGGTATTCACATAATTTGTATTGGTACTAACATATTCTGTATTGGTACTTTAAATTCTGTATTGGTACTCACTTGTGTCCAATATGGACATAAGTCACTTGTGACAAAGACTTCCTCATTTTTTTTTAATGCAAGTACGCTTAATAAATAAAATCATAACTTTTGAAAAATTAAGAGTGTATGTGTGATAATACTCCAAAGGAATACGTTTCTGCTAAAAAATGTAAAAGTTAATTTTCTCAAGGAATACTTTTTTGCTTTAACATTGTACTACTGTGCAAAGCAATGAAGCATTGGTTATTTTATTGGTTCCCCTTGATCAAGAATCCCGAATCCTCCACTAATTAGCAATCCAATCTAACAAATCAGCCCAAACCCAATTCAACAAACCCAAAAATATATTCTAACAGTTCAGTCATAAAGTAAGCTAAATTTAGGGAAATAGATCAAATTACCTGAGCAAGAGCAGGATTGGCGGTACCGGAGAAAATCCGAAGACGGGTATCATTCCGATTAATAGAACTATCGAAATGCGTAGAAGCCATAAATGAGGGGAATGATTGCTGGTCCATTCCAGATGAACGAGAATAGGAAGAAGATGGGGGTTTCCCATTTTCCGCAGCCTTCAATTGCTCTGCCAAGTTACATTTCTGCAAACAATAGTTGAAACCCACAAAATTAAGTTACAGAAAAAACCAAGAAATTATAAGAATCATTCAAAAATTGAAAGAAAAGGTACTTAAGGAAAAATTACAATGGGGTTTCGAGGTGAGAATTTGAGGGAACATAGATTGAGGACGGGTTTTGATGGGGTTTGAGAGAAAGGGGTCGATTTAGTAGCTGGACATGGGCACCGAAGTATAGACGCCATTTTTGTTTGGAGAGAGAAAAGGGAGCCAGAAACGCCGCGAGAAAGAGGGAGACTATGGCGTAGGGTTAAAGGTGGGAAAAATAAATAAATTAAGGGTGTGTTTGGATTTATTTTTTTGGTTTGGAAATGTACACAAAGGAACAATTTTTAAAAATAGAAATAGCTGTTGTGAGGTAATAGAAAGAAACAGAAGTTTATATCTGATACAAGTAAAATACAATACAAACTTTTGTGAAGCAAGTGTATTGCTCGTATCATTTGCAAAGGTAAAGCAAGGAGTATTTATAGCCAAATACTCTTACTATTCATGCCTAGTAGCTCTACTATTTACTAGGGTAGGTGGTAGAAAACCTTGTGTAAAAATATGACATTCACCTAAGTATTAGTTACAATTGTTGACTCCTACAATTGTTGACTCTCAACACTCCCCCTTGAATGTCAGTTTAAGCATGGTGTCAGTTGCCTCATTACTTTATAGAACTCAGTGGAACCAAAAACCACTGTTAGGGGATAAAAGTCTATGATTATATGCTTTAGCATACTGCCTCATTAAAAACCTTGTCAGGAAAAACCCAGTGGGATAAAAACCTGATCGAAGGGAAAAAGAGTGCAGTGCATATAATACTCCCCCTCAATTTAATATATCTCACGAAGACGACGCATTCCAATTTTGTGTACCAACTGCTCAAACCTCTTTGAAGGAAGAGATTTGGTAAACAAATCAGCAAGATTGTCACACGATTGAATCTGTTGTACGTTTATCGTTCCTTCTTTTTGGAGATCGTGTGTGAAGAATAACTTTGGAGATATGTGTTTTGTTCGATCACCCTTGATGTACCCTTCAGTTACTTGTGCGATGCATGCAGTATTGTCTTCGTAGATGATGGTAGGATTTTCTGTTACTGAGTTCATTCCACATCCTTCTTGGATATTGCTGATCATTGACCTGAGCCATACACATTCTCGTCCAGCTTCATAAAGAGCAATCAATTCCGCATGGTTTGATGATGTAGCGGTCAATGTTTGTTTCGTTGATTTCCAAGATATTGCAGTACCTCCATAAGTGAACAAATATCCAGTTTGTGACTTGGCCTTCTGTGGGTCCGATAAGTATCCAGCATCTGCATATCCAATGAGGGTGGCATCTTTTCTTGACTGATAGAGTAGACCAAGATCTGGTTTTCCTAGTAGATAACGGAATAGATGCCTTATTCCATTCCAATGTCTCTTTGTTGGCGAATTGCTATACCTGGCTAACAAGTTCACAGAAAAAGCAATATCGGGTCTAGTATTGTTAGCTAAATACATTAAAGCGCCAATTGCACTTCGATATGGTACTTCAGGACCAAGAATTTCTTCATTTTCTTCTCGAGGTCTGAATGGATCATCTTTCATATTCAAAGATCGAACGATCATAGGGGAATTCATTGGATGTGATTTGTCCATGTAAAAGCGTTTTAGTACCCTTTATGTGTAATTTGATTGATGGACAAAAATTCCCTCTTTCAAGTGCTCAATTTGTAGTCCAAGACAAAATTTGGTTTTTCCAAGATCTTGTTAGGTTATGATACATATGACAATTCATAAATCATGCGGAAAAACCATTTAGCCAGGAATACATATTATTTACACATAATCATATAGCATAGTTTAGATGCATACTCTTTGTTGCGTGCCTTCCCTAGCTGCGCCCGAACCGAACAAGAACAAGTCTTTAGGACTCCAAGTGTCGTCCCTCCGTAGATAGTCCACAGCACGTCCGGATCCGCCTTAAGATTGACCAACTAGAATCGCCCTTAAGGTACTAAAGATTTTCGGCACTCTTAGGTAAGAAATGTGTCTGAATTTTCTCTCAAAAACTCACTTTGAATACTTGAATAATCTATGAAAATATGTGACCCTAGGCACTTATTTATAGAGTTATGGAAAGGGTTTTGGAATCCTATTAGGATACTAATTTATTTAATTATAACCCTACTAGGACTCTAATTAAATAATCATTATCTAATAGTTTTAGGATTTAATCACACTTCGAATCCTGATTGCTTCAGGATTCCCGCACAAGCAATGCACGAGCACCGTACACCCGCGCAAGCCTTGCGGCCCACGCTAGGCGCACAGCGCTCGGCCCATTGCTGCGCTCCGCGCGCGCGCGCCCAAGGCCTTGGCTGAGCCTGGCCTTGCGCTGGGCCTGGTCGAGGCTTGGCGTGCGCTGGTGTGCGTTGGCTCGCTGGGCGACGGCCTGGCTTCGTGTTGGGCCTTCGTCTAGCGGGCCTCGTCCGATGCTAATTCGTACGATACGCTTCCGATTAAATTCCCGATTCCGGAATTCATTTCCGATACGAACAATATTTAATATTTCCGATTCCGGAATCAATTTCCGTTTCGAACAAATATTTAATATTTCCGTTTCCGGAATTATTTTCCGATTCCGATAATATTTTCGATTCTGACAATATTTCCGTTTCCGGCAATATTTCCGATTCTGGCAATATTTCCATTTCCGATAATATTTTCCGATACGTACCATGTTTCCGTTTCCGGCAACATCTACGACTTGGATAATATTTATATTTCCGATACGATCCATATTTCCGTTTCCGGCAATATCATCGTTTCCGGAGTATTCATTTCTTGCCTGTGACGATCTTAGCTCCCACTGAAACCAAGATCCGTCGATTCCGAATATCCATAGATGGAGTATCTAATGCCATTAAATACTTGATCCGTTTACGTACTATTTGTGTGACCCTACGGGTTCAGTCAAGAGTAAGCTGTGGATTAATATCATTAATTCCACTTGAACTGAAGCGGCCTCTAGCTAGGCATTCAGCTCACTTGATCTCACTGAATTATTAACTTGTTAATTAATACTGAACCGCATTTATTAGACTTAACATAGAATGCATACTTGGACCAAGGGCATTATTTCCTTCAGTCTCCCACTTGTCCTTAGGGACAAGTGTGCATTTCCTAATTCCTTTGTCGCTCGATGCTTGCTCTTGAACATAAGGTAAGAGTTGTCATCCTTATTATGTCCAGAGGTGTTTCTCGGTTTCAGAGTTCAACTGATCAAATAAACAGATAATCATAGCCTATGATTCATCCGAGCATGGCCATGCATTTCACAGTTTCTAGCTCTCCGAGTGGCCTTGTACAACTTTTAAGCATCTCATCCCGATTTATGGGAGGACAATCCCAATCTTGCGATCTTGAGATTAGACTTCGTTTGATAGGTGATTACCTGAGCGTTGCCTTTATAGCCTCCTTTTACGGTGCGACGGTTGGTCAACGTCAAAGCAACCAGTTCTCAAACAAGTAATCTCAAATCACTCAGGTATTGAGGATTTAGTGTCTAATAATTTTAATGAAATTTACTTATGACAGATTTTCATCTCTTACAGTAAAGTTTCATAGGTCTTGTCCGATACTAGTCTTCCCAAAGTAAGTATCTATGCAAATGATTATGACATTGCCATGTCCACATAGTTCAAGAAACAGAACTACTGGTCATCTTGCATTCTAATCGTCTAACGTTTTCTATGCGTCCAATTTTATAGAAAACTCCGACTAGGGACCATTTTCAACCTTTGACATTCAAGTTCACTTGATAGACATTTCTTAGTCACAGGACTGGTCCTGACAGTCTATCTTGAATATATCGTCAAATTGAAGGGACTCATCATTTAATAAACCACAAATTAAATGGAAAAAATGAATTCTTTTCATTTATTGTGAATGATTAACCAATAATGTTTTACAAAGATTTAAACTCTAAAACTTTAAAACATTAAACAGAGACATCAAAGCCATTCTCCAATATGCTTGATTCCCATAACTGCAGTGTGCGAGTTGTGCTTCGCCTGCGGCAGAGGTTTGGTCAATGGATCTGATATGTTGTCATCAGTTCCAATTTTGCTTATCTCGACTTCTTTTCTTTCAACGAACTCTCGTAGAAGGTGAAATCTACGAAGTACATGCTTGACTCTCTGGTGGTGTCTAGGCTCCTTTGCCTGTGCAATAGCTCCGTTATTGTCACAATACAGGGCTATTGGTCCTTTAATGGAGGGGACTACACCAAGTTCACCTATGAACTTCCTTAGCCATATAGCTTCCTTTGCTGCTTCATGTGCAGCAATGTACTCCGCTTCAGTTGTAGAATCCGCAATGGTGCTTTGCTTAGCACTTTTCCAGCTTACTGCTCCTCCGTTGAGGCAGAAGACAAACCCAGACTGTGATCTGAAATCATCTTTGTCGGTTTGGAAACTTGCGTCCGTATAGCCTTTAACAATTAATTCATCATCTCCACCATAGACCAGGAAGTCATCTTTGTGCCTTTTCAGGTACTTCAGAATGTTCTTGGCAGCAGTCCAATGCGCCTCTCCTGGGTCTGACTGGTATCTGCTCGTAGCACTGAGTGCGTACGCAACATCCGGGCGTGTACATATCATAGCATACATTATTGAACTAATCAATGATGCATATGGAATCCCATTCATTCGTCTACGCTCATCAAGTGTTTTTGGGCACTGAGTCTTGCTTAGAGTCATTCCATGAGACATGGGTAGGTAGCCTCGCTTGGAGTCTGCCATCTTGAACCTATCAAGCACCTTATTGATATAAGTGCTTTGACTAAGTCCAATCATCCTTTTAGATCTATCTCTGTAAATCTTGATGCCCAATATGTACTGTGCTTCTCCTAGATCCTTCATCGAAAAACATTTCCCAAGCCAAATCTTGACAGAGTTCAACATAGGAATGTCATTTCCGATAAGTAATATGTCGTCGACATATAATACTAGGAAAGAAATTTTGCTCCCACTGACTTTCTTGTATACACAAGATTCGTCTGCGTTCTTGATGAAACCAAAGTCACGGACTGCTTCATCAAAACGTATATTCCAGCTCCTGGATGCCTGCTTCAATCCGTAGATTGACTTCTTTAGCTTGCATACCTTTTTAGCATTCTTTGGATCCTCAAAACCTTCAGGCTGTGTCATAAACACAGTTTCTGTTAAAACGCCGTTTAAGAAAGCAGTATTGACATCCATCTGCCATATTTCGTAATCGTAATATGCAGCGATTGCTAACATTATCCGAATAGACTTTAGCATTGCAACTGGTGAAAAGGTTTCATCGTAATCCCCACCGTGGACTTGCCTGTAACCTTTTGCAACCAATCTAGCTTTGAAAACTTCAAGTTTCCCATCCTTGTCCTTTTTCAGTTTGAAAACCCATTTGCTTCCAATGGCTTGGTAGCCATCTGGCAAATCGACCAAATCCCATACTTGGTTTTCAGACATGGAGTCTAATTCAGATTGCATGGCTTCTTGCCATTGCTTGGAGCTAGGGCTCGTTATAGCTTGTTTGTAAGTCGCAGGTTCATCACTTTCAAGTAATAGAACGTCATAGCTCTCGTTCGTCAGAATACCTAAGTACCTTTCCGGTTGAGATCTATATCTTTGCGATCTACGCGGGGTAACATTTCTAGTTTGACCATGATTCTCACTAGATTCTTCTAAAGATCTCTGAGTTTCATCCTGAATGTCATCTTGAGCATTCTCTAGAGTTTGTTGTTCGACTCGAATTTCTTCGAGGTCTAATTTTCTCCCACTTGTCATTTTGGAAATGTGATCTTTCTCCAAAAAGACACCATCTCGAGCAACAAACACCTTGTTCTCAGATGTATTGTAGAAGTAATACCCCTTTGTTTCCTTTGGATAGCCCACAAGGATACATTTGTCAGATTTTGGATGAAGTTTGTCTGAAATTAATCGTTTGACGTATACTTCACATCCCCAAATCTTAAGAAAAGACACATTTGGAGGCTTTCCAAACCATAATTCGTATGGAGTCTTTTCGACAGCTTTAGACGGAGCTCTATTTATAGTGAGTGCAGCTGTATTTAGTGCATGTCCCCAAAATTCTAATGGAAGTTCGGCCTGACCCATCATTGACCTGACCATGTCTAGCAAGGTTCTGTTCCTCCGTTCTGACACACCGTTCCATTGTGGTGTTCCAGGAGGAGTCAATTCTGATAGAATTCCACATTCTTTCAGATGGTCATCAAATTCATAGCTCAGATATTCACCGCCTCTATCAGACCGCAGTGCCTTAATCTTCTTGCCTAATTGATTCTCTACTTCACTCTGAAATTCCTTGAATTTGTCAAGGGATTCAGACTTATGCTTCATTAGGTAGACATAACCATACCTACTGAAGTCATCAGTAAAAGTGATAAAGTAGCTGAAACCACCTCTAGCATTTGTACTCATTGGTTCACATACATCTGTATGGATTAAACCCAATAGTTCATTTGCTCTTTCTCCAACTTTAGAGAAAGGTTGCTTTGTCATTTTGCCAAGTAAACATGATTCGCATTTAACATAATCCTCTAAGTCAAATGGTTCTAGAATTCCTTCCTTTTGAAGTCTTTCTAAGCGTTTCAAGTTTATATGGCCTAATCGACAATGCCACAGATAGGTGAGATTTGAATCATCCTTTTTGGCCTTTTTGGTATTTATGTTATATACTTGTTTGTCGTGATCTAATAAATAAAGTCCATTGACTAATCTAGCAGATCCATAAAACATCTCTTTAAAATAAAACGAACAACTATTGTCTTTTATTAAAAAGGAAAATCCCTTAGCATCTAAGCAAGAAACTGAAATGATGTTTTTAGTAAGACTTGGAACATGGAAACATTCTTCCAGTTCCAAAACTAGCCCGGAGGGCAACGACAAATAGTAAGTTCCTACAGCTAATGCAGCAATCCGTGCTCCATTTCCCACTCGTAGGTCGACTTCACCCTTGCTTAACTTTCTACTTCTTCTTAGTCCCTGTGGATTGGAACATAAGTGTGAGCCACAACCTGTATCTAATACCCAAGAAGTTGAATTAGCAAGTATACAGTCTATAACGAAAATACCTGAAGATGGAACGACTGTTCCGTTCTTCTGATCTTCCTTTAGCTTCAAGCAATCTCTCTTCCAATGCCCCTTCTTCTTGCAGTAGAAGCATTCGGATTCAGAAGTGGGTTGACTGACCTTCCTCTTTACAGATTTGGCGCCAGTTTGCTTAGTTGGGCTGGCCTTGTTGCCACCTTTCTTAGCATTCCTCTTCTTTCCAGATTTCTTGAACTTGCCCCCACGCACCATAAGCACATCCTGCTTATCACTTTTGAGCGTCTTTTCAGCGGTTTTCAGCATACCGTGAAGCTCAGTGAGCGTTTTGTCCAGACTATTCATACTGTAGTTCAGTTTGAACTGATCATACCCGCTATGAAGAGAATGGAGGATGGTATCTATAGCCATTTCCTGAGAAAATTGTTGATCCAGCCGACTCATATTCTCAATGAGTCCAATCATTTTGAGAACATGTGGACTTACGGGCTCGCCTTTCTTAAGCTTGGTCTCAAGAATTTGCCTATGAGTCTCGAATCTTTCGACTCAAGCCAGATCTTGGAACATATTCTTCAACTCACTGATGATTGTGAAAGCATCTGAGTTGATGAACGTTTTCTGCAGATCCGCACTCATGGTGGCGAGCATTAGACATTTCACATCCTTGTTGGCATCAATCCAACGATTGAGGGCTGCCTGAGTGACCCCGTCGCCTGCGGCTTCGGGCATCGCCTCATCTAGGACATACTCCTTTTCTTCCTGCATAAGAACTATTTGCAAGTTCCTTTGCCAGTCAAGGAAGTTTTTCCCGTTCAACTTCTCCTTTTCGAGAATTGATCGAATGTTGAATGAATTGTTGTTTGCCATATTAAAAACTACAATTGAAAAGAATAAACAAATAAATAACCATTCACAGTTTCTCTTAATAAACTTAAATCCTAGCATACATGCATAATTCAATGTTTATTAAGCATTTTATTCAAGTTATTTATTCCGGCAGGTGTGAATAAAATGATTCCAATATCCTAAAATCATTGAAGAACTAAGCACAGTTTGTCGACTTAATCCTAGAACATCTTAGGTAAGCAAAAGCCTTTTGCTAATAGTCTAGAAACTATTCTTGGTTGATAGGTACGTCTAAGAACTTATTAGGTAAACCTATCGATTTTGCCACGACATAAAAGGACTCCTTACTTATATCGTTGAGTTTCACCAAAACTAACATGTACTCACAATTATTTGTGTACCTTGCCCCTTTAGGACCAATAAGTAACACCTCGCTGAGCGAAAACTATTACTAGATTTATGTAAAGGATATCCAAGCAAGTGTATATTTTGGCATGGCACCTTTTAACTCAATTTTTAAGTTTGGAACTTAAGGCTCTTACTATGTTGGTTAGATTTTAAGTGAACTAAAATCCTTAATCATGCAACATAATCAAGCCATAATCTTATGCATAATTAAGACATATTTAAAGCAATAAATAACTTAAAGCATGCATAAGATAAAGGTGATCTAGTATGGCCCGACTTCATCTTGAAGCTTTGACTTCAAAGTCCGTCTTGAAAATCTCCGTGGGAGGCACCATTTTCTTCAAATAGGATAAGCTATAATTAAAACTAATTACAACTATTTGATGGTACGCAGACCATATTTGAATTAAAAAACAACTTTGGTACTTTAGACCAATTACATTCAAATTAATGGTACGCAGACCATATTTTCTATCCTATTTGGGCCATACTAGTCACTTCATAACCTGCAAAACAGTACATATACAATATATACCATTCACCCATTCATTATCATGAATGGCCCACATAGCTGGTTAGTAAAACACATTATGCATCACGTAAACATTTGCAGCAATTAATCAAGGGCACCAATAATCTACCAATTATTCAGTCCTTATTAATTCTAATCAAGTTGTTTTAACCTTAAGGATTCGTAGACCTAATCAAGAGTTTATGACTAAAAAGCGCTCCCACTTAAACCAATAAATTTATATGCTTTACTAATTTTAAACATAAAAATGTATTTCTAGTTTAACCGAAAACATACAAATTTAATTAAAATTTAAAGCTCATATGAATTTATAATTGAATCCAAAAAGTTTAATTTAATTTCAGTCGTATTTAAATTAATTCATGATTTTAATTTTAGTAAAATAATTAGAATAAATAAAATTTATTATAATTACAATATTCAAAATTAAAATCCAAGAAAATAATTTAAATTATTAATTTTAAAATTAATTAAAATTACGTAAACTGAAAAATTTCAAATTAAACATTCAAAACGATCTAATCGCAACGCAAACACCCTACGCATCGCACGCCCATGGGCCACACGCACACAGCCATCGCTGGCCATGTGCGCGCAGCCCATGCGCTCGTTGCATAGCTGCTGCATCTTCCATCGCAAGCCATCGCACAAGTGGTGCTCGCTGCGCGCGCGCCAGCGCTCGATGCACGCGAGCCATCGCTCACTGTGCGCGCTCGCCAGCGCTCGCTGCGCGCGAGCCATCGCTCGCTGTGCGCGCTCGCCAGCGCTCGCTGCGCGCGAGCCATCGCTCGCTGTGCGCGAGCCATCGCTCGCTGTGCGCGAGCCATCGCTCGCTGTGCGCGAGCAATTGCTCGCTGCGCGCGATCGACGCTGGGCGCAGCGCTCGTGGCACGCGAGCTTGCGCTCGCTGCGCGCGAGGCTGCGCGCGCTTGCGCGAGGCAGTGCGCGTTGTGGCGCAGCTCGCTTGCTGCCCACACGCGACTGCCGTGCCTTGCCTTCGCCCATGCCCATTCGTCCATAGCTCGTGGCCCACGACACAAGGCAGGGCTACTGCCTTGTGCTCGTGCACCATGCCCCTACTCATTGCATTCGTGCCGCACGGGCGACGAGCTCCCTTGCTCGTCGTCGCATGCCCACACTATACAACACCCCTTAAGGGTAACACGAAGCGTCCATTGCTTTGTGCGTGCAAGTTATATGAACGAATCGCATAAAAAATTTAAAATTTATATTTAAAATTAATGGCAAATTAATAAATAATATTAATTTCATAATTTTATGGCGAAAAATCGAAAATTTATTATTCAATTGATTTCCGATTATTATGGATTCAAGCCTAGGTCATAAAAATTTAAAATTTATCATAAATTTACAATTTTTATGGTGGTTTTTAATCATAGGTTTCTAATTAAATTATAATTAATTATGAAAATCAAATTAATTCTAAATTATTCTAATTTTCAACAAATTAATCATAATTACAAATTAGATTGCATAATTAACAAGGCTAGGCATTCAAACTTGTTAAACATATACAGTAGGTCAATCAAAAATTCAAGATTTATCAACAAGAATCGCAAATATTTAATTTAACATCTTAAATTTACGAAATTTTGCATTCGAAAAACTAAAACCTTCGAAAATTCATAGTTAGGCTTCGAATTTGAGAATTCTGGGTTCGGCAGAAAAACACTATTTTTGTCAAAATTTTAGAATGCCTTTTACATGCGGAATTGACACAAAAATCACTCGATTTGGATGAGTAACGAAGAAACTGCCGAAAAACTGCGTACGTATAATTAAATAAACGCAATTTGCAATTAATTAACAATTACGAAAATTAATCACCCCTTTTAATTCATGAAAATTTGTAATATTTAACCATGTTCATGCAATTTAGATTATGAAAATAATAAGGGGCTCGTGATACCACTGTTAGGTTATGATACATATGACAATTCATAAATCATGCGGAAAAACCATTTAGCCAGGAATACATATTATTTACACATAATCATATAGCATAGTTTAGATGCATACTCTTTGTTGCGTGCCTTCCCTAGCTGCGCCCGAACCGAACAAGAACAAGTCTTTAGGACTCCAAGTGTCGTCCCTCCGTAGATAGTCCACAGCACGTCCGGATCCGCCTTAAGATTGACCAACTAGAATCGCCCTTAAGGTACTAAAGATTTTCGGCACTCTTAGGTAAGAAATGTGTCTGAATTTTCTCTCAAAAACTCACTTTGAATACTTGAATAATCTATGAAAATATGTGACCCTAGGCACTTATTTATAGAGTTATGGAAAGGGTTTTGGAATCCTATTAGGATACTAATTTATTTAATTATAACCCTACTAGGACTCTAATTAAATAATCATTATCTAATAGTTTTAGGATTTAATCACACTTCGAATCCTGATTGCTTCAGGATTCCCGCACAAGCAATGCACGAGCACCGTACACCCGCGCAAGCCTTGCGGCCCACGCTAGGCGCACAACGCTCGGCCCATTGCTGCGCTCCGCGCGCGCGCGCCCAAGGCCTTGGCTGAGCCTGGCCTTGCGCTGGGCCTGGTCGAGGCTTGGCGTGCGCTGGTGTGCGTTGGCTCGCTGGGCGACGGCCTGGCTTCGTGCTGGGCCTTCGTCTAGCGGGCCTCGTCCGATGCTAATTCGTACGATACGCTTCCGATTAAATTCCCGATTCCGGAATTCATTTCCGATACGAACAATATTTAATATTTCCGATTCCGGAATCAATTTCCGTTTCGAACAAATATTTAATATTTCCGTTTCCGGAATTATTTTCCGATTCCGATAATATTTCCGATTCTGACAATATTTCCGTTTCCGGCAATATTTCCGATTCTGGCAATATTTCCATTTCCGATAATATTTTCCGATACGTACCATGTTTCCGTTTCCGGCAACATCTACGACTTGGATAATATTTATATTTCCGATACGATCCATATTTCCGTTTCCGGCAATATCATCGTTTCCGGAGTATTCATTTCTTGCCTGTGACGATCTCAGCTCCCACTGAAACCAAGATCCGTCGATTCCGAATATCCATAGATGGAGTATCTAATGCCATTAAATACTTGATCCGTTTACGTATTATTTGTGTGACCCTACGGGTTCAGTCAAGAGTAAGCTGTGGATTAATATCATTAATTCCACTTGAACTGAAGCGGCCTCTAGCTAGGCATTCAGCTCACTTGATCTCACTGAATTATTAACTTGTTAATTAATACTGAACCGCATTTATTAGACTTAACATAGAATGCATACTTGGACCAAGGGCATTATTTCCTTCAGATCTTTCATTTCAAATTCTTTCATCAAGTATTTTGCAGTTTGTTCAAGTTCTCGTGGAGTTCCAATGATATTTAAATCATCCACATATACTGAAATGATAGCGAATCCTGTCTGGGATCGCTTAATGAAAACGCATGGATTGATTTGGTTGTTTTTGAATCCTTCTTTCACAAGGTATTCACTAAGACGATTATACCACATTCTTCCAGATTGTTTTAGCCCATAAAGTGACCTTTTCAGCTTTATGGAAAGCATTTCTTTAGGTTTGTGGTTTTCTGGTAATTTTAGTCCTTCAGGGACTTTCATATAAATGTCTGCGTCAAGTGACCCATATAAATATGCGGTCACAACGTCCATTAATCGCATTTGCAGTTCTTTCGAAACTGTCAAGCTTACTAGAAATCTTAGCGTAGTAGCGTCAACTACTGGAGAATATGTCTCCTCATAATCAATCCCTGGTATTTGAGAGAAACCTTGGGCAACTAGCCTTGCCTTGTATCTTGTAACCTTATTGTTCTCATTCCTTTTTCTCACAAATACCCATTTGTGCCCGACAGGTTTTACACCCTTTGTTGTGGTGGATATTTTTCCAAAAACTTCTCGTTTTTCAAGAGATTTCAATTCTGCCTGAATTGCCTCTTTCCATTTTGGCCAATCATGTCTGCGACGACATTCATCCACTGTTTTCGGTTCAGGGTCATCATTATCAGATATCAATTCAATTGCAATGGAGTAAGCAAATATTTGATCTACGATAACGTTTTTCCGATTATAATGTTTCTTAGTTGAAACATAGTTCATTGAAATTTCATCGTTATCGACTTCTTTATGATTTTCTTCCACCTCTTTAGGAGGATCATCTTTATCAATATTTTCCTCTTCATCTGGTCTTTCATGACCTTCTTTTGGAGGATCAATATTGATTTCATTTGTTACTCCATCAGGCCTCTTTACTTTTCTTGGCTTAGAATCTTTTGAACCAAATGGCCTTCCACGTTTTCTTCGTGCCATAGACTCATTTTCAATGGCCTTATTATCAGTGGGAATTTCAATGCGTGCAGGTGCATTCTCTGCTGGTATATGTGACTTTGTCACCTTCTTTGTGTCCGTGAATGCATCAGGCAATTGATTTGCAACACTTTGTAAATGAATAATTTTCTCGACTTCTTGCTCACATGAATTTGTTCGTGGATCAGATATTGACAGTTGTGTTGCATTTCATGTGATTTCAATCTCCTTTTTTCGTGGGTCCACTTTCTCTCCCCCTAAGGCTGGGAATACTGACTCATTAAAATGACAGTCAACAAACCTTGCCTTAAATAAATCTCCAGTCATTGGCTCAAGGTATCTAATTATGGATGGGGACTCATACCCAACATAAATTCCCAGCCTTCTTTGTGGACCCATTTTTGTGCGTTGGGGTGGAGTAATGGGAACATACACGGCACAACCAAATATTTTTAGATGTGAGACATTTGATTCTCGACCATATACCAACTGTAGAGGTGAAAACTCATGATAAGCTGTCGGTCTCAATCTTATTAATGATGCCACGTGTAAAATAGCATGGCCCCAAGCAGATGATGGTAATTTTGATTGCATTAACAGTGGTCTTGCAATCCATTGTAGCCTCTTGATCAGTGACTCAGCGAGACCATTTTGTGTATGTACATGAGCCACTGGATGTTCAACAACAATCCCAATCGACATGCAATAATCGTTAAAAGTTTGGGATGTAAATTCCCCAGCATTGTCGAGTCTTATTTTCTTTATTGTGTGGTCTGGGAATTGATTTCGTAATTTGGTGATCTGGGCAAGTAGAATTGCAAATGCAACATTTCTACTTGACAAGAGACTCACATGTGACCATCGTGTTGAAGCATCGATCAATACCATAAAATATCTGAATGGTCCACTTGCAGGATTAATTGGCCCGCAAATATCTCCCTGAATTCTTTCTAAAAATGAGGGAGATTCAGTGGCAATTTTGTTTTTGGATGGCCTTATAATCAGTTTTCCAAGCGAGCATGCAGAGCTTGTCAATTCATTTGATCGGGGTATTTTAACATTCCTTATTGAATGCCCGATTGAATTTGCTACAATCTTGTGCATCATTCCTGTTCCAGGATGACCGAAACGGTCATGCCATAATGTAAGCAAATTCTTGTTATCTAACTTCTTGTTAGATATCATATTTATTTCAATTGGCCGTATATCCATACGATATAGCCCTGAAGAGTATGCTGGCAATTTCTCATAAATATGTTTCTTGCCATATTTTTCTGCCGTGAGGCATAAATATTCTTTTTGATCCACTGTCATTGTTTCTATATGATATCCATTTTGACGCACATCTTTGAAACTTAAGAGATTTCTTCGAGATTTACTCGAATATAAAGCGTCATTAATAGTCAATTTTGTTCCATTTGTGAGCACAATGCAAGCTTTTCCGGATCCTTATATTAGCTTTGATGTCCCAGAAATTGTATTGACATTTGCTTGGTACATTGTTAGTTTTGAAAAATACTTCCTATCTTTTAAGATAGTATGTGCTGCTGCACTGTCCAGAAGACATTGGTACTTGGAATCAACTTCAGGTAGATTCATATCTTCATAAATAAATATGCAATTAGTTTAGAGAAACGATTATAATAAAATACTTTATTCATGAAAATTAGAAATTCATAACAAGGTAATCGAAAAATACATAAGAAAATATATAAAAACGATACATGACATAGTTTAGATGGGGTATTTATGTTAGGTTATGATACATATGACAATACATAAATCATGCGGAAACAACCATTAAGCCAGGAATACATATTATTTACACATAATCATATAACATAGTTTAGATGCATACTCTTTGTTGCGTGCCTTCCCTAGCTGCGCCCGAACCGAACAAGAACAAGTCTTTAGGACTCCAAGTGTCGTCCCTCCGTAGATAGTCCACAGCACGTCCGGATCCGCCTTAAGATTGACCAACTAGAATCGCCCTTAAGGTACTAATAATTTTCGGCACTTTTAGGCAAGGAATGTGACTGAATTTTTCTCTCAAAAACTCACTTTGAATACTTGAATAATCTTGTTATAAATTGTGAACCCAGGCCACATATTTATAGGGGTATGGAAAGAGAATTGGAATCCTATTAGGATACGAATTAATTAAATTAGAATCATAATGAAACTCTTATTTAATTAATTTATCAAATAGAATTAGGAATTTAATCATTAAACGAATCCTGTACGTTTTAGGTTTCGTATGTGAACACAAACACCCACGCACGCACAGCAGCCCACGAGGGGCGCCATGCGCGCGCGCGCACAGCCCGAGCATCGCAGCCCACGACTGCCGCAGCCTTGGGCGCGCGCTGGGCCTGCCTTGCGGTGGGCCTGGTCAAGGCTTGGCATGCGATGGTGCGTGTTGGCTCGCTGGGCGATGGCCTGGCTTCGTGCTGGGCCTTCGTCTAGCGGGCCTCGTCCGATGCTAATTCGTACGATACGCTTCCGATTAAATTCCCGATTCCGGAATTCATTTCCGATACGAACAATATTTAATATTTCCGATTCCGGAATCAATTTCCGTTTCGAACAAATATTTAATATTTCCGTTTCCGGAATTATTTTCCGATTCCGATAATATTTCCGATTCTGACAATATTTCCGTTTCCGGCAATATTTCCGATTCCGGCAATATTTCCATTTCCGATAATATTTTCCGATACGTACCATGTTTCCGTTTCCGGCAACATCTACGACTTGGATAATATTTATATTTCCGATACGATCCATATTTCCGTTTCCGGCAATATCATCGTTTCCGGAGTATTCATTTCTTGCCTGTGACGATCTCAGCTCCCACTGAAACCAAGATCCGTCGATTCCGAATATCCATAGATGGAGTATCTAATGCCATTAAATACTTGATCCGTTTACGTACTATTTGTGTGACCCTACGGGTTCAGTCAAGAGTAAGCTGTGGATTAATATCATTAATTCCACTTGAACTGAAGCGGCCTCTAGCTAGGCATTCAGCTCACTTGATCTCACTGAATTATTAACTTGTTAATTAATACTGAACCGCATTTATTAGACTTAACATTGAATGCATACTTGGACCAAGGGCATTATTTCCTTCAATTTATATGTTACTATTATCCCCAAATATCAGATCATTGCCACTGTCAGGGTTATCATTGAAGAAATCAGATACATCAAAGCTTGGCCCTGAGGGATTTTCCTCATCTACGTAATTTGCCTCAGCAACTTTTCCTTTGCCTTTTACGGAGGCTTGATACAGATCTACCAAATGTTTTGCAGTACGGCGGCATGTTTTCCCCCAATGGCCAGTCATGCCACATCTAAAACATGTGTCTTTCTCTTTTGAGGGGGTGTGCTTTTGATTTCCTTGTTGATGCCCTTTGTGATTATTATTTCTAGGGCCCAGATAACCCCTGCCACGACCACGACCACGGCCACGGTGGTTTCCGCGTCCTCTACCGCGGTGGTTAAATCTTCCACGTCCACCTCTATGGGCAACATTTGCCTCAGGTGGGTTTGGGCTTTCAACGGCATTCGCTTCATTGAATGCCATAGACCCATTTGTTCTAAGATTATGGTTCTTTAACAGAAGATCATTATTCTGTTCAACAACCAACAATAGAGAAATCAGCTCAGAATATCTCTTAAAGCCCCTCTCTCGGTATTGCTGATGCAATAGAATATTATTCGCATGAAAGGTGGAGAGGATTTTCTCTATCATTTGATCTTCTGTGACTGCTTGATCACAGTATCTCAGCAATGATACAATTTTGAATAACGTGGAATTATATTCACTAACACATTTAAAATCCTGGAACCTCAGATTAGTCCAGTCAAATTGAGCCTTTGGCAGGAGCACCCTTTTATGGTGTCCATATCTTTCTTTAAGACTATCCCACAACTCTTTGGGATTCTCCACCATCAGATATTCAGTTTTCAGGCTATCATGTAAATGATGCCTTATGAGGACTGTGGCTTTGGCCTTTTCCTGCTCGGTGGCAGTTTTGATTTCTGTGGTGCCTGAAACCATTATATCTTTTATGGTATGATCCAGTCCTTGGGCCTTTAAGTTCATCTGTGCATCAACAGTCCATTCCAGAAAATTGTGCCCAGACAAGTCTAGCACATTGAATTGTCTTTTCATCAAATCTCCCATTTTAACTACAATCAAATAATCATTAAACTTAGTAATCAAGATTATAATTAATTAATCATATTCATAATAATTAACTATTAAAATTTTATGTTTCCTTCTCCCCCTTAGTTTATTATTATGAATCCCACATAAATAAATCAAATAATTCATGGTAATGACGTTAATTAAAAGCGAAAAAAATAATGATAACATTAATAATAATATTATACATATGGTTAAAAAAAAATTAAAAATGCGACAAAATGCAATTAATACATCAAAATGGAGAATGAAGTACTACAAAAAATTATGCATTTTGTTCTTACTTGCCGGAAATAAACAAAAAAAATGGAGATCTTCATTTGTTGAAAATTATGAAAATCATTAATGCCATAAGAAGGACTACTAAGGCCATCATTAAAACAAAATATTGTTTTAATTTTCTTAAATCTTCCTCGAAGGTGAAGACGTGTGGAGGGTCGGGGTTGCCGGCCAGAAACATGTTTGATCGGAAAATTGGAGGAGGAAAATTTTGTGTGGTTTTGGATAAAAAGTAAGAAGGGGATAAGATGTTGTGTGGTGAAAATGGGACGGGTAATCCCCCTTTTATAGGGGATAAATCATGATTGTATTATACAATTTGTTACAGTAAACTGGTATATTATAGTCTAAAGAGGTTAATAGTTTTATTACTTACTACCAAAAAAATATCACTGTGGATTTGAACAGAAATAATGGATATATGGAATTAAAATGGTAAAAAGATATCCCCCGGGATGCAAGCCGTAATGGTACGAGAACCCTAGTCTGTTTAAGAGATCGTGGATTCGAAAAACTAAAATAAAGATGTAGCTGAAAATAAAGGCTACATCGCTTTTACCAAAAAAAATTATTTTATTTTAAGTATAGTCTAGATATATGCATGTAGGCATGCAAAGGAATAGTATATATATATATGTAATGATAATGCATGGCTAATATTACTATGCATGCAGGTAGTACGTAAGAGTGCATATATACAACTATGCATGAATGAGAAAAAAAAACAACCAAGTGTCATAAATGTAGTACACAAGCATATTCTCCTTTTACCAAGTTGATCATAATACCGGTAGCAATGTGAACTCTCTTTTATGATTAAAACGGGTGTTTAGAGTTTCTGATATAGAGGATCCCAAATATGGGCAACTACAGAGCATACTCCTCAAAATATTTTGTTAAGAATATATACTACATTTTATAAAAATTTTGAGTAACAGGTAAAAAATATACCTGAGGAAAATTGGTGCTGATAACGTGTTGTGAGGTAATAGAAAGAAACAGAAGTTTATATCTGATACAAGTAAAATACAATACAAACTTTTGTGAAGCAAGTGTATTGCTCGTATCATTTGCAAAGGTAAAGCAAGGAGTATTTATAGCCAAATACTCTTACTATTCATGCCTAGTAGCTCTACTATTTACTAGGGTAGGTGGTAGAAAACCTTGTGTAAAAATATGACATTCACCTAAGTATTAGTTACAATTGTTGACTCCTACAATTGTTGACTCTCAACAATAGCTAAATTAAAAATCTATACTAATATATTGAAAGGCGTTGTGAAAAACGTATATGTGTCACGTAGTCCTCTCCTCACACCTCAAGTGTGGATGATAATCCTCATTACTATCTTAACCAACCACCAATTGTGATTTATATTTTCACATTAATTTATAAATAAATGTTGACATGAAGTTTAAAACAACTAAATTTTTACGTGACTTTTTGATTTATATGAATTATTTTGGGGAAAAAATTAAAGCATTATGACAACCATGAAGAAATATGATGTCATAAGTCTTATAAGAATTAACTATAGGATTTTCCTACATAGCTGCATTCATATATATCTAATTTGGTTTTTATTAATTTGGCACACTTAGTTCCACGAGAAAATATATTATACAAATTGTAAGATGATATGATTGAAAAATTATTTTCCATGATAAATGACGTAGCGTGCCTGTGTAGTTGGCGAACTTAACATATGTTTTTCATTCTATAGAATACAAGTATTTTGGTCAAATATTGAGCTCATGAAAAATCTAAAATTTTAATCATTCAATATAAAAACCGGGGCATCGCCCGAGCCACACACTAATTTGATTTTAATTTTGCGTTGGTCTAAAAATAGAGCGATTTTCCACTATAAGGTTAAAAGATGTAAAAAATCCCAAAATACGCCTCATATTAAGTTAATTTCCAAACTACCGTCCACGTCAACAAAGCTTAAAAAAATTGCTTTTTTCCGGTTTAATAGCGAACCGCCAATTCGAATAGCGGTTTAGTTAATAAGGAAACTTGGCGGTTTGGTTCACTTAACAATCAGTATTGCTTCTTGTGGTATCGAGTTTTGCTGAAATTAGGATGGAGGAAACGATGATATCGAGGCTTCTTGTGGTATCGGGTTTTGCTGAAATTGGGATGGAGGAAACGATGATATTGAAGTATACAGAGCGTGGGATCTAGATTCAGCTATGAGACCGACGGCAGCAGCACCGATGAGCAGTGGAACACCGTCGATGCACAAAGGAGAGAGAAAATGAAATTGGTAATTTGGGATTTTGAATTTCCTCTAATTTCAGTAATTGAATGTTGGAAATTGGTTGTTTTCAGCCAATAGAAAAACCAAGGGATGGTGATTTGGTGGCTTCAACAATTGTCCTCGTTGTTTGATTTGAGTGAAACGACGAACCAACCAACATGAAGGAAATTGAACATGATTTATTTCTCTTTTCTTTTTTGAAATTTTCTACCATTAATTTGAAAAACAAAAAATAAAAATCTATTCAATCTCCTCCTCTGTTTCGTTTAAGAGTGTGGTAGCTTGCATTGATAACTGGGTATGGTTGATTTTTTTTTGAGTTTTCATTGATAACTGCATTGATCGACCTCCTGTGAGTTAGTGGGCCAAAGGTAAACCGCCAACTGAGAACAAATTATTCAAATTACTTTCACCACCCGATTTATTGTAAACGTAATATGAGTTTAAAATTTTGGGTTCCCTCAAAAAAAAAATGAGTTTAAACAATTCAAAGAAAAAAGAATAAACCAAACAAACATAAGAAAAAAGTGTAACCATTCCAAGGTATGGATCTAAACTTTTTTATTCTTGATCACGTATGATAATATAAATTATCTACATTAATATCTTATTTTCTTAAGGGAAAATTAATATCCAATTTGGTTTCGTAGGTTATTGTTTCGACTTAGCATAATTGATAAAAGTGTTGATTTAAGAATTACGATACTACGTGAACAATTTTCTTGCCTGTTATTTACGGTGATTAGTTAATTTTTAAATTTTAATATTACCTCCGTTCCTAATGTTCTCTACGCTTACTATTGCACGGATTCAAATGCAATATTTAACCACCAATGTATCATATTTCATATATGAAAAAATTATAAAAAGTTGATATTCTGAAAATACATACCGAGACCAATCTAACAAGATCTTACATGATGACGTTTTGATGCGTATAATAGTGAGAATTTACGGTCAAAGTTTTCATACTTTAGACACATGTTCCAAGGCATAAAACACTTTTAGGAAAGGAGGTAGTAGAAGACTGGTTGTCTCTAAACAAAACTCCAAAGTAATACTCCCTCCGTATTTATTTAAGAGATACACTTGGTCGGGCATGTGTATTAAGAAAAAGAATTGAATAAAATAAAGTAATAAAACAAGTGGGGTTGAGTAGATATTTTAATAAGAAAAACAAGTGGGGACCATGTCATTTTAGGTAGTGGGGGTGGGGTGTAGATAGATTATTTAATTAGATGGTGGAGTTGATAAGTTACTAAAAATGACAAGTGTATCTCTTAAATAAATACGGCCGGAAAAGGCAAGTGTATCCCTTAAATAAATACAGAAGCAGTAAATCAATTGTTCAAAATTGGATTAATAAAAAATCATCCAACATTGAAACGAAGGATGGAAAATAAATCCCCTCGGAAAAATAGGAAGAAAAATAAAAACTTCATGCTTAAAAAACAAAAAATAAGTCCAAGTTCACTAAACAATGTTGTCAGATGGGCTCGCAAAACACCTGAATGGTAAATAAAAACTACACAAGATATACATGTTGGCATTTATGAAAAGTTTGATAGAAAATATATGTTGAATTGATTTAGCTGAGACTATTACAAATGGAACTATTACAGCAATTCACACTATTATTACTCTTCTGCTTCAGAGGTGGTTTGTGAAAGAAGCAAATCTGCAGCAGTAAGGTGCTCAGTGTTTCCTTCAACCTGATGTTGTTTTGTGTGCTTCAGAGGGTGGTTAGATTCCCGCTTCATGAAATGAAAGCCCATTATGTCCCTGTACTCGCCCGTTCCAAGGCAACGACTGCAGAATCCAAGCCCACTACCACCGCATGTCTTGCACCTAAGAAAATGACACTTCTTTGTTCTTTAAACCCATTACTGCCAAGAATTGTCAACCAGCTGATCTGATCTGATCTGATCTGATCTACATGAATTTGGGAAGAGTAAGGCAAGTAGGCAACTCACCAATTCGGCCATTCGCCTTTTGGAAGCATTATTAAATCAGTGTTATTTGTCCTCCCTGTACTTCAAACGAAAATTAGTTTGTTAGCCATTAGCTTTATACCAGCACAAATAAATGTGGTTATGACCTAAAAAGCTTTGTTACTAATGCTTGCACCAAATTTTAGCCTAAACTCAACTCACAAGTTTGATAACTGACATATTTTTCTCCTTTTACGATAATATCCAAGTACCTTTATCTTCCAGCTAATTCACAAATTGACATTTGACACCAACACTAAGTTAATGCTTGAGGATTTAATGATTTATAGATTGGAGTTCTATGGTGCAATTTGGTTTATCACGATAATAATAGTTTACAAAGATTTGTTATCAACAAACTAAGATCTAAGATTAATCAATCACTGACCACTAACATGTTGCTCAGACCACTAGACCGGACAACCGTGTGTTATAGAGGAAATCAATGCACCAGCCACAAGACATATATGAAGTTACATTTTTTAAGTTGACAAGAAAAAGTCTTATCTCCTGCAATTTCCTAGGGAAATCTTACTACCCAAAGCATGGATTGTCTAGCCACTTCTCTATCAAATGCCCAATGATTTCCTCCCAACATCACTATGAAATGGGCCTGGGGAACCCAATAAGGAGGAGGTTCGTTCAGTACACTTAGAAGCCCAACGGAGATTTTACACTAAAACCAATGGGCAATAGTGGGAGTTATAAACTCCTCAAACTTATAAGTTTCTCCAATGTGGAACAATTCACATGTGAGAAACATTGAGTTTCAGCAGCAAGTGAGGCCAATTTTGTTGCAAATACTGTATAATTATTGCCAGAAAAGTTATACTAGTGTTCTTCCCCACATCGACATCATATAAGAACCAGTTTTCCTCCTCGCCTATGTTCATCTAGCAGCATTTCTGTTTCTCAAAATTTTAGCGATTGTGTGCTCAACGTTATCTAGCTTTAGATGATGTTCTATAAATAATTATATTCAAGTTATTTAGTTGTCACACCAATCGTTCATTAATCATTAAGCTATCCAAAAATCAATTCAGAAAGGAGTATCAGTGAAGGAAATCATAGTATAGGAAGGAATAAAGAAATGTAAGTTACCTCTGCCATGACAATGATTACAATCAACTCTTCCACTTCCATTACAAACAACACAGGACGGCTCCGGTCTTCTTCTTCTCTGTATCCGAACATTTGACTACGAAATAACAAGAGGAGATTTATCAGCCAAATCCATGACATACAGAAGTGTATCTACAATTCTACATTCACTTTACAAGAAACCATACTGATTACAAAGCTCATTCCCTCCTCTAAAGCCAGAGTTTCCATTATAAGGACATATTATTTCACCTCAAGGAACCCACATCATATGCAATTGAACATTTGAAATAGGTATACAAAGATGCAAATTTTTTAAACAACATTGCAATTTTTTCATGGGAGAAAAAATAGGTCCAAGAGCCGAAAACCCAAGATTACTACATAACATACAACTAGAATACAAACTGAATTTCTTTCACTATCACTTGCTATAACAATAGAAAAATGATTTTTTCACCAGTCAGTAACTAAATAAAATTGTCAACAAACAAATTAACATCAATAGAGGGGAAGAAGAAGCAAAACTAGAATACGGTATTCATTCAATCCGATTAACAATAATTTCAGAATATTCTACATGAAGCAATGAATTAAACCCCAAAATGTCAACATTCGTTTGGGACTGGGTTGGGGGGTTAATCTATACTAATATATTAAAAGGCGTTTTGAAGAACGTATACGTGTCACGTAGACCTCTCTTTATTACGCCACGTCACCACTAATTAGCATCATGACATTTCATTACAACCAAAAAACATCTAACAAGGATCGAACAAAAGACCTCTTTGTTAAAAGTTACTCTTCTTACCATCTTAACCAACTACAACTTATGTAATATCTTTCTATATAAGCAAATATATTCTTTTTACAATAAACAATACATTGAATAAAAGTGAATGCGAAAAAGGGAATAATTATTTAATTTATAAATGTACAGTTATTACTTTGAAGAAAAGGATCCGACTTTGTTTAGATTTTTGGATGTGGGTTTTAGATTGGGAGGTTGTTGATCGGCCACTAATCTTATGTCACCACCGTAATTTGATGATGACACCATCTCTACGCACATAATTAAAAAAAAAAGACCCGAATAAAAGTTAAAACCCGGGGCAACGCCCGGGCTACACACTAGTTGAAAGTTTAATTGCAGGACATAAAAACTGAAATGAACCCAGAAAACAGAAAGAGAGAGGGTTAACCTGTGTGCGGACGAGGAAGGATGGTTTGGAGATAGAAAGATGATGATGGGAGTTTGAAGAGTTGATTGGGGATTTTCGAGGAAGAAAATCGTCAGGGTTTCCAGAGCTTGAATTTGTAGGAGAGGAGCCAATTGCTACTGTAACTGCAACTATTCTTGCCATTTGAAATGCACCTACCATTCTCTCTCACAGTCTCACCGTTAGATTGCAAGTTTGCAACTCCCCTCCTTGTTTTGGGCCTCATCTTTTAGAGTTTAATTTTTTATCTTTTCATTTTGTAAATGTTCATAAGATTTTTTACGCGTTCCGTTTACGTTTATTCCTAAAAGTTTTTTACACTTATGTTTCATTCTGTTTCTGGAATACGGAGTACAATATTTACAATTAAATTCTCAATTTTTATTTTTTTTATTTATCCACTTGCATAATTATATCATTTTTTTTTAGATTTTTATTTTATTCATCTTCTTTCACACTTAAACCAGATGTTGCAAATAACTACTCATTGGCCCACCCTCTCTTTTACCTTAATTCACGTGAAAACGATAATCGTAAAGAACATATAGGAACGGAGTAGTAGTTGTTAGTTTGTTACCGTGGTAAAAGTTCAAGCATTTTACTCACCTAATTTGACTTCGTTTTTTTTGGGGGGTTTCTTGCCCTTTTTAATGTAAATTTTCAAAATATCAAATTTTATAGTAATTTTTACTAATGCGAAATTAAAATATTAATGGTCAAAATAGTGCACTAGAGACCGCTTGTCGTCGGTCCGAATATTTTGAGCACCGAGTCGTGCGACGCGCTCTTACCTACTGGGCGGTAAGGGCGCAAGCCTTGTGCGGAACAAAGTCTAAGGAATCGTGAAATACGAGCGAGCAAAGGTTTCTGAAATGGGCCCTCTTGTCTATTGGCAACATGAGAGGGACGCGAGCGCCGATTGGGTACTTGTGTACGCACGTCAATCACAAGTGGGGACGACGATGTGAGTGTCTGTTCGAGGAGACTTGTTGAGTGTAAAAAGCTTAAAAATAAGCGACAACACAATATGTATAAAGGCTTACAACAACGCCACTGATTATGCAATGACATCTTTTGGTGAGAGATATTGGTTCATATCTCTCATAGAAGTTTATTTTGAATTAACTAAAACTTTCAGTGAATTGGATTGACATAAACATAATAATCGTATTTAAAGCCTAAAAACTTAAAAGAAAAGCCATAAAAAGCTTAGATAAGAAAAATACCAGGAAATATAAGAAAAGTACAAGACAAAGAATGTATCTGGACTTATTTTCTCTAAAATAAAGTTAAAATAAGTCGAAGGAATAGGGCCTTATTTTCCAAAATTGACAATTCAATTGGTTTATTTTCGACTAAACTGATATAGAGGTCTCTAAACTTTGCCAAAAGAAACAGTTTAGTCCCTCAAGTTTCAAACGGAGCAGTTTAGTCCCTCTAAATGGATGGAATCCGCTGCTTTTTTGGTTCCGTTACTAACGTCCGTTTAATTCAATATAATAATAATAATAAAAGTGCTTTAAAAAAAATGAATTTACACGTGGATTAATGATTGAAAACAGTTGATTTTGATTAAAAGTTAGTCTTTTCAACTTCGTTTTTATCCATTTACACGTGTAAACCTTTCCAACTTCCCCCCCCCCCTTTTCTGGTTTCTTCCATAAATTTTTTTGGCGGTTCTTTTTTTTTTTTTTTTACTGTTCCTAACCCTATTTCCCTCTTTTCACTTCCCTATTTATATGCCCCCCCCCCCCCCTTTCACTTTCACTTGTCTTTTTCCTATTTATTCACTTAAAACACAAGAGAATTTGAAGTTATTGCTCTGAGTTTTTCTGCAAAAATGGTTGCTTCTTCATCGTCATCAAACCGATTTGTTGCTGCCAAATGGGAAGGTCTGCCCAGGAAGAGGCCAAGAATATCCAGATGGGACGAAGGTACTCCTCATGTTACTTTCATTCATTCTCTTTGTCGATTTTTTAAATAAATGTTGGTAGTTGTTGCATGAAAATTTTAGGGCTTTTTCGTTAAGTAAGTTTTCCCCAAAATTGGTGCATGCATTATCTTGATAATGGTGTTTTTATGTTAATTGAAACAATCGTGGCTTGATTTTACATAATTTAACAATTTAAGTTGGAATTAGGGTTTCGTCCGTTTTTACTTTCCAATTTTTAATTCGAATTGATGCTTGCATGTTCTTGAAAATGGTGTTTAATATGTTTAATTAAAAAATTGTTGCTAATTTGAGAGTAACTTAAAGTATATTATGTAGTAACTAGGGTTTTACTTATTGTTTTCACTAAAATAAAAAAACAGAGTTTTCTTGATATTGACTTTGGCCGTTAATTTGACTTTAGGAGTCCTTGCTTTGAGGGAGGCACACCCCCTTTTCCATCATCAAGACATACTCATGAATGAGATCTTACCCAAGCTGGAATGGAAAGGGCAGGCTGTTGCGCAGGTGGTCTGCACGGAGTGGAGTAGGTGGTCCAAGTTGCGCTACCGCCTCCCATACTCGTACCCTGCAGGATGCTACCGTGGATGGCTGCGAGAGAACGTACATGCTGTCATAGACCATAGACTTCCACGCTTGGCTTGACTGAAAAAATGTAGTTAAGAACTTACATGCTGTCATAGACCATAGACTTGAAACTACACAGTGAGAACTTGTTTTCGGCTGTAGCTCCTGAAGTGAGTAAATTTAAGTTATAGATCAGTAAAACCAACAAGAAAAAAAACCAATCATCAAACCTAAAGGAAAGAAATGTTAGTAACAATGCAAAAGTTGCTAATACATTTTGGTCTATGACAACATGTAAGTTTTTAACTCAATTTTTTCAGTGATCTTCACCTTAATCTAGCCTTTGCTGCTTATAGAGTTAAAGCGAACCTTCAAATGTCGACCATCTACTTTGATGGCTTCCCCCTCATTTTCAAGGAGGAGAAGTAGTTGTTAGTGGAGGTCATGTAGGGGTGTGTGGTGGTGGCGTTGGTGGTGGCCCCTCTTTTATCAAGCTTCTGATGATCCAGCTTGTTTAAAGCTTTTTTTTAAAAAAAAAATCTAGGACTAACTCAATCACTACTGTCATAGCAAAGTAGGTTTTTGGAAGGTGACAAGTGTTGATTTTTGGTATTTGTCACTGCTATGACAGTATGTTATACTCAAACATAGGCTTCTCCCAAAATAGTGGATTAGGGTGTGTAATGTAAGAGTTGAAACCTAACCTTTTGTAAATGTAACTGGAATTATTCAAATGAATGAAATGAAGTTTTTTTTTATCTTGGTTATCTCTTTTGTTATTATTCAAGCTTGCATTCGGTTTGATTTCTTAAAGTTTTGTTCTTTATTTGATATTGGTTTAACTGTGATCAGATGTGTATGTTGATGATTTGACTTTGAACCCTTGCATATTTGTGCATCATGGTGGTGAATAGGTTGTAGAAGGGAATCGGATATGGTTTATGACGGGGGGAGGGAGGATGTCTTTGATGACATCCCTGAGAATGCAGATATCAAATATATGAAGGCATTAGTTGGTGGTTTATTATACACTGATATAGAGAAAGTACATTTTTGGGACCCTAGTAAAGCATTCAAGAATGGGGTAAGGTTTTTAGGTTTTGATAGTAGTACTTGTGACCCTTTCTTAGCTTTACTTTACCAACACAAAAGCATTCACATATACACAGAGCATAAAATCAAACCCACCTACAACTTTAACCTAAACATGAGTGGAGTGAGGAGAGGAGGGAGAGGTGGAGGGCTTGATATTTTCCTTGAGTTGTTGACTGCTGACAAAGATGATGTGGTGGACCTTGATTATAACTTTGTGGAACCACATATTATAGTACTCCCACCCAAAAAAAGTGAGCCACAACCTCAAATTGAACCAGAACCTGATATTGATTAAGACTCAGAAGGTACAAATAAGGATGATGATGAGTTAGCCAATGCTAGGTCTAAGATATCTGATGATAAGAGAAGGGAACTAGCTTATGTTGAAGAGTTGGTAATGCTGAAAAAACTAGCAGAAAGTAAGGGAGAAGGTGGTCTGAATTTAGGGGATGGCTTTGATGGATATAATGA
This sequence comes from Spinacia oleracea, assembly GCF_020520425.1. Lineage (NCBI taxonomy): Eukaryota > Viridiplantae > Streptophyta > Magnoliopsida > Caryophyllales > Amaranthaceae > Spinacia > Spinacia oleracea. The sequence goes on along the minus strand of NC_079488.1, from coordinate 91,690,347 downwards.
CTTAGACAACCCTAGTGAGTCAGAGGATGAGGATGATGTTGGTTACTTAGTTGCACCACAACATCATAATAGGGAGAGTAGGAAACAGAAGGAGAAAAATACTGAAGAGAGGGAAGCCACCTTTTATGTTGGGCAACAGTTAGAGAATCCAAAGACATTTAGGAAAGCAATCATAGATTACTCCATTGATAAAGGAAGAAATATTCCATTTGCTAAGAATAATTCCATCGGGGTTTGTGGAGAGTGTGAGCACAAAGATAAAGGTTGTAAATGGAGAATATGGGCTTCATGGGATAGAAGAAGAAGGTATTTTACAATGAAGACATTTGTTAGTGGGTACACTTGTGGTAGGATACCTATGATTAAGAAGATGACTTTAAGTTGGATTGTACAACACTATCAAAATGTGTTCAAGGTGAACCTTTACATGAGAGTGCAAGATACTCAAGAGATCGTTTGGTTAGAAAAGGGTATAAGGGTGAGCAAAGACAAGGATTCTAGATCTAGGAAAAAGGATCAAGCACTCATTGTTGGTGAATAAAAAGAGCAGTATGCATTCCATTGAAGTAGAAGTTGAATGCAAATGTGTTTGATAGACTGTATTTGTGTTTTGAGGCACTTAGGAAAGGGTTTTTGGCTGGATGCAGACCTTTCATTTCACTTGATGGTTGTTTCTTAAAGGGACCATTTGGGGGCCAGTTGTTAGTAGCAGTAGGGGGGATGGTAATAATCAAATGTTTCCTTTGACTTGGGCTATTTGTGAGGTTGAGAGTACAAGAAATGGATTTGGTTTCTGGAACTGCTAGCTACTGATTTAGGCACTAGTGAAGGAGCAAGGTACACATACATGTCTGACCAACATAAGGGTTTACTTACAGTTGTTGCAACTGTGTTTCCACAAGATGAAAGTAGGGTGTGTGCAAGGCATGTGTACTTTAACTTTAGGGGAGTGTTTGGTGGTGGTTTAGAGTACAAAAAAAAGTTCTGGATTATTGCAAAAAGTAACACAGTGAATCACTTCATGGAAAAAATTGAACTAATGAGGGGTATTTCTAATGAAGTTGTTGAATATCTAATGCAAAGGAACTACAAGAAATGGTGTAGGGCATTCTACACTCCACTATCTTGTTGTGACAGTGTAGACAACAACACGAGTGAAGTGTTTAATACATACATCTTGAGTGCAAGGCACAAGCCTATTATTACCATGTTGGAAGATACCAGAGAGGGTTTGATAGAAAGACTGCATAAGAAAAGAGATTTCATTGGAAAAAAAGAAATAATGCTTTGTCCTAGGATACAAAGCTAGAGAAAATTTTGGGCTAGGGTTTATAATGCATATTGGGATCATGGGTAAATCTGAATCAATATATGCAGTTGCAATGCATGGCAGATGAGTGGAATTCCATGCAAACATGCAATTGTTGCTATATGGAATAAAGTAGACCTTCCAGAACAGTATGTGAATGCATACTTTAGCAAACATACCTACATGAAGGCATATAAATTTTTGTTGGAGTCTTTAAATGGTCCTCAAGAGTGACCTACTTCTGATAGCATATTATTGTGGCTCCAAATGTGAAAAAGGTTAAGGGAAGACCTAAAACAAAGAGGAGATATGGTGTTGTAGAGGTGACTGCATCTGGTAAGCTTAAGAGAACAGGTTGTGCCATGAAATGCAGCTTATGTGGAGTGCCAGACCACTACAAAAGGGGCTGCAAGAATGCCCCTAAGAAACCACAACACAACAAGGGTCATCATAATCCAGAGCAACACACAACACAACAACCACAGTCAACTATACCAATGCACAACAGGGGTGTAGATATTTATACTTACCCTAATGGGTGTCAAAGAATAGCTATTGTAAGTCATTCAATACACTAAACATATTTCTTTTTTTTACTTTACATGTACTGTAATTAACTTGTTACTTTTGTTTCATATGCAGCCTACAACACAACATTTCTCCACACCACAGAGACAAAGAGCTGCAACTTTCTATTCTGATCATGGGGGGGGGGGGGTGAGCAAACCATCTACTCCTTCCCTGCACAAGATTTTTCATTGTTACAGACTCAACCAAGTCAAGGACAACACACAATATCAAGCCAAGCATTGCAGGATCTTGCAATGGCTAGAAGGTTGGAAAACAGACCATGGGGTAAGATATTATTGCATTAAAGTCTTCATTAAATTAGTGCAGATCATTACATACATTAGTTACCTATCCACTTAACTTAAAATAATAATATAAAAAACATAACCACTTGGATTACAACCCACACTTCATATTTCACACTAATATGTCTTTTCATCTTGCTCATCACATAATCTGACACTCTCTTCCATGCATATTTGTTAGCTTCACTAAGTTTATGTAACACCCCGACCTCTAATTCAATTATTAAAGCATAATTAGCAGCGGAATTAACCTAATTGGTCGGGACATTACCTGCCGTAACTTCCTTTTTGGAAATATATATATATATATATATATATATATATATATATATATATATATATATATATATATATATATATATATATATATATATATATATATATATATATATATATATATATATATATATATATAATCCTTTATAATACCAAAATGAAAGTACATACCTTGCTAAAAGTCTTTAAATTAAAACTATTAAACTATTAAAATTGTAAGCATAAACTAGGTGGATAATATTAAAGTGAAATTCCTCGCCACTACTCGCGTCCATCGTCCCCATCAGTACCTAAAACAGAAACAAAAACGGTGAGCCGAAGACTCAGTAACGAACTATTCTAGCAACGTAAATTCATTTCAATTCATTTCATTTAATAAGACAGGGAGAATATAATATAGTAAAACATTTTATAAAGTCTTTTATTTAATTCATTCATAACTTTAGGGTGCACATGCTAGCCGTGGCAAGTATGACATGGTGGAACGTCTTCCACGATGGACCGCTGTCCATAAAACATGGGGCCTTGGCCCGAAAACATGAGAGCCTTGGCTCAATGGGCGGATGCCCCATGGGTACATGCATGACCGAGAATAGTAACCTGTGAACATATACTGCCAAACGGACTAGGTCTTTCACTTTCATTTATCATGTTTCGTTTAATTTTACATTTTAGCCTTTTACTTCAGTTGAAGTAACATAATTCCTTTAGATCATGAGATCATAATAAAGCATCCTTCCTTTCATGGTTTCTTATAAACATTATTTTATAAGAATTTCAATCAATCATATTATAAGAAATAATTCCATCAAATCATATTATAATAAATAATTCAATCAAATCACATTTCATTCCCTAATTCATAAAACATGTCAAAACATTCAGTTCATAAATCAATCATAACGTTGTAATTTCATAAACACATTTATAAGGGAATTGCGGGTACTAGCAATAGCCGTTACCTAACTCCGCGATTTGCTAGGGATTTTCCTGGGTTCGTTCGACCTGAGCTCCGAGTCCAATTTCTTTCAAAATAATAAATTATTGAATTAGTACTAAATCGATTAATAATTTAGAAATCAATATTTTATAAATAATAAATTTTATAAGTAATGATTTTATAAATAAATATAATTTCATAATTTAATAAAAATATTATTAAACGAAATTTTAATCGAAATATATTTATATTCATAAAACCGATTTTCATGAAATATTATTTAAAATCCGTTTTTGTTAAATAAAGCTAGTAATTTATTTTCATAAAACGATAATTAAACCTGAAAAATAATAAACAATTTATTAGTAAATAATTATATTATAAAAATTATTAAAACATAGGTATGGATAAATTAAGAATCTGAAAATGGAAATACGAAATAGGCTTACCAAAACCCAAATATTGGAATTGGGCCAATTAAATATGGGTTTGATTTTAAAATCTGGGTTTTGGGTTTCTGGGAATAAAAAGGCACGAATTGAAACAGGGGAGGGGAACCGAAACAGGGGAAGGCATGAAGGGAAGGAGAGGGGGAAGAAGGGGGTGGCGACTGGCTGGGCTAGGTGGTTTGACGCGACGCCGGAGGTGAGGCGGCGATGGTGGTGGTTTCTTGGCGGCGGAAGAACGACGAAAGAGAGGAATAGGGGTACGAATAGGGCGAAAAATAGGGGGAAATGGGTGGTGATTTCGGTCGGTTCTGGGAGGAGGTAGGGCGGCTCGTCGGGTTATTGGGGTCAGGGGTTTGTTTGGGAGGTGGTGAGGTGTTTGTAGGGTGGTGGAGTGGCGTCGGGTGTGGTGTAGTGAGGCAAGGGAAGGAGGGAGGCAGGGGATCCGCGAAGAGAAAGGGAGGCAAGGGTGGTGCATGCGGTGGTGGTTGCGGCAGTCGAGTGGTTCTGGGTGGTTGGTGGTGGTTGTAGCGAGGTGAGGCGATGGTGGTAGTGGTGGCTGCAGTGGTGGCAGACGGTGGTTGATGGTGGTTGGTTGGATTGAATCACAGAAAATAAGGAGTGAGATTGAAATTGAAATTGTGTTTTGTTTGTTGTTGAATTTCCATCTTAATTTCTGAATTTGTATATGAGAAGTGTGATGAACAAGGGAGTGTACTTGGGGTCCAAGCATCTGCATTTGGACTGAATTGTGGGAAGGAAGGAAGTTTTGACTTCCTGGTTTATACGTGGAGAGAAAGGGAAGAAAAAGAATGGATTTTTTTTCCTCTTTTTTTTTCACAATATTAGGCAAAATTCAGAATTGTTTGTAATTTTTTTCAGAAATTGCTAAAAACAGAAATGTTTAGTTAAAATAATTTCTTATAAAAATTATCGTTAACGAAAAATAAATAATTTTCGTTTATAAATTTATCGTTTAAAATAAATCGTAAAAATGATTAAAATAACGAAATTCGATTATTCGTAATTTATATAAAACAAAATCAAGTTAATAAATATTTTTAATTTTAATAAATCGAGTTTAAAATTTCGGGGTATTACAGTTTAATCCTAAAACTATCAACTTCAGCAGCAAGGCTTTATTTATCTTGCATTAACCCTAATATGAAATTTATTTGCCAAGTTGTGGGTTCTTGTTCATCAATCCATCTAAAAAAAATTCAGTCACTTCTGTTTAGTTCAACATCATAATCTGGACATGCGATAAACCTCCTTCCAGGATTTTCTTTTGTCCATGCCCTTTGAACGAACACTGTCAGTCCACAGTAGCACCTCTTTGGGTGTGAATTATCACCACTGCTGTATCCCTGTTCATCATACTGCAAATAAATCACTGTTTTAATTATTTATTACTAAATATGTTTAAGTATTGTTAAAATAAGCTAACTTAAATGGATTTTAAAAAAATTGCAGAAAATTGCCTTTTTTTGTGGAGAGGAGTCAACTATGGTGGAGCGACAGAGAAGGAACACAAAGATAAAGATGGAGAAGAACGATTATTTTTGAAGTGTTTAATTATTGCTGTGTACATGAAATGTGAGCTCCAACGACTAATTTTTAGAAAAAAGCTAAATGAATTTTCCTTTATTTAATAATTATTTACATGTAAAAGTAACTGTTTTATTTTATTTTTTTGACCTTTTTTTAGTTTCCTTTTAATTTTAATGCTTTTAAACGAACGTTGTAATGAAAGCCAAAAAGTTTACTCGTTTATTTTCCCATGCTTCACTTTGGCCCTGTTCGGCAGTAGCTTTTGAAGTAGCGGTTAGTGTTTTGACATAGTCAAAACGCTAGTTGAAAAAAATGTGAGTGTTTGGCAAGGTAGTGTTTTAGGTAGAGGTTAAAGGTAGAGGTATAGTTTGAGGAGCTTTTATCAAATGTTAGAAATATTAACGTTTCATCCTCACAAGTAGCGTTAAATATTTTTCTCATCCCATATTCCCACGCACGCCGCTCCATCTCCTCCAAAATCCTCCATCTCCATTAAAATCCTTCTATCATCAAATATCAATTTCTCCATTCTCCCTTCAGGTATGTCTTCTCTCCCTTGATTATTTTTTTCTTTGTCCATATTTTAATTTGATTTTCTATACGTATAATTTTTCAAGCAGTTTTGGTATTGAATAGTATAGGGTTTTTCTAGGATTTTAAGATATACAAATAGGGTTTTTCTAGGAATTTAAGGTATTGTATGATAGTGTTAAACAAATTAATATAAGAAAAAACTTCATGATTTCATGATTATTGCTTTGGTTTGTATACTTATTACGTGCTACCAATCTTGGGTGTATTTGGGTTGTTTGCGGCAAGTATATATGTGGTTGTCAGAGTTGTTGTTAATGTTAAGATATATTGGTGTAGTATCGAACTAGGTTTTGAATAGTTTATGAAATTCAATGTTCTTGATATTTTCTTGGTTACATATATTAATTGGCCACTGATCTTCATTATTTTTTCATGAACTTCAATCAACATGTGGAATTTGTCTGCAATACATTGGTAGCTATTATTGAATTAGGTTTTGAATAGTTTCTCAATTACATAGAATTACTAAACTTGATAGAGTTAGAGTTTGCCATATCGTAGGATATCTTGTACTATATATTGACGTGATGGATATTGTAGGAGTATTTATGTTAGTTTATGATGTTGAGTTTCCTAGGCATAGTTGGTATTGTGCTAGCCTAATAGTGTGATTTGCCGTGTAGAATTAGGTTATGCCTTGTACTACATATATCTTGGTTTATCAATAATATGATCTCAAACTTGAAGCCTCTCAATTATATTTTACACCATTGTACGCATAGAACTAAGGTAATTTTGGTTATTTATAGACATAATGGTTATGTTTGGTGGTTGTGTTAGATGTCTTCGAGTAACAAAGACGGAACCAGAGAGGTTTTTAAGTGGAGTGATGAGGACACAATCATCTTATGTAAAGTTTGTCTTACGTTCATTAAGGATAATGGCAAGGCACAATTTTTCAAGTGGAAGGACATTCAAATGGATGTCGAAAAAAAGATTGGACGTGAACTTAGTAACCCGAATTGTTGCAAGAACAAATATGATGCAATGAGGAAAGATTGGCGTAATTGGAAAGCTTTAAAGCTATCAGAAACTGGTTTAGGGTGGGATCCATATACAGGAAAAATTGATGCTTCAACTGAGTGGTGGCAAAGAAAAATTAAGGTGTGTAATTTTACCTTTTAATAATAACTTTTAGTAATAAAATCAAATTAAGAAAATTAATAGTTTAAAAGTATCTTAACTTTTATATTTAATTTTTTGAATATTATTGTAGGAGAATCCAGAGTATAAAAAGTTCCGACTAAAGGGGGGTCAACATGGAACTGGAAGTGAAATGGGAAAGCTTATTTGTGGATTCTTATGCTACAGGAGAAAATGTTTATGTACCATCAATGGATCACATTGAAGACCTTACTGTAGACAATGAAAAAATTGAGGAAGAGAATGTAGGAGAACATGGAGGTGAGACCTATTTTCCAAGTAACCAATTTACTGCTGCTTTGCTAAATGAAGAGAGGTTTTTTGAGAGTTTTGTAGAACAAGCAAGTAATTCTACTTTTGGAGGTAGTTCACAAGGGCGTGCGACTCGTGAAGCCTCAAACAATGACATGCATGCTTCGAAAAAGATACAAAAGCAGATGCCAACAAAGCAAAATAGTGTCCAAATGAAGCGTACAAGAAGACAATCAGGGGGATCTGCAATGTTGTCTAAAGGAATTAGTGAAATGACGGAGTGTATTAAGCAAATGAGTCAAGGTAGTACACCTAATGCTAGCGCTCCTTCTTCCATGTCTACAATATCTGCAGTGATGCAGATTATTAGTCGTATGGTGGATAATCGTTGCTTGGAGAAACATAGCGAGTTGTGGTTTTATGCTACTACTGTCATTGAAGATCCAACTAAAAGGGAGGTTTTTTTAGTATGGAGGGCGATGAAAGTAGAGCTAAGTGGTTAGAATACTTACATGAGAAGAAAGATAATTAGAATAGTTATTCGAACCAATGTTTTATCTGATTTAGTAGAAATAAGCCCAAATAGAATACTTTAATTGTTATTTTTGAAATACTTTGATTTTTATTTATCTGTTTTATTTTCTAGAGTGAAACTCATTTATATGTAATTTATGAAATGTATAATAAGTTAATTATTATTGGCAGGTTCACAAAAAATATGGATATCGATGACAATAGCCAGCGCAAAATTTTGATTCCAATCGCATATACAATGTCTTTGATATCAGCTTATTTTTATAAATATATTTACAAGGAACCATGCATGACTTCTATTCTGACAGGAGAAATGTGGGTAAAAGAAATGTTGACCGGTCATCCTATTCGATGTGTCAATGCATTTCGAATGGAGCCACCGTTATTTTTGAGATTGTGTAAGGACTTATCATCGAAGTATGGATTGAAAGCTAGTTGTAACATGTCTATACATGAGAAAGTTGGCATACTTTTATATGCACTTGCCCAAGGTGTCTCAAATAGGGTTCTTGGTGAGCGTTTTCAACGTTCCGGTGATACTATAAGTAGGGCAATTCATGAAGTTCTTAGATCGATTTCTTCTCGAAAGGTCAAGGGTCTTGCACATGATATTATAAGACCATATGATCCCGATTTCACCGGTATCCCGGCTAAAATATCCACAGATACACGATATATGCCTTTTTTTCAAGGTAATAGTGTATTATTTATAATTTTTTATTGTGAATAACTTAATTTATAACTAAGATTGATTTATAATGTGTTTCAGGTTTGTGTGGGTTGTATTGATGGTACACATATAGCAGCATGCATACCTGAGCCCTTACAAATGCCCTATAGAGGAAGAAAAGGATTGCCTACGTTTAATGTTTTGGCTGCATGTGATTTTGATATGTGTTTCACGTTTGTATCAGCGGGTTGGGAAGGTTCAGCACATGATACTCGTGTATTTCTTCATGCAATCGGATCTCCCGAATTTAAGTTTCCTAAACCACCTGAAGGTATGTATAAAACTTATTTATTCCTTCAATATTTATAAATTAAAGTATAAAAATAAGTTATTTAGGTAATTAAAATTTTCTTTTCGTATATATGATAAAAAGTTTGATATTTTTTAATTGATATTTGATTAGGTAAGTATTACTTGGCTGATAAAGGGTATCCAGATCGTAGAGGTTATCTAGTACCATATCCAAAGATAAGGTATCATAAGTCACAATTTGAGTACGTGCCTCCAAAAAATGATCGAGAAACTTTTAATAGATGGCACTCATCTCTTAGAAGTTGCATTGAGAGATCTTTCGGAGTTTTGAAGCAGAGATGGAAGATACTTACTAAAATGCCACAATTTAGTATTGAGATGCAAATACAAATTATGGTCGCTACATTTGCACTACATAACTATATAAGGATAAATTCTCCAGATGATCCCCTTTTTCGAGTGTTAGAGGATTATCCAAATTTTATACCCTCATTTGAGCTTCCCGATGTTCATGCCGTTTCAAATAGTGAAAATGGAGTTGGAATATATACTGAAATGAAGGTTATCCGTGATCGTATTGCTGATGATTTATGGAAAGCTAGAAGAAACATTTAATTATTGCAAACTACTTATATCAAGAACGATTTGACATGATTTATTTATTAAAGGAACAATGTAATCTTTATTTTTAGGAAAATTTGTTAATATTAATCCAACCTTTGACCGATTTTCTTTAATTAAGCCTACATATGAGATATTATTTAATAATCCGAACTTTTATACCTATTTTCTTTTGATGGGTCACATTGACCGGTAACCGGATAAAATTGTCAAAGTTCCTCCACCTTCCCTACATTAATGTTTTCTTTTTATTTTTTTCTGTTTTTTAATTTCCCTTTCTCACCTCTGCTACAAGCCGTTAATGGCTTCTAAATTTCTCAGTCATCAACTTTCAAAACTAATCCAATCTACTCCTACTACTTAATTAATACGCATTAAAAATAAAATTAACTGAAATAAATTATGATTTTGATAATTAAAAACAATGAATTCTAATTAATTCTAAAATCTCCTCTTTCCTCCCTCCACACCATTGTTGATCTCCTCAAGAACCTTCATTTATATTATTATTTTTACAATGCTATTACTTTGAAATTTTTGCTGTTAGTTCTCTCACCAATTTGGCTACAACTATTACTGTCATACCATCCACAATGTCCCGCTGTGGATTGAATTCAACAACGTCTGGCTCACGGAAGACCGGTGGTCATCAATGGTGGTTTTGGCCGTGGCCCGTGGGTGGTTGTTGGTCGCTGACCGCACATAGAAGGAGAGAGAACGAGAAGGAAATGGAGAGATGTTCGTCTATTCGAAATCCATAGAACAGTACCATGTACACATTGGGATTAATTTGAGTAGATTGATTTTTGGATTTAAATGAATTGAGAAAAAAAAATATTGAATACGTTGGGAGTCAATTAGAGATACATTTAAGAGATATTATACTTGAGATAGATCAATGATGAATTAGAGATACATCAAAGAAATCTCAGGTTGCTAAAAACAATGGTGTTCTACGGGATTACAGGAGAGAGGAATATGATAATAGAATAACCAACTATGAGAAGGGGAGATTGATGGATCCCGTAGGAGAGAGAAAAGAAATGGGGAAGATGGTTGCATTGATTACGTGGGAGCTGGCTAGCTAGGCAGCACGAGGAAGGAGGGCTTCCCGCGGACAGTTGAAGAAAAGAGCAATGGAATAATAAGGAAAAAAAAGGATTTTTTGGATAAATTAGAAAGTGACACGTGTACAGGTAACCTTCTATAGCAGGTGTGTTACCTGTCGGGACCAACAAAAGAATATAGGTATAAAAGTTCGGATTATTAAATAATATCTCATATGTAGGCTTAATTAAAGAAAATCGGTCAAAGGTTGGATTAATATTACCAAATTTTCCTTATTTCTATATGTAAGGAATTTCTTCCATACATTTGTTTCATAGTTAAGAATCGTTACCCCAAAAGAATCACATTTATGGATTGAATTTATTTAATTTTTAACTAAATATATTATATATTTCTTTTGTAATTTCAACCGCTACTTTTGCCAAACACTTATATTATCAACCGCTACTTTGACAGCTAACCTCTACCCTCTACTATTTGACCGCTACCCGCTACTCAAACGGTATGACCTTATCACTTCTTTGAATTGGAAAATTGACAACTTCACAACACTAACAACAGTTCATCTTCCTTCAAATTTATCACAACCCCAAATCTCCTCAAAATTCCGCCGGTTTTCCTCAATCATCAGACCAAATTTCAAGGTAAATTACCAAATTTCAAGGTAGAAGACATTTGTTTCATGATTTCGTTCATATGACTGGAACTTTTGAAAAAATTACTTGAATTATGTTCAAATAAAGCAACCAATTGAAGGGTTATTATCCAAATCATTATCCCAGTTTTGCAATCTGAATTGTTATTAGTTCTTCACTTCATGTTTGATTAATTATTGGTTCCGCTAATTTTTATTTTGATTGTAGTACTATAGATGGGGTAGGAATGTAGGATGAGGCGTAGCTGGCAGCTCAGTGGTTGGGTATTGCCCCCTTGCTCGGATTCGAGTTTCATACCCTAGGGCATCTAATTGCCACTGCATTTGGTACCTTACAGTTTCATTTGGGGTAGTGTAGGTGAGAAAGTCCAAATCTTCAATAAAATTTGTTTATTTCAATGTTGAAGGAGAGAGCCCAAATCTTCAGAATATGATTGTATCACTGTTTGCTAAAATGGCTCATTGTTAAGATGCAAGTTGCTTCCATTATGCTATTTTGTGGGTTTGATAGTCTAACTCTACATTGTGATAGAGGATCAAAGAGTGTATCTTAGTACAAATTTCAAATAATACTATTTAAGGGTAGTTAAAGTACAACGAGGGGGCACATATGATTCATTACTTCTCTTGCTACCTTTATACTATAGTCTATAGAAGCACGGGGTAGTGCCAAGAGATACAAAAATGGGGAGCCGTAAGATGTTGTTGTGATGCATAATCTCCTGGCATTCTTGTTTTCCTTAGGTGAGACTTTCGTATCATTATCTTGCCAATAAAGTTGTCAACTCCTTTTGCTTTGATGTTTTACTTCATGATTTCAACCTTGGAGTTTTGCCAAGTTGTTGAAACTCTGTGATCTAGAAGAGTATTCCCTAATCAATCGTGAGAAAAATGAATCTTCTCTCTCTAGGAGCTTTGATGGTGTATCATATTCTGCAATCCTTCCTGTTTGTCAAAACAAACTTTTTCATTGGTGTTCTCGGTAATTTTAGCCTCGGAGAGATGATAAAAGGGAGAATAGATAAATACCTTCACTGAGGACAAGGACAAGATCACTATCAACAACTGTGTGTATTCTGTGAGCTATCGTGACAATGGTTCGTTCTCTGAATTCTTGGTTGATAACTTTCTGAATTATACCATCAGTAGCAGAATCGACTGATGCAGTTGCTTCGTCTAAAACCAAAATAGTACTGTGCTTTAGCAGTGCCCTTCCTAAGCAGAACAGTTGTCTTTGTCCAACACTCCAGTTTTCGCCATTTTCAACCACTATATGTCACATGCATTAAGTTAGATTTATTAGCAAAAATAAGCATTAAGTCAAGTCTTTCTGAAAATTATTGATCTATTCACCTGTAGATCCCAATCTTCCTTCCTTTGCCCGTACAAGGTCTCCTAGTTGGCATTTGTCAAGCGCCTAAAAGTTGCAAAATGGGGTGTTAGTTGTTACCGATTAACTTTTATTTCTAGCTAAGAATTCACAATGGTAAAGCCATCAATTAGATTATATTACCTCCCATATATCACTGTCGGAATGCTGATGGAGTGGGTCGAGGTTAACTCGAACTGTGCCATCAAACATTGTTGGATCTTGAGGAATAATGCTGAGCCTTGATCTCAAGTCATGAAGACCTATCTTGCAGATATCCACATCATCAATTATAATACTCCCCTCTCTTGGTTCCACAATGCGGAATAGAGCTTGAATAAGTGTTGATTTTCCACTGCCTGTCCTTCCTACAACACCAACCTTTTTCTTCCCAGGGAATGTGCACGTTATATTTTTCAGGACAGAGGGAAGATGTTCAGCATAACGTATCTGCAACATCATGAAATTGGGGCTGGCATTATACACTTTTTTCTGCTAATTATTGTCATCTGAACCGATATTGTTACTCCGTCCATCTCACAAATTATGCATGCTTGCTTTAGGCAGGGAGATTGAAATCCGTTGTTAAATTATGATTATATGAGTTAAATTTTTTGAAGTGTTTAGAAATGGAAAAAAGTAAGAGAAAACTGTTGGGATAAAGTCAGAGAAAAAAGATAGAGAGAAAATAAGTAAGAGAAAGCAGGTAGAGAGATTGCCATGTATTTTGGAACACTCAGGTAGGAAACCATGCAAGTTTATGTGGATTAGAGAATATTCAGACTTTAGCCACTTAATCAACCTGCAACCACTTACCTGTAAGTTCTGAAAACTGATTGTTCCAGTAGTTGGCCAGTTGTTTGGTGGTCTGCAATCGTCAACAATCTGAGGAGCCTCACTAGTAAGCTTTGTATACTGAAGAACCCTTTCCACTGATATCATCTTATTTTCTGCATTGCATATATTCCATATGACTGAAGCTTGCAAAACATTCAGATTTATTCCGTATGTCACTGCCAGACCTGCAATGCCTGCAAAATATTCCAAGCCACATTAACTTTTCTTCAATAATCTGGTGTGCCTCAAGCTAAGTAAGCTTTAGGCTCCGTTTGGTTTGGTGTAAAACGTTTTTAGTACAAAATGATTTTCCATGGAAAACATTTTCCAAGGGAAAACACAATTCCAAACTAGTTTTCCTTTGTTTGGTTCCTTGAAGGAAAATGGGAGAAGATGGTGAAAATTGAGGGGAAGAAGGGAGAGGGAGGTAAGGTGGAAAAGTGGAAAAGTGGTTTCCCTCCCTATCAAATGGAAAAGGTTTTTCCAACTTTGTGGGAGTTATGGAAAATTGTTTTCATCCCTTGCCAAACCAAACAACGTAAAATGATTGAAAAGGGAAAATTGTTTTCTATGAAAACGTTTTACACCCTACAAACGGAGCCTTAGAGATGATGAGATTGTCCAACATGAAAGTGAAGTAGATTTTAAATTGATGTCTCAGTCCTCTCAGGTAGTCAGGTAAAACCTCTTAGGGCTTTAATAGCTAAGAACTAACTGACATTTGCATTTAACTTTTCATCTGGTAAGATGAACTCCTAGGATGTTATTGACATACATATGGAAAAGTCTTAATCGCTGGAAAATGAAAATTTTGTATTTATTCTAGTTTTACTTATCAGATCTGAGGTGCTTACTTGGATTTATAATTCCATCTGGGAGAGACACTAGCAGAACCAGTGAAAATGCAAACACAAAGTTTGATAATTGATTAAGTCTGAATGAAAGCCACTCCATCGCTGATACATTGTGAAACCATGGTCTTGAAAATCCGTCCACTAAAATAAGGTTTGCATTGATGAAACGATCCTTCTGATCGAAGGCACGTATTGTTGCTGCCCCTGAAAGTGATTCTCCAAAATGATGAAGGATTGGAGCCTTTTGTATTTCAGATAATCGTGCTAGCTCCCTTGCAGTTGGTATGTAGTATTGCTACACAAAAACTCATTATATTCATTATTCTAGTCATCTTGTTGAAATCATCTTTCTAGTGTTTTTTTAATTTTTAGGTTTCAAGCTCAATTTGTTTACCTTATACCATATACAGATTGCTGTTACTGGAATGAAGATGAGAAAGACTTCCCATGCGACCTGTGACATGACTGCGACGGTGCCGATAAGCTGGATCATTGAGAATGCTGCCCAACCTAATCTTTGTGCCATTTCCAAGTCCAATACACTTTGGTCAGATGATGCCTGCACATGGAAGTAAGAGTTAATAGACCTTTACTTGTGATTGTAATATTTCTTCTTTATAAACGATACTCCTAGATTTTTAAGAGTGCAGAGGCTAAGAAACTCATTTTCTAGAAACAAAAATTTCTCTATGTTAACACTTTAAAGACAGAAGATGATTAAGTAAAAATGCCTATTTCAGTCGATGGTCATGAATTATTCTGTTTCCAACATGCTTATTTGCAGACATTCCAGTTCTGAAATAAACTCTAAATCTGACTGATAAATTTAACATAGTTCAGTTTATTTGAGGGCCTTCTGGTTGCCAGAGGTGGATGGTGTGCATCAAATCTTCAGCTAGAGTTAATCTTTAGATAGTTAAATATATGATTGTTTATTTCATTGTTTATGATGATTAATTTAAATAATTATACTGCATTTATGAAATCTCAACTATTTTTAAACGAATTCTTACCCGGTTCAGTATTCTTCCAGTTGGAGTTGAGTCGAAGAATGACATTGGAGCTCGTAATACACTATGTAGCATGTTCTCAAAGAGTTTTTGTGCAGTTAGAATGCCTGCTTTAGCTAATACAGTAGCCCGTACTAAGACACAAACTGAGCTCACAATAGAAAGTAGGGAATATACAAGTAAGACATAGTCCATCCCAGCTATAGGTGCTGCATCACTTGAGGTTGGACAAACCCATGCCATCCAGTAATTACTTGCAATTTGCAACACTTGAAATGATGACTGGGCTAAAACTATTACCGGAACCAACATACCACGTTTTACAATGGTAAGATAATCCCAATATACTTCCTTCCCTATACTTCCTTTCTCTCTCTCTTCATCCTGTATCAACCTCCCTTGATTCTCTTTCATTTCCGGAGAAAGGTTATCCTCTTCTTCATCCCTTGGTTGAATTTGTTCTGCACTTGAATCAACATCATGTGGTGTAGCATGTTCAGAAGTTCTACCAGAAGTACCTTCAATTGTAAGAACAGATTCTAAAGCTTGACTATGAGCTCCAACCAAAACTTCAAACCCGATATTCTGTTTCAAGAGTTCCTTAAAACTTCCAGCTTCTGCGATTCGTCCTTCTTTCATCACCTGTATATAAGTTCCCTCGTGAATCAATATATGTAGCTGAGAAAGTGCATACAACAATTGCTGTTATATCATACCAGAATGAGGTCTGCTGCTGGTAGAAATTCGACTTGGTGGGTCACATAAAAGATTGTCTTGTCTCTTAGAACCCCCATCAGACATTCCTGTTTATTAAAATTCAGTACATTGTAAGTGAGATGAGTAATAAAAATGTAAGAATCAAAGGGTTGGCAGTATTTGACATTCTAGTCTCACAAGTGCTTACCTGAAATAGTTGTGTTCCTGTATGTGCATCAACTGCACTAAAAGGGTCATCAAGCAAATATATATCTGCATCCTGGTATACTGCACGAGCAATTTGTATCCTTTGTTTCTGACCCCCGCTCATATTAATACCTCTTTCTCCGATTTCTGTTAAGTCGCCCTGTGGGAAAAGCTCAAAATCTTTTAATAAAGCACACGCTTTAACCGTTGTATCATACTTAGTGGCATCATAATGGTTCCCAAAGAGTATGTTCTCTTTGATATTTCCTGTCAGTATCCATGGGGTTTGAGGAACATAAGCCTTAGAACCGCTAATCTTTACAGTCCCGGAGATCTTAGGGATTTCTCCAATTACACCAGAGAGCAAACTAGATTTTCCTGATCCTACTGTTCCACATATTGCTACCTTCATTCCCCTTTTAACCTTCAAGTTTATTCCATCGAGGGTTGGAGTTCCTAAATTAGGATCCCAGCTGAATTCCCCACCTTGTATGTCTATGGCATAGGGTGTTTCATCTTTTGAAACAAACTCGACAGCATCTTGCTGAATTTCTTCTTCTTGGAGGTAATAAGAAACCCTATCAGCGGATACTTTTGCTTGTGCTACAACATTAAGTAAGTCAGGCAGACTAAATATGGGATCCTGCAACATACGGAAGGTTGCTAATGCAGATAAAACGCTGCCTGCTGTGAGTGGAATTTTCATTAAAAGACAAGCTCCAAAAGTCACTATTGAAATGAAGGTAGGTGAACCCCAGAAAATGAAGGCTCCAATTGCCCCTAATCTCAATGATTTCCATATCCAAGAAGACTCTATATTTCTCAAGCTTTCTAGCTTATTTAGAAACTGATTGTCCCATGCTTGAAGTTTGATTGTCTTCATGTTACGCAGGACTTCTGAGGTGGCTTTCATCCGAGCATCTTTGGCATTCATGATCATGGATTGGTATTTTTTCTGCGTTCTTGTTAGAGGTATATTGCAAGACATAACTACTAAAGTAGCAGCTAATCCTGCAAATGCTCCCAAACCTAGATTTGTATGCAGAACAAAGATTGCTAACGATATTTGTACTGGTAACATCCAAACGGTATTTACATACCATACAAAATCTGAGATTCTTTGAACATCTACACTCATGTAGTTCATTATCTCTCCACTGGTGTGACTCTGCCTCGCTTGACATGACAAGACTAAGCCCTTTCTATATATCTGAGATATCAAAGCAGCTCTGAGGCGGAGCCCTAGTTGGCGAGCCCCAAAGATCCATTGCCTCTGTGCTATTGTCTCCACCATTTTGGCCCCTAGAAATCCAAGAGCAAGGAGGTAGCCTGTTTTTAGGCTGCGGTGTTGCTTGTCGCTGAGGAAATTCACAAAATCGTTGATTAGATATGGACCAACATATGATGCAAATGCACTTATTACTGCAAATATGGCATTTACTGCTGCTTTCTTCCATGCTAAATAGAATATTGCCTTGTAGACAGATGGGTTACTGGTGGTTCCTTCTTCCTCCTTGACTCGTTTTAGGTTTTCATCGAAGCAATAAGAGAGAAAAGCAGCAGAGTCTTCCACATCAACATCTGGGATCTCATCCTGCTCAAGTGGCTTCTTTTTCCCGATAACAAACAATGGGTTGAGCCATGAGAAGGTAACAAGGTCAAGAAAGGTTGCTTTGCTGTAAAGTGATTCGCTTTTCCCCCTTGAAAATTTCTCACTTTCTCCATTCAGAAGTGGTTCAGTCAAGTTCTTTGTTGCACCGTCTTGCACTATTCTCATCTTTCCTTGAATGGAAATTAACAACAGGCTGACTGATGCAAAAAGGCCGAGGACATCTGCATAGTCTTGTATTCTAAAGTTACCATGGTTTGCCATTATGAAATGAGAATCAATGGCAATGTGACAAGCTAAGATCAAGAAGCTGCAAACCCACCAGAATCTTAGAATTCCGGGGAAAATGAGGTAATTTTTTGTTAAAATCCTACTTAGTACAATTATCGTGATTATCCATGATATAACCTGCAAAATTTCAGCTGAGAAAGTTGGAAGAGAATGGTTGCACTGAGTCTTGCTGCTTCCTTTTAACAGCAAGATTAAAGAAGTTGAATGCACACCCAAGAGCAAAATGGAAAGAATAACGCTGGCTTTCGAGCATAGGCTTAGTCTTGCATTTTCAAGGTACATTTCTGCATCCTTTTCTGCTGCTTTTGTAGTGTGCATGTGTACTGCACAAATCATTTTTCTGATGAAATATAACAGTAGGGTCCCATAAAACCCCAGCAGCAAAAATATGCTGATCTCTTCCCACAAGCAGGGGGTTTTCAGCTGTTCCCATGCTGTTAGATTCAATAGCTTTAGATCTGCCATAAAAAAAACAATAGCAATTTGATGATTATGCTAGAAAAATATAACTTAAAAACCGGCCTAAATGCTTGCGAGTGAGTAACTTTGTACTATTGACTTTCTATAATGTCTGCACAACCTTAACAGTCATACAAAGTATATGTGAATGGAGGGAGTGTTATTTTGAAACTGAGGAAGCCCTATATATATAATTAAGCTCTTTCCCTATGTTCTCATTTACTGCTACTCAAGGATTTATACACATGGATCTTCTGTTTCATTTCAGGGTATAAAACATACATGCTACATGTCTCATGAATCATGATTATGTGCAACCCCCTTGTCAGTTGTCACTATCAAGTATAGTTTTCTTTGTCCGGGATGGAAATGGTTATGTGCAACCACTTCCTACTACGAGCAGTGCAGCTTCGAGACCTAAAGATAGCTTGATTCAAGTCAAGAATGAGGGAACTTCCAACTTCAAACAATGTAGGATGTTTATGCTAAAATCAAAACAAGCTACTTTTAACCTTATTTTGTATAGATGATCCCATTCATTTTTCTGTTTTTACCTTGTTAAATTAATCAGCACATTAAACTTTAAAGACCCAACATCACGAAACCAAAAGCAGTAATCGGAGCAACGATTCTACAACCATGTTTACGATACAACAGCGCCTTCTGGCGGGGGACGACCCTTGCCGTAACGTAATCAAAGAAAGCAATATATAGTTCATTAACAATTTAAAACAGCAAACTAGCATACTTGCTAATAATAATAATAATAATAATAATAATAATAATAATAATAATAATAATAATAATAATAATAATAATAATAATAATAATAATAATAATAATAATAAGAGAGTTGAGAGAACTTACTTGCTGCAAGAAAAGAATACGGCATGATTCTATCTTTCTCCCCAGCTTTAGCTTTGGAACTATGTGAACAAATAGTCCCTTATACGAAGGACTAGTTGAACAACACAAAGCTGTAAGTAATATATACGGAGTAGTGGTGAAGAAAGAAACGGGAGAGAATTCTAAGTGATTAAGGGGGACCATTTATATGATTAAATAACTGGTGGTTCTTAATTTCTTTTTCTTTTTAGGTAAATGAGCAACAAGGACAATACATATCGCATTCAATTAAATTAATGTGTAATTAACTCTTTTTGTCTATATATGAATCATTAGAAAATAAAAACTGGGTTTTGGAGGAATTCACGTGATGCAAGTAAGGTTAAAATTGAGGAGGTTTGATTCTCTTTTGGAGTACTTTAGGGTAAATGCTTTTGTTTTTGGTTTTAAACGAAAATAATGAAATTAAATGGTTCTTATTTGTTTTCTAGGAATATCTAATTGGGAGATAAGAAGAGATGAAAATGACAAGAGAGAGAGTGAGTGAATGTAGCCGTAGGGTTAGCCTTAACAAAATAACAACCCTAGTATTTTTGTTTTTGACGACTTCTATATGTGACTCTACGAAAGGAAATGAATAAATTTTATTTGGTTTTTGACGACTTCTATATGTGCCTCTATGAAAGAAAATGAATAAATTTTATTAGAATTTATTGTCATGTACGTTTTTTTTGTTATATGGAATATTAAATTTTACGTAATTTTAGTTTTCAATTCATCATATAGGACTAAAAGAGTACTCCGTGTATATGTACTTCTTTCACACCAAGTATTTCACTAATATAGTTTAACTAAGAAAATAATGAAGATAGTAATATAGGTAGGTATATTATTTGAAAAGTTTAAAAAAATTGTAAATAATACGTAGAAAAATAAGAAACGGTAACTTATTACTTGAAATTGGAGAAGGAAGAAGCAATAAATTGAAAGAAAAATAAACTGAAAAGATGTTTTAAAATAGGGACACGTGTCAATCTTGTTATTAAATACCTACTATACTACTCCTTATGTTCCATAAAGTTCATTACTTTTGCATTTAACGCGGTCTTCAGTGCACTACTTTAATCATTAAGAATTTAATAATGTATTAGCAAAAATTATAGAAAAAATTATATTTGAAAATTTTATATTGAAACTAATCCAATGATATCTACTCCCTCCTCCTTTTCATTTTCACGAGCACATAGTTTTAGAAAACCCGTGCAAAATTATTATTAAATGGTGTAAGTGGACAACTATATAATTTACTCTCTTCATCCCTACAAGATTACCCCATATATCATAAAGGAAAATTTGTAATTATTAATCCAACCTTTGCCCGGTTTTCTTTAATTAAGCCTACCTATGCGATATTTCTAAATAATCCAACCTTTATGACCCAACTACTATTATTAAGCCTGGATGACCGGTTACCTGCTACAAAGTCAAGGAAAATTTATAATTATTAATCCAACCTTTGCCCGATTTTCTTTAATTAAGTTTACCTATGCGATATTTCTAAATAATCCAACATTTATGACCCAACTACTATTATTAAGCCTAGATGACCGGTTAGCTGCTACAAAGTCAACGTTAAAAACGTTGACAACCTAAAGTTGGTTTCCCTCCTAAAATAGACACGTCATCATCACTTGCCACCTAAACAAGGATTTCATTTTTTTCAAAAAACCCTTAACCCTTCTCTTCTCTGTACCGTGTTTCAATTCCTCTCTCCTCCATTACTGCTGCTTCAACCACAATTGTACTGATTCATGACATCATCAGCGATTTTCTTGTGGAAATAGGTGACTTCATCCACGCGCATTCAAATTTCGTCACCAAAATCGTACAATTGAAGGTGAACTTACGAACCTTAGCGTTTTTGTTCCTTTTTTGGTAATTTTTGAATTTTGGGCTTCCTTGATGGCCATTTCGTAAAAACCCGAGCTGTTGCAATAATATAGTTTTTTTTATGTTGTGGGATGTTGGTTATTGTGGTCTTGTTGAAAATTTAGAAAGAAAAAAAACCTTGAATTTGAAGAAGATCCAGATCCAACAGGCAATTGCTTTACCCAGCCATAACAATTGCTGATTATTTTTGATGAACTTCGAATGGAGAGGTATGACCGTATGAGGGATCGACAATGGTGGAGAAGAGGTAGAAGAGAAATAATGGAGAGGAGTGCAGAGATGAAGCAGAAAATCGCAGAGGAGAGCTGAGAGAGACGAAAATTAAAATAGCAATTAAAGAAAATAAGGGGAAAAAAATTAAAAAAATTATAATTGTTATATGCCACATAAGGGTGAATACCGCCTATAGCAGGTTAGTAACTTGTTAGGCTTAATAATAGTAGTTGGGTCATAAAGGTGGGATTATTTAGAAATATCGCATAGGTAGGCTTAATTAAAGAAAATCGGGCAAATGTTAGATTAATAATTACAAATTTTCCTATCATAAATGGATGTCCATATTTATTTGCCTCATACTTTATTTGGTTTGTGGTCCTCACATATCCCCTTGCATACAATTATTTAATCTAAGTTTAAGACAAATATACCTACTCGGTGACTCGGTCATTTGCTTTTGAGTATACCTAATATTTAAAGTAAACAAAAATATTTGAGGCAATCTTTTAAGGATGGAGTGAGTATTTATTAAAGAAAAAAATAATGTGGAATATGATAGTTAGCTTATGTGAAAGAGGTTGATTTTTTTAATTATTTAAGTAAGGTCGTGAAATAGAGAGACAATAAAATATTTGAATAGAGATTAACGAAAAAACCTTAAAAGCAAGTGATGCATTTAAAAGAAACGGAGAGTGTAATAAGATAATGCTTTTCTATTACTATGTTAACCGCAAATTATGGTCAAAAGTTTAAAATTTTGATCACACAAGTAGTAAATATAAGGAAATTTGGTGAAACACTACCTTTAAGTTTGGTGGTTTTGTGAATTGCTACCTTTTAAAAAGAAAATTAAATTTTACTACCTTATAAGATAGGTTTGTTTGACTAACACTACCATTTGATGTTTTTCATTAATGGTTCCCGTCTTTAAACCTTATTACAACGGTTATTTAATATGGCAAATGAATAAAACAACAAATAAATATAGTTATTTAAAAGAATAGAAGAAATACACGACGGAAAATATTAACGGAAAACGTCAAATGGTAGTGTTAGTAAACCAAACTAAACTTATAAGGTAGTTAAATTTAATAAATTTTTTATAAGGTTGTAATTCACAAAACCACCAAACTTAAAGGTAGTGTTTCACAAAATTGCCTAAATATAATAGATAGAACTTTATGAAACGCTCTCCGTAGAAAGTACTAGTATAGATGAGATTGTGTGTAATTGTGTATGATATATTAGTTGCCAATAAACTAGCGCGCTTCAGCTTTCCCGAAACAATGATAAATCAGCCATATAAAATAAGGTTAAAAGTACCTTGTTTTGATTTTCTTAAAAAGTAAAAACAGAAGATGAATTAGTATAATACCCGTGCGATGCACGATTTATAATCTAAACATAAATTTATATGAAACTTGGTAGACGATTATCATCAAAATAGATCTTATAGCTACTCTGTATTCTCCAAATTAGAATTAATAATGGATAAATTTATTATTGCTCATTCGGTGTCTTACTTATTAAAATAGTTAAAACAAATAAGGGTACATAAATAAATTTATTTTCTTTCTTATTCACCTCTTGTGTCAAGCATAAACTTAATTATCTCATTCACCCTTCACATCGATAGTAATACCTAGTTATTACTCGCAGTCGACCATTAAATTCATTACCCGACCACTTAACACCTAACTATACCATTTACTTTATTCAGCCAGAGATAACTTTGAGGCGAGGTGAGACCTGCACACCCATACCCGCCTATAATTTTCATCTCCATCCACGACATAAACGATACCCACCACTTCCAATCCCAGAGGTACAAAATAAACTTTAGCCCCCTCTTCATGACCCCCCCTCCAATGTATCCATCCCCGCCTCAAACGCACCCCTAGACTCAATGTTTTTGGTAAGATAGTTTTGAATTTCAAAACTTATTGAGTTTTTGAAATTCCTTAGTCTGATTAGAGTAACTGAATAAATAAATAAAATATTATAATAAGTTAGTAGTAATTTTTTTTATATTATTCATAATCAATTAGATGAAGGATTAGCAACGCAGGTGGGTCCAATCTAAAATTTATCCTTGTCCCGTCTCCCACGACGAATACATTTTTTAACTCCATCATCCACCAAACTTTCCGCCATCCCCGTCCACTTGAGGAGGATGCACGGGGGTCTCCCAAAAATATGCCTCGTTGACAATCTGACATCACTATATATATTCGATCAATAATCCTTTCCTTAACCAACTTTTAAATATATGGAAAAAATATTACGATAATAACAATGTGGAAAATTTTGTTTTTCATATTTAAGATTAAGTACAGGCTAGGACCCGTCATAAAAAAAAATAGCTAGGGGTCTCAGTTTGTTAATTAAAATTGGGCAATAAAATGTTTGAGACAACCTTGTAAAATATATTTATTCAAGAGTTAAGATTTGTTATGCATATCCGGATTCATTATATATATGACACTAATTCTTAAAAAGATGATAGCATTGTAATAATGTAATTGATAGTACATGATCAACTATTATAAGATTTCCGGTATCAGAAAATGCATGCAAAGATTCATTGGATTTCAAATAATAAACGATCAAAGATAAACATTCGTCATACATATCTGTATCTAGCGTATGACATAATTTCTAAATAAAAATTGATACCGCATCCAGTAGTTTACAATTAGTCATTATTTATGTTATAAGCTAGAGAGGCAAATCATAGAGCGATATTTGTCATATCCACATCGATTTGACTTCCGTTTGGTATAGTACAAAGTATATAGATATGGATATGGAGTATAAATTTTAATTAAGAAATTTATTGGTCATAAGTAAATAGTACTTCATAGTATAATCAATTATTACCATAAGTAATTAGAAGCTAGATTGTAGGTAAAATAAATACGAATTATATTATTATTTTATCATATGATTTTTATTTTTATTATAAGAGAGGCACATCAGACAACATTATTTTTTCAGGTCCACATAAATTTGTCACTATTTTAGTATTACGTATACAAATGTTGTTAAAAAATGATTAAATTATCATTCAATTGTTTAGCCTAAAATATATGAAGGAGCTTTTTTAAGTAGAGAGTAACGTGTGTTAGTTGCACATCGATTTTCTTATTTACTACTTCTACCATGCTTTTGGATAATGCAATTTTATTTTCACGGTTGTTAATAAGTAACTTCAACTGTTAATATCTTAAATTATCAAATAAGTAAAAATTATTTTTAAAAAATGGTAATATTGTGTAAGTATTTAGACAAATACAAAAAAAATGTTAGAGAGTACATGACTATGTTCATTATAAAGTATTAATAATCACACACACAAAAAAAAACAGAAAAAGTAGAGGGATAAGTAAATATAATAGATAGTGTTAAAATCAAAGAGTTGCATCTAAAATTGAGGAACTAAGTAGTAGATTAGTAGGTGGATTAGATTACGCAAGTTTTCTTCATGTTTAACAAAGTTACATTTTTTTTTTTTTAAAAAGTTAAATATTACTATCAATGGCTTTGATAATATCGAATTTAGTTACTAAATATACTACGTATAAAATTGTACAACCAATTGCGGTTTTCAAATTTAGTTGTTAAAATATTATAGAGTACTATAGTAATTTTTTTAATACACTCTTATTCATATATACTTGATTGATTTTCTGATTTATTTGTATTCTAATTATCCAATATCTGTATATTGCTTTTAAAGTTTTATAAAAATCCTAAGTACTAAGTATAATGGATTAATTTTTTTTATATAAAAATAACCTTATATTGGTCATATTTGTTAGCAAAGTACATAAAGTATAATTTACAAAATATTCTCCATGTGTAGAATGTTTTTTTGTTTTTTTTGGAAAATAGAATCAATTTTTTTATGAGGGGCAAGTTAATTTAATCAAGATTGAACCTCACTTCGATCGCCTTACGCTGTTTAAAATAATTACAGAATCAAATATTTAAATTTTTATATATTTTTTTATTTCTATAAGAGAGGCAAATCAGATAGCGATATTTATCAGCTCCACATTGATTTTCTTTCTTTTAATATAGTATATAGGTAACCTAATATTGATATATTTGGTCAAATTCCACCTTACCTTTGAGCTAAATTTTGATAATTTTGACATAAATTTATTATTAAAAATAATTTTACTATTAACCATAATTTTGATAAAAATAAATAAATTAAATATGACCACATTTTTAGGATGTGAGGATTGTTTCCAAGTCAATTAAATCCAAATCCGCACCATGCATCACCAAGGTGTGATGCACGATTTACATGTCAAAATATTAATTTTGCTCGAAATTTTATATATAAGTGATATTGCAACACTTCACATTAACATTTAATAATAATTTTTTGTTGCAAACATATTATAATAAGAATATTTTTACTAAGTAAAAGAAATGTCAAAATCATAAAGTAAAATTGTGATAATTTAACTTCTCATCCACCAATAATAATTCAATTGAGCTAGTTATTGTTGAAACATTGTAATTCGTTTGTTTTCAAACCTCACATTCGTTTCCTTTAATTTCCATGATGATGTAACGGGGTATCATAATGCATGTTATAATAGCTAATTTTGACTCTGGTGATTTGACCGTAAATAATATGACATGTTATTATATATGTACTTTAATATGGAATATATTGTATAAAGGTGTGAGAATTGCACAGAATAACACATACTCCCTCCGTTCTTGAATGTTAGTCCCCTTTCTTATTGAGTTCTTTTTTATTAGTTATTTTTGGAGTCTTTCCTTATCTGTTCAACATTATCCATTTTATACCCTTATAAATATCCAAATGGCTCACTTGTTTACTCTCAATTAAAATTTATCCCATTAAACCCCTTAATTCTTTCTCTACCCTACACACATTGGTTAGATTCTATTGAAATACCATATTTCAATAGTATTTTTTGTTGGAATGTTTTCAATTACAAAAGGGACTAACACTCAAGAACGAAAGGATACATATTTTTGTGGAAAACATTGAATAAAGATGGTAATAAAATGAAATAAACACGTATTAGAATGATAATTGCAAAAGTAGCACATAATATTGCATTCCATAATTTTGTGGAAAAGATTGTAATGCATATGACATCTTGCATGATGACAAATGGTTATAATATGCACTCAAATTTACTAACAAACACGTTTTGCGAAATATTTTTTGGAAAAGATTGTATTCTTATTAGAGATATGCATGTTAATGAAAAGTAATTATAGTAGATATACTATAATTATGTTAGGTAGTCAATGTAAATATATAAAGATAATATAATAAAATTGTGTTAGATCGATAATCACATATAAATTATAAACATAGTAACAATATGTAAGAATAATGTTAGGTGTGACTCGTGACATTGAAATAGAATTATGCCAGGATACATAGATCTTGATGTATTTTAATGAGTAATAAGTATATATAAAATAAAAAAGTCAAAAATATCTTTTACAATAGTTACTTAATTAATACTTGTGCTTCACTTTTTTTTTTTTTTGGGAACTAATTCACGTTTTACATAAAGTTACAATGATATCATAATTTATTAAATGAGTAGTAATAAAGTTAAAGATATTATATGAGTATTTTCTGCAGCTTGATCAAGTTATAATATTATTCCATATATGTATTAGAGAGTATTTTTAACTAAAAAAGAGGCGAATCAATGAGTGACACTTGTCATCACCACATTGATTTCCTCTCTTTTAGTATATTATATAGATAGATTAGCATAAACATCATTACCCGCTACTACAACAGTTACCCGCTACTTTATTGATAAAGTTCACCCGCTACTTTATTGATAAAGTTCACCCGGTACCGGTACGTTGACGATGAGGTTCGTGATTGTAAACATTTTGTCCATAACGACAACTTTTGGTTAGTGCTCAAGGACAACTCTAAAAGTGAGACTTCTTCACTGATAGCCTCTTACTTTCCTAGCAGTAGCATGCAATATCTCGATAACCTTTACTTTGTCTTTTTTAACTTGTCAATTGCATATTATTGGAACATTATATCAGCAACAACTAACGTACTTCGTATGTCGCTTTTATGTGACAATTTAAAATATGATAACAAAAGTTAAACAAATTCGGTTGTCCACTAAAAAACACAAATGTATATAAAGGTATATGTAAAATATCTCGTGTGTTTTTTATCATTATTTAATTTTTTTTTACATATAATGATATGCACTTGTATTCTTTTAATACACGCACAGTTAACATCATATATATACGTCTATATGAATTTGGCGTTCAGCCATATACGAGTAATGATTGATGTCTCGATTCATTTTTAAAATTTTCATTAAAATGGTGTTAGTGTTAGTCATCAAGTCAATTGCTAAATCAACTCTTAAGTAAATATCATAATTTTAATTGTCGATTTATAATTTAATTTAGATGTCATGTGGGTCATAATTCTTGTAGTCATACATGGTGCTAAGTAGTATTATTGATATATTCTTTGATAGTGGAATTAGCTTGCCTATTATGTTTAGTGAGACTATGACATTCTAATTCTTCAACAACTATATATTATATTATTATTATTATTGTCTATTATCTTCTTTCAAGGATATACGAAGTATTTTATATTATTTGGGTGAATACCACCGAACAAGACAAATTAAAAAATAGTTAAAACTAGACCCTTTGATTAATAAGACTTGTTCTTGTAAGATTATTAGTAACCGTGAAATTACTAAATTAGGTAGCAACTCGTAATTACAATTTTGTCCCGGTATTTGACAAGTATAATAAAGGTGGCAAGTTGGCCGTTTAAATTGAATTCACTTGCGGCTCATGAGTTTAGTTTATGTTGAGCATACTCAACTCACCATAAAAACATTCCAATCTCATTTAACTTTTGAACATTATATCATATAAACTATAGAGCATGTCCGTATAATTTTTAAAGAAAGTAAAAAGACAATAGTAAAAAAATGGACAGAATTCTCACAGATAATTGGAATCAACCAAAGGAATCAAAATGTTGTTCCAAGAGTGGGCAGTAAAAGGGTATTTAATTTATGCAATTTCCAAGGAGAATCCACTATCATACATTCATACTGCACTGCAGTGCACTCTCTTGGATCTCACCCCCATTATTACAGCAATATGTTATGTGGAGTAGAATCAAATTTAATTTAAAATGCAGACATGATTGAAGATGACATTTTTAATACGAAGTAGTAGTTAAATTGCTATTTGTAGTGCAGAATATTGGTCGTGTATAAGTGAATTGTCTAATGATGGATAAATTGATTTAATGTTTGAGTTTATGTATTGCTACAAAATTAAAACAGAAAAGAAAAAACTGACCGTTTATATCGCGGTTGTTCCGGTGTTGTAAAGATGGAAACAATGGGCTTCGAATGAAGGCCCTTTTGTATGTGTTGAAGATCTTGCTTGCTTGAATGAGTAGAGGCCGAATTCACCTGCACAAGAGCAAAGTCACTAGCCTCGGGGGTGTTTCCGAGGAAAGCCCCTCCGATGCCTAAGTAAGAATGATGCTCGGATTCTAGAGAGAAGTTCTCTAGAAGAGTAGTCTTAAGGCGATAAATTGGACGTACCTTGAGGTGTGAGCCTTGGCGGCCTATTTATAGTGTTTGCATAATAAATGCCCATAGGTCATTTATTGCTATTGGGCCTTGGGCCTTGATGGATGGCTGACTAGCCATTGGTAGGTTTTGATGCTATTTGTTTAGAGCCATTGGGCTTTGGACTTAGTGGCCCAATTGAGAATCAATTGGGAGCCCAAACAACATGCCCCCCAGACCCGGTCCATTTAGAATTAAATGGGTGGGTTTCCAGCTGTCAGAAGTCCAAAAGTTCCCTCTTTTTTTTTTGAAAAGGGATGATTTGCATTGATGACAAGTGTTGGGATTTGTATTGTGTCGTCGAAAGGAAGTTGATGCGTTTCCCTTTTCTATAAATACCGGGCGCTAAACTTCCTTCAAACTTTACTTTCTCTCTCTTTTAAACAAACTTCCTCTCTTTTCCCGGCGATCGCGGTTTTTGAGTTTCTTCAGATCTACGAAATTCGGCCAGCTTTAGACTTCGGGAACTTGTGTTGTTCGTTTTATCGGCGAATTCCGCTTCGGAAAAAGGTAATTTGTTTCTGAATTCTCCTTACTTCTTCGTTCTTCCTTCTACTCCTCAATCTAAACCCTAGACCGAGAATTCGCGACCATGGCAAAGAATAGGGGCAAAAGCAAGTTCGTCGTTGGCTCCTCTAGTGAGAGGGAGAATGTGCCTTCGGGAAGGTTACAGAAAACTTCGAGGGGTCGGCCTTCGGAGAGGCCGGTGGAGAGGCGTTCGACTGGTTGGGATGCTTCCAAAGATGATGTTGTTGGCGGGTCTAGCGTGTCTGAACGCGCAACTTCTGGTAAGAAAGCTGGTTCTTCGGGTGTGCGCCGTCCTTACCCTGAGTTTCCAGTTCATTGGACTGAAGCTGATCCGCAGGGCAAGTATGCCCCGATCTTGCATGAGACCACTAAGATCGATGGTCCGTTGGAGAAATCGGTCAGTGGTGACTGGTTGGTGGAGGCGAAGCTGGGGAACTACCATCGGAGGGCCGAGGAGCTATACGGAATCCAGCACGCCTTGGGGTACTGGTGCGAGCTTCCCGATCAGGAGCGTCCTTGGGTGACTCATCCGCCGAGGGGGTTCATCTCTGTGTATACTCATCACTTGGAGAACGGTCTCCGCTTTCCCTTGGATCCATTCATTTCCGAGCTCCTGGTGTCGTACAACATCAGTTTGGCCCAACTTACACCCAAATCTATGAGGCACATCATCGGATTTAGATGGGTGTGCGATTTTGTTAACTTTCCCTGTTCTGTCGCCGTGTTTCGGGATCTCCACGATCTGTCTTTCAATCACGCTTCCAAGGGGGATGGGTATGGTTGGTGGACCATCATCAACAAAAATTCTCGAAGGAAGGGGGAGCCGAACTACATTACGGCCTACCCTTACCTCAGCTCTGACCATAATTGGAAGACGGAGTGGTTGCTCGTTCGTGTGCCGACAGATCCGAAGCATCCCCATTTTTATCGCCCTCCGAAGTGGTTTGTGACTCCTGATCCTGATATGAGAAGCGTGGCTGCTCCGGATCGGAACCATCACCACTACGTGGATCTCCTCCAGTGGTTTTTGGCTCGGGAGGACAACTACAAACTGCCGTCTAGCTGGCTCCCGAACCTCAACTATATCTTGCGGGAGGACATTCTTGCTGTTGCCGGTCTCAGCAGGATTTTTGACAGGGGTAGGTGTCTTTCGGCTGGGACCGTGCTTCAGTGAGTTTGTCCTCCTCCTTTTTGTCTCGTTTTATTGACTTGTTTTGTGCTTTGTTTCTGCAGAGTACGGCTTTAGCTGCATTGATCCTGTGGTTTTGGGCATCTCTTTGGATCTGAAGACTATTCACGACTCGGCTCCTGATTACAAGTTCGGGAAAGAGAATCCTCGTAATCCTCGCTTGAAGGATTACGTGCTGTCTCCTTCGGGTGTCGCTCGGATATCCGAAGTTCGAGCTGATCCGTGGGATTCTGCCTCCTCTCCCGAAGCTGTTCCAGTGAAGGTCGTGCTTCCTGATTTGAGGACAACCTCAGATCCGGTGAGTGTTTCTATATCCCGAAGTTTTTTGTTTGTCTTTCTTTCTGGTTGGCCGTCGGCTAACGTCTTGGTCCTGGACCATCTTTTTAGGGTCCTGGGACTGACGCTGTGCCACGTGCCGTTCCTTTGGTTTCATCCCCGGCTCGGATAGATATCTCTTTATCTAGGAACCGGGTACTTCACGCTTTTTTTCTTTATTTCTTCCTTTGTCTTCTTTTACATTTATTGACCCTTGGTCTCCCCTTTTTAGGATCAAAGAAAAAGGAAGGGTAGCACTCTTTTGAGGCCTTCCGCGCATCCGAAGAAAGCGAAGGCTTCTCAGTCCTCGGAGAAGGTATTTGCTCTGACTTGGAGTTTTTTGTCGTCCGTTTTTCCCTTCTTCTTCTTTTTCCTTGAAGCTGATCTTTGAACGCCTGTTTTGTAGGAAACGGTTTCGGAAGACATGCCTCCTCTCAAGAATCTCCTTCACTTCATGCCCTTGCCAGGGCAGAAGTTGAAGAGTGTGGTGGTTGCGGAGCCGCCGCCCGTGGATCAACCGTTGGCTGAGGAAGATACCATCCCCTCTCCGCTGAAGCCGTCTACTGCTTTAGGGATCGAGATCCAGGATATCACCAAGGTGATGGAGGCGATTGAAGCCGACCTTGTTCCTAGCTCGGATGCCCCTATCGTGGTCGAGCAGAAGGAGGAATCTGCTGACGTTTCTCTCGAAAGAGAGAAAAGTCCAGATAAGGAGATGGTGGACCTCACCGAAGCGCACATTGAGGTTCCCGAGGCTGAGAAGGAGGTTCCTTCTGCTGAGGAGGAGCAGAAGGAACAGGGTTTGACGAGGAAGAGGCGCCATTCGACCTTGGGCTCTACTTCGACCTCGGCCTTGGATAGATTGATCCACGCTGACCCTTGCTCGGATGTTCCGCTGAAACGGATCCCCGAGGAGGTAAGGGAGGCGATGGCTCGCTATGCCAGGGCTCCGGTTTTGGGGGAGAACCCCATGGCTCATGTGGGATCTTTGGTGGGTCCCGAAGCTGCTCGGGAGAATCTTCTTCGGGCCAACCCGCAGTGGAGGGTTCCTGGAGCTAAAGAGAGGAACCCGGATATGATGGCCCAGTACTATCTGAATGAGGTAAGTGTTGGATTTTCTCTTTTGAGTTGTGTTTTTGTTTTATGTTTTTTTTTTTTTTTTTTTTTTTTTTTTTTACTTTTCCTCATCCTTCCTTCTCTTCACAGGCTGTTTTCTGGTCCTCGTTCGCTTCCGAGTGTAGCTCGGTTGAGGAGAGACAACTGAGGAGATATCAGGAGGCTTATGCTCGTGATATCCCTATTTTGGACCAGAAGGCTGGGCAGCTCTTCTCCGAGCTGGTGGAGGTCAAGCAACTATATCTTCAGTACAGTCGTGAGGCTAGGGAATCGGCTGAACAGATCGGGGCCGAAGTTGGGAAGCTCACTTTCCAAGTCGAAGAGGATGCTGAAAAGATAGCTTCCTTCGACAAGGAGAGGAAAGAAATGGCCGCCAAGTTTGCGAGCGAACTTGAAGAAAAAGACAGTCTTCTCAAGGAGATGACGTCTAAATTTGAGGCGGCCATTAAGCAGAGCCAGGAAGCGGAGGCGAGGCTTCAGCAGTTTGTCAAGCATCGGGAGATTATTCAGAATCAAGCTGACAAGGTGCCCGTTCTCCAGCTGAAGATCCGAGAGAAGGATGCGACCATTCGGAAGTTGGAGCAAGAGCGAGTTGACCTCTACACTGCTGATCAGTGTAGAGAGCAATACTGGAATGGCATCCTGGGTGCTCGGCGCATGTTTGCGAAGCATATGCCTCATTTACCTTGGAATGAGAAAGTTCCTCTCTGGATGAGGGCCCAGGATCACTTGGTGGAGTGCCAGGCCGATCGAGACGAAGCTGAAGCTGAACGCCAAGCTGCTCTTGCAGAGGCTCGGGCCCAGAAGGCGACTTCCGAAGGTGACACTACTGCTGGGGGTTCTTCGAAGGATGCTCCCCTGGGGGCTGCTCCTGAGACTCCCAAGAGTTAGGGATTCGGGCAGTCGTCTTCTTCAGAGTCGGTCGGTTCCAGTTGAGGACTTCCGAATGTGTGCTTGCCTTTCCCCCTTTTGCCTCGGCGCTGCGTTGTACTGTTTCTTTTTGCTTTCTTAGTACTTCGGTAGGCCGGTATTGTCTGTTGATGGCTGCCGATTTTAACTGTTTCATTTTGTTTTCAATTTTTGAGGGTCCTCGGGTATGTACCGAGTTTGTTTGATGTATTTGTACTTCCCCCAAATATTGAATGAAAAATGAATGTTTGTTACTTGGCTGCTTCTTTTCAATTTTGTACTTTCGCAATTTTAAGTCTTTGAATCCGTAGATTTTTCGAGCTCTTCTTTCTGTAGACTTGCTAAAAACCCTTTGATCTTGCGAGCTCTTCAAATCCGTAGATCTGTTAAGAGACTTTTTAATTTGCGAGTTCTTCCAATCCGCAGATCTGCTAAGAGACTCTTTAACTTTGCGAGTTCTTCAAATCCGTAGATCTGCTAAGAGACTCTTTAATTTTGCGAGTTCTTCAAATCCGTAGATCTGCTAAGAGACTCCTTAATTTTGCGAGTTCTTCAAATCCGTAGATCTGCTAAGAGACTCTTTAATTTCCAGACTCTTCAAATCCGTCGATCTGCTCAGAGGTCTGGATTGTTCTTCCGATCTCTTGTGGTTCGGAAACCTGGGCAAGAGATCGCTAGTCTGCCTCTTAGTTATGACTTCGGCGATCCGTGGATCTGAGCCGAAGTTTTATAACTTGATTCGAGCGACTGTTTGTTGCGAACAAGTTTTATCTGGGTATCGCGAATCCGAGGATTCTGGACGATTCCCTGAAGTGTATGATTTGGTCATTTCTTGCATTTTATCAAGGAATGGGCAAAGTCAACCTGTTTTTAGTCTCGGATTGATCAGATCCGAGGCTGCATATATATATAAGGGGACAATAAATATAGAGATAAGTTTAATGAAACACATGGTGCCAATGGCTTTCCTCTTCTCATTAAACAACTTACTTGGTTTACAGACAGAGATCATACAAAATATTTCTTGAGAACATCGGTATTCCAATGGTTCTTCAAAATTGTTCCATCTAACTGTTTCAGCATAAACGTGCCTGGCCTTTTTTCGGAATGGATGATGTATGGTCCTTCCCAAGTGGCTGAGAGTTTGCCATGGATCCGTCCTTTCTGAACCGAGGCGGCGTTTCTGAGCACTAGATCACCGACTTTTAGGGGTCTGGCGTTGACTCTTCGGTTATAATGCTTGTTGACCCTCTGCAAATAGGCTGCGTTGAGTGTCCTTGCATCGTTCCGAGCTTCGTCCAGTAGATCGAGAGCTTCAGACAGAAGTTGGTTGTTGCTTTCTCCTTGGAGCCCATCATACCTGTTGTATGCCTGGATCCTCAGGCTTTCTGTTCCGATTTCCACAGGGATTACAGCTTCGGATCCATATACAAGGTGGAACGGTGTTTGCCCGGTAGCTTCTTTCTCAGTGGTCCGAAGGGACCATAGCGTTCCGGGTAGCTCTTCTAACCACTTGTTTTTGTCATCCTCGACTCTTTTCTTGAGTGCATTGAGGATGAGTTTGTTAGCAGCTTCGGCTTGCCCGTTGCTTTGTGGGTGGCAGACTGCCGAGTAAGCTAGGTGTATGCCGAACTGTTTGCACCACTTTTGCAACGGGGTGTTGTCGAACTGTTTCCCGTGGTCGAAGACCATCAGTCTTGGTATGCCGAACCTCGTGATGATGTTCTGCCATATGAACTTGCGGACCTGAGGTTCGGTGATGGAGGAGACAGCTTCGGCTTCGATCCATTTGCTAAAATAGTCGACTCCTACAATCAACCACTTCTTCTGGTTCGTCGCTGAGGGGAAGGGACCAATGATGTCTAACCCCCACTGTGCGAATGGTAAGGGATACAGTGTTGATTGTAGGGTTTGAGCTGGTTGATGGATGGCTGGTGCGAACTTTTGGCATTTCTCGCATTTCCTTGCCATCTGCTTTGCCTCGGAAACCATAGTGGGCCACCAGTACCCAGCCCGAAGGGCTTTATGTGCCAATGTCCTGCCTCCGATGTGGTTTCCGCATATCCCGAGGTGGATTTCCCTTAGGATGTAGTCAGCGTCCGTTGGACCCACACATTTTAGCAGCGGAGCGGAGAATGATTTCCTCATGAGCTCTCCTTCGGCGCTGATGATGAACCACTTGTTGAATCTTTTCAGTTTTCTCGCCTGCAGCTTATCTTCGGGAAGTTCTCCCCTTTCTTTGTATGCAACTACTGCGTCCATCCAGCTGGGTTCGGTACGTAAACTGCATACTGTGGTGGGTAGCAAGTCAATGCTTCTCTCTTGGTGAACTTCCACGTGGACCGACCTGTTTAGGTCGATGAGTGTTGAGCTTGCGAGTTTTGACAGTGCGTCTGCTTGCGTGTTTTGTCCTCAGGGGATGAGAATGACTTCAAAGGATCTTAACTTTGACGTTAAGGATTTAATTTTTGCTAAGTAAGCTGTCATGCTGGGCCACTTGGCCTCATACTCCCCTCGGATCTGGTTGGCTACAAGATGGGAATCAGTTTTGAGGCAAACATGCTCGGCCTCCAGGGATAAGCAAAGCTCTATCCCTGCGATTGCGGCCTCATATTCGGCCTCGTTGTTAGTTGCTTTGAAGCCGAACTTCAATGCACACTCTATGCTTTTCCCCGTCGGGGGGATTAGTACAACTCCTGCTCCTGAGCCGTTTATTGTGGAAGATCCGTCAGTGAAGACCTCCCAAGTGCTTTTCGTATCATCCAGCATTTCCTGGTATGAGCACTCGGCCAAGAAGTCTGCCAACGCCTGTGCTTTGATTGCGGTCCTCGGCTGATATTTGATGCCGAACTCTGATAGTTCGAAGGCCCAGGCAGCCAATCTTCCTGACCTCTCTATTTTGTCGAGTACTTTCTCGAGCGGTTGGTCAGTTAGTACTGTGATCTGGTGGGAGTCGAAGTATGGCCTCAGTTTTCGTGCAGCTACCACTACTGCATATGCGACTTTCTCGATGAGCGGGTACCGAGTTTCGGCCCCTGTGAGTGTTCGGCTGGTGAAGTAGATTGGCTGTTGCTTCTTCTCTTCTTCCCGAAGAAGTACTGCGCTGACGGTTCCAGGGCTGACTGCGACATATAGGTACAGGGTTTCCCCCTCCTTTGGTCTGGCCAGTGTCGGCAGTTGAGCTAGGTGGGCTCTGAGTTGCTGAAAAGCTTCTTTTTGCTCCTGTTCCCATATCAGTTCGGGATCCACCTTCCTCGGGACCCCCTTTTTCTTGACTGGTTCTGCTTCTCCCCCGGGGAGGTTCTTTGGTTTCAGTGCTTTGAAGAAGGGGGCTCCCTTGTCCGAGGCTTTTGATATGAACCTTGTTAGTGCGGCTAACCTGCCGGTTAGCCTCTGCACATCTCTCTTGGTCTTCGGCTCGGGTAAATCCAATGCCGCTTGGACTTTGTCTGGGTTCGCATCGATTCCTCTTTCGCTCACCATGAATCCGAGGAACTTCCCTGACTTCACCCCGAAGACACATTTTTTTGGGTTCAGCTTCATGCTGTATTTCCTCAGATTTCCGAAGGTCTCTGCCAAGTCTTTGACATGGTCTTCCTCCTTGATGCTTTTTACGATGGAGTCATCCACATAGACCTCGACATTCCTCCCTTTCTGGTCGGCGAAGACGTGATCAACTAGCCTCTGGTAGGTGGCTCCGGCATTTTTCAAGTCGAAAGGCATCATTTTGTAGTTGAACACTCCTGCGCTTGTGATGAATGTTGTCTTTGCCCTGTCGTCGGGGTGCATGAACACTTGGTGGTAGCCTGAAAAGGCATCCATGAAGCTGAGCAGTGCATGGCCGCTGGTGGAGTCAACCAATTGATCTATCCTTGGCAGGGGATAGCAGTCTTTGGGGCAGGCTCGGTTCAGATCTGTGAAATCCACGCACATTCGCCAGGAGCCGTTCGCTTTCTTGACCATCACCACGTTGGCCAACCATTTTGGGTACATGCATGGCTCGATGAATCCGGCCTCTTGCAACTTTTTTACCTCTTCGGCGATGGCTCTGTTTTTCTCCGAGGAGAAATTCCTCTTCTTTTGTTTGATTGGCCGAGCTTCGGCGTTGACGTCCAGCTTGTGACAAATCAGCTTCGGATTTATCCCTGGCATATCTGCTGCCGACCATGCAAAAATGTCTTTGTGATCCCTGAGTAGTTGGATCAAATCGATTCGGAGCCCCGAGCTTAGGCCCTTGCCTATTCGGACGCTCCTGTCTGAACCTTCTTCGAGGAAGATATCCTCTATTTCCTGATCTGGTTCAGGAGACAGGGTTTCGGGGCGGGCATCGACCTCTGCGGGAGATAAGCTGCTCATGCCTGCTTTCCTCCTTTTTGCCTCACTCTCCTCTCCTGGAGCATCTTTCTCCGCCTCCGAACTGTCTCCTAATTTGGGCTTTCGGACGGCGGTGTGGCAGGTTCTTCTCGCGACCTCTTGATCACCTCTAATTCGTTCGGCGAATCCTGCATCCGAGACGTATATCATCAGCTGATGGTATGTGGAGGGGACTGCTTGCATCTTGTGGATCATGGTTCTTCCCATGATTACGTTGTATACGGAATCGCAGTCCATCACCAAAAATTGGTCCCGAAGGGTTTTCGCTGCTTGGCCTTCGCCCACTGTGACTGGCAAGGTGATCTTTCCTCGAGGGATAGCTGCGGATCCGTTGAATCCGATCAGGGGGTAACTGACTTTCGTCAATGCTTCCTCTGACTCTTCGAGGATCAGTTGCTCGAAGCAGTTTCTGAAGATGATATTGACGGCACTTCCTCCGTCGACCAACACTCGGTGTACGTTGTGGTTATTGAGGTCCATGGAAATGACTAGAGGATCGTCATGTTTGTATTGGACTCCGAAGCAATCATCGGCAGTGAAGGTCATGTTCGGGGGGTGTGGTTGGTTGTCTCCCACTGTGCTGAAGTTGACTCTATGGGTGAGAGCTCTCAGGTGTTTCTTGCTGGCTTGGCCAGACTTCTGTCCCCCGAACACCACTAGGATGTCATTCTTCTTGTGCCCTGTTGCTTCGTAGACCCTTTTCTGGGGTTGCTCGTGTTGTTTGCCACTTGCGGCCTTTTCTTTTTCCTCCCTTCGGTCTAACAAGTACTATTTCAGGTAGCCTCGGCGAACGAGGTCCTCAATGTTGTCTTTCAGCGAGTTGCATTCTTCGGTGTGGTGACCGAAGTCATCATGAAACTCGCACCATTTGTTCTTGTTTCTCCGAGCTGGGTTGGACTTGAGCTTCCCAGGTAGTTTCCACTTTTCATCATTTCTGTTGAGGCTAAAGATTTCTTTTCGGGGCAGAGTCAGTGGAGTGTAGTTAGTGTATCTGGGTTGAAGTTCACCCCTTCTCCCGTCTTTCTTCGGGCTCATCTCTCTAGCTCCTACTTTCTCCTTCCCTTTCCTTGAGCCGCCCTCGGGCTTGCTCTGGGTATTCTTTATTTCTCTCGGATCCGACGATCCTTTCAATCTTGCAGCGGCTTTGTTGAACTCTTCGGTTCTGATGAACGCATCAGCCATTTGGAGCACGTCGGCTATTTTGGAGGGGTTTTCATCGAGAGCTTATCACGGAATTTCCCTTCCTGGAGCGCGTGTTTCAAGGCGAAGATGGCCACATCTGGTTGTAAGTTTGGTACGTTTGTTGATTCCTTCATGAATCTGGCCATGAACTCTCTTAGACTTTCGTCTTTTTCTTGTTGGATCGAGGTCAGTTCTGCCGTGGTTCGCTCGGGGCGATTGTTGCTCACGAACTGTGTGCAGAATCTCTTTTTCAGCTTCTTCCAGCTTTTGATCGATCCTTTCGGCAGCGATCAAAACCATTCTCCCGCCACTCCGGTTAGCGTGGTTGGGAAATATTTACACCAACATGCTTCGGAGTAGGGACTCAAGAACATTTGCTGCTCGTAGGAGATGACATGATCCCTTGGATCCGTGATTCCGCTATACGTCAGGTGTGCTGGCAGTCTTACCTTTGGTATCTCTTCCCTGATCAGCTCGTCCGAGAAAGGGGATGACGTGGGAGTCATGATTCTTTTCCCGAGTCTAGCCCTGATGCCCTCGTTCGCCGAGGTTCTGTGGTTAGAACGTTCGGGCGTACGATGGGGGCTAGGGGTTCGATCATGCCTCCTGTCTCTTCTTCTTTCTCGGCTACTGACCTCGGGTCGTTCGCCAGATCTGCTTGATTCGCCTACCCTGAGTCTCGTATGGATCGAGGGTCTTAACCTTGAGTGGACCGATGGCCTCAACCTGCTGAGCACCGAGCTTCGGATCCGGGTGTTACGAGTAGTCGATTCGCTTTGGAGAGCTGTTGGAGTAGGCGATGGTTTTGCAAACCAATCTGGTTGTTGTTGTGCCCTTTTTTGGGTGTCCCACGTGCTTTCCATCCATCTTGACGTCAGGTGTGTTCCTGTCAAGGGGAGGAGCTCTCTTTCGGGTCTGGACACTTCTACACTGGGCTGCTCGTTCAGCCTTCGCCTGGTCCTCCTCTCCTCTCTGCGGTCTTTTGCCAATCCTTGCTGCTTCTCATTGAAGAGGAAGTTTTGCATGATGGTCATGGCCGCAGTGAGCTCTTCCCTAGTTGGAATCGGAGGTCCTGCGTTTGTGGCGGTCGTAGCTCTGCTTGGCTGTGACCTCGCCATCGATTGAGGGTGCTCCTCTTCGTCAGATTCCGAATCTGATCGCACTATCATATCGTCATCATCGTTGTTGATAACATCATTAACCATTTTGCAGAAAGAGGTGGTTAATGTCTTTCAAAAGGCTTTGAAGTGTTCTTCCCCACAGACGGCGCCAAA
This sequence comes from Spinacia oleracea, assembly GCF_020520425.1. Taxonomy (NCBI): domain Eukaryota; kingdom Viridiplantae; phylum Streptophyta; class Magnoliopsida; order Caryophyllales; family Amaranthaceae; genus Spinacia; species Spinacia oleracea. The sequence goes on along the minus strand of NC_079488.1, from coordinate 91,650,209 downwards.
TTATTCCGGTGTTGTAAAGATGGAAACAATGGGCTTCGAATGAAGGCCCTTTTGTATGTGTTGAAGATCTTGCTTGCTTGAATGAGTAGAGGCCGAATTCACCTGCACAAGAGCAAAGTCACTAGCCTCGGGGGTGTTTCCGAGGAAAGCCCCTCCGATGCCTAAGTAAGAATGATGCTCGGATTCTAGAGAGAAGTTCTCTAGAAGAGTAGTCTTAAGGCGATAAATTGGACGTACCTTGAGGTGTGAGCCTTGGCGGCCTATTTATAGTGTTTGCATAATAAATGCCCATAGGTCATTTATTGCTATTGGGCCTTGGGCCTTGATGGATAGCTGACTAGCCATTGGTAGGTTTTGATGTTATTTGTTTAGAGCCATTGGGCTTTGGACTTAGTGGCCCAATTGAGAATCAATTGGGAGCCCAAACAGCGGTTATTGCTGTTGTATTGTGTAAGTTCTACAGAGTGCTACTATCTGTTATGGAGTATTTATGCTTTCTAAGTTTTGTGAACAGAAGGCATTTCCTTATATTTCCCTACAAAAAAAGATGACAATTGTACTGCAAAGTTAGGGTAGTTAATTCTTGTCTGAAGTATGGAGTACATTTTATTTGTTACAACACTACTCCGTTTCCCAATTCCTTATATGGTACAAAATGTTCTATATACAGATTTCAAGAATGATACAAAAAATTGGAAAATTATTGACCTGTCAAAAATTAAGGATACATGCCTAAATATGTACACTCATCTAACATATGAGCATTGTTTCAACTATCCTGGGATCAAAATCCTTCCTGGTGATACAAAAAATTCCAGACTGCTCTTCAACTTTTTCAATGAGAAGCTTTAGAAGTGGAACTTTAGAAAGAGTTTTGCATGAACCCACCATTATCAGCTTCTTCTGCAAAAACAAAGATGAAGGTTTTAAGACAGGCAGCTAATGAACAGACGCTGCTAAAGCTTAATGCATTACATAGGCCTAGGTTTTGTAGTCTCTGAGTTGATTTCCTACACCGAAAATTGATTTGGCACTCCAACAGTGAGCACACTTTTCTGTACTACTTCCAATAATAAGGGAAAGTGCCTAAACTAATATTCAGAGTGTAGATATATAACTTTCTGGAAACCTGATATTGTCAAAAAGAAATTGGAATTAAATATTCCACCACGTACTTGAGAATTGAGATTTATAGTCCAGGTAAGATAGGTTTTATAAACCCTCTCTGCTTGCTGGTGATCTCTCGACCAACATTTGTTTTAGATGTATTGCTAGCTAACCAAGCAACAATATCCTCCACAACCCCAAATGGATTCAACGGGCATACAACAGGATTTCAAGGATTAGACCAAAGAATTCTACCTTAGCACGTGTCAAAGCCACGTTGATTCTATGCCAATCACCAAGTAGTGAAGATGAGCAGTTCCTTGGATTTCGAGATGACCTAACAAAGGACAAAATTATGCAGTCCTTGTCCCGTCCCTGATAGACAAAACAAAATGTATAAGAAAACAAAGTTGACACTTTGTACGTAGTATGTCTTACGAATAGGTAATCATTGAGTTCCTTGATGAATTGACAGACCATAATCAAATAAAAGGGGCTACGAATCAAAAGAAGAAAAATTATAATAAAGGGTTTATAGCCTCTCAATTTCCAAGACTGCTCGACTGCATGAAGGATTGTTCATGTACTTAACATTAGAATTTGCAGGCAGAAGCAAATTAGTTCAAGGAATTTTAAAGTAAATACAGGGCAGCGATCCAGGAACAAGATGAAATCCTTTCCACAGAAATATGATTGAATGTTCTAAGGAAGTGGGCAAATAAAATTTTACTCAGACCCGGGTACTCATTTTGGACACGGAAACATGTCCATGTGTTGGAGTTTACTATTTAACAAATTATTTCCGTGATTTTGGTCCAAATTGAAGTAAAAAGTGTTCATTAACATGCCGGGGTGTCAAAGTGACCCAGATACTTTTCAATGCAAAACCAGTGTAACATGCAGCCAAAGATTGGTAGACCCTGCATTTGTGTCACAAAATATCTACTACTGTAGCCTAGCTAAAGTTCTAATGTTGTCATATGACACATGATCTTCTGCAACTTGGTAATACAGATTCAATTATCCTTCTCAAATCCAAATTCTGTAGCAACTTAAGTCAAAGTTTCAAAACTCAATATTCCAAATTATAGATATTGCAAAGCATATGTATAAACCTGATATTTATCAATTGTGTGGACCTCCACAGCTTCCATATTCAGAACATGTTTGATTAGAGTTGCCTGAGAGTTGTAAGGGGTAATGATTCCGATTGTCCCCTTTTCAACTCCATGATTAGCTAATGCCCCTGTGACCTACAATGAATAGTGAAAATTAGGGGCAAAAAAACAATGCATTCTGCCACTGACAAGGCAGTTAACAAATCCTGTATTTTAGCAAAGTATAGCCGAGGATAACCCTAATTCTAACCTCTGCTACAATATGAGCTTCAATTGGGTTATTCACAGTCTTCTTCTCCTTTGTCTCAAAGGCAGGTAAGATATCTATGCAATGAATGACCATTTCGTAAGAGACAGGACACATCATCAGTATTTAACTGGAACAAGAATTAAGATTTAGCAGACCTGTGTTGATAAATATTACTGGTTTGGCTACATCTAAAACCTGTCATTATAAATAAAAATAATTATTGCAGCGAGAAAGTTAATGATTGAACAAAAATGTGTAGTTAATCCAAAATACCAGTCATTACCTCCTTTAACCATGATGACATGGCCCCTCTGTTTGATAACTTAAGCTTTGCATTTTCCACATCTGGAGAACCACAACGCAGTTTTTCACCATATATAAGGGCATTTGACAATTTCATGACACCTGCAGACATACGATACTGCATGCAAGAACATATGCATATTCAGTTTTGTTGGTACATCAGAAATATACAGGACACATGAGCAGACTTCGCTAGGAATTCAGAGACTGACCTGACTTTGCAGTGCTGATATTGCTTGAGGATGTCCTTCTGATAGCCTGCGAAACAAACTTACAGACATTCCATTTTCTCGAGCCTCTGCACTCTATTGAGATTCTAAATAATTAAGCATCCTGAGAGGGAAATGTGATGCAGATGGATTGAGAATCATATGGTATATACCTTCACAAGTGGTGGCAGCTGATAATGGTCTCCAACAAGGACAAACTTTGAAGAAAACATCAAAGGCCCAAGAGATACCTAATAACATCAAAATGTTAGTGAACATCGCATCCTTTATTCTGCATAACCAATTTTACAAGGCTCAACCCGCAACCAAAGGTAAGAGATCCTTTTCTTTCCATGACTAAAATAATCCAACAAGTTTTCTCATTTGATACACGCAACATGCTGAGAAAAGTACAGAATTGCACTGAAGCTATAAGCCTATAGTCAATGAACATATGGAAATTAAGGCAACTTAAACTCCTACGGGGCAGTTCATACATAGAACTATGGTACTCTACGCAAAGCCTCAGACAAATACACAAGGTATCAGAAGCAAACATGCAGTCATCTGGAAGAGCAAGCTATAAGGGTATAACCCAACAACTCATACCGGAAGGCTAGTCTGTCCAGCTTCGTCAATTATGCAAACATCAAATTTCTTATTTGTGAGCAAAGGACTAGTTATTCCGAGACAAGTAACCGCAACAACTTTGACTTGATCGAGCTTCAATTTGATTTCATCCACACTATGAAGGTCCATATCTGTCAAAGAATAGTTTCAGAGATTATCCTCCTCAGACTGAAGTAGTCTTTGTAAAAGATTATAGTAACTACTATGAGCAAAAACCTGACAGACAATGCCCTTGAACTTCCTTATGCACAACTTCGCATCGTCCAATACGTACAAAGTCTATCTCCTGAGAAATCCAGCCTTCAGTAAGGATGAGAGAATAACTATAACCATAGCAACGGATGAAACAGTATTTGAACTAGTACCTTATTTTGGTTGTATAAAGTAAAAGAGTATTTGCTTATAGAACCATAACTAGGGGGAAAATCATGAATATGCAAAATAGCAAACAAGATCTCCAAAAACGAGCCATAAACTGATGCAGAATAGATGGGAGTTCAAACACTGGGACTCATGAAATCCATCAAATACACCCCAGTAAATCTGTTCAGACTCTTGATAAAATCAAAAACCAACCACAAAAGTTGATAACAAGGATGACCAAGAGCCAGGCTTTTCCAAAACAGTTGGGCTTGCCTCAGCTCATAATAAACAACAGTGTATAAAAGCTGTGGGATTAAACCAATATAAAGGTATAAATATGAGTATTATAAAGATCCCGTGTATTGGAGAAAAATCTAGAAGACTCTAAATTCATAAAACTGAACCAGTTCATATCCAACATAAGCTCAAGCTTAAATTATGTGCCTTAAACTGGGCTCAAGGCCAAACTTCCAGGTCCAGGTAAGATACTTGATCCCAAACTCTGTCAATACTGAATATCATAATAATATATTTAATATACTAAAAAAAACTCTACAGCAAATGTAGTCTGTTGATTCTGTTCTAAATGAAAGGGTGAAATTATAAATAACTCAAGTGTAACTACCTCTTTATGATAAAGCAGAAATGGAAAGCAGTTCTCAAAACTGAACAAAGTCCAGTTCCCAAAAAACAGGAACAAAATTCAGTATGATTTAGTAAATGTGCTAGACAACGGTCACAACGCACACATTAATCATGGAACTGCTAAACTGGGAGACCAATTACATTCTTCTTCTTTACAGGATGTAGTAAAAACAGAAATAACCTGAGTTTTTAGTTTGATAAGCAGATTATCTACAGCCGAGTTAGTGTATGATGTAAGCAGGACAGATGCTCCTCTCATCAACAAAGCCTTGACAGCGTATACCATAGTGGACGTTTTTCCAGTCCCAGGCATTCCCAGAATAAGAGCGTAATCTTTAGCTGTGAGAATCTGCATATGGATTTAAGTTTACTTCATTTAACAGGAAATACCAGCACATGAAATAGGCACGTCGGAAAACAGAGGGGGGGTGGGGGGATAAGAACCCATCCAAACACAAATTTCACCTTGATAATTGCCCTGCGCTGATCAGCATTTAAATTTTTCTCAGACCAAATGTAGGATATAGCAGGATCTTGGCTAAGTATAGACCCACTGTCGAATCTAGGAGCCTAGAGACAGCATTGTTGAATCAAAACACTAAGATCAACTACATCAAATTAAGGACAGCTACAGAAATAACTAAGACCCACCTCGAGATCCACAATTAGCTTCCTCAAACGATCACTTTGTGCACTTAGCAGAAAGAGCTGTACCATGTTGAACCTTGGGGGAAAAGTAGCAGGCATTGAGTGTAATTGGACAATTTAGCCATTTTATTGACACAAATTACGATAGTGGCAGCACTTCCAGAGAATTACCTCATGGTAGCGAAGGATGTAGCAAATTCATCCTTCTCTATCCGCCAGACTTCCTGATATAAATCCTGTGACATTGAAGCTATAGTACTCCTTGGAAGCCGCAAGCGCTTCGAACATGAAATCTAATTTTAACAGGAGAAAAATGTGCAATGAGGACATTGACATTGGGCACAATTCGAAACAATTAGATCATGCCTCACAACAAAACACCAACGTAAAACATAAAAAAGGACATTAAATCTGAGAAGTCTGTCCTTACTGAAACATGAGAGCGACTGATATCTGTGATAATACCACTTGCAACTGCAAGATTGTTGGACTCGGTGCTCAATATCTGTTTAGGAAACATGGAGAATTACAATATGTGAGAAACTGTATAGAAACATGACACATCAGAAGCAAGACATAGTACCTAACAAGTGTAAGTTATCAAGATGTGTTTTATATTTTTTTTTAAAGGTGGACGATATGCAGGCTCAGCAGAAAAAGGTAAGAGTAAACACAGGACAGTGTTATCGGTGGTTCGCAACAAAAAAAATTCCCTTTTCTTTTAGGACAGTCAAGTAAAACAATGGGAGCATATTGAAAGGCATGTCCACTAGTATCAGAGAAACACTTGAGATTGGAATATGCAATCCACAGAAGACCCAATTTAAAACACACAATAAAATTCAGTTGTTTGGCAATCAGGAAGAAAAACTAAACCGAATATACGAAGGAAAAAACAAATTAAATATTCACAAAATGATCATAAATGAGACTTCTAGCTATCTATCTGAAGGCTTTAACACGTTATTACATTCAACAGATATGCAATTATACAGTAGTTCAGACTTATTTGCTATTCAAAGAGTGAATGTGTATGTAATTTATAGTGTGCTCAGTACTACTACATCAGTCCCAAAATGTTCAGTAGAAGTTAATAAAATATACTTGTAGGAAGCGTCAATTACTGCAAGTTATTTTGATATGGATAAGTCTATTGCAAGTTCAACCATGCTTATGATAAAATTAACTATGTTTTCAGACAGTCAAATATTGAAATTTTCATAATCTTTTTTATGACAGAGTACACGACATGGTGAGATATACCACACGATCACCACTGCGGAGACTGGAATGCAAGTCATTCTCCGCAGAATTAGAATCTTGATTAAGCACTCTCTGATTAGAAACGGGATTGTCCTTGTGCACAAAGCGATATACAAAGCGTTCATCTTTGGAACATGTTTGCAAGTGAAGCTCATCTGAGGCGTCAAGAACCACCGCAGAGAGGCAGCTGGAGAAATTTTCATTCTTTGAAACATATGATCTCCCATGCCCAAATTTGGGAAGCTGAAAACCGTATAACAATCACAAAAGTTCAGTTCTTAATTCCGGCATTATAAATAGTTACTTGCTTACTGATAATAATACATACTAGTGTATAAAGTTATAAATAACATATACCTGCAACTCTTTAGCTTCTAGGTCAATTAACTTATCCCATTGTTTAAAGAAAACTTTATGAGTGGTTGTTAAATGATCTGTCAATGACTCAAAAAGGTCTCCCAACCCACTGCTCTCAGCACTTCCACCATGCACCTATTGGCAACCAGCATCAGAGTTAACATAGATGTTGCTGACAAGTTTCGGTGAGATATTAAAAAAGAATATCAACTTTGGTGAGATATTAAAAAAGATTATCAACTTTGTAAGTAAAGCAAAATTAACCATGCGTAAACCTTCCAACCAAGTAAATTTTTTCTTAACCATCAGACTAACATCCATATCGCATGAGACAAAGCTCCAAACCTAATATTGGCTCCCATTAAACAAATCCAATCCTACTAGCCCAGGATTCTTTGCTTGGGATCATTCTCTATACTCAGTTCCCCTTACGACTCTACTAGTATCACTAACCAATTAACCATTAAAAGAATGTGATCATTGTAGATTGGTTTCTCTTCGTTTTTTTATGTTGAACGTTCAACAACAGCGAGAGCCTAAGATGTGTGCACAAAATGTGATCTTATTGTCTAACAAGTAAAAAGGAGCTAATACAGCATATTTAGACACAATTTTTCAGATTCAGAGAATAACTTGATTTCAGAAATTAAATCTTTATCTTTAGTCAATGGCCTGAAATGACCAAAAGTATTTCAAAACTATGATCGCTGTATAACAGTTTATAATCATGAATTGTAAGAAGGGGGAAAAATGCAAAAAGCAGCTCTACATTGAGCAAAATAACAACTTGGTACTAAGAGGTCACAAACAACCATCTAAAAACACCCACGTGATCTAAGAATATTAACCATAAATAAATTGTCCGTAACTGATGTATGAGAACACTCCAACCCAGCGTGAATATTTAGCACAAAAGAATCATTTCCACCTATATTGTTGAAGTAAAGAAGTGATGAGTTCACAAAAACAATTGATTAAGAAATCTATGTACCAGTTTCATGGGCTGAAGAAGTTAGAATTTACCTTGTGATAAATGGCACAAGCATTGAGATGGCGACAGCTTCTACACATATTTATACTCTACAATATTGGAATTCAAATCAGTGAATTACTAAATTCAGTAAGCCATACGAACTTAGTAAATTCTATCCACGGTAATACCTTGAGCATCGGTGGCAATTGCTGCACCTTTGAAGCCTTAATGATGCTATGTGCTAGTTCATTGCGACGTATGATCAGTCCAATCAAATCTGATCTCCGCACATTTGATCCCTTAGCAAAATTTGTAGCATTTCTTCAGTAAAATGCACATATGGGGTTTATATGACATGACAGGAATTTTCAACACTTACCAACGTCTGATCTGTCGACAGGTAATATAGAAGAGCAGAATCAATCTTCTGCATGTATCTGACCAGCAGAGGATATATCAGCAAGAATATTTTCAGATACCAAGATTCTTGCAGAGAATAAAGAAAAGCAAAGTATATACCTTTCAGACAAGAGAAGAGTGTATAGAATCAATTGTGCTGAGTGTTCTGTCAAGGCCTGTTTAAGACAGCATTCAGCCAAAACAAATGTATTCTGATTAAAAACAATTTTGATATTTACAAGCATTAAACTTGACAAGGGCCCGTCCAAAAAAAAAAGCTTAACAAGAAGGGAACTTGCCTGTCCACTGGTTGCTTTACCAGTTTTGAACTCTAGGGGCATGATCTTTTCATTAGTTACTCCGGAACTTGAGAGAACTTGTACTCGAAGGGAAGCATCAATCATTCCTTTCAAGCCATACTTTGGTGCCCATGCCATTTCCTCTATATCAACTACCTGCTGACAAAAATCTGGTTATTTTCGAAGTAGGAGCAAAACACAACAAAAAGTAGAAAATGCAATTGCACTAATGCACTATACAGTAGCATAATTCAAGCATCATCGACATTATATAAAGAAATAAATTAAGTAGCTGCAATGATGCATTTCCTATGGTTGAATTCACAGTTGTAAAGAAAAATAAATGACTGACATAAAATGAGTCAGCAATTGCAAAAACATAATTTTGTTGTCAGCAGCTTTTAAATGCCAGGTTTCACACTTATATTGAGTCAGCAATTGCAAAAACATAATTTTGTTGTCAGCAGCTTTTAACTGCCATTCAGGTTTCACACTTATATAAGGGTGCAGCGATGAAGATAAAGTGGAAAATTGATATTCCAACAGTCAAGTTCAAGTGTTCAACATAGATGTCTTACATCACATATGCTCAGTTTCATCGGTCCATCATTAGGTCCAAAATCAACTGTAGGTGCATTGGAAATCTGCAACAAATTCGAAACTTGATCAGGGATTTTTTGCCTAAAACCAAAGAACAGAAATCCAAAGAAACATAGACCAAACAAGTTCAGTGCACAGCAACAAGATGATAAGATTGACAACAACTCCAGAATTTTGCTGCAGCATAAGCTCATTCCACATAACACCTCTACTCCGGCAAACCTGATATTTTCCGCAAGTAACAGCTAGGCATTTTGGAAAGCACTAGCAAAGGGAAGCTCTTACTATAGATCAAGTCCTTCCCCTAGATTTTATATTTATAATTTGACATTTTCAGAGATAAAAAGACTGCTCAACCTGAGAGTCCCGAAAATGTTTTATCCAATTGCACATCCTTGGAATTGCATCATTCAAGGTTTCACGCATATCTTTCTCCTGTACTGCAAATCAACACATTAGATTGTTGTGAGCAAAAGCTATGAGATTCTCTCCTAGAAGTTCAGCATGATGAAAAATGAAGATAACACTTAGGATAAGAGAAAACATTAAACAGCTACAAATCAAGAATACAGCCTTCAAAGGGAATAGAAAACTGAAATCAAATTTTAAAGATCTCACCTCCACATGCATACAAGCCTTCAATATTTTTCTGAAGAACAATCTTTGCAAATTCCTGAAGCGGCTCTATTGTGGGATTCTCCATTAAAAGCCCGGCCTAAAAAATAGAGTTTCCAACATCACAACTACACAGGCTTTAGCAACCTAATCCTAATTTGATCTTAGTATTGAAAGTCTAAACACAGAAGCCAAATAAGGAGCAGGACCTGAAAGATTTGGTGCAGCAAGGTGCCAGTTAATGCTGCAGTAGAGGTTTCACCACCTCTCAACCTCTCATCCAACACTGCTCGTCTAGGACAACTGAAACTACCCGCGATCTAAAGGGGTGTCAGTTTCTTTTGAAAATCCTTCTCGGAGAAAATTGAATCACATTAAAGCTTGAGCCTACTAACCAAATTCCACACAATTGAGCTATTCACCCAAATAATGCATAGATTTGACAAAAAGAAGAAAAGATTACCCGAGTCCCCGAAAGTAGTAGGTTTGGGTGTATAACAAGAAGATTATTGTCATGATTTACATCACAAGTTCCCTGGTTATCAAATTCTCCAATAACTCGTACGGAGTCTCCAGGCTCAATCACACTGTAGAACCTGCATCAGAAAGAACATGATTAACATCTAACTATTTTACACACAAAACTCACCTTTTTTTCCCCATCTCATAAGATCAAGAATTCTACTAGTTTAACTACAGTTCGAAATAAAGTAGTCAATGGCCACATATTGTAGCTATGTGGTGAAATGGCAAAGTGCAAAGGATATCTTACTAATGTGATTGGTACGTTGGAGAATTTAAAGGATAATCAAATACCGAGTTGAATGTTAGCATGTCATAACTTAAGTATTTAGAAGAAAAAGTCACAGACAATCACACTGTATCAGTCAGAATGTAAATATGCAGCTTAGTATCTCCATATGCAGATGCTTTGGTCAATTTTTGTTAGCAATAAATGTCCACTATACAGTGAATATACGGAAATTGATGGGGGAAAAAGTCAGAGGAGCAGAAGAATCTCAGCCTGCACTAACAATCATAAGCCAAAAAGAAAAGGTGGCATCAAAATTCAGTTGTATATAAGTTTATGGCATAAATCTACTCATCACATAGATATAAACATAATAAATTTGAGAAGGTTGCCCACGTGACTACTAGTTGTAAGACTTGTAACCCAAAGCAAAAACTAATTGCTTACCAGTCATCCCACAGATGTACACACTGTTCCTCCCCACTTAGCTCATTTAACACACGGAGAACCTACACGGAAGTTAATTGATTAAGCTGCATTTCTGTTTGACCATTGGTAGAAAACATTATCATATCAAATCTTGAAATTACCTTCAACGAACACTGAGCTCCATCTGAAGTAGTGGCACGTTTCTCAGTGACCTACCAAAAACAAACAATGCACAAGACCATCTAAATCCACAGACAACAGCTCCAACAGATGCAAAAAAGATAAGAAGGGGTGGTGGACATGGGTGTAAGAAATGCAGTACCCTTAGAAGAGCATCTGGTGTTCGACACATACCTCTAAAACAAGAAAATAAGGATCAGAAAATCGCAAACTAGCCTCCTCTTGTGCCTTCATTGCCACTTTATTACTAGTTGACTTAACCTTTACAGGTCTCTTATCACTGGTTTTACTGCAAATACCAGATGAATGTATCTGGTCTTCAACTGAAATTGCATTCTGTACTTGATCTAGAAGTTCAAACAGGTCCTGAAAAGATCCGTGTATAGATAAGATAACCATGTGTTTAACAAATTAACCATTTCAATAGTTGCTGTTAATTTTCTCTAAGCACATGTGACATTTTAGACATAAAGACTTGAAAGGTAACCACATAAAACCGTAAAACGCATTACAATCTTAGGCACCGTAGAAAAAGTTAAGGAAAATCACCTTTTTGTGCTGCCTAAGTCCTGTCCATTCTCTTAGACCGTCTTTATGAACAGCACTCTCAGCAGGCTGCACTAGATATATGAACCATCACAAAGACAGTCTCGTGAAAAATATTCAGCTTAAAACTAGACGCCAGGGAAAGCTTGTTACCTTGTCATGTCGATATGATAATGAAGGTGGAGTTCTAAAAGGGCTCTGAGAACTAATAGCATCTGAATTATCTAAATCTGGCACATTGCCATATTGGCCACCCGTGTTTGTAGCATGACCATTACTCACCCTTTTAAAGACAGTACCATTTGATATAGAGGTTGACTTTTCAAGTGCCTCAGGTGTTACTGTTGGCATGGCCTGTTCTTCATAAACCATTCCCTCCCTAGAGTGCCACTTCTGAAATTTCAAACTTTAAAGCATTGAATAATGTTTAAAAGATGGATGAGAGGGAGTCAAATATTCAAATCAATATTCTTACACAATTGTCAGACAATTTCTGGAAGCTGGAAGAATTGAGCCTTGAAGCATCAGCTAAAGCTTTCACCACATCAGGAGCAAGCTTAGAGATGGCTCGAACGCGCTCATTCACAGGGGATATCCTCCATGTCACCTCTTCTCCTCCGTCATCTTGGCTTTGCTTTATCAACTATATCACCATTACCATCACATATAAATGAAGTTTGAAAAACCCACAGCTTTATCTCATGACTTCCTATGTGTGTCTCTTAACAGTTTGAAGGTTAAAGAGTTGAGTTATTGCATTGGTATCCAAAACTGGCAACTATTATTACATTGATACTCTTAACTAGTAATAGTTCATTGAGAATTCAAGCGACACATATCATCGAACTATCGAATTAGACAAAATTTGTTGAGTAGACATATATTTTAGAACAGCAGCAATACTTTAAAGCACTACAATCAAGAAGCAGACAAGCACCGGAATGCATATTGTTTAGAACATTACCTTGCAAAGTTTGCGACAAATTAACCGCGAAACTTCGCTTACAGTTGCAAAGCATTGAAGCTAACTAAGTGGTGGAGATAAACCAACATTACCACAGGCATTTGACAATCAAATGCAACATAATGTTCAAAAAATTTATAATAATCATCCCTCTAGGTTCAATTTACACAGTTAACTCGCACTATCATGCTCCTATTATGATCAAATAAAATAATTACCATTCCAGGAGAAAACTTGAAACGTTTTCTAGGGTTGCACTTTGAAATTTCTGGCGAAACCTCAAAAACATCATCCGAATTAGTCAATTCCACCAACAAATTTTCAGGCGGGGTATAATCAGATCCTAATTTCGACCCATTTTTAGAGCTTTGACCATCAGCGGAAGAGGAACCCAAATTCTTAGAAACCCTAATTTTCTCAGATGCTGCAATTCCACCCCTTTTCAATTCCGACCCATTTTTAGGGTTTTTATCAGAAGCAGCTAAACCCACTTCCTCGGTATCTTTTCGAACCTTAATTCGCTGGGAAACTCCATTTTCAACCCCATTTTTCACTCCCTCGCTTGGCCTCGAATACGACCTGCTTTCGGCTAATTTCGATCCATTGGGTGGTTCCGAAATCAGAGAATTGGAACAAGGTTTAGGGTTTTGAGGGGAATTAGCAGAATCATCCTTTGTAGGGTTTTGGGGGGAATTAGTAGAATCATCCTTTGTAGGGTTTTGAGTAAGACGCCCAAAAAAGCGCTGGATACCATACTTAGAAGGCTGAGAGTTGGTGTTTTGAGTGGTTTTCTTGGATGTTGAAGATGATGAAGCCTTTGACTTTTTCCTTGGGGGCATATTTCTATGCTTCACTCTCTTAAGTCTTAACTCTCGGTTTCTCTCTCTATGGTTGGCTATGGCGGTCTGTGGGACTCACAGAATGTACCGGTTTAGCTACTGAGGAGAGAGATAATAGGATAGAGCGGGAAGAAGAGTCGCATTTTAATATTTTGACTTTTTATTTTATTTTTCCCGCCAAATTATTTAGGCTAAAAAGGTTTTTTTTTTAGGTAAAATATCAAAAAGTACCTTCTTTTTGCCCCACTTCGTAAGCTTACTTCCTCCGTCCCGAAATACTTGAAACGCTTTCTTTATAAGGTCATTCCGGATTATTTGCAACGTTTCTAAAAATGGAAACTTTTATTAATATTATATTAATTTCTTATTTACCCAATGACTCACCTAGATCTCTACTTCCTTAAAAAAAAAACATTAAAAATTTCACTACCGCACCCCCTACCCCTTTAAAAGCTTGACACACATCCCATTATCTATATTAAAAAAAAAAAATTCCCCTTTAGTGTGTATTGAAAATCTTAGAAAGTGGCTTAGAGTGGATGAGATTGCTTTGAGACAAAAGTCTAGAATCCAGTGGCTACAGGTGGGTGATTCCAACCACCGGTTCTTTTTCTCCTCTATGAAAGAGAGAAATAGACAGAACAGGATTTCGGTACTTTTTTATGAGCACAACAATAAGCTGGTGGAGCCAGATGCAATTCAAGGGGAGATTATATTGTGGGGTTTTATAAGAAATTGTTGGGGTCTACTGCTAGTTCTCTTCCCGCTATTCACATTCCTACTATTATAAATGGTAAGAAACTCAATATTTCAGCTAGAAATTGGCTAACTAGGGAGGGTACTACAGCTGAAATTGATCAATCTCTTAAGAGTATTGGTGATGATAAGGCACCAGGTTTGGATGGTCTTAATGTTGTGTTCTTTAAAAATACTTGGCACATAATCAAGGTGGATGTCTACATAGCAGTTCTGGAGGTATTTAGAACTAATACTTTGCTAAATCAGTATAACTGTACTAGCTTCTATTACTCTTGTTCCAAAAGTGGCTAACCTTACTAAGGTCAAAGGTTTTAGACTTATTGCCTGTTGCAATGTGATATACAAGTTGGTTTCTAAGATTCTCACTTCCAGAATGCAGAATGTTATTGGTGATGTTGTCAGTGAATTTCAATATGGTTTCATTCCTGAGAGGCAAATCTCTGATAACATTTTACTTGCTACTGAATTGATCAAAGGGTATACCAGGGCTCATGTCTCACCCCAGATGTCTTCTCAAGGTGGATCTAAAAAAAGCATATGACTCTATTGAATGGAGTTTTCTCAAATATGTGATGATTGAACTGGGTTTTCCCAAGTGTTTTGTGAATTGGGTGTTTACTTGTATCACCACAGTGTCTTATAGAATTCTCATTAATGGTAAACCCACTAAGCCTTGATCAGTGCAAAGAAAGGGCTAAGGCAAGGAGATCCTATGTCTCCATTCCTTTTTGCAATTGGCATGGAATATCTTACAAGGCATCTCCAACAACTCCAAGCTCAACCTGATTTCAATTTTCACCCCAAGTGTGAAAAGCTTGCTATTACTCATCTCATGTTTGCTGATGATTTACTCATGTTCTCCAGAGCTGACATTCAATCTGTTAAAATGATGTTTACTGCTTTTCATCAGTTTTCTGCTACTTCAGGTCTTGAAGCTAATCTTGAAAAAAGCAACATTTACATTGGTGGGGTCTCTCCTACTGAGAAAGCTTCAATTGTGTCTGATGTTCACATTCCTGAAGGATCCTTTCCTTTCAGGTATCTTGGTGTTCCTCTATCAACAATGAAAATGGCCTGTAACCAGTGTAGGCCATTGATTGAGAAAGTGGTTGCTAGAGCCAAAACTTGGACTTCTAGGAACCTTACATATGTTGACAGGCTTCAACTGGTGCAAACTATATATTCTTTTGAGTTTACAGTCATTCTGGTGTCAAATCTTCATTTTGCCCAAGAAGGTTATTTGGGAGATTCAGAACTTCTGCATAATCTATCTGTTGACTGGTCACACTGATCCCTCAAGGAAATCTCTGGTTGCCTGGTCCAACATGTGCCTTCCTAAAACTGCAGGGGGTTGGAATCTTAAAGAAATGTGTCTTTGGAACAAGGCTGCAGTGGCTAAGCTTCTTTGGGCTTTAACACATAAGAAATACAAGTTGTGGTGTGGCCAATATACTACTCAACTAATCCTAATCTAGCTTTTGCTACAATCAAGATTCAAAGAGGAACTCATGAACGAACAAGCCAAAGTAATGCAAGAAACGAATCACGCTCTCGTGCCAATTCGAAACCAAACACTCCAACATTCTAGCATTTAGGTTAGCTAATCCTAAACTAACTAGACATAGAATCAAGCATCATTTAATCAATTTAATCAAAAAATAATATCCAAAATCCCCAATTCTACATCCAAAGCTTCAACCCTAATCTCTAGATTATAAACTATTCAATGAACATGATTAGAATTAAGATTAAACTAGCACAAAACCTAATCATGAAACTAATTAAAGAAATCGAACTAATTCAATCAACCAAAACCAAACATGAAAAATCAATGCCAAAAATCCAATAAAATTCAATCAAAAATATTCTTTAACGTTTGCTAAATAAACTCTTTGACTTTTCTGCGTTAGATAGAACCATTTCTCATCTATATGAATGAAATCATACATGGTGTAATATGTGGGATCATTTGATATAGAGTAATCCATTATGAGTCTAAGTACCCACCTCATCCTTGCCATCTTGCATTCTTCTGAAATGCCTGGATGCAAGGGACTTGAGTGTAGTCTTATCTGTTTTCTTTTCACCAATATCCAAACTGTTGTTGCCCCCAAATTCAGCATCTTTGCAAGATATCTAATGCTTTTCCTGTCCCCCATGCCTATTGATGCTATAGATTCATATGTCACTTGAATTTTTTTCCTACCACAGTTGTGATATTTGCTTTCATAATTAAAGATATGAATCCATGGATGCCTTTTGTCTATTTGCTTTGTTTCATATCCCTCCAATTGCCTTCCTTGTGTAACCAAACTTTTTAACATCCACCTAAATTGTCCCATAAATGAGGTTTTCTGACCTTCTAAGTTTTCTACATAGCAGGAACAACAAGATTTTCAGCCTCAATTCATTTTTAATTCTAGGAGTCCTATGCTTATGATGAATCTGTTCACTTTCTGTTTGATGCTGTGGAGATGGTGTTAGGGCTGAGCACGGATCGGATATCCGATCCGAAATCACGTTTCGGATCGGATATCCGTATCCAAAAAATCTAAAATCTGATATTTGTACCTGATCCGAAATTTTCGGATATCCGAAATTCGGTATCCGAAAAGTTTCAAATCGGGTACTGTCGGATATCGGATATCCATCATTTTGGTGTTCATCAATTATTTGGCTTGTCTTCTGCTTTTTACTGCATATTTTTTCATATAATCCAAAAAATTGCAATTTATGTATTATCTTGTTATACAAAATTGACAATTTGTAGATTAAAATTCAAAATTTACAAATTGCAGATTTAGGGAGGGAGGGGGAAATTAAAGAACAAAAGGTTTAAGAAAATATCTAATATGGAACTAAAAACTTAACAAATGAACTCAAAAGAACAAAAAAATAAAACGAAAAGTAGATCTACATATATTGCTTGTGATTGGTGTTGTAATTTTAGTTTCTTGGTAATCATGGCCTCCTTTGTCGATCTTGACAGTAACAATCAGATCTTGGATTATGAGAAATAAGAAGGAAAAAGAAATAGACAACATGAAAATGGTAAACTGCAAACCCGGTGGAAATTAATAATATGAAGTTCATAGATATGGAGGAGGAAGGTGGGTAAGTTTTAGGATTTTGGAAGAAAGAGAATATACTCCGTATGTATGACTAGTTGACTACTATGACAGTAGTGTTGTAGTGTAGCTAGGGTTGAAGTGAATGGGTAGGGTGAAGTTTGGGAAAAAGGTGCGTGGATTTGGGCCTGTGGATTGTGGGCTGTGATAATATTGGATATTTGTTCAAAATTTCGGATAATATTTCGGATATCGGATATCTGAAAATGTTACATTCAATATCCGAATTGGTATCCGATATCCGAATTTTCGGATCGGATATCTGATCCGAAATCATTTTTCGGATCGGATATCCAAAAAATCGGATCAAATACGGATCAGATATTCGGGTATTCGGATTTTCAAATAGTTTTGCTCAGCCCTAGATGGTGTAGACTCTTCATGTAATACCCTATATTTTTCTAACTTTAAGTTTCGGGACGACACTTCTTTTAAGAGGGATAGATTGTGATACCCCAATATTCTATGATTTCGTAAAATATATTTTATTATCGAAAATGAAGTTGTAAGTATTATTAAATTATTTTCCATAGTTAATTAGTATCTTTAATATTTTCGAAAAGTTAAATGACAATTTTAAACCTAGTAGGATTCTTATTAGGCAAAATTCACATAAACAGTCCCAACTATTAACATACTTCTTTAAACGGTCCCAACTATCGATTAACTATGATTGGGCCGAACTATTTATCCTATTTTATAGCAATGGGCCTTAATAAAAAAAACGACCTCCTATAGCAGGTAAAAAACCTCTACATGTGCACAGCACGTGATGTTTAATGAAACAAAAATTTATTTAATTTATTTGTTCTCTTTTCCTTTTCTTTTCTACTTTTTTCCCTCCTTTCTTACCCTTTTGCTGTTGTTAACTCTCTCTTCTTCTTTCTAATGTTAGACACCATTACGGCATTACCCCATTAACACAGAGGTTTTTCTTTTTCAAAATTCGAATTGTGTGTGTGAAGCTGTGCAAAGGTCGATTTACGGGGGAATTAATTAGAATTTCGGCAAACAACGGTAATTTAGGTAACTTAGTACTCTTGTTTTCTGGGTTAAAGATTGAGAATTTAAAGCCAATATTTTGGGTTAAAGATAGATAATTTATGGTTTTAGTTAGATTAGTTTTGTTTGATTACACGATTTAGTGGGCAAGCATGTTTGATTATTTGATTGACCTTTACAAGGTTGTCAGGACTCAAGTGTTAGACATGGATCTAGTGGGTAACCTTAATTAGTCTAGTTAATTGGTTTAATTTATTATCACAATTACATAATTGCAATTAAACTAATATGACAAATTTGGTAATACTCTGCTGCCCTTTACTTGTTATTGTTGTTAAGGGTTGTAATCGCAATTCTTGTTGTTAAGGGTCACAATTGATGTGGATTAGGGGTTGTAAACACTATGAAAATAAATTTGATAAATTTCATTTTTCTATCAAAACAGGTATGCTGATATAATTGTACTTGGCTTATTGTAATGTCGAACACTGTTGTTACGCTTCGATTTTGGCACGGAGGAAAGTTTAAGAAAGATGGAAGAGGGTTCCAGTACGTGGGAGGTAAAGTTAAAACTTTTCCAGTTGATGCAGATGAATTATGTTGGTGGTATCTGTTAGAATTAGCACAAAAATGTGGGTACAAAACAATTGATAGTATATTGTACTCAGTTCCAGATTTGAATTTGGACAGTAGTTTAAGACAGGTTTACAATGATACTGAAGTACTAGAAATGGGTGCTTTAGCTCTTAAATTTAGGACCATTGACTTATATGTTGTTGATGAAGTGAATGTACCAAACCTTGTAAAAACTCCCCAACCTACAATAACAAATCCTTCTTTTGTGGCTAAAAAAGCTACCCAACCTAAAGAGGCTTCCTTACCAAAGAATATCACCCAACCTAAAAAGCCCACTCCACTTTGGAAAAGTCCAATTAAGAAAGTGCAAAATAATCCTCCCCTTGCACAAATCCCTTCACCAGTAACCACAAAATCCCATCCATCTAACATCAAACACAATGATATACTACCTATACAAAGCCAAACACAGTCCACTAACCAAACACATCTTGATGACTATCACACATGGTATGATGATAGGCCAGAAAGTCCGATTCCATTGAAAGATCTAATAGGTGAGAACGAGGGTGACTTATCTCAAGACAGAACAAATCCACTGTATGAGTCAGAAAGTGAAGAGTATGATGGTAGTGAATCTGAACCTGATGATGATGTTGATGAGATTTACATAGAACAAGAAGAGTTGGAGGAGATTGATGATGAAGACTTAATAGTAGAAGAAGGTGACAGCAGTGATGATGAATTAAAGGATGCCAGAGAAAACGTCAGGGGATACAATGCTAAGTTGTTTGAGCTAGCTCAACAATTACAAAGAGAAATTGCAGCAGGTAAAGTAGGTTCAAATGAACAAGTTCCTACTCCTAAATCTGTAAATGACTTACCTGAGATGAATGTTAGTGAGTATGAGGATAGTGATGATGAGATCTTAACTCCGGGTGAAAGCGAGGAAGAAGATTTCTAGGGAAAAAAAAGAAGGGCAAGGGGGCTGACTATTAGTGAGAGCACTGACTTCTCTAATTTTCAATGGAAAGTCGGATACAGATTTCCTAACAGAGAATCATTTAAGAAGGCAGTGGCAAAATTTGCAATATTACAAGGACGAAATCTCAGTTTTGTCACTAGCAACAAGAAGAGACAACAAAGGCTGGAAGTTAAATGCTTGCCTGGCTGTGAATTTAGGTTGTATGGGTCATGGGATTCTGTAAGGGCCTGTTTTGTGGTGAAATCAGTAGATAATGGACATTGTTGCCCTAGAAATATGGAGAAAAATAAGCAACTAAAGTCAACTTGGCTTGCATCACAATTTCTTGAGATTTTCAAAGCAAGGCCGCATTGGCCTGCTAAAGAAATTATGGAAACTGTGAAGAGAGCTTATAAAATTCTTATCAAGAAGGGTGTTGCATATAAGGTAAAATACAATGCTCATAGGATGTTACATGGTTCAATGCAAGAACATTACAACAAGGTGGGCAGGTACTTGCAGGCATTGAGGGATAGTGATCCAAACTCTCACATAATTTTGGTCACTGATTCTAAAAATAGTCCAGCAGTATTTCAAAGGCTTTTTATATGTTTTAACGGGGTGAAAAAGGGTTGGCTGGCAGGTTGTAGAAAACTGTTGTGCATAGATGCTTGCTTCCTTAAGACATTCCTCGGAGGACAATTGTTAGTAGCAGTGGGGAGAGACGGGAATGATCAGATGTATCCGGTTGCATGGGCAGTGGTAGAAGGAGAAAACAATAATTCATGGGAGTGGTTCATGCATGAATTACAAACGTACTTGGAACTAGGTCAAGGAGATGGCCTTGCAGTCATATCAGATGAACATCAGGTAACATACATTATTCATTTTCTTTTTATATTTCTCTAATTATTTTATGTCTTATTGTTCATAATGTTTGTAATGTTATGAATTATGTTGATAATTATATGAATTATGTTTGCAATGTGTAGAGTATTTTAGCTGCTGTTGCCAATATTCTCCCAAACGCTGAACACAGGCATTGTGCCAGACACATTTTTGCACACTGGCACAAATCTTTTAAAGGTGATGAGATGAAATTACTTTTTTGGAGGGCTGTTAAAGCTTATAATATGGCAGATTATAATGATGCCCTTGAGGAAATGGAGAAGGTTGACCCGGAAGCTGTTGTAAGTTTTAGATCCTATAGACCTGTGGTGTTTTGTAGAGATTTTTTAAACACGGATACACAAGTAGATGTGATTGTAAATAACTTGGCTGAGACTTTCAATGGGTACATTATTAATGCAAGAACAAAACATTTGATATACATGCTTGAGGATATTAGAACAACTTTGATGCAAAGACTAGCAGTTAAGAACATGGATATGGAGAAGACTTCTGTTATGGTGTGCCCTAGGATCCAAGCTAAACTGAATTTAGCTAAGGATGCTGCCTCCTTATGCACTGTCACAATATCCACACGTACTCGGTTTCAAGTTAGTCATTTTATGGATGTTGTGACAGTTGATCTAGTAGCTAATACATGCACATGTAGAAAATGGGATCTTACAGGGATTCCCTGTTGTCATGCCGTAGCATGTATATTTTTCTGTCATAAAAATGCCGAGGATTATGTTTCTCATTGGTACAAAAGAGACACCTACATGAAAGCATACTCTGAATCAATCGCTCCTTGTGTTGGTGATAAGCACTGGCCTAAAGTCCAATTGTCACTAAATCCACCTCCCATAAAAATAGGATCCGGTAGGCCTAGGGTGAATAGGAGGAAGGACCCTCATGAGAATCCAAAAAAACCAGGGAGGTTAACAAAGCATGGGATCGAAATGCATTGTAGTGTATGTAAGTAAAAAAAAACCACAACAAAAGAAGATGTCCCGATAAAGACAAAATTGTGGAACAATCCCAACAAGCTAAAAAGAAGCAGAAAATATGTAATAATATTGGGGCAAGTACCTCCACAACACAGCCTGGGGTTCAGGAGAAGGCAAAGGAAAGGGCCCGGGAGAAGGAAACGGTAAAAGAGGAGGCAAGGGTTCTAGAGGCAAGAGAAGGGGAACCAATGTACCTCAAGGTGTTGGTGTGTTCATTGGATTTGATGGCACCCCTACGACGAATGTGAGTTTTTGTATTCATTTAGTTTATTTCTTCAAGTTTATCAAATCTATTTCTTCAAATTATTCGTACTAATATTTGCTAATATTTTTTCCAGACACCAGTTGTAACTAAGTGCTCAATGTCAACTCCTTTAGGAAGTCATGTCTCAAGTGCTAATTAAGAGGGGAGGGTTTAAGCTCCACGCAAGCTGCTTTAGCAGGCCTCAAATGCGAGTTAAGAAGAGGAGATTTAAGCTAGCTGCTTTGTAGTCTCACAAAACAGTAGCATTTTGTGCACACTCCTTTATGTATTTTGAGCAAACAGTAGATTATATTTTGATTAACCAATGCTTGTAATTTTTGCAAACTAATGCTTGTATTTTGAGCAAAATAGTGCTTTTATTTTGGTAAAACTAAAACAAGAAGGCTAATCTTTCCTGGCCACTTTTCCACCTTCATCTGTGTTCTCTTGGTATACCAGGCAGGATCAGTTATCTCGAAAAGACAATGTGCACACCCTTAGCTAGACCTGTCAAAAACCAACCCGACCCGAAAACCAACCCGAACCCGACCCGAAAATACTGGGTCTTGAACAAGATTTTGCGACCCGTAACCTGATTTTATCCGAATCCGAACCCGAAAATAAATTTTTACAATCCAACCCGACCGACCCGTTTGACAGGTCTACCGTTAGCTGTTATTTTGAGCAAAACAGTGTTGTATTTTTTGAGCAAATGTACAATTATGATAGTTGAGATTAATTGTTCTTGTACTTTTTTTTTTGACGAGAAAGATGTAGCTGTAATTGTTCTTGTACTTACAGGCCACAAAGAATAACTATAAAATCTATTTCCAATATTTTTTCCACTCCTTGCGGTCCTTGCCGGCGACACAAATAAGTGACACTTGATTTCCCGATTTTCCTCAGTATTAGAAGAGAAAAACTTTGAAGCCATAGCCATGGAGGATATAAATAATTTTGAAGAGAAAAAGACCCAATACATAGACCAAAACTAACGAGATGAATTAATGAGGGGGAGAAAGGATATAATTACAGGAAAAAGTGGAAAAGGAAAGGGAAAAAGAAAAGTTAAAAATGAAAAGATATTTTTTGTTTCATTAAATATCACGGCTATGCACGTGTATAGGTTTTAACCTGCTACAACAGGTCATTTTTTATTAAGGCCCATTGCTATAAAATAGGATAAGTAATTCGGCCCAATCATAGTTAATCGATAGTTGGGACCGTTTAAAGAAGGATGTTAATAGTTGGGACTGTTTACGTGAATTTTTCCTTCTTATTATGAACCATCTATAAATACTACTTAAACCCTAATAATATTTAATTACGGCAGCCCTATTATTTTCTCATTCTTATTTTGTTTTGCCGTTAGTTTTACTGATTCATCTCATGAGTATCTATGTAAACCCATTGCTTCACAAAAGTTATTTATCAAAATTCCACCGCCTATGAATTAAAGAAGCTAGCTCATGCCTTTTCACTTTGAAAACAAAATCTCATATTCTATTTTTGTGCCCATCGGATTATTATACCTGATCGAAGACCCATCACGAACAACTAACAATGTTCGTTGGTGCTAATTATTATTATTATTGGAAGGTAATCACGCGCACCTAATATTTTTTGGGTTGTATCTTTCTTGGGTTGTATGTGTATATTAATTACAAAAAAACTTGAATAAGGCGGACTGACAGCGTCAGACGGGTGACGTGGCAGCGCGGGTCGTGACGCGGGTCAGGACGCGGGTCAAATCCGAATCGGGTCGAAAACGGTTATTTTTTCGGGTTTAGTATAAAAGGTTTTCTTTCCCACGTTTTTGCCCATTTTCAAATCACTGTTCACTTTTAGAGAGAGAAACCGCCGAGTTCTTCCATTTCAGGAGAGAGAAAGCTTCTACTCTTTGATCTTCTCTTCGATTTCTTCAATTTCTGTAAGTTTTTGCATTTTCACTTGTTTTTCTTTGTTCGTGTGTAGTTCTTACTGATTTATCCTCTTTTTTTCGTTCGAT
Organism: Spinacia oleracea; assembly: GCF_020520425.1. Taxonomy (NCBI): domain Eukaryota; kingdom Viridiplantae; phylum Streptophyta; class Magnoliopsida; order Caryophyllales; family Amaranthaceae; genus Spinacia; species Spinacia oleracea. Next base: position 91,626,145 of record NC_079488.1, on the reverse strand, counting down.
TTAGGGTTTTGAAGGTGTGATTGTGATATTTTCCGATTTACTTCAAGTTTCGGTAAGTTCTTTCTATTTTCATCTACTTTTTGTTCAATTTTGTCATCATTTGATGTTCGTTTTGTTTCTTACTGTTTTTGGTTTTGATTTAGGGTTTTGTAATTGTGATTTGTGATAATTTCGGTTGTTCTTCATTTTCGACAATATTTTTGAAGTTTTGTTGTCATTTTTTCTTCTTTTTGTTCAATTTTGTTATCATTTGAAGTTCTTTTTTGTTTCTTACTGTTTTTGGTTGTGATTTAGGGTTTTGTAATTGTGATTTGTGATACTTTTGGTTGTTCTTCATTTTCGATAATATTTTTGAAGCTTCTTGTCCTTTTCCCTTCTTTTTGTTCAATTTGTTCATAATTTGAAGTTTGTTTTGGTGTTTTTGTTCAATTTGTTCAATTAAAAGTTCGCTGATAAATAATTAGTTTTTTAATCAATTAGTTAATTATTTTTACCAATTAGTTATTCTTTCAAAGCAATTAGTCATATTCTGACATTCATAAATCAAGTATTAAACGAATTAGTTAATTTATTTAATTTCAAACTTTCTTGAGCAATTAGTTCACTTTTTTGACCAATTAGTTAATTGCATAATCCAATTAGTTAACTATTTTAACCTATTAGTGAAACATTCAAAGCAATTAGTTACACAATGAAATTGTTTTGTTTTTATTGCTATTTATACTGCTTATGTTCATTACACATTCTTTTTATTTGCGCATTGCAATATATTGAACTACATTCATTTATAGTTTCAGTTCACATAATGAGGTCAAAAAATGCAAACAAAGCATCTGATTATCACGATGCTGGGAAGTCGAGTCAAGATGTTGAAGGCAGTTCAAGGCCGACTGAAGATATTCCAGCTAGTCCAAAGCTGAGTGCAGATGAGAGGAAAATTGGAAGGGGGCCAAAGAAGTCGAAAGTTAAAGTAGAATATACGGAAGATGGCGGGGAAGTTGTAGAGTTGGATAGGTATAACTCCTATCTTTGTAACTGTTATTTATCACTGTTAAATTAGTTGGATAGGTATGACTATTTAAAAATGGATTTTGCAATTATCATAACTTATTTTACATTTAGTGAACTTTTTGCATAATTTAGTTAACTTTTGACTGCAATTAGTTAAATATTTTTCAGTAACTAGTTAACCTTTTTTAAAAAGAATCTTTCCACTAATTAGTTAACTTTTTCCACTAATTAGTTAACCTTTTCCATTAATTAGTTAACTTTTGACTGCAATTAGTTAACTCAATAATTAGTTTACTTTTGACTGCAAATAGTTAACTTTTTCCATTAATTAGTTAACCTATTTCATCAATTAGTTAACCTATTGCATGATTAGTGAAGTTTTTTTCAGTTAGTTAACCTATTTCATTAAATAGTTAACCTTTTTCTTCAATTAGTTAACCTATCTTTGTAACTGTTATTTATCACTGTTTAATTAGTTGGATAGGTATGACTATTTGTTATTTATTTTTAAATTAATTACTTTTGCTTTGAAACAAATTATTTTACCTATATGAAGTAGTTATGTAATTAAAATAATTAGTTAACCTTTAAACACAATTAGTTAAATATTTTTCAGTAATTAGTTAACCTTTTTTTAAAAAGAATCTTTCCACTAATTAGTTAACTTTTTCACTAATTAGTTAACCTTTTACATTAATTAGTTAACTTTTGACTGCAATTAGTTAACTCAATAATTAGTTAACTTTTGACTGCAATTAGTTAACTTTTTCCATTAATTAGTTAACCTATTTTATCAATTAGTTAACCTATTGCATGAATAGTGAAGTTTTTGCAGTTAGTTAACCTATTTCATTAAATAGTTAACCTTTTTCTTCAATTAGTTAACTTCTTAAGCAATTAGTTAAATATTTTCATTAATTAAATTCTTTTGTTTTGTGTAGGGGTTACAAACTAAATTGTAGACCAGAGGCGTTGATTAATCTTCTTAATTCTATAAAGAAGAATGAAAACAAAGTGAAAGCCATTAAAGAGATAGGTTTTGGTGGTTTGTTGAGTGTTCGACTTCATGAAGTCAACACACGCCTTGTTCCATGGCTGCTTCAACATTTTAATTGTGTTGGTCATATGCTCCAGTTTGGAGAAACACAAAATGTTCAGTTATATGATTATGATGTCTATGACGTCTTTGGCTTGCCATGGAACAAGGATTTTGATGTTCAAGAGACGCCAAGAAAGCGGGTTGAAGGAGATGCCAACCATGAAATGATTCAAAAATGGAATGAGAAGTTCCATAAGAAACCAACTGTTCAGGCACCCACCTTGACGGAGTTGGAATCTTTTTTGAAAATAGATGAATGTGGAGATGATTTTAAACGTGCCTTTGTGGTATATGTTTTAGGTAAAAATTTCTAAATTAATCATGCTCAAGTTATTTACCTTTAACAGCAAGTATATAGTTCACTATTTACATTAATTAGTTTACCTTTTTTTATTAATTATTCTTCTTTTTTCATTAATTAGTTCATTTTAATAATTAGTTTACCTTCTTTATCCATTAGTTACTGGTTTCATCAATCAGTTAACCTATTTTACATTTAGTTAACTTTCTTCATCATTTAGTTAACTTTTTACATTAATTAGTGAACTATTTTTATGAATTAGTTAACATATTATCTTATTGATTTCTGTAATTATCTTATTGTTTTTATAGGTGTATTTTTGGCTCCTACGTCTAACCGGTTGTTAGACATCAAGGTTTTGAAGGCTGTTGAGGATGTTTCACAGATTGTGAAACAAAATTGGTGTAAATACGTGTTAAATCAGCTTGGGTTTACTGTCGAGAGGTGGAGAGCGAGTGTCAAAAATGACAAGGTTGGTGACTGTGTTCTATTTTTGGAGATAATTTATCTCCAAAGATCGTTATTTCGGGGTGTAGTCCCCCCTAAGGAAATCCCAATTGTTCAACATTGGAATGATGAACAAGTGACTGAACGTCTGGTTTCCGAAGAGAAGATGGGTTTTGGGGTAGCTTTGGTTGATATAACCAGCTATCCCGTGTCTAAGACTTTTGCTGATTTGTTAGGGGGTCTTAACCCTATCAAACTCGAGGTTCCTGAAGCTTCCGCTGCTCCTGAAGCTTCTGCTGCTCCTTCTGCTTCTGCTGCTCCTTCTGCTTCTGCTGCTCGTGCTGCTTCTGGTGCTCCTGCTGCTTCTGCTAAAGCTTCGGAAGGTGCACCGGGTAATTCCCAAGCTGATCGAAGCAGGATTATTGAGTTTCAAATTCCGGAAAGTGCTCAAACAGATGCTGAAATTCAAGCTACCTGCGATGATGTAAGTCATGATAATGTTCATATTTATTTTTGTTCATATTTAATGAATCTTTTTAATAGTTAACCTATTTTGTCAATTAGTTAACTTTTGTTATGATTTAGTAAACCTTTTTATTCAATTAGTTAACCTGTACCATCAATTAGTTAACCTTTTTATGAATTAGTAAACCTTTTTATTCAATTAGTTAACTTGTACCATCAATTAGTTAACCTTTTTTATGAATTAGTAAACCTTTTTATTCAATTAGTTAACCTATTACAATAGTTAACCTTTTGCTTAAATTAGTTAACCTTTTACAGCAATTAGTCAACTTTTTCCATTAATTAGTTAACCAAGTGTTACTTGTTTTATGAATTAGTTAACCTATTTCAGCAATTAGTTATCTTATTTCATCAATTAGTTAACTTATTTTTTAATGAATTTTTCCAATCTTTCATCATTCCATCAATTAGTTAAGTTATTTCATCAAATAGTTAACCCTTTCCTTTAATTAGTTAGCGTTATACAGCAATTAGTTAATGTATTTCATCAATTAGTTATCTTTTTTTTTTTGTGAAGGAGTTCCTATTTTGCAATTAGTTAACCTTTTTTATGAATTAGTAAACCTTTTTATTCAATTAGTTAACCTGTACCATCAATTAGTTAACCTTTTTATGAATTAGTAAACCTTTTTATTCAATTAGTTAACTTGTACCATCAATTAGTTAACTTTTTTTATGAATTAGTAAACCTTTTTATTCAATTAGTTAACCTATCTCACAATAGTTAACCTTTTGCTTAAATTAGTTAAGTTTTTACAGCAATTAGTCAACTTTTTCCATTAAGTAGTTAACCAAGTGTTACTTGTTTTATGAATTAGTTAACCTATTTCAGCAATTAGTTATCTTATTTCATCAATTAGTTAACTATTTTTCTCTATAAGTGAACTTATTTTTAATGAATTTTTCCAATAGTTTCATCATTCCATCAATTAGTTAAGTTATTTCATCGAATAGTTAACCTTTTCCTTTAATTAGTTAACTTTATACAACAATTAGTTAATGTATTCCATCAAATAGTTATCTTTTTCCATGAATTATATAATTGTTTAGATAATTCAATTAGTTAACTATTTAGCTGTTGTTTTCTTTTCTTAATATTTTTCTTTTTTTTGTGTGAAGGAGTTGCAATTGGCAATGAGAATATATTGTCGCGATTTATATGTTGTGTCCAGTTTCCATAAGGACCGTATAAATTTGTTAAAGAGTCGGCGACAAGAATTATCAGACAGTCCAGGATACAGTGATCCTGTGTTTTTGGAGATAATTGACTCAATTGTTGCCTATGCTGAACACTTACGAAAATAATGCTGTTGATGATAATGCTCCTTCTCAAGCTGTTGATGGTGCTGCTGACAAGGGGCCAATTCAGGAGAATGTTGGTGCTGCTGACAAGGGTTCTGGTGATAATGGACCTGGTGATAAGGGGCCAATTGAGAAAAATGTTGAAGGTTCTGGAAATGTTGCTCCCCAAGATGCTGAACCTGAACGAGAAGCTAGGAGTTTCTATAGCAGTCTTCCCATTGGTTCTGCTACAGAAGAAGTCTTCTTCTTATCTGAGTTAATGGAGAGATTTCCGAAGACCCTCGGTCGTCTGAGGAGACTGGAAAAAGAAGTAATTGACTTCTGTTTCTTGGATGATGAGGCACTTGATCAACGGTAAGTTAACAATTAGTTATCTTGTGAGATGAATTAGTTAACTATATATGTCATTTAGTTGAGATTTTTACATAATTTAATATTTTCCTTATTTATTTGTTTTAATTTTTGTGTAACAGGGCTGATGTTTTTATTTTTGGGATGCTCCACAAAATAAATAGGGAGGAAATGCAATGTTTGATTCCTGAGGAATATATCTTATCCAACATTGTTGAGATTTGGTCTATTCTCTTGAACAAAAATCAGTTCATGTTGAATAAAGAACAAAACAATTTCTATTTTGGTGTTGAGTACACGGTTAGTTTCTATTTTACGTAATTTTTTTTATTAATGTCCTTTACTTTTTTATGTTGTATCGTTTAAATAATGAGTTACTTATCTTTTTACCACAATTTTTTTTTTTTACATCAATTAGTTAACATTTTCCATCAAGTAGTTAACTTTTTAACTTTTTAAATCATTTAGTTAACTTGTTCTGACAATTAGTTAACCTTTTCAAACAATTAGTTAAGTTTTTCCATCAATTACCTACACTGTAAAGTAACTAGTTTTGTATTCATTTCAATTAGTTTGTGGTATTATTAGTTAATTTTTGCTATCAATTAGTTAACTTTTTCTATCAATTAGTGAACTTTTTCTATCAATTAGTGAACTTTTTCTATCAATTAGTTAACTTTTTCTATCAATTAGTGAACTTTTTCTATCAATTAGTTTCCCATGAATTAGTTATTCTATTAAGGTGCCTAGGTTTGTATTCATTTCAGGTAGTTTGTTGTACATTTAGTTAACCTTTTCTATCAATTAGTGAATTTTTTCTATCAATTAGTTAACCTTTTCTATCAATTAGTGAACTTTCTTTTATCAATTAGTGAACTTTTTCAATCAATTAGTTAGCCTTTTCCATGAATTAGTTATACTATTAAGGTACCTAGTTTCGTATTTACTTCAGTTAGTTTGTTGTACAATTAGTTAACTTTTTCTATCAATTAGTTAACTTTTGCTATCAATTAGTTAACTTTTGCAATCAAATAGTTAACTATTTCTATCAACTAGTTAACTTTTTCCATGAATTAGTTATCCTTTTCCATCAATTAGTTACACATAAAAGTACCTAGTTTTGTATTCAGTTCAGTTAATTTGTTTATACTGTTTTCTAATTAAATTTGGTTTTTTGCTTATGCCAGAGGAAGCTTGAAGGTTCTCTTAAGACGAAGTCAGCCGAATCTCTAAATCAAATTATTGATGAACTTATCAATAGTTGGAAATATTGGGTGCAAATCAATGACCACAGATTCAATCTGAAAAATGTGGGAATGGTAAGTTGGTATTTTGGTAGTTATGCCTTTATATGTAATAGTTAATTTGTGATATTAAATAGTTAAGTTTTTATATATTTTAGTTTGATTTTTCTTACTTTTTTCCCTTGATTCATTTGCAGTTTTTCTTTCCCATTATTTACCAAACCTCTCTCTGTTGATTGTCAACATAAATCAGAGAAGTCTTGTCTATGTTGACAACATAATTTGGAGTAAGAAGATTCATGATGATTATATGGCAATGGTGTCATTGCTTATTGAAGAATTTGCACAGTTTCTACTAGAGATTGGCCATGCGGCTGCTGCTGATTGCTTAAATTTTGAAATGTCAATTCTGGACTTTGCTGGGAGATCAGATAACCCTGATCATGTAGATTGCGGAATTTTTTTGATGACAGCAATGCAGTACTTTAATGGAAAAAATATTCCCATGGACCTTTCCTATGTAAGTCTACTTCAGTTAAGATTTTCAAGCAATTAGTTTATCTTTTCTAGTTTCAATAGTTTCAAATTAAGTATTTCATGAATTAGGTAACCTTTTTTCTTCAATTAGTTAACTTATTATTTCAAATAGTTAACCTTTTTTCAGTTAGTTTACTTTTTACATTAATTAGTTTACCTTTTGCATCCATTAAGCTTTTAACAATAATTAGTTAACTTTTTCCATCTATTAGGTAACTTGTCCCATCAATTAGTTATCTTTTTCATCAATTAGTTATTGTTTTAACTTTTTAACAACTTTTTCTATCAAGTAGTTAATCAATTTAGGTAACTTTTTACTGCAATTAGTTAACTTTTTACTACAATTAGTTAACTTTTTACAGCAATTAGTTAACTTTTTACAGCAATTAGTTAACTTTTTACAACAATTAGTTAACTTTTTACTGCAATTAGTTAACTTTTTATAGCAATTAGTTAACTTTTAACAGCAATTAGTTAACTTTTTACTGCAATAAGTTAACTTTTTACAGCAATTAGTTAACTTTTTACAGCAATTAGTTAACTTTTTACAGCAATTAGTTAACTTTTTACTGCAATTAGTTTACTTTTTATAGCAATTAGTTAACTTTTAACAGCAATTAGTTAACTTTTAAATTTATTAGTGAACTTTTTACAGCAACTAGTTAACTTTTTTAATCTATTAACAAACCTATTTTTTGTTTCATACAATCAGTATTTAGTACACATACATTATCTTATATTATGTTTTTATTTCTGCGCGGTACAAGGACAATGTTACGGGCTAAGATTTGTTCAACCTTAGTCCTTTCTGATATGAATGAAATTCGGGCTGATGTGCTGGAGGAAATGGAATAATTCAACATGATTAAAGTTAGTATTTTCCATGTTGTTCGTGATCGCCGAAAGAAAAAGAAAGAAGAAGAAGAAAGACAGAGAAAATAAGCAGAAGCAAAGAAGAAGCTAGAAGAAGAAGAGGCTGTAAAGTTGACACAGCAGGCTGATTTAAAAAAGGCTGAAACTACAAGGAAAAGGTTAGAAACAATTGCAAAAAGAAAAGCAACAGCCCAAGAGAAGCCAGAAGGAAATGACAATGCTCCTTTGAGAACATACAAGTCATCAAGGCGAATTGCCAAGAACAACGAACCAGTGGTAGCAGCTGAAGCAGTGCCAACAGTAGAAGCAGTGCCATTCTCTGATATGGATCAAAACAAAGCTAATGTTGCACCGAAACAAAAGAGACCAAAAGTTGTTCATCATAAGCCACCTTCCAATTAATCAGTAAACTTATCTATCAGGTTGTTTTTAGTTGTTATTTAGTAAACAATTTATATGTGAATATTTTTATTAACTGCTTTGTTTAGTTGATATATTTTGAGAATAGGTGCTTTAAAACAGAAATTTAATCTTTGAATATTTTGGGCAAGTAGCTCTTTTGGTATATATATATTTAGTAGGAGCTTATTTTGAATTATTTACTTGATATATTTCATAAGTATTAAATTCAATTAGTTAAATATCAAATTCAATTAGTTAACTAATTGATGGAAAAGGTTAACTTATAGATTGTAAAGGTTAACTAATTGATGCAAAAAGTTAACTACTTTTAGGTTAACAATATTAGTTAAACATAATCATCCTGCATATTGTGACATCAAGAATAATTATAGTAACTTAACTTTTGAAAATAAAATCAATTTGTTAACTTATTAAGGGAACAAGTTAACTAATTGATGGTACAAGTTAACTAATTGATGAAAAAAGTTAACTAATTGTACAACAAACTAACTGAAGTGAATACAAAACTAGGTACCTTAATAGAATAACTAATTCATGGAAAAGGCTAACTAATTCATAGAAAAAGTTCACTAATTGATAGAAAAAGTTAACTAATCGTACAACAAACTAACTGAAGTGAATACAAAACTAGGTACCTTAATAGAATAACTAATTCATGGAAAAGGGTAACTAATTGATAGAAAAAGTTCACTAATTGATAGAAAAAGTTAACTAATTGATAGCAAAAGTTAACTAATAATACTATAAACTAATTGAGGGAACAAGTTAACTAATTGATGGAAAAATTTAACTAATTGATGAAAAAGTTAACTAATTGAGGGAACAAGTTAATTAATAGATGGTACAAGTTAACTTATTGATGATAAAAGTTAACTAATTTTTAGAAAAAGGTAACTAATTAATGATAAAAGTTAACTAATTTTTACAAAAAGGTAACTATTTGAGGGAAAACGTTAACTAATTGAGGGAGCTTATTTTGAATTATTTACTTGGTATATTTCATAAGTCAGTCAATCTAATTCAATATATTAGTTAAGCATTAAATTCAATTAGTGAAATATCAAATTCAATTAGTTAAAACTTATTAATGAAAATAGTTAACTAATTGAAAGTTAACTATTTGGTGGAAAAGGTTAACTAATTGATGGTAAAGGTTAACTAAAGAGTGGTAAATTCAACTAATTGATGCAAAAAGTTAACTAATTTTAGGTTAACAATATTAGTTAAACATAGTCATCCTGCATATTGTGATGTCAACAATAATTACAGTAACTTGACTTTTGAAAATGAAATCAATTAGTTAACTAATTGAGGGAACAAGATAACTAATTGATGAAAAAAGTTAACTAATTGAGGGAACAAGTTAAATAATTTTTATAGAAAGGTAACTAATTGATGGAAAAAGTTAACTAATTGATAGAAAAAGTTAACTAATTGCTGAAAAAAGTTAACTAATTGATGGAAAAGGTTAACTAATGCATTGTGTAAGGTTAACAATATTAAATAATTGAGGGAAGAAGTTAACTAATTGCTATAAAAAGTTAACTAATTGCTGTAAAAAGTTAACTAATTGTAGTAAAAAGTTAACTAATTGCAGTAAAAAGTTACCTAAATTGATTAACTACTTGATAGAAAAAGTTGATAAAAAGTTAAAACAATAACTAATTGATGAAAAAGATAACTAATTGATGGGACAAATTAACTAATAGATGGAAAAAGTTAACTAATTATTGTTAAAAGCTTAATGGATGCAAAAGGTAAACTAATTAATTGCTGAAAAAAAGTTAACTAATTGATTGAAAAGGTTAACTAATGTATTGTAAGGTTAACAATATTAAATAATTGAGGGAAGAAGTTAACTAATTGAGGGAACAAGTTAACTAATTGCTGGTACAAGTTAACTAATTTGATAAACACTAAATTCAATCCAATGTCACTAAAAAAGTTGTTCTTTTGGTGTAAAAGTTCCAAATTCTGTAGGTGCTGTTGACGATGTCCTTATCTCAAAGAATCCTTTTTTTCTTTTACTTCTTCCTTTTGTCTTCACTAGTGGTGGATTTTCAACTATTATTTGTGGTGCATTTGATGATGATGATGATGTAGACGGTGCTATGTTGATTGTGGTTTGTTGTGCTTCAACATCGTCTTGTGCCTTTTGTGCTGCCTCCTTTTCTGCTGCTTTTTCTTTTTCTAGAACCTTATTTATGCTTTCGTTAGCATGAGCATTAGCCTCTTTAAGCACCTATTAGTTAAGATTTAAAGCAAACTAGTTAGACTCTTGAAGTATTTAGTATTTATTGTTATGTATTAGTTAAATAATAGTTATTAAAAACCTTTTTAGCTGCATCACTCCCTTGACATTTAATAACCAAGTTGTACAAATTTCTTGCCATCTCATAACGCCATGGAGTAATTTTTCTCTTTTCTGTTCTATTATCTTCTCTATGTTCCATTCTCTTCCATACTTCACTTTTTGCAAACTTTGTCCACCTTTTTGAAATGTATTGCTCTGGAATGTTGACAATAGAATGTATATGTAGAACTCGTATTGCATGGAAACATAGCCATCCTGCATATTGTGACATCCAAATATTAACTAATTGATGAAAAAAGTTAACTAATTGATAGTAAAAGTTCACTAATTGTTAGAAAAAGTTAACTAATTGATGAATAAAGTTAACTAATTGTACAACAAACTAACTGAAGTGAATACAAAACTAGGTACCTTAATAGTATAACTAATTCATGGAAAAGGCTAACTAATAGATAGAAAAAGTTCACTAATTGATAGAAAAAGTTAACTAAGTGATGAAAAAATTAATTAGTAGATGGTACAAGTAAACTAATTGATGAATAAAGTTAATTAATTGTACAACAAACTAACTGAAGTGAATACAAAACTAGGTACGTTAATAGTATAACTAATTCATGGAAAAGGCTAACTAATTGATAGTAAAATTTCACTAATTGTTAGAAAAAGTTAACTAATTGATGAAAAAATTAATTAATAGATGGTACAAGTAAACTAATTGATGAATAAAGTTAACTAATTGTACAACAAACTAACTGAAGTGAATACAAAACTAGGTAACTTAATAGTATAACTAATTCATGGAAAAAGCTAACTAATTGATAGAAAAAGTTCACTAATTGATAGAAAAAGTTCACTAATTGATAGTGTATGTAAAAATGCAATTAGTTAAGAGCATTAACTAACCTGATTCTTCGAAGTTCCTACAAGTGCATTTAATGGAATTTGTTGTTGGATCAAATGCTACATAATGGGCAGTATGTTCAGGCCAAGATTCATGTTGCACTTTGTAACCAAAGAAATTTCCATTGATGTAGTTGACATTTGAGATGCAACCCATTGCATACTTGAATTCTTTTTCAAAATCTCTAAACAATGTAAGTGTGTAAACATTTGCCGCATGTTTTATCATTCCGACCATTGGAAAATCAGATTTAGGCAAAGCATTTCCACAATCATATTCATTTTGATCTTCTTGATATCTCCAACGATCCACTGTTGCTCCAAAAATGTGAAAGAATTCTGTTAGTGAAGTTGATTTGTTCCCTTTAAATCCAATAGCATTGTTAGTGCTCTCACTCCTGTGTAACAAGATTGAATTAGTTAAACATTTTATTTAATTAGTTAAGCAGGTACATGAATTAGTTAAGCAAACAAAGGAACTAGTTAAGAAGGTGAAACATTTAGTTAAACATTTTGTTTAATTAGTTAATCTTTCTGATTAATTAGTTAAGCAGGCAAAGGAATTAGTTAAGTAGATGAAACAATTAGTTAAACACTGTGAAGTATTCAAAGCAATTAGTGAAGTATTCATAGTAATTAGTGAAGTATTCATAGCAATTAGTGAATTATTCTGAGCAATTAGTTTAGCATTAAAAAAATTAGTGGACTTCTTTTATTTAAGCATTTACCTTTCTGAAGACAATATTCCAGCTGAGAAAAAATCTTTGTTCAAAGCTGTACACCATTTTTCTTTTATTGTATAGAGATTTGTAAACCAATCATGATCTTGAAGGTTATACTTAGTAATCATGTCAAACCAAGTGGTTTCAAATTCTTCTTCATTGTAACAACGATATAAGCACTTCTTGAATGTGTCTTTGAATGTATTGTCAGCTTTTAAGTCTCCAAATCTTGACACAACATTCTTTTGTAAGTGCCATAAGCATAATCTATGTCTTGTATTAGGAAATACCTGCAATTTTTTTGATGAATGATGTATTAGTTAAGAATTTAAACTATATAGTTAAGTCAGAACAGAATTCTGTATTAGTTAGGAATCTGAAAATGATGCAAAAAGTTAACTAATTCATGCAAAAAGTTAACTAAATCATGCAAAAAGGTAACTAATATATTATTAAAACAAAAGTTAACTAGTTCATGCAAAAACTTATCTAATTCATTGCAAAAGTTAACTAATTGATTCAAAAAGTTAACTAATGTATGTAATAGGATAACTAATTGATGGAAAAAGTAACTGATGAATGGATATCAATTTAGTTAAACTTTTCAACTCATTAATTTTCCCTTTTCTTCATCAATTTTTCTTTGTGATCTGGAAATGATGCAAAACGTTAACTAATTGTTGTAAAAAGTTAACTAATATATGCAAAAAGTTAACTAATATATGCAAAAAGTTAACTATTTGTTGTAAAAGTTAAATAACTAATATATTATTAAAATAAAAGTTACCTAATTCATGCAAAAACGTAACTAATTGATTGAAAAAGTTTAACTAATTGATGAAAAAGTTAATTTATGGTTTTAGGAAGTAAGTAATTGAGGTAAAAAGTAAACTAATTGATGCAAAACATTAACTAAATGTTTTAAAAAGTTAACTAATGCATGGAAAAGGTTAACTAATTTATGAAAAAAGTTAAGTAATTGATGGAAAAAGGTAAGTAACTGTTTTATCTAGTTTATTATTAAAACAAAATTATTTAAACGCTTAAGTAATTAATGTCAAAGCCTAACTAAATATATTTAATGGTTAACTAATTACTTGTATTTTGTTTTGTACCTTTCAAAGTTTTGCAGTGACTCTCTTGTTAAGGCATGATTGTGTTCTATAACATGATGAAAGACTATAAACTTTCCATCCTTTTGTAACTTCAATCGTATAGATGCGTTGCACCCTGTTCTAGTAAGGTTTTGCTGCCTTGCGTTCTTTGACTGCTCTTTCTGTTTGCTCTCACTTGATACAATTGCTTCTTCTTTCTTTGTGTTCTTTGTGTTTTCCTTTCTCTTTCCTTCCTTTGAACAACAAAAGTATCTTTCCTTTATCTCTCCCGTTTTTTGATCTCTCCTTAATGTGTTTTTTCTTATTGAAAATCAAGAAGTATTGAATGTTTGTCATAAAGTTCATGTAGTTCATCTACAGTGCCAGTATATCCAATCAAAGGTCCTCTAATATCATCCTCTGTTAAATCGTTCCAAATATCTTTTGAACCTGTAAAATGAACAAAAGTAATAATTAACAAAAGAAACTAATTAGTTACATAATTCAGGAAATTAGTTAACCAATTGAACTAATTGAGAGAACAAGTTAACTAATTGATGATAAAAGTTAACTAATTAAGGGAACAACTTAACTAATTGATGGTACAAGTTAACTAATTAAGGGAACAACTTAACTAATTGATGGTACAAGTTAACTAATTGATGATAAAAGTTAACTAATTGATGATAAAAGTTAACTAATTGCTTCAAAAAGTTAACTATTTGGTGGAAAAGGTTAACTAGTTGCTTCAAAAAGTTAACTATTTGGTGGAAAAGGTTACCTAAATGATGGTAATGCTTAACTTAGTGAAAAATGAAATTTGAAAAGTAGCTTTAAAAAAAATTAGTTTAGTATTGATATTAATTAGTTAAGTTCTTAAAGAAATCAGTGATTTATTTAAATTAAAAGTTCCTTTATATATTATTTAGTTTATTATCCAATTAGTTAACTATTTTTACCAGTTAGTGATTCTTTCAAAGCAATTAGTTAACCAATTTGTTTAGTTTTTTAGCCGCTTAGTTAATTATCTTCATTAAATTAATTTTAAAACCTGAAAAATAAGCTGATGTTGTTTCTCCTGTTGTTGCAGAACTTGTTTCAGATGTGTTTTCCTTTGTTCCAGAACTTGTTTCAGTAGTTACTTGCTGCAATGTTGTAAAAGCCCTTTGATTAGGGTTATCAAATTGCGCAGAAGGTTGAAATCGAGAAGGAGGATGAAGATCGCTTTGATAATGGTTATCAAAACGGGCAGGAGGTTGAAATCGAGGAGGAGGATGAAGGTCGCTTTGGTTAGGGTTATCAAATCGCGCAGGAGGTTGAAAACGAGGAGGAGGATGACGGTCGCGAGGTTGAAAAATCGGTGGTGGTAGAAATCGAGGATGTTGAAGGTGGCGAGGTTGAAAATTCGGTGGTGTTACAAATCGAGGAGAATGTTGAAGGTGGCGAGGTTGAAAACTCGGTGGTTGAAATTGTGGCGGAAACATCTGTGTTGGTTGTTGAAATTGTGGCGGAAATAATGGTGGTGGTGGTTGAAAGCCGTCGGCCATGTCTGATCTGAAAGTTGTCGGCGGTGATTGTGGCGGAAATATCGGTATTGGTGGTTGAAATTGTTCATAGCCGCCGTCGCCCATGTCGGATCTGAAATTTGTTGGCGGCGATTGCGGCGGAGCAAGCTGAATAATTTCGCGAAATTAGATTAGGGTTTGAGAAAGGATGTCGCTGTTGTGAAGAAGGAAGGAGGAAGGAGGAAGGAGGAAGGAGGAAGAGAGAGAAAGAAAACGCGCTGTTTCGTATTTATGTGGCGCGTGAAGCCCACGCGCGCGTGGGAGTCAGCGGACTGACAGACGCGTGGCCGTCAGGCCGCCTGACAGAAAACGCGCTGTATTAATTATTATGCATAATCGCGCTTATTCTTTGAAGATGTTTGTCTACAGTATCAGAGTTGTATTAATAATGTGTTGTTCGACTATGGCTTTCATTGTGTTATTAAAGTTGCTACTGTAACATAGCAATCTCATGCTTTTCATTATATTGCTTTATAGTTTATATAGGTAATTAGTATACTTTGACTATGAAGGATGAGTATAGAGTACATATATTGAGGATTATATCGTATTGTATTTTGTGAGTGATCAAAAGTTGTGTTTGGGTATTAGTGAAGTTGCTTAAAAGAGATTGTAGTGAACAACCTGATCACAATTATATTTGGGAACTTTTGTGCCATTAAGAAGTATATTAGTTAACCCTAAATAGGTATCGATTATATTGAGCAGATTAAATTGTTATATTCTTGGTTTGAGGCTCAATGTTATAGACCTTAGTCCTTGGCATGTTGGTAAGGAGGTGATAACCATTAGTAGAGGAGCAAGATACAATCTTTATTATTTTTCTTTATATCCCCAAAAGTGGGATTTGGTCCAAAAGTGGCTTTGACTCATAGAGTCTTTCTTAGTAGCTATTGAGAGTTTCAAGTTTTTATAATTGTTGGTTTATTTATTCGAATTACCTATGTCCAAGGCTAGGTGTAGAACAAAGAGCAAGGCACGTATATGTTGGTTTAAGTAAGTTTAGTAGAGGAAAGGATCATATCAATACATTTGAGGTCTAGTCGAAGAGAATACCTATAGAGTATTGAGTTAATGATATCTTTGGGATGATTTGTGTGATGTAGTCTCGTACTACATTATTTAAGTGAGCAACTATTACTATATATTGTTATATTACAAGTGATTACTCAGCTTTTTGCTGACGTGTGTTTATTTGCTATGTGTGTTTGCGGCATGTCTTTTTCTTATGGTGGCCCTGCGACGATCCTTTTGGAATTTGTCCTCTATGGTGAGCAGTCAAGATGATTGTAGCAGATTGATCGTGAAGGACTGCCTTTAGAAGTTAAAGGAGCTCAAGTGTTACCGTTTAGTCTTTTATAACAGTTGTACGGTTGTAAATAGATCACCTAGTAATTGAGTTGTAATAGTTTGAGTTTTGTAAGCCTTAGCACTTGACAATGTGGTCAAGTGTGGCGGTGATACCTCCGATTTAGGTGTAAGCTTCCGCAATTTATTATAAAGTCTTTTATATTCTTATTTATTTAAAGTTAGTAAATCGGGGGTGTTACACTTCATGTGGTGGCATGTTCAAATCAAAAATAAATGGAACTGTCTGATCTGATATACCTGATGTGTGAGTTTGCTGTTGTCCCACTTCAAATTCATGTGGTACTTCTTGTGGAACTTCTTTAAGATCTGACAGTGGTTGGTACTGCTCAAAATCCCCAAATTCATGAGCATTTACTTCATCTTCAGCGTGTTGTACCACAACAGCAGGTTCATCATCCTCCGAGTCACATTTCGTGTTTGTGCCGTCTCCTTCATCATCAGAAAAATCGAGTAAGTCATCCTCTTCTTGATCTTAAGCCATTAATGTCCCCTGTTTTTTTTTTTTTAACTCTAGTGAATTGAGGCTGAAAATCTTATGTTAAAGTAGAGCAAATTTTTTTATACTCTTGGTGGGAAGCATTTATGAGGGAAAATTGTGGGAAAATGACCCTATTTATAAAGGGTTTCAACTTCCCTTTTTAGGGTAAAAGCTTGGAGGAAAAAGTTGGAGGGAAAAATTCCACCCCAAACTTTATGTTTTTAGAAAGTTTGGAGAGAATTCTGTTTTTTGGAACAAAATCGTGTAAAAATGCAAAGTTAATCCCCACTTGCATGTGACTTGGTCCCCACTTGTATCAGATTTTCTGATTCATGAATAAATAAATAAAATATCTCCCCTTTCCACTATTTATTTATTATTTTCTCTCTCCTTCTTTTATTCTAATCTCTTACACACAATCATTTCTCTTACACCCAATCAATACACTTATACTTTCCATCAAAAAAAAAATCAATACACTTACACCCATACAAACTAAAATTCCAGTTTTCTTAAAAACCACCCAAAATTCACACGGGAACAACTTAAAGGAACGGAGGGAGTAGAACTTTGTTTTCTCATTGAGTAATGCCACGGATTTTCTAATCGTGTTTTACCTAAATGCATTAAGCAATTGTCTCTCAAACACAAATAATTGATGTTGGAGAAGAAATGAAAAATCATACACTGTATTCAGAATCTTGTCAGCTTAACAATTTCTATTTACACAATAATAAACTCTTAGGAACTAATCTTGGTGTTATACATAAGACCGTACACCATATGCAATTTTTTGTATTATTCATAAAAAAAATAAATTAAAACAGAAATGCAGTTCATTCCCCAATTTTCATGTAAGACATTAAAACCCTAATAAAATGCACAGTATATATAAACATTTATTTAATGGATGAGCTTCCTTTTTCTGCTGCTGATGTTCGTCTCATTATACAATAACACACAAAGATGGTGTTAGCAATACTTTACTTCCACTGTGATGCCTAAATTGATAACTACTATAGATGTACGTGATATATTGGGGACTTGTAGACCATTCAATTGTACTATTTCGAGTTAAGAAAGTCCCTAACTATATATTGTGTATTTTGCGTGGTGTAACTACATACTCCATCCGTTTCATAATGATATTCCAATTCAGATTTTTAACATTATTCATAATTGTAGAGAGAATCTTCTAAATTCTCCCTACTATATAAGAAGAAACGTATTCATGTTGATTCTATTTAGATTCATACTTTAAGATCAGAATATGTCAAAATTTTATATGGAGTACTCCATAATTATTAATATTTTGTTACTAGATATAAGAATAATATAAAATGAGCAGTGACAACAATGAAAAATAGAAAGTGGAACATTATTATGGGACGGAGGAAGAACGTACTATACACTACGTACCTTTGAATCAATTGAAGTGTTCCTTAAAGTCTTAAACTGAGTTAGATTATGCTTAATTATGCACCCATATGCCCAATATAAAATTTTGGATTCAAAATTAATGTTTAAGTTTTTAATTTGAAAACAAATTCAAATAGGGGATTTGATTCTTAAGTTTAGCCTTAGCTTAATTGGTAAATTTTATTTGGTAGAGTTGTTGATTTGTGTAAGTTTAACTACTATATATATTTAGTGATTAGGTCGGTCAATTTCATTCTTTCGTTTTGATTGATGTTTTAATTGGAACAACTTTACGTACACACGTACTTTACTTTTAAGATTTATGGTCATTAATTATTAGTTAATTGATCAGTTACTTTAATTGTTATAATATCGGGCCGGGTTAGGCCGATTATTAATAATATTGGGCCGCGTTAGGGCGAGATTGATCATAATCGAGTCATGTATGTAAAATATCTTTGATTGCTTAATTCCAAATTGAATTGGACATTTAAGGGTGTCTATAGTCACAACTAGACCTGGTTATTGGACAGGGTAGTCCAATGGATATAGGCCGGGTTAGGGTCAAGTTAATAGGGCTTTTATTGGGCAGGGCTCTTATTGGACAGGACCTCGATTGAACAGGGTCATTATAGAGTCAAACTTATACTACAATTATTTTGAAAATTAAAATAGTAATGATACAAAAAGTTACGTGTACGTATAGCTTCGTATTTACTTGTACTTGCACATGACTCTTTTGTTTTTCATTTTTTCATTGCTCGTTTATTGATCCGCCCACTAATGACCCGCTATTGACCCGTGACCCGCTTTTGACCCGCCCATCATTGACCCGCTAAAAATGACCCATTCAATACCCGACCCTCTTTTGACCCGCACCGACCCTGACCCGTCCCGCCCCGCCCCGCCCGATAACCAGGTCTAGTGACAACTCACAAGTACGTGGGTTGTTGAGAAGAAATAAATAGGAAATTAAATTAGTATATACTACGTAGAAATTTAGGCAAAAAACCCCACCTCAACAGGTTTCACTTCTTAGCTAGGTCATCAAAACCATGCACATATTTGGTGTTGCCCATTGAATGTGCTGAAGGGGATGGATGATGAAGCTGGTTCACCTCTCTAGCCAACCACGTATCGACACGTTCAATTACTAACAGTAGTTTTGTACGTTTTAAACATTAATAATGTAATTTGGTTATATAAAGTGCACAAATTGATAGAAGCAGTTTGCCTTGTAGTAACAGCATTCGGTTTCTGCAGTAGCAAGAGGGTTATGGCGTCTACACCCGGTATTCTAACACATTGGCCATGGGAGCCTCTTGGAAGCTTTAAGGTTCCTTCTCTATCTCTAGCTATGTATTTAATACAAGAGCTCTTAAATCTTAATTATTATGGTACGTAACCTAGTCTATATTATTAAGCATACTTGGTAATTAATATCAAGTACGCGCTCCCGACCTCTTCTAGCTAGGGTGAGTCCTACTAAGAGCCTGAGACACTTACCATGATGTTAATATATAAACCTCAAATTTTTATGGATACTAATTAATAATGTTTTGGTGCATGGATGATTTGCGCGATGTATGTCATTACATACTACTACAAGATTAAAGATTAAAGATTAAAGATTAAAGATTAAAGATTAAAGATTATAGAATGATTGATGATCACATATATTGTAAGTTGGATTAAGGTTAGTAAAGGTGATAATTAAAAGTGGCTAGACTTTCTATATATGGACTACAGGAGTAGACTTCATCCCACTTTTTGAAAATTAAAATAACAAATTCCCTAATTATATTTATCATTACTGTTGTTTTATGATACTCTGTAGCTAGTAGTAGTCGTTAATTTATGTTTTGATTGTTTGGTATATTTTGTTTATCACAAATTCTTATTTACAATGGTTGTACAATAAATATTGTACACCAAAGTAAAAGTTAACTCAAAAGGTTTAAAAGTTAAACTTATATAGGTAAAAGTTATTCATTTTTTAATGATAAATTTTTTCATTTTAATAAAAATTGTTTCTTCAAAATCACTAATAATGTATAAAATTAATCATTTAACCTTTTTAAAATGCTTATCTATCAACGTTTTTTTTACTAATATAAAAGTTAATCAAAACTAGATTAAAGTTACAAAAAAATAGGTAAAAGTTATCTTGGTGTACAATAAATTTATTGTACACCTAGTGCGCACAAGACCTTTTGTTTGTTTATTGATTGCTTGGACTAATGATGGGTTTTGTAAGAAATTGTGTTATCAATGGAATATGGGTTTTATTTAGGCAACTTCTGGAAATTGGGGTTATGATATGATTTGTGAGAGCTATTGTGGGGGGAGGTACGTGGAAGGCTTAATACTTGATCAAATGTTTGAACTTCTGTCATGCCCAAAAAGTAATGAATTTATAATATTATGGAACTAAAACCTCTACAATATCTCTACATCTATGTGTTCCGTTCTGGTATGACTCACACTAGCCATTGTACTTCAGATACGTAAATCAGATGAATTTTTTTCCCAAACATTTTAAAGAATATAGCTAGATAGTGAGTTATCCTAGTTGTTAAATGAGATGAATTATTTTAAAGAATATATCACATATGTATTATTTGATCGATAGGAAATTATTTCTTGATAATTAAGTTATTCATAATTAACAAATATATAGGTCCGTTTTAGTTGCATTAACTTGTACATTCTTTTGCCTGCTTCAACTTCGACACATGATAAGATGACCAACGCGCTCATATTTTTTTAATAAAATTATCTTAATTTTAAATTAACAAAAAAATTCTCTTGATTATAGAATAATTAGTGCTCTAATTATATTTTCGAAAACACACGAAAATTTGAGAGATCACAGAGAGGGAAATTTTTGTTGGTTTTTAGATGTTATATATTCTGGGTGAACTAGCTAGGTGGAATTAATTTAGTTTTTATTGTACGAAATGGACGTTTAATTATCGATAATATATACATATATTTTTGACGGGATTTTATATATTATCGATGATGATTCATGCCCCTCACTGCTTTGATTGCTTCAGAAAAACTGTTTTTCTTGAATAAAATTAAAGGAGGTTAAATTAGAATTACTGGTCCTTCAATTTTGAATGCTGACAAAAATGAAACAAAATGCATGTGCATGTATGATCAATTTAACATGAACTGCAAACCTAATTAATAAGGAAAGTAATGAGAATTGCTAAAAAGGGAAAGGTTGCCACATCTTAGGTTTTCTTCTTATGATGGACTGCAGGTCCTATTTCGGATGTATTAATGCATTTACGAATTGTAGACCCCACTCGTACGTTTCAAATCAAACAAAAGTAATTTTTTTTTTTTTTGAAATAAAATTAATTCATTAATAAAAAGTCATACGACATCTACAAAAGAAATCTGAATCTATCAAATACATAACAAATCGAATCAAATAAAACTCGTTTTCTGCAAAATTACGATCCTCGCGCATCGAACATCTTGTATACCCTCTAACACATCGTTGTTTGATACAACCTTCAACGAGGGGGTCTTTTGATCTGTTGTAATTTTGATATTGAATTAAATCAGATTCAATTGATTGTAGATGTAGAACTGATATCTGCTGCGACACCGCACAAATCTTCATCGCTGAATCAATTTCTCCTGCGAAATTAAATAATATTCTCCCCCGTACACCAGAAATTTAGGATCCTCTAACCTAAGAAAATTCTCCCTAAAAGGAGAAGAAAAACCCTCTTTCGAGGGAGAACAATTCCTCACACAAGGAGGAAGTATTATTAAAACCCTAAAACTCAAACAAAATTAGAAAGAGAACAACAAAATAAAAAGATCGGGGCTTTCCACCGATAAAATCGATGGAAGCCCCTTCAAAATTCACTAATAGAGGCTAGGGTTTGAGAGAGGGAGAGGAGGGAGAGGAGGGAGAGAGAGAACGTATTGATACATTGTTCATAAACAAAAGTAATCAATACAACAAAATATGAGTACATTTTTATCCCATTTGCACTTAACTTGATTTTTTTAAAAAAATAAAATTCGTGAAATTAAGATGAAGATAACAGATTAACTTGGCTTAGATAAACTTGAGTGGCTGAAAGTACTACTACATAGTACTAGTATCATTAATTCATTCACAATTACGGAGTACTACTTCTCAACTAACTTGGTAAAGGATCAAATACCATGTTATCCTATGCCTTTCACAACTAAAGTTTCCATTTTAATAAAACAAACGAATTGAGCATTGAATTGCATATCATGTGCCCGCTGTTGAAATATGGAGTAGCGAAAAAAATCATATACTCCGTACCTAACATGTTAGGCACACAACACTTTGTAAAGTGTATAATATTGGCCAAACTACCCTAAAACATGTAAAATATGTTACGTTTTTATATTTTAGAGATCTTTTGTGACATAGATGGAATTGTTGTAATAATTGGGTTTTTAAGACAAAATATTAGAATAAGAATAAGAACGTGTTTAGAAAATAGTTGCCCACGTGGTAACTAAACCACTGTCTTGAAAACGAGATTCGGAGCAACCGAAGTGCATAATTGTATTCACCGATTCGTTCCCTACGGTTCACATTGTGACTTTTGGGTGATGAGATGGAGCCACATAAACTTATGCCCAAAAGAATAAGAAGGAAAAGATTTTAAGAGATATGAATAATCATGACTTAATCATATATGAACCAAAAGTCTTCCATCCAAAAAAAAAAAGAAAAGGGGAGAGGAAGAGATCAATATATATCTTGTATGTCACAAACTCATAAAATGAAGAATATATATAGGATTAGTGGAGGAGACAAAACAACCCAAAAAAAATCAAAAGACTCAAAGGAATCCGATGTTATTAATCAACCAATTAAGCTCATGATAATGAAGGGTTGATAACCCCCATAATCAAGTGAAATAATGAACCAACTTAATCACCATAATCAGAATGATAATTATCCATAAACCATAATTAAAAGGTGGTTACAAAAGAGGAATCCAAAGAGATAATAAAAAACCGGACAAAATCAAAGAAGCGTTCTCAAAACCGGTCAGGCGCGAGTTCAAACAAAAACCTTCATAAACTACTCCGTTCTTAAAATCGACCGATTTTCGATGCAAAAAAAAGCCTTTTTAACTCCGATTTTCCACTTGCGCTCGAAACCTGCCGGTTTTTAAAAACCCGGCAGATTTTCATCGCACTTTTCCATCTTTAAATTCCAACAGGAATTAGCTAGACATGATTTTTAAACAAGGTTAACGTTAAGGTCAAGATAAAAGGGCTCTTATTGTACATGGACAATATACAACTAGTCTACGTCTCTAATACTAATTTTGGCTAAAAGACCGAATCCCAGCCTGACCCGACCCTTTGATTAGATCTACCTAAAATGAACCCCATTGATCCATCCATAGCCCAAAACAAGTTGGTTAATTATGGCATTGTCGAATAAGGATGTGTCCTTAGTTGAATCTGTTGTGTAGGTCCGTCGAAATCAAACTTTACTGGGCCATAAAGAGGGCAACAAAATAGGTCAACACTTAATATAATCAAAGGAATAATTTTGATATTAATAGTTTAAAACAGTAATACATTTCTGCTCATAATATAACAATATGTGTGTTTGATGCAACTACGTACTAACTAGTGCATCTCATTTGTGTTTGTGTTTTGTGTTTGTGTTTTGTTTGAATGCAGTACATTATAGTGGCACCTTTTGTGGTTCACAGCATATACTTATTTGTAGTTGGAGCAGAGGAGAGGAATGTTACTTATCTGTTGGTAATGATCTTCATGCTATGGAGGATGCTTCACAACCAACTCTGGATCAGTTATTCTCGTTACCGAACAGCCAAAGGAAACAACCTCATCGTCGACAGGAGCATCGATTTTGAGCAAGTTGACAGGGAAAGGAACTGGTAATGCATCTACTAGCTAGAGTGTATAAGCTCTAGGCTTTGTTCATTATTGTTAATTGTTGTGACTTATAACAAATTAATTAAATACAGGGATGATCAGATACTGCTAATGGGGGTCTTATTTTATGCTGCCTATTGGGGATTAGATGCTGTTAAAGAGATGCCATTCTGGAGAACAGATGGTCTTATTCATACTTTGTTGCTTCACATTGGTCCTGTGGAGTTTCTCTACTACTGGTTCCATCGCTCTCTCCACCATCACTTCCTCTATTCTCGCTACCACTCTCATCACCATTCTTCCATTGTGACCGAACCCATTACATGTAAGTCATCAAACAATTATATATCAAACAGCTGATCATTTGTTTTATCTTATTTTATGGTTAATTGTTGTGTGCAGCGGTCATTCATCCATTTGCTGAACACATTGTGTACTTCATTCTCTTTGCCATACCAATGTTATCAACTGTTTTACTCACTAAAACCGGCTCTGTAGTTTCCGTGTCCATCTATGTCACTTACATTGATTTAATGAACAACATGGGTCACTGCAATTTCGAGGTCATTCCTAAATGGATGTTTACCATATTTCCTCCGCTCAAGTATCTCATGTACACTCCATCGTAAGTATTACTGAAAATCACTATGTTTAGACATTCTAGTTGTCACATTACTAGTTTAAATAATTTACACTATTAACATGACAATTCTGTATCATTGTTTATTCTGTTGTGAAAGGTTTCACTCTCTGCATCACACTCAGTTTAGGACAAACTACTCACTGTTCATGCCATTCTATGACTACATCTATGGAACTATGGACAATTCAACAGATACCCTATATGAAACTTCTCTTAAGAAGTTAGAAGATGTGCCAGAAGTTGTTCATCTTACTCATCTGACAACACCACAATCAGTCTACCATCTCAGGTTAGGATTTGCCGGTCTTGCCTCAAATCCCCTGACCTCTAAGTGGTATCTGTGGCTCATGTGGCCTCTCACACTATGGTCCATGATATCCGCATGGATATATGGTCGGACATTCATCACCGAAAGAAATACCTTCAAAAAGATCAAGGCGCAGTCATGGGCTGTACCACGATACAGGATACATGTAAGTAGTTTTTCATGCATGTATTCATTTTTTATACTTGATCATAAGATGAAAAAGCTGATATTTCTTGCATTTGTTGGTATGTAGTATCTCTTACAATGGCAGCGAGAGGCTATAAACAAGTTGATAGAAGAAGCCATACTAGAGGCAGAGGATAAAGGAATCAAAGTAGTCAGCCTTGGACTTCTAAATCAGGCAAGTAATACCTAAGTCATGATTCCTTTTGCTAATGGAACAAACTAACTTTCTGTCTTCTGATGACTGTTCTTTCAGGGGGAGTATTTCAATAGAAACGGGGAGATTTACTTGGAAAAGCACCCTAAGCTGAAAGTGAAAGTGGTAGATGGTAGCAGCTTAGCTGTCGCAGTGGTGCTTAATAGTATCCCAGTGGGAACTTCTCAAGTTCTGTTTAGGGGTCGGTTCTCTAAGGTGGCTTATTCCATTGTCTCCGCCCTATGTCACAAGGGCATCCAGGTAACAACAATGCTATGATGGAATTTAAGTGAAAATATACATGATTTACTAACCTATGGTTTTCGTATCATGTTCAGGTTACTACCATAAACAAGGTTGAATATGAGAAGCTTAAAAAGGCTCTTACAACAGAAGATAGCACCAATCTGAGTATTTCAGAAAAAGGCTACAATCAGAAGGTAGTTTTGATAGTTGATGAAATAAATATAGATAAACTACAATATTGCTGTATCCTATAGAGTCTTTTGCATATGAAATGATATTAGGCAGGAAACCAACCACTTCAACTCAATTCAATGTATTCTAAATTCTAATGTATAGAGCTAATTAAAGGGTTGAAGCAGGTATGGTTAGTAGGAGAAGATCTGACAGAATCCGAGCAGTCAATGGCACTGAAAGGAACAATAATAATTCCCTTGTCTCAATTCCCTCCTAAGAAAACAAGGAAAGACTGCATATATCTCAACACACCATCAATGTTGGCTCCTAAATCTTTTGGAAACTTGCATTCTTGTGAGGTTTGTTTCACGTACCTCCCTTTTGTTTAATTCAATTCTAAGTATAGATTTACAAACATTGTTGTTGGTTAATCTCGTGTAAGCAGAACTGGCTGCCAAGGAGGGTGATTAGCGCGTGGCGTGTGGCCGGTGTAGTGCATGCTTTAGAAGGATGGAATGTAGATGAATGTGGTGATAGGCTGTTTGATGTGGACAAAGTCTGGGAAGCTTCCCTTGAGCATGGATTTCGCCCTTCCTTAACCCCTGCTTAGCTAATTTACAATTTACAATTTACAATTTACAATTTAGTATTTAGTTGGTGATGAGATTTTATTGTTTTATGCTTATGAAATTAAGATGAACAAGCTTAGAAGGTCCGTTTCATGTCCTTCAGAACTCAACTTGGCAAGATTTGCTATGTATGTATCTTGTGTGTAAGAACTAAGAAGACCTTTGCTAATTGCTAGCGTATTTTAATTACTCACTAAGATGCGTTTATTGTTCCATAGTTTTGTCACCAACCTTGAATACCGCGGCTTAGTTGGTCGGACGCAAAACATTTTTAACTCAAAATGGTGTATCATGAAAAAAGTTTTACTAGTTTGGAAGTCGTACACGCACGGATGCTATTCCATTCATTTAGATATTAAACTTGAATTTTATTTTAAATATTTCTGTATATTTGATGCAATATTTATATATATGGATTACTAGATTTAAGCCCGTGCGATACACGACATTTTATTCATGTTGATCGAGATTTACATTTCATGATAAACTAAAACCGTGTCTCGTTATACTCAAACTTTATCTTATTACTAAATACGAAATATAATATTATTCTAAACTATGATTGTTTTTTTAATTAAAATTTTCATTCCGTCAAAATAATCAAATAAAAATTGTTTTAATTGTATTAAATATTGAACTTATAACTTAAGGGTATATCTTATCTCAAACTTATGTTTATATCTTAGCCAAAAGTATATTTATTAAGTTGAAATTTTATCTCATTGTTTTAAACATATATCTTAGAACTGATTAAAAAAATTACATTCAATACCTTCTAAAGAGTTTTATTTAAAATTATAATTTGAGCTTCATCTAATGATCTAACAAAATAAAAAAAATCACAAATTTTAGAATAGTTTAGCTAAATTAAGTACTCCGTATAAACTTATTATCTCATGCGGTCTATAAAGAACAATACTCTGGATTTCTTTTTATTCAATTTTCATATAGTTATTCAATTATGTACAAATCTACAATTAATATAATGTAAATTTTATGTTAACTATAGCAGTACTTCAAGTTTTCCATAATCAGACTTAAAGTCTACCAACTACTCCAAGTAATGATGCGTTCTATTCACCTGATTTCCACTTATTTTTCCTAAACTTATTAGAACTTACCAAAACTTATTTTAGTTATAAATTGTACTTGACCAACCCTTATTTTTTCTAAACTTATCTGAATATATTTTTAATGAAATAAGTGGAAATAAGGTGAACAGAACATGGCTAAATTTAAAGTCTACCATGTGGATATGTGCTTGATGGTGGTGATGCCTAATTCACTGTGAGGTAGATATTATGTGGGATATATAGTAGAGGTTTTGGTCATTGCTTAAGAACTCGTTATGATTCCCTTAATTTAGTGCCTAGCTGCAATAAATTGTTGGGAAATTCTCTTTGGTAGCAATCAACTCGTTATGAAGAATAGGTGAATAATTTCTACCAATATCTTGTAATTCAAGTATAATTTTACATAGGCAATGCCTAAATGTTCAATTTTTTGGTAAAATATGTTATTTGACATGTTTTAATTGCTCAATATATGTAAATATATGTTCAAAGTAATAACATATTAATGCAATAACTAAGTTCATTTTAGAATTAGTAAATACCCATTTCACAATCAGTGGATAAATGTTCATTTCTTAATTGGTTGAATAAATGAGGATTGCCAAATAATTAGATAAAATATCATATTCGAATGAGTAGATAAATATTCATTTCCAAATAAATAAATAAATAAATATTCATTTCCGAAATAGTAAATGTTCATTTCCAAATAAATAAATAAATGTTCATTTCCGAGTAAATGTTCATTTTTGATGGGGGTACGGCCAGCTCTGACTGTACACGGATACAACCAAAAATTTGCAGAGGTTTATTATGGGCGGTGAAGCCCAATCCTATCGTAATAATATTCCATCTTCCATCGCCCAAGTGCCTAGTACAAGTGTACATCGTACTCTTAGAATTTTCAAAACATTGTGAGAAGCAGGGATGACAAATCGACGAGGGTCGGATTTGGAACGGGTGGAGCTTCACCCACATCCACCCGTTTATCAATTCTTTTCACTTAATCTATCCGTCATTCGCTTAACCTATCACCCGCATCCATTCATCCGTCATTCGTGGATGAAACGGATTAATGTTTTATTTAAAGAAAAATTACATCAACTCTAACATATAGTCATTTTGATCAATAAAAAATTATTTTGTATAAAAAAATAACAACAAATTATTTGGAAAAAGATTGCAATAAGAATTAAAAATATTTTCTCGAATATATATTATATAATATTTTTATTAAAATTTGAGTGAAAAATATATTAATGGATGGATGGATGATAAATGGATGGAGCGATGGTCATCCGTATTCGACTCGACAAGTCACCTGCTTCATCAGTCACCCGCATCTCATTCTTTCAGTTTGGAATTCCATGCATTTAATAATTGCGAGTGGACCGGGTAAATGAATCTCCATTTGATATTGTCATTCCTAGTGAGAAGCCTAATATATACTCCCTCCGTTCCTTAATACTCTCTCCTTTTCTATAAATGACATACTTTTACTGATATTATATCATTTCTCTCACTTAACCATGGATCTACATATATTCATACTTTCTAAAAAAAAATAAAAAATTCAAATCACGCTCCACCCCTAAACCTTTATTTGACCCATTTCCCACTAACTATATTAAAAAAAAAAATACTCCCTCCGTTTGTATTTGTTCTGTATCTTTGGTCTTTTACACGTTTATTAACGACTAATTAATGTGCATTGAGATTCCTCTATTTTTTTATTTAAACAAGAAAAATTACGTTTATTTATAATGTTTTCACTCTTATCAAAATTCCGATATTGGAAAAATGAGAAAAATTTAATGTCCCAATAGAAAAGTGTAAGAGATTAAATGACCCAATGAATTTAATTGGTTAAAATAATCATTTGACAAAAAATTTGATAGAATATTAAAGCATTTATGTGATAATATAAAAGGAAATGTAAATAACATTTTGAGACACGCAAAAAGGAAAACATAAAGAACAAAAAGAAAAGGAGGGAGTACCTCACTATCAACTACTCTATCCATTTCTTTTTGTTCTTTACGTTTGGCTTTTTACACGTTTATTAACGACTAATTAATGTACGTGTATCTTTTTTATTAAACAAGACAAATTACGTTTATTTACAATGTTTTCACTTTTATCAAAATCCTGATAATGAAAAAATGAGAAAATTTCAATATCCCAATGAAAAAGTGTGAAAGATTAAATGACCCAATGAATTGGTTAAAATAATTATTGGTCACAAATTTTGATAGAATATTAAAGCATTTATGTGATAATATAAAAGAAAATATAAAGAACATTTTGAAACACCCAAAAAGGAAAACGTAAAGAACAAAAAGAAACAAAGAGAGTACCACCTAATATTTTTTTTGAGGAAAGAGTACCACCTAATAAATTACTAAGTTAAATAAATTAACTAAAATTATGTGTCGGTCAAACTGGAGAGAGTATTAAGAGACGGAGGGGGTGTTTCCTAAATAAGTACTCCCTCGATCTGTCCCATTTTGTTTGCCCCATTCTATTTTGAGTCGTCCCTTAAAAAGTTGCTCTAGTACCAAAAATGTTCATGGGACAACAACTAATTTTACTCTCACATAAGTTACATTTAGTCTCACTATTTTTGTCTCTTGTCAATTCCATCCACCTAACTCTTAATAAAGTATATTTTGAAACATGAGGCAAACAATTAGGGACGGAGGGAGTACTCCATACTTCGCAGGCTAGTAGGCAACTATTAGTCTTCTACAATAGGAGAATGATCCATATTCTCGATTTGTCGTGCAAATCATGTTGCTCTTGGCTTCTACCTCATCCATGAATCCATGCATGATCGATCAAAGTCATGTAGGGTGGCACTTTACTCATCACTCATGCATATATATGGACGTCCCAATGGTTTATCATCCACCTTAATTGCATTTCATATATCATGGTACGTAATCCCCTGTGTAGTTGCTGTGCCGTGAACTATTGGTGTATGTATATGCATGTTGTGACTTGTGACTTGTGAGTGTTGATTTCTAATTGTTTGTTAGCTTTCTTTGTCTCACTCTTACATGTCATGATTAGCTTTATCATTCCTAATTAATACTTCATTTTCATATTTCTATAAACCGTAATTATATATTAATATATTATCACTAGTATAATAACATTGAAAAACATTTCTTTGTACTAATCAAACGTCCCCATAAACTATTGAGATTTCAATAACATCGTATTAGATATTAGTCTTCAACTTGTGTGTGTAGGAGTATTCTCCCACATGGAAGAGAAATGATGTTTTGGTTGTTTTTAAATATACTCATGTCCCTCATATATTGAATATGAGATGGCATGTGTTATTGGGCCTAGTGGAGGATGGGCTTGGTTTGTTAGTATTAGGTTGGTAATATAGCTATATATTATTATAATTGCTGACTGCTGTACCCGGGTACAGCCAGCTCTGCCCCAAAAACGACGCGCTCATATTGTTTGTTCTTTCTTGTTGTACTGTTTGTTCTTTCATGTTGTTTTTTAAATTCATCATCAAATTTTCATAATTGTTGTATTTTTTGTTATTTTTTCTGGAATTTTATGTTCTTTTTTATATTTTTTGTTCTTTCTTGTTTATTTGTTTGTTTATAATAATCATATGGTTAATGTTCATAATTAAATTCTTCATTAATCTTTTATTCTTTCTTTTTGTATTGTTTGTTCTTTCTTGTTGTACTGTTTGTTATTTCTTGTTGTTTTTTAAATTCATTCATCAAACTTATTGTTGTATTGTTTGTTCTTTCATGCTGGCTTTAAAATTCATCATAAAATTGTTCATAATTGTTGTATTGTTTGTTCTTTTTTCTGGAATTTTATGTTCTTTTTTATATTGTTTGTTCTTTTTTGTTGAATTATTTGTTCTTTCTTGTTTATTTGTTTGTTCATAATAATTATTTGCTTTATTGTTTTTTCTTTCTTGTTGTATTGTTTGTTCTTTCATGTTGGCTTTAAAATTCATCATAAATTAAAATTGTTCATAATTGTTGTATTGTTTGTTCTTTTTTCTGAAATTTTATGTTCTTTTTTATATTGTTTGTTCTTTTTTGTTGAATTATTTGTTTGTTCACAATAAATATATGGTTAATGTTCATAATGAAATTGTTCACTTCATTGGTCTTTTATGTTTTTACAAGCGCCTATATTGTTTATTTCCAAATAAATAAATAAATGTTCATTTCCAAAATAGTAAATGTTCATTCCAAATAAATAAATAAATATTCTTTTCCGAAATAGTAAATGTTCATTTCCGAAATAGTAAATGCTCATTTTTGTAGTGTATTTCCAAATAAATAAATAAATGTTCATTTCCAAAATAGTAAATGTTCATTCCAAATAAATAAATAAACGTTCATTTTCGAAATAGTAAATGTTCATTTTTGTACCAGTATTTGTTCTTTCTTGTTGTATTGTTTGTTCTTTCATGTTGGCTTTAAAATTCATCATAAAATTGTTCATAATTGTTGTTTTGGTTGTTCTTTTTTCTGGAATTTTATGTTCTTTTTTATATTGTTTGTTCTTTTTTGTTGAATTCTTTGTTCTTTCTTGTTTATTTGTTTGTTCACAATAAATATATGGTTAATGTTCATAATGAAATTGTTCACTTCATTGGTCTTTTATGTTTTTACAAGCGCCTATATTGTTTATTTCCAAATAAATACATAAATGTTCATATCCAAAATAGTAAATGTTCATTCCAAATAAATAAATAAATGTTCATTTCCGAAATAGTAAATGCTCATTTTTGTAGTGTATTTCCAAATAAATAAATAAATGTTCATTTCCAAAATAGTAAATGTTCATTCCAAATAAATAAATAAATAAATGTTCATTTTCGAAATAGTAAATGTTCATTTTTGTACCAGTATATTAATGTTCATTTTAAACAACACAAAACGACATCGTTTTGGATGGGGGTACAGCCAGCTTTGGCTGTACCCGGGTATAGCCAAAAATTTGCGATATTATTAATCAAGACTTAGCACGCGCACGGTCCATTTAATGAGCTAGATTAGCTTTGAATCCCATCAGCAGATGCAGAATATTATCATTTTATCAATGTATAGATCGACAATATGCAAATATCAAGCCCAACTCATTTTATAGCGTATGCTCCTTCCACAACGCTCATAGTGAACTCAATTATGATTTGCATATTGGGATAATCACTTGTTATTTGATTGGATTATTTAGAGTATTTTGCTACTTATAAGGTAATTTTAAGTGTGTTTTGGCGTGAATGGAATACATTTTTTTTAGGGAAAATAAACCCATTCACGTCAAAGCACTCATAAAATTTCCCATAATAGAGTGATTGAAATATTTAAGTGGACGTTAGGTGCATTATAATATTATAGTGTACATAATAAGTTCATTATATATGCATGGACCTATATATGTCTAGCTAATGCTATTGAGGTTGGCATGAGTGGTTAAACAGTCCTCAACCAAGGTCTCGGGTTTGAGCCTGAGAATGGAAAAAACCTCAAATGAGAGGGATGATGTCCATCGAGGTATTCATGCAAACTCCCGCGGGATATTTCCACTCGCCAAAAGCGATGGGAACTTCTCGTAGTAGAACCCAAAAATAAGAAATATACATGTGTCTCGTTCCGTCTCACCCATTTTAAAAGTTTTGGTGTTGTTAGTTTTATTCCACATCTGTCGTCGTGTTGATTTCCCGACCACCCTTCATTTTCCGGGTAATATATCGATAACAATAAGAAGATGAAAGGAGGCGATTAGATAGTACCATAAATACAGATTATAGTAAAGAGAGTAATAATATAATATAACCTATTCACAGTATAACCGATTACATATACTTAGTTCGAGTCGGGTTTATCGGTTCGAATTAAAACGGGTTTATTTGGTTATCAGGTCAGATTGTGTCTGGTTGAAAAATTAACGATTCGGTTCGGTTTGGGTTGGTTGACAGGGTTCACATCGAATCGGGTTCATGTCGGTTCGGGTTAGTATCGACTCGGATACATATCGGGTCGGGGTATAATTGGGTCGGGTCATATTGGGTCAGGTTGTAACCGGGCTTAGTCGGGGTATATTGGGTCGGGTTATAATCAGGTCGGGCCATGTCGGGCCGGATTATAGTCGTGTCGGGCCAGGTCGGTTGGGGTTGGAGCACTTCGGGTTGTAAACGTGTTTAACTGGGTTATAACAGGTTCATTTCATATCGAACCGGGTTCATATCGGGTCGGGTTCATGGCTGGTCAGGTCAATTCGGATACAAATTATATACAATATCAGGTTATTACTAAAATCACAATTTTCAATACATTTATGTTATTATAAGGATGTCTTAATTAAGAGACAAGTGCGGTAACTAAACTTTAAAAGTGTTAAAATTTTAAGACCATTAGAGTTAGTGAGTACTTATTTTTATCATAGATAACGGTGAACTAACGCCTAATAGAATTTATCACTTCGCATTCATGAAATATTTATTGATGAATTTACAACTAATAACGTAGTAATTAATAATAGATAATGATGAACTAATACATACGTAGTAATGAATTTGTAAAGTTTGTAAATACAAGTTTATCATATATTCGTATTGGTTTAAACAACAACGAGACTAACATGTTCAACAACGAAACGAAACAAACAAGTTCAATTGTTAATGAATTAAATTGATTAGTTAAAACAACATAGTTTTTCGATTAGTTCTTTGGTTATAACTTACAATAAGATTATAACGTATTGATTTGATCAATTTAATTTAGTAATCAATTAATCAGTTGAATATGAACCAATAAAAGATTGCAAGACTAATAAAATAATACAAATTCGTAAGTTTTATAACATTCTCAAATAGTTAACGAATATAACATTCTACATTTGATTACTCTAATAAACAAGTTAAAGGTTGTAAACGGTTCGAGTTGAAACAGTTCGGGTAATAAACGGTCCAGCAGGTTGAAACAGTTCGGGTAATAAACGGTCCAGCAGGTTGAAACAGTTCGGGTTTTAAACGGTCCAGGTTGAAACAGTTTGGGTTGTAAACGGTTCGGGTTGAAATTGTCCGAGATGTAAACAGTCCGGGTTGAAACAGTTCGGGTTGTAAAGGGGTTTTTTCCGGGTTGAAACGGTTCGCATTGAAACAAATCGGGTCATTAACGGTTTTCGGGTCCATTCGGTTCGTGTAGAAACGGTTCGGATTTCCGAGTGAAAATTTGTTATCGGGTATCAGACTTTAATCGGGTTAATATTTTTGAGACGGTTCAGATTGCGGGTTGAATATTATCGCATCGGATCAGATTTCGGGTTCCAGCTCACGAGTTATTAACGGTTCGGATTTTTAACGATCCGGTTAACCCAGCGGGTTCAACCATTCGGGTCACAGCTCTACTGATATACTTGGTAAAGGTACAATTAAGATCTATTTTGTTTTGCTCATGATGCCATATTATTGAAACAAAGAACTTGTACTACGTATTACGTAGTACTCCATAATTTTGTACAAGCAGAAGTAGTTTGTATACGTAGTCAATAATTTACAAGTCACAAACCCAACCCGACACTTATGTCCACCCCATGTAGGGTTGTCAAATCGGATCAACGATCGGATTTAGGTCGGACTCTTCGATTTCGAGTTAAAACGGATCGGATTGGAACGGATTAATTTGGCCAACGGGTTGGATCGGATCAGATTGAAAACTTAGTGGATCGGATCGGGCCAGATTTTTTATGTACGGGTTCATATCGGATCGGGTTGTAAAAGGGTCGGATTGTAGTCGGGTTGGGTCGGATCTGATCGGATTGGAACATGAAGGATTGTTAACGGGTTTAGTCGGACTATAACGGGTTCGGATTTATATCGGGTCGGATTCATATCGGATCGGATTAATCGGGTAACAGACTAACACTGGTCGGATTGAAACGGATTTAGCCGGGTTAAATCAGATTCGGTATCATATCGGTTCGGTTTATTCGGTAGCGGGTTGGAATCCGAGTCGTGTCCATTTGGTTCCAAATTATATATTTATAATATCGATGACTTAATTAGGGGACGAACTTTTAAAAGTAATAAGAATTTAAGATCAGTAATATAAGTTATTGAGTATATAGTATATAACTTAGTTTAATACTACATCCGTTCCTGAAAGTTCTTTACGCCTTATATCTACATCAATTTCAAGTTTCATTTAAGGATAGTATATAAAGGGAGAATGAAGTACAAGTACACCGTATAACTAATAGTCATATGCTTAATTGGTAGTGCAACATAATTAATGTTCTCTTATGGGTCGTGAACGGTTTGGGTTAAACGGGGTCGGATCGAAATTGGTTCGGATTAAACGGGTTACGGGTTGAAACGGTTCGGATTAAACGGGTTATGGATTACAAACGAATCGGATTATACGGATTTTCCTCGGGTTGGAACGAATTCGGATTCAAACGGATCAGGTCATAAACGGATTTCGGATCGCTTCAGTTCAGATTAAATGGATTCGGATTGTCACGGTGTGAGGGGGTCGAAAAAGCACGAGGCTAATGCGTGACCTCGTCCCTCGTGGGTGTGACGATTCTTTTTATTCAATCAAGTGTAATTGGATTTCCTGTGAGTTTACACCCAATTGACTAGTAATATAGGTGTAACACCCCGACCTCTAGTTCAATTATTAATGCATAATTAGCAGCGGAATTAACCTAATTTGGTCGGGACATTACCTGCCGTAATTCCCTCTTGGGAATTACAAGGCAACCATCAATCATAAGCTATTAAATCCCAAAATTTATATAATAATCATTTATATTACTAAAATAAAAGTATGTAATTTATTAAAAGTCTTTGAATAAACTATTAAATCCTTAAGCATGAACTAGGTGAATATTAATTATTAAAGTGAAATCCTCGCCACTACTCGTTCCCATCGTTCCCAGCGTTACCTAAAACAGAAAACAAAAACGGTGAGCCAAAGACTCAGTAACGAACTATTCTAGCAACGTAAATTCATTTCAATTCATTTTATTTAATAACACAGGGAGAATAGAATAATGTAAAACAATTTATAAAGTCCTTTATTTAATTCATTTATAACTTTAGGGTGCACATGCTAGCCGTGGCAAGTATGACATGGTGGAACGTCTTCCACGATGGACCGCTGTCCATAAAACATGGGGCCTTGGCCCGAAAACATGAGAGCCTTGGCTCAGTGGGCGGATGCCCCATGGGTACATGCATGACAGAGAATCGTAACATGTGAACATATACTGCCAAACGGACTAGGTATTTCGCTTTCATTTATCATGTTTCGTTTAATTTTACATTTTAGCCTTTTTACTTCAGTTGAAGTAACATAAATCCTTTAGATCATGAGATCATGATAAAACATCATTTAGATCATGGGATAAAAAATATATCAATTCTTTCATGGCATTGCATAAACATCATTTCATTCATGGTTTCTTATAAAGATCGTTTGATAAGAATTTCAATCAATCATATTATAATAAATAATGCAATCAAATCACATTTCATTTCCCGCAATTCATAAAACATGTTAAAATATTCAATTCATAAATAAATCATAACATTGTAATTTCATAAACGCATTTATAAGGGAATTGCGGGTACTAGCAATAGCCGTTACCTCACTTCTGCGATTTGCTAAGGGTTTTATTTTCCTTGGTTCGTTCGTCCTGAGCTCCGAGTCCAATTTCTTTCAAAAATATTAAATCATTGAATTAGTACTAAATCGATAAATAATTTAAAATCAACATTTTATAAAATCTTAAATTTATAACTAACGAATTTGTAAATAACGAATTTTTAGTAAAAATATAATTTCATAATTTAAATATCAATAATCGAAATAATTATTTATATTTCATAAATCGGTTTTTGTGAAAATATTATTTAAATTCTAATTTGTTAAGTAGTAATTAGAAAAAAAATTGATATTTAATAATTAAACCTGAAAATAATAACGATTTTATTAGAAAATAATTTTATCATAAAAATTTATTAAAACATGAAAACTAAATAAATTAGAAAATCTGAAATTAACAAGTTAGTTTCTTACCCAAAAGCCCAATTAGTATGGCCCAATTTAATTGTGTTTTAAGGGAAATGAAACCAAGAACCAAAAACCAAAAATTGGTTTTGGTTCTCTGGAAGCAGCGCACGAAACAGGGGAGGGGAAGAGGAAATGGACGAGGCGGAGGAAAGAGGAGGGAGGAAGGCAGCAGGCTGGGCGGCGCAGCGCCGGAAGGGCGACATTGAGGGCGATGGTCGTGCGGTGGCACGACGGTCAAAAGGAGAGAGAGGGAGGTGCGAAACAAGGAGACAGGGGAAGTTCGAGGAGGCGTTTTTCGGTTGGTTTTGGGCGGAGGCAGGGCGGTTAGACGGTGGTGGTTGGGCGGAGATTGGTTCACGGAATGGTGAGGGTTGTCGGAAGTGGTGGTGTTGCGTGGGTGGTGCGGTGAGGCGAAGAAAGAGGGGGTAGGGGAGAGCAGGGGTTGCGTGAGAGAAGGAGAGGGAGAAGGAGGTACGGTGGGTGTGCGGTGGTCGAGTGGCGGCGGACGGAGGTAGACAGTGGAGCAGTGGTGGTTGAGGTGGTTGCCTCGGTGGTGGTTCGAATCACCTGAAACAAAAGGGCAGTGAAATTGATTTTTGGTTTTGGTTTTGATTTTTTTTTTGATGTTGCATTTCAGAAATGGAAACTGGTTTTTGTAATTGAAGAAAAGGAAGACAATTTGGGCTTTGCAATTGAATGGGGACTGATTTTAGGGAAAAGGAGAAGGAGGAAAATTCCTTGACTCCATTTGTAGGTGGAGAGCAAGGAAAGAGAGATGAGATTTTGGCTCTTCTAAGGGCTTTTTAGTAATTTCACAAGGTTTGACCAAAATATCTGAAATTTGTTTCTATTTTTGGAAACTACTAAAAATAGAAATGTTTAGTTAAAATAATTCTTTATTAAATATCTTTAACGAAAAATAAATAAATTTTCGTTTATGAATTTATCGTTTAAAATAAATCGTAAAAACGTTTAAAATAACGAAATTCGATTATTCGTAATTATTTAAAACGAAATCAAGATAATAAATATTTTTGATTTTAATAAATCGAGTTTAAAAATTTCGGGGTATTACATCCTTACCCCCTTAGGAAAAGTTTCGTCCTCGAAACTGGAGCTCAGTCGAACTTGCCGATTCTAGAAATCATAAAATTCATACTTGATCGTTCTGTTCGTCATTCATTGAAAACATACATGTCATAATCACTCATTTGATCTCACGCATACGCATGATTGATGCATTACAGAAAACATAGTTAAGGCGGCTATTTGAAGATGTTTCGCTTTCATTTGTTATTGAGCTCCTCCGTTGCAGGAATCTTGTCGTTGACTTTCATTACCTGATTCGTTTTGCTTTCGAAATTCGATCTTTTCTTCTACGTTAAATAACTTGTTGACTACGTTCGTTGCAGGGGTTTGCGTCCAATCATGTGACTAGAATACATCGTGAAACATATGACTTTGTTACCTATCCTTTATATTTTAAGTCGACAAACCTCGGATTTTCGGAGGATGCTAAGCAATCAAGCGTGCCTGTATCAGTAACAATCTAGCTCCCATAAAACTTAGTTCAGCCTACCTGGTCCTATAGATATGTCATTTGTTGATTTCCTAATCTGAATTCCATTGCAATCCTCAATCATTCTTAATTCTTTTCAAATTTCTAACATTCATTGATATCATTAACCTTACGGACATATTAATTCTTGATAACTTTCTTAGCTTCCTCGATAGAGGCATATCAATCATCTTTTAGTCCTTCAGCATGCGTTTTCTTTGATTTCACTTCAAAACAATGGTATTCAACATTTTCTCTCCTAAGTCAAATTCTTTCAACAATGGAGGGCTCAGTTCAAATTACGTGACTCGATTCTTGACATAGCCTGGTTGAGATTTCTATATATACTCAAAATACACGGTAGATACTTTATCATAGATTAGCTTAGGTCGTTCACTCTAGATTGCCATTTCATAGCCTTCGAAGCTACTTTCTTGCCAACTTGACACATTTCAAAACTTCATGAACTCCTGTATTTTCCTCAAATTTGTTCTTTAGGGTCCTCCATAATTCTCAAACTGTCCATAGGTAGGTTTACTAAATGTATCAAAGCACGGGTCTTAATTGTGATTCATCAAGATCTCACCTATAATTGAAAATCCCAAAATGGTTCCAGCTAACTTTATGGTGATTGGTTACAACTTTTAATATATTCATATCTCGAACAAACCTTCAAAAGTACTTTTGCACCAATTCCATGACGCATAATAGTTTATCCTGATCCTCAATAATACTCATACATCATCGTATTGCACATAAGATTGGGGTTCCCAAGGTAACACTTTCATGTTACCATCCTTAAAATAATTTCCTCAAATTCACTCATCTCAATGAAATCTAAAATCTTGCTCTCTTATAATAGGTCTATATCATGTTTTCTTTTCAAAAAAAATATTTGGACACTTAGGCAAGTAAAATTTCTTTTCCATAACTATCTGATACTTCCAACTTCGATCTTTTGTCTCTTAGTCATTGTCGAAATCTACCCTCTTTTTTTTAACGATTAATTGTCAATCTTTCTCATATTTGTTAACCTATCATCCTCACATCACATCATTCCAATATGCCTGGACTTCTTCAGGTTACCTAGTACTCAATAACCCACACCTATCAACCTATTTGGTACAAAATCTGAACATAAATGACAAATAATAAATGAAGGAATATCAACGAATATCATGGGAAATTACAGAATAATTAGAAAAAGAGAATTTCAGGGACCATTGGTATCATTTCTGCCTTTTTCATGTGGTTTTGTCATAGAATCTACTTCAGACATGGGTTTCTGAGGTATGCTAACAATGTCATTGGTTCTATGGTCGTTGTCAATAGACGATCTTTTAGTACGTGTAGCTGATGGTGATAGCTCAAAATAATCTCGAATCTAATGGTCATGACTTCCACAACGATCATTAATTTGTTCATATCGCAAATCCTTTATAATTCACAGTTGGTCTCGTTACTAACGCACTTAAACATCTCCTTTATTCTTAATGAACACGGATTTCATGTCTTACATATAATCTTGGTTGGCTCAGAAAAAGGTAGACTTCGACTCAAAGCATCTACAATAACATTAGCTTTTCTAGTAGGGTATTATATACCGAGATCATAAGTAAGGTAATTCTATTCAAGGGCTTTGAGTCGGCGAGAAGCATCATCTACGACTTTCCTTTTCCATTTTGACACATCCTATTCCATGTTTAGAAGTATTACTATAAACAACAAATCTCTCGATTCCAGATGGAAGGCAAGGAGATAGGCAATGGTGATACGTCTCTTAAGTTCTCGAATTGCAGATTCACAATCATTAATCCCCATAAATTTGATATTCTTTCTAACTAGTCGGGTCATAGGTAAGGCAATCTTAGAAAAAAAAAGTCTCGGCCTTTGATAATATCCACCTAAACCCAATAAAACTTTATACTTCAGGGACATTGGTTGGTCTAGGTCATTCCACAATTGCTTTTGTTTCCACAAGATCAATAGATACACCTTTATCTGACATACTCTGACCCAAAATGACATTTCCTTAATCAAGATTCATATTTTGACAACTTGGCGTACAACTGGTTTTCAATCAATGTATCTAACACTTTTCTCAAATGCTCCTCGTGTTCCTCAATACTCTTAGAATATACCAAAATATCATCAATGGAAACAACTGCAAACTTATCAAGGTATGCTTTGAAAATACGGTTTATTAAATCCATAGATAAAGTTGATGCATTAGTTAACCCAAAAGGTATTGCAGCAAACTTATGGTAACTATGATTGGTTCTAAAGGTTGTCCTTGGAATATCCTCAAGTTTATTATAAAGTCGATGGTTCCGGACCTCAAATCTATCTTTGAAAACACTTTTACACCTCGAAGTTAGTCAAACAAATCATCAATGCGGAATAAAGGATATTTATTCTTGTCCAACTCTTTATAATCTATGCATAACCTCAACGTTTCATCATTTCTCCTCACAAATATGACAGGGCTCCCAGAAGTGATGCACTCAGTTGAATACGCCATTATCCAAGTAAATCATCTAATTGTTTCTTCAATTCTTTGCAACTTAGTTGGTGTCATTCTTTAGGAATAGGGGTGGACCTTGTAATTACTTAATGCTAAAGTTTAATTCTCTTGGTGGAGGCATACTAGGTTTCTTTTCTGGAAAACGTTTGCCTATTCACAAACGATAGTTGTATCGGTGATGGATGATCGACAACACTACAAGAATAACCAAAAAAACTCACCATCGGTCACAAGGGGTTTTCAAAGTAGAGACATTTTGAATCATTGGTTTTCTTCACTAACTTTTGGGACGAAATCCTAACCTCATTTTCCATTTTGGTCACACTATGCCCCAAACAATTGATGTTAGCTTTATATTTAGTCAACCAATTTATTCCCAAAATTACATCAAATCTAGATAGGTCAAAGGATAATAAAACTCAAATTTCTCTAACATGGACAATTTCTAATTCACAATCACTAGGAAAGAAAACACTCATAATTGCATCGATATGGTATAATCATTGTGAACGAATTGCTCGTTGCGAGCCCTTGGTGACATCATTCATAGCCTCGACAGACAACAGACAACATTCAACATAACATGTCTCAACAAATTAAAGCAAATAAATCATAGAAAATAAACCCGTTCATCCCGTTCCTACACTCACACTCATATTCATTTTAGCTTAACAAAATTGTAAGAGTACTCCTTTTTCAACTTATTCTTTAAAACTCTTTGCTTAAAGCCTAATGAATTCTATTACATGCAAAACCCGTAAGGTTTAGCACTTGTGGTCTAGAACCTTGGCTCTGAATACCAAACTGTAACACCCCGGCCTCTAGTTCAATTATTAATGCATAATTAGTAGCGGAATTAACCTAATTTGGTCGGGACATTACCTGCCGTAATTCCCTCTTGGGAATTACAAGACAACCATCAATCATAAGCTATTAAATCCCAAAATTTATATAATAATCATTTATATTACTAAAATAAA
Source organism: Spinacia oleracea (assembly GCF_020520425.1). Classification (NCBI taxonomy): domain Eukaryota; kingdom Viridiplantae; phylum Streptophyta; class Magnoliopsida; order Caryophyllales; family Amaranthaceae; genus Spinacia; species Spinacia oleracea. The sequence goes on along the minus strand of NC_079488.1, from coordinate 91,583,649 downwards.
AGTATGTAATTTATTAAAAGTCTTTGAATAAACTATTAAATCCTTAAGCATGAACTAGGTGAATATTAATTATTAAAGTGAAATCCTCGCCACTACTCGTTCCCATCGTTCCCAGCGGTACCTAAAACAGAAAACAAAAACGGTGAGCCGAAGACTCAGTAACGAACTATTCTAGCAACGTAAATTCATTTCAATTCATTTTATTTAATAACACAGGGAGAATAGAATAATGTAAAACAATTTATAAAGCCCTTTATTTAATTCATTTATAACTTTAGGGTGCACATGCTAGCCGTGGCAAGTATGACATGGTGGAACGTCTTCCACGATGGACCGCTGTCCATAAAACATGGGGCCTTGGCCCGAAAATATGAGAGCCTTGGCTCAGTGGGCGGATGCCCCATGGGTACATGCATGACCGAGAATCGTAACCTGTGAACATATACTGCCAAACGGACTAGGTATTATGATTAAATTTACCCGCCGTCGATTGTCGGGTTCAATTTCCTGCTCAAATGCCGAATTGCGTTCGCCTCTAAATGCAGATTTCTTTTCCCTTTGCGTCGTGCTCTAGGAATTGGGCATTCCCCGAAGGTAAACCGTTTAATGTTATGAATTTGTTTAATTTCGTTTGTTTAATTTCCTGGAAACTGGGATTGAGATGGATTATTTTATTTTATTTTATCATATTGGTATTATGATTTGTGGGGTAGTAGCATTTGAGAAGAGGGTTTCGTCTTTGATGTAATAATGGATTGAATTTATTTAACTTTGTTTGTTAGGCAATGTGAAAATGAAGTATCAAGCATTGAATTTTGGGGGCCGAATTGTGTATTCTCGATCGACCGAGGAGGTAGAGGAAGCTACATTGCATATTTTGGAGTTTCTTGAAGCTAAGAAACGAAAATCAGGCAGGGCTATCCTTGGTCTTGACATTTAATGGAAATTGAGCTTTGATCGAGGTTGGTTTACACGTTTTTTATTCGTGATTTATTGTTTCTTTTGCAAGATTAACAAGTTAGGTCCTATTTTAGCCTTTTGCTGGTTTGCTTGTGTGCTGATAGAAACATATTGTAGGCTTAAGTCGCGGGCTGTAACTATTTTCTAGGGACTAATGCTTGACTTTGTATTTTAAATGGACCAATGAACAGGAAGTATGATCCTTAAAAGTATGTGCACTTTTTATTGTTGGTGAGTAGCACATGATAATGTAGAAGTACATAAGAATAAGATTTACCATTATTAGAAATTTATTAGCATGTAACTTATAATTACATGATTAAGTTGTTACTTTCAGTTTGAGACTTCGAGGCAAGATCTATACTTCTTAATCTCTCTTTAATGGACTGTTCGTGGTTATAAGTTCTAGAGTGATTTGTTTTTTTTCCACTTGATTTGGTTTATTACTTTATTGCAATTAATCATTTCGAATCTTGATTTTTTTGGTTCTTACATATACCGACAATGTTGATACAAGCCATTAGGCTACTATCGAATCAGTGACACAGTATAAGGGCGCCAACAATGATAGCATACGATCAACATGCAGCGATGGCAGTAAATAAAATTGCATTAAACCATACTCTCATTTTCTTCTACATTAGTTGTGATTTATTATTATCACTTATTAATTTGGGAAATGGATCCTGTTTTCCATTTTTAATTATTTGAATTTAGTTTTTGGGGGAAAGAGTAGATTAATTAGTGTAAGGAAAATGAAAGATCCATTTTCAGTTACTAAAACCATAATTGATTATGTTTGAAGTGTATTCGGCTAAATGTATTTTTATTATACCATGTATAACTTTCGTGTCGACAAGAATGTAGGTGTTTAAGTTCTTCTAACTTATAAATGCGTCTGTCTTCACTTTCTTTACTTCTTGTTTAGTTTCTTGTAAGCTTATTTTTATTTTCATTGAGGGATAAAATTGTGACTATGTGTCTATCGCTTTGTGACTCTTTATGCACCAAAATATGAACAAATATTCTTGGGATTGGCATTTTATGTAAATATTTCCGTAGATGCATGTTTGGTTTTTGGAAATATTGTCTTAAATGAACAAAGAAATATGGATATAGAATCATTTTAAAACAATTGTGAGATTTTGTGCAATTCAAATGGGAGGAACAATGGTGTGGATGAGAGGGAAAATTATGTAAATAACCGATCTTTGTTGAACTTTTTGAAGTTTTCTTATTATTTATCCCGCCGTTACATTCTTGAATGGGTTTACTGTTGCTTATTTTTGTGTAAAGATCATGGAAATGGTGGGGTGTAATAACAAGGTTATTAGAAGACTTGTGTTATAGTTTTAAAAGTGTGATACAAGCCTAAAAATTGGTGACACTAATGGAGATGTTAATCAGATGTTATGCTTATTATCATTCTCTAAGCATAGTTACTAATTTTTTTTTATTAACCTTTTGATTTTTGACTGTTACAATTGATTTCCAAAATCTTTACATTGAATTATTGTCATTGTTATGGTTGATCTTTGTGGTTTGATTGAATTTGAGGCTTAACCATTGCTATAGAGTTGTAATGGATTATTGGTTTGGAGGAGGTTCGTGGATATTATTTATCCATATTAACCAATGCACTTCATTTCTCTCTTTGTCCATATTTATTATTTTCTTATTTTTCCAGGGATATTTATTAATTGATTGTTCTTACATTTTGCAGAGGACGTCGTCTGAATTGGGAAAATGGATTGAAATATCTAAGGGAGACAAGAAGACCCATGTTATTCGTCGTCGCCTCATTAAGCATCATGTATTGTTTTTCTCTCTCCACTGCATCCATGATAGATCTGAAGCACCCTCTTCACAATTCTTCCCCATTTTTGATTTCCAGGCCATTGAAAGGATATCCAATCCATGAATGAGTATAAATGTGCAATGGATTGATAAAAGGTTTGTGTTTTCTCCAGATATGTCAGATGTATAGAGTTCATTGAATTATTAATTTTCTTGATCATGGTTGGCTTCTATGCTCGATAGGTGGTTATATGCACATAGAACATTTTCCCTCTTTCTCTTATTTATTTAAGGTGTTGTTGGCATTCTCAAAAAGGCTGTGAGATTGACAGGAAGTTATATTCGTCTTTTTCTCACACAATCACAACGAATGTTATGATTAGCGATACATTTGATGTTCCATCTATGTTAGTGTGCAAAAAACTTTAGTTAACTCCTCAAAGAGACATTAGATCAATATTGTTTTTACCATGTTTGCCATCATTGTGTATTCAATATGTGGTTTGGATTCATAATACAATGTGTGTTTGTAATGATACTACTCTTCTGATTATGTTACAGCTTAATACTGAAAAGGGCCCATTTTAGAGACCTTATGGTGCTCAGGTGCGTTCTCCTTTCAATATTAATACATATATAGTACATGTTTTTAATATTAATATGTATTCATAAAATTCTTGTTAGTAGTTCAATATAAGGAGTAGATTAGGGCAGATTACCTAAGAAAGTGATTAGATTGCTTTTCATATTCCGAGTACCTGGAATTTTTGGAAGAGTTCTTAACCACTTGAATATTCGTTTTTAATAGAATATGTGTATGAAAAGTTTTTCATGTCACTCAATATCGTGAAGTCATTCTATATTCCAGTTCATATAATCTAATACTTCGTATAAAGTATCACAAAGATAATGTTGGGAAAAAGATCTTTAGCTTCTTTACACTTTTATCTTAGATGACAAACTAGATAAACAACGAGGAAGCAAGGATTAAAGAAGGTGAGAAATCTAACCAATAATCAAGATAGTGACGAAGATTACAACATCAACGTAAAAAATAAAAAATCTCTTGACAAGACTAACATTAAAAAATACTCCATGAATGATAGCAAATTAGCAACAAATATATTTTTTATAGTGTTAACCTAATCATAATAGTTAAACAACCATGTATATATATAGTCATATAGACACCAATTGAGGTACATACCGACACCATCAGTTCATTCCCGCATTGAATAGGAAATCGAGTGATAGCTATAGGGAAAAAATAGTGGCAATAAACCTGAACAATGTGCAGCTCGTTCACAAGATAATTTGACGGGTTTTGCTGTGATATCTGTTAAAAAAAAATGTGTTGAAAAGTGTATGTCGTGTAAAACAAATAAGTAATATCACAAAAAATCAAATAAACTTATCCACATTCACATTCAAAATGAAGTTACAAGTTGGACCGAGCTATTATGACAAGAACATATAATATAATCAATCAGTTTCATACTCCCTGAGATAATCGAAATAATAAAAACATATGCACTCAATTGGCAAAAACTTATATACTCTTTATGATGTACTTCGTATAAAATAATCTCTGGCTATTGCTTCAACTCGCTAGCCTCGAACGAATTATTTTCTGCCAGGGACATGGTGGGCTGTACGAGCAAGTAGAAATGGGCCGCCAATTTCGAACCTACTCTCGAAAAACCTCGTATGTAGATCAAAAAGTAGTAAATGCAAAGAATAGATACAAAAAAAAAAAGAAATAGTAAAAAGAACTGAAAAGGTATACCTCAATATAGGATAAAAGTGCTTGGGGAAGAACTCCATATATAGGACATTAGGAGATGTGTATTGTACATCAAATCAAATAGTAATTGTTTTTGATGAATTGAAGATCTACAATGACAGTTTCCGAATGGAGGTTTAATCATGGGGATGGGGGTTTGGGGAAGTGGGGAGTTATAAATTGATTTTTTTTTTCTCTCTAGAGGAAGTCGTGGGTTTGACTTTGCCGTTTTGGTAAAGCTTCAATCAAGATGAGAAATGTTTTAATTTCATTTTCATTTCTTTAATCCTTTTAACACAATCCGACAAAGAAGCGTTGTCTAATTAACATACCGTTGTGAAATATACCTACTTACGATTGCGAGAAATGAACAAATGTTGTAATATGTAGTATTAATTTCTCCATACTCCTTAGCACAACGGTTCTTAGTTGAATAGTTGACCCGTTTTTATTTAACCGTTGGTTTTTGCATAGTAGTGTGAATTGGTTTAATTGAGACATTGCTTGAAATCAGATAGTCTGTTGGAACTTTCTACTGTAAGGAAACTAGAATTGATTATAAACTGAGAATAGGACTTTAAATGATGGTGTTAGTGCCAAGGTTTGTGAAGTTTGGTGCTTAATGTTTCTAAGGGAACAGATGAACTTGTTTGTTTCTTGTTACTACGTTTTATTTATTATTCCCTGCTTAATCTTCATTTTTCTATCGTATGTTATTCAGAACCTAAAGTTGGTTAGTTGGGAAGCATGGTGATTGATTGCTCTTTGGGTTGGTTTAAAACTAACTTTTTACTTGGGTCTCCTACATTCACTTGAAGATTTGCAGAAATTCAGTTTCAGTACTTTCCTTTCAAATTTGGGAAAAATTAATTGTAAATTGACGTTTATAGTTGACAGTTGAATAAAAAATGTCAGATATAGCATATCATTTTGAGATGGAATCGATATCTTCTTACTTCAGAATATTAACCAATATCTCAATCCTATGAAGCTTTTACTTTTGGTTCTCGAGATAAACAAGATCAATATACATAGTACCGTTATTTTTACAAATTTAAAGTGATTCTAATTTTGACCAGTCTCCCAGTAGTATTTTCAAATTGTTCAATCCTGATAGTAATCTCAGCTTGCAATCTTTCCTAAATAATCATGTTAGGGCTCTCTCCTGGAAATAATCTTGATATTGGGGAAAGGAGACGAGGAAAGCACTCTTGGGAGTAACTTTTTTAGAATGAAACGACTGAGAGGACAGGGAGGGACGGTGAGAATAAGATAGGAAGGAGGGGGGAGAATAAGGTAGCTGATTTATGTAACTTTTCTTATAACAATAGCATCATTTATAAAACTCTTGGGAGTAGTAACTTTTCTTTAGTTTAGTGAACTTTGTTCCTGTTTTATCCTAAGACAGTCACGTTATTTTATTTTCACAATGTTAATGTCCTGATCTGATGCGATAACTCAGTCATTTTGGTGAATTATGTTGCTGATGTTGTGAAAATATCTGCTTTGTTTGCCCCTAACGTTGCTTAGCGTAATTTTTAATCTTTTTTGTCAAAAGCATATCTTCTGGTTGTTTTATAATTCATTGGGTGATGTTAATTTTGTTTATATTTTTGTAATGATAGGCAAATGGCCAAATGCCCAGTGATGTAACTGTTGGAGGTAGAGACGTTGCCTTCAACACCTTATCCGTTAAACTGAAACATGTTCCCATGCTATCTTTGTTGATATTGCCCAGTGTCATTTGATGAAGTGAGGACTAGAACTTGCCTCTAGCTTTTTTACTATGAATAGCTGATGAGTGGAAAGGAGGATGCTGGCAACAATTTTACCCATGGTTATTATACCAGTAAGTACTAGGCTCTAATTTGAATCCCTTTTGTGATATTTGTTTCTTTAGATTTTGATCCTAACTATTTGTTAAATTGCAGTTGGTAAGGAGATTGTTGACTTCTGATTGGACTGTATCCACAAGCTTGCTGATGACTGGAATATACTGGACTCCGTGGTTTCCTTTTCTTCAATGTTGCAAGTGGAGCACTTGTTCTGGTCTTGGATCCCTCCTTTTAGAGTCTCTCTATTGATGACAGAAAGCAATCCAATTTGCGTTTCACCATGTCCTCACATCTCAACCTCAGTTGTTGAGCCCTATCACCGCGTCCTATTAACCCAGTATCTCCTGGAGCAACTGATGTCGTTCTCCTTCACAATGAAGCCATGTACAACATTTGCAGGCGCTCACTTGACATTGAGCATCCAACTTACACCAACCTTAACTGTCTCATATCTTAGGTAAATTATTGGCTTATTGCGGATTCAGCAGTTGCATATATTCTGATGAAGATAACAGTTTGTTAATTACTTATTTTATTTTCTGCAATTCGAATTTTCTATGATTTCTATTGTCAATTCAGTTCAACTTCTTCGCCTTTTGGAATTAGTCCCGCGTTTACAGTTTTGTTTTATCCTAAGTTTTAGGTGCTTCTCAATTTTGAAATGAAGCTTTTATAGACAATTTCACACCAAGCCACCTTAATTGTTGCTGAAGGCGAGCCACAAATTGGTGGAATACTGTATACTATATTGTTCCTGTACAGTTTATTACTCACCTAATATGCATTCAGATTTTAAAGGCTTCATTGTTAGTGTATGTTGTTACTAGGCATGGTCGGATATGGATGTTGAAATTGAAATCGGGATGGGATAGAACTAAACTTCTTATACAAGTAGAAACGTACAGTAATATGCTTGCCACTAATTTGGGAAACGGGAATAACGTAGATGATAATATTCGTAGAAGTCAGCTAAAATTGACGATCTTAATTAGTACGAAAAAGGAGGTGTTGGTAGTTCGATCTGGAATCTTGTTTGTCGTTGGTAAAGTAGTATAAGGTTTGCATCACGCTCTTGACTTTTATGAACAATAACTTTTTTGCAGTCATGTTGGTGCAGAAAGGATTGTAATTATGAGAATTGATCTCGATATGGGGCTATGGCCTGGTATTTGATATAGTTTTTCATTATGAGGGTAGTAAGGGAAATTTTCTTACCTAGAAATTAAAGAAAGAATTTATCCACATTGTGTTGTATTTACGCCTTTACATGGTCAACTTCTCGTGACAAATGAACTTTTCTAGGACTATTTTTTAAAATAATAAGAAAAATACAATGGTTCAGTAGTAGTGTATGAGGATGAACATTGGGACAAGAAAGCCATTAGTTAGAAAAGGGGTCGAGGTTTTCAAGAAAATCTCTGACAATAATTTGTAGCCTGGAGTGTAATGCATGTAGAAGGCAAGAGAATTTGTTGCCAGAGTACACGTCTGCAATCAGTATGCCACCCATGTACAGTACTTGATGTTTTGTCTAAAAAACAATATAGGTAATTTATTACTTAACAATCATGGAAACTGTAGTGTCTACTACGAAGGGATTCCCGTTGATTTAGGCATTAATCCTCTGTGATGCGTTTGAAGGATGCAAGTAGGTGTGCCTGGTAAGTCATATTAGTTACTTTATTGGAGAAGAGTTAGTATGGTTTAAGATCCATATAAATGTCGTTAACATATATCATACTTCGTATGTGTTAATCGTACTTTAATCGTATAGTTTTTTTATAGGAAAGATGTCTGGAAATGTATCAAATTATTAACAAAATGTGATGGTCTGAGACTAATTGAACTAAGTGCCTGCTAGGTAGTAAGATAAAGGGAGTTGATTTTTTGGGTGGAGAAATAAACTAATAGGCTTTAATCGTATAGGTTTTTGTAGGAGAGATGTCCGGAAATGTATCAAATGATTAACAAAATGTGATGGTCTGAGACTAATTGAATTAAGTAGCTGTTAGGTTGTAAGATAAAGGACATGGATTTTTTGGGTAAAGAAACATCTTATTTTCGTTCAAGCCTTTAGTTGAATACTGAGATAGAGAAATTTCAAGGTGGGGAAGAGGTGAAGATAATTCGGCTCTCTCTCTCCCACATCTTATTAAGGTTAGGCTTGATGGTTGACAGGATTTGGTGCAGTTACCATGTTTGAGTATACCTCATTATCTGAAATTACTTGCACTTGGTCATTTTTATAACTTGGAAGATATGGGAAATAGAAGCACCAACACTAACAACAACGAGTGATAGATATTTAACAACATTCTTCCCCTCCCTATAATTTCTTAGCATGTATTCTATGGAAAGTTAAAAGGATGGTGGAGGGGAGAGTTAGTTAAGAATGATCATGTCTTGAAAAGTTGACCTCCCTTCAAAGCCTATGCCTTTGTAGCTGTTACAAACTCTTTCATTGTCCTAGCTGCCTGAATGGATTAGCCTTTTATTGTCGCTTGAGTCTCTGTCTATCTCAAATTTTGGTACCATGACTTCATTTCCAAAATCAATGGGAAACCTCATATCACTTCAGACACTTAAGATCTATTTATGTCATGGGCTTCATCTCTAGAACAGAAGTTCAAAGAACCAAATGCGGAGGATTGACACAAGATTAAACACATCTCATATTGATTGTAGTTAATAAATAGGTGAGGTCCAATTCTTAGATCTCGTTTTTATTATTCCTCTCTGCCTAAGTTCCTCAGCTCTCTGCTTTAAAACAGTCTGTCATAGTATTTCTAGCTTGTATTTCTCTTCCTGCATGAGCTGATATTTATCATGTGTAACTTTCTTTATGTTTTTCTCCCAGGAGAGTACAAATGCTTGAGGAGATCCTATGCCGATGTTTTCTAATGCAACATTTAGTGATCCCTTTATCTTAGGGTAGGTCTAGAGGTCATAACCATCATGGTTGCTCATATGGTTATTTGATGTCCTTCTGATGATTTTATGCTATCATTGTTTCTTTTCATTTCACATAAAGCTAGATTGTGAGTTCCCAACTTCAGATTAGAGTCCGAATGATTCTTATGTTCGATTTTGAAATAATACTAGGCTATGTTTTTCATTGAACGTCTGTATATGTAATATTATCTGGAGTGGACTAAGGACATGTAGGCTATGCTTGTGTTTGAACATGTGAAATTGTGAATGTTGATGAAACATCAGCGTTGGAGTTGTTTATGTTTGAACACTATAAAAGAATGAAGACACTGCTGGAAAAGACTAAACATGTTACAGGGTTAGAATTTGAGTGTCGCAACATGATAGCATACACAATCTATTTCAGTTCATTATTTACAAAAGAAATGTTATACATGTAACATGTAAGAACTATGTTGTAGAAATCTGTAAGAAATATATTTCTTCTTTCAAATACAAAGTTTTATTTGATTGAGATAATTCAAGAAAAATAATTGCACAATTGATTTTTTCTACCTTGGGGGACGGCGCGCGTTAGCGCGTCGGCCAACAACTAGTTTATACAAAACTACAAAGCACTACTATTACCCATGTTGCCATGCATATACTCGTATATGTTTTCAAAGTGTAACGATTTTGTGAAATGCTTTACTAAAAATCTAATCACACTAATAAACTCAAGACTCTTTCAGAAAGGAATTATTATTATTATTTTTATTAGTATTATTGTAATTATTATTATTTTTGTATAATTACTAATCAGAAAAATTATAAATTACAAGAATATCCGGTCCTTCGAGCTCAGGAAGAACGGTCCATCAAACAGGAAGTATAAACTACGGTTGAGGTAACATCTATTGCTAACACCCACAATCCCTTTATGAAATGTGTTTTATGAGATTATGAAATGTGTTTATAATGATATGTTTTTATTGGATTGTGGGATATGAAATGTATTTATAAAGTTTGCTTTATGCATGATGATATTCAAATATGTTTATGAATGATTTTATAAGACTGATGTTTATGAGTTACGAATAAGATACGAAACATGATAAATAAAAGTGTAACCGGTTCTGGCAGTTAGTGGGGTTACTATTTCTAGGTCGTGCACGTACCGCCGTACCGCGGGACACCCAACAAGGGAGAGTGCTCCTTGAGGGTTACCGCAAGCTAAAAAAAAAAGAAACTATTTAGGTACGGGCGTATGTCCAACAAGGGAGAGTGCTCCTTGAATACTATCGCAAGGTGGGAGACGTCCCGCAAGGCTAACTTGTCAGTTACCAAGTAAAATGAATGTTTATGAAAGATAATGGGAACTATTAAAGTTTCAAGTTATAAGTGATGTTTTATTATAGTGCATTTATGAAAATGATTTACTATATTCTATTCTCCCTGTTTGCAAAGTAAATAAAATGAATTGAAATGAATTTACGTTGTTAGGGTAGTATGTTACTGGGCCTCGGCTCACGATGTTGCTTTTGTTTTAGGTACGAAGAAGATCATGGGATGCCTTAGAGTGAGGATACCACCATCAAATTCACGATCGAAATTTAGTAAAGATAACTATGTCATTAGTAATAATGGACGTATTAATTAAACTCTAAGTTTGAATTCATGATTTGAGTTAGATTTATATATTAATTTTTATTCAATGTTAGAAGTATTTATTATTAAAGTTTATTTAGTAATTTAAAAAGGTTATGTCGCCTTGTATTTCCCACGAGGGAGATACGGCATGTGACGCTCCGACTAAATTACGGTTTCCGCTGCTAATTAAAGATAATTGACCTAATTAATGGTGTTTAGAAGTCGGGGCGTTACACTATTAAACTAATCTGAGTTGATTTTAGCAATATGCAATATATAATACTAGATCGATCGTGATTATCTGATTTAAATAGTATTAAGGGACCTAGCATGATAATCCAATTTCCCGAAAATATTATATTTGTTAGGCGCGACAGAACAATCAGATTTAGTTAGTTTAACAGTTCATAAAAAGGGCGAGGAAAGCAATTAAATCATCGAGAAGGGGCACATTACGACGCACCCTTTAGAGGTGCGTCACGGTTCTCAGAAAACTAACCACTTTGACTTTGCTATTTCTCCTTTTTATTTAACGAATCTCAATTATGGGACAGGATACGTTCTGTTCGATTTATGGATCGATTGCGACAGAACGCGTGAACAATTTCGCAGCGTGAGGCTTAGGCTAAGGGTTGGAGTCAATACTCAGAATATAATTGTGTGTTGTGTGTTGTGTGTTGTCACGTCGAATTTGGGGCTGTATTTATAGGGAAGAGTTTGTGGAAAGATAGAATTGCAGAGTTCTAATCCACAAAGAATTAGGAAAAAACACGTACCAGGTAGTTTCGGCGCCCAGCTCTGGGCGTCAAAGATTTCGGCACCCAGGGCTGGGCGTTGAAAATAAAGATCCATGCAATTTCAGCGCCCAGGGCTGGGCGTTAAAGATTTCGGCGCCCAGCTTTGGGCGTTGAAAGTGATGTCTGGGCCGAGTTCTTTGTCAGATTTGGATTCCTAGAATCCGGAGTGTTTGAGACTTAATCGAGTCTTTTAGTGCGTATCAATTTCATGACGGAATGCGTCTGGGCCCGTTACGAACTCTAGGCTCGTTAGGATTTTAATTAATACGTAACTCTTTATTTCCGAATCATATTAGGAATAGGATTCTCGCAGTTTTCTATCTCATTTAGGATTTACGTTGGAGTGCAACACCTAATTCTGACAGGTTTCTATCTTTTATGACTTGCCACTTTTAGAAGCTACCCTTTACGACAGTTACTATTTTTAGCAGGTTTCCAAAAATAGCAGGTTTCGGGTGAAATGAAAAGGGGAATTAAAATTCGTTTATTTTATAGGAGATGCGTTGTCAAGTGGAGATTTATGCTTTCATCATCGAACCTTTCCCTTTCGGGAATGGGACAAAAGTAGGTGTCTACAGTTAGCCCCCACTTTGACTGAGTCTCGGGATGAGACGATGCTCAAAGTATTAGACGGAGTGCGTCACACAAGCCATGGTGTATGTGACATGTTTTGCGAGGGCCTCACGAGCCCCCGAGTGATAACAATTGACTTAAGGGTCATCACTTGAAATGTCGACATATCCCTCACGTGTCATTGGGATTTGTCAACGGATAGTATAGAATACTCCCTCACTTTGTCATTGGAAGTATCTAAAGAGGCGTAGAAACTCCCTCACTTTGTCATTGGGAGTAGCTACAGATGTTTTCGAAATCAAAGCTATAAAGATTCTCATTTTCAGGGCTAGCTAAACGAGAAAACCCCCTTGTTTTTATGGGACGTAAAACGAAGGAAAATCCAGCACATCGCTCTTTTTTTGGAAAAAACGGAAAACCAATCCTTTTAATTTTTGGAAAAGGGAAAACCAGAAAAAGTTATCGCTGCAGCGACTAAGGACCTGCGCGGTTAGTGGCGCAGACCCCGCCGGCTAAAGATGGCGAGCCTGTCCGCTAAGGGTGGACACCCCGTCCGATAGAAGTGGACGAATCTGTTTTAAAGTTTGTTTGCTTTTTTTGAAAATAAGGACCTACGCGGCTTGTGACGTAGACCCCGCCGGCTAAAGAAAGCGAACCTGTCCGCTAAGGGTGGACACCCCGTCCGATAGAAGTGGACGAATCTATTTTGAAATTTTTTTGTGTTTTTATTTTTTGAAAATAAGGACCTACGTGGTTTGCGCCGTAGACCCCCCCGGCTGAAGATGGCGAGCCTGTTTTTTGCTTTGAAGATTTTTATTTTCTTTTCATTTTCGAAAACTGAGGATCTGCGCGGCTAGTGACGCAGACCCCGCCCGCTGAAGGTGGGCGAGCCCTGTCCGCTAAGGGTGGACATCCCTGAATTCGTTTTTCTATTTGGAACTCGCATGGTTCGTGGCGCGATCTTGCCCGATTGAGGTGGGCAAGTCCCTATTTCATTTGTTCTTGTGATTTCTTTGAGAATTTCTTTTCTTATTTATTCTTATAGGAGCGAATTCTTCCGAGGGATGCTCGGATTTAGTTGCAACCTGAATGTGGGTTAACAATGTGTTTAGATGGACCATAGTCTCGTGGTCATCACCTTTTCATGGTTTTGAGCTAGTCTTTTCGGCTCAATTTTGCCACTACCTGGGTCCTTGATTAGGGGACTATGTATAAGTATCAACGGCGACCTTTGTCTTGAGGTCGTAAACTGGTTTTATTTTTTGAGACATCCAAACACGGGACTTCGTACAGCGTAGTCTGGGAATATTGTTTTTACTTTGCATAATGTATATTTTCTTTCGAGCCCCCAAGCATTCGTGCTTGACGGTCTGTGAGGGGGTCGAAAAAGCACGAGGCTAATGCGTGACCTCGTCCCTCGTGGGTGTGACGATTCTTTTTATTCAATCAAGTGTAATTGGATTTCCTGTGACTTTACACCCAATTGACTAGTAATATAGGAGTCGCCATTTAGTTTTTAACGACAATGAGAAAAACTGACAAAACCCGGTTATCGTGACATAAAGGGAGTGCAATTATGTTTGACCACGACGGTCGTAGGTTCCCTTGTGATCCCTGGTGTGGGGATCTCTCAACATACACCCGCAAGGTAGAGATTGAGGGTTCGGGGGACTGTAACTACCGAGAGGAGTACTTCGCTCGTCGATAACTCCAGAGGCAGGATATCCTTACTAGCTCAGCATAAATAATTGAAGGGACATGCGTTAACTATTAAACTAATCTGAGTTGATTTTAGCAATATGCAACATATAATACTAGTTCGATCGTGATTATCTGATTTAAATAGTATTAAGGGACCTAGCATGATAATCCAATTTCCCGAAAATATTATATTTGTTAGGCGTGATTGAACAATCAGATTTAGTTAGTTTAATAGTTCATAAAAAGGGCGAGGAAAGCAATTAAATCATCGAGAAGGGGCACATTACGACGCACCCTTGAGAGGTGCGTCACGGTTCTCAGAAAACTAACCACTTTGACTTTGCTATTTCTCCTTTTTATTTAACGAATCTCAACTATGGGACAGGATACGTTCTGTTCGATTTATGGATCGATTGTGACAGAACGCGTGAACAATTTCGCAGCGTGAGGCTTAGGCTAAGGGTTGGAGTCAATACTCAGAATATAATTGTGTGTTGTGTGTCCTTTTCACGTCGAATTTTGGGCTGTATTTATAGGGAAGAGTTCATGGAAAGATAGAATTGCAGAGTTCTAATCCACAAAGAATTAGGAAAAAACACGTACCCAGGTATTTTCAGCGCCCAGGCCTGGGCGCCGAAGATTTCGGCGCCCAGAGCCAGGCGTTGAAAATAGGGTCTGGGCTGTTTTCTTAGTCAGATTCGGATTCTTGAAATCCGTAGCGTTTGAGACTTAATCGAGTCTTTTTGTGCGTATCAATTTCATGACGGAATGCGTCTGGGCCCGTTACGAACTCTAGGCTCGTTAGGATTTTAATTAATACGTAACTCTTATTTCTGAACCATATTAGGAATAGGATTCTTGCAGTTTTCTATCTCATTTAGGATTTATGTTGGAATGCAACACCTAATTCTGACAGGTTTCTATCTTTTATGACTTGCCACTTTTAGAAGCTACCCTTTACCGCATTTACTATTTTTAGCAGGTTTCTATAAATAGCAGGTTTCGGGTGAAATGAAGAGGGGAATTGAGATTCGTTAATTTATAGGAGATGCGTTGTCAAGTGGAGATTTACGCTTTCATCATCGAACTTTTCCCTTTCGGGAATGGGGACAAAAGTAGGTGTCTACAGTTAGCCCCCACTTCGGGATGAGACGATGGTCAAAGTATTAGATGGAGTGCGTCACACAAGCCATGGTGTATGTGACCTGTTTTGCGAGGGTCTCACGAGCCCCCGAGTGATAACATTTGACTTAAGGGTTATCACTTGAAGTGTCGACATATCCCTCACGTGTCATTGGGATTTGTCAACTGATAGTATAGAAACTTCCTCACTTTGTCATTGGAAGGATCTAAAGGTGCGTAGAAACTCCCTCACTTTGTCATTGGGAGTAGCTACAGATGTTTTCGAAATCAAAGCTATAAAGTGTAATTGGGCCTGGCCAAGCCCAACCACGAGGTAAAAATGTTTTTAAAGATTCTCATTTTCAGGGCTAGCTAAACGAGAAAACCCCCTTGTTTTTATGGGACGTAAAACGAAGGAAAATCCAGCACATTGCTCTTTTTTTGGAAAAAACGGAAAACCAATCCTTTTAATTTTTGGAAAAGGGAAAACCAGAAAAAGTTATCGCTGCAGCGACTAAGGACCTGCACGGTTAGTGATGCAGACCCCGCCGGCTAAAGATGGCGAGCCTGTCCGCTATGGGTGGACACCCCGTCCGATAGAAGTGGACGAATCTGTTTTTTAATTTTGAAAATAAGGACCTACGCGGTTTGTGACGTAGACCCTGTCGGCTAAAGACGACGAACCTGTCCGCTAAGGGTGGACACCCCGTCCGATAGAAGTGGACGAATCTATTTTGAAATTTGTTTTGTGTTTTTTTTTGAAAATAAGGACCTACGTGGTTTGCGCCGTAGACCCCGCCGGCTGAAGATGGCGAGCCTGTTTCATTTTGTTTTTGAAGACTTCATTTTTGGAAAACTGAGGACCTGCACGACTACTGACGCAGACCCCGCCCGCTAAAGGTGGGCGAGCCCTGTCCGCTAAGGGTGGACGCCCCGCTCGCTGGAGGTGAGCGAACCTGAATTCGTCTTTTTGATTTGGGATTCGCGTGCTGCGGTCTTGCCAACTGAAGATGGGCAAGTTCCTATTTCTTTGGTTTTTTGTGATTTCTTTTGAGAATTTCTTTTTATCCATTCTTGCAAGAGCGAATTCTTTCGAGGGATGCTCGAATTTAGTTGTAACCTGAACGTGGGCTGACAACGTGTTCAGACGGACCTTTGTCTTGCGACCGTCTGGTTTCGCGGTTTGAGCTAGTCTTTACGGCTCGATTTTGCCACTACTTGGTCTTTGATTAGAGGACCGTGCACAAGTGTCAATGACGACCTTTCCCTGTAATCCCCCGTAAATTTATAAATTTTATTAATATATTTTTTTAACGTATATTATTTATATTTAAATAGAACTTATGAATTTTAGTAATAAATATATAATTAACGTATTTTAAGTACGTTCTAAATATTTAACAATTTTTGAACTTTATTATATTTATATATTTAATGTATATTTAATTTTATTTAATATATTCTAAATATTTTAACGGTTTGTGCAATCAAGAATAATTTTAGAATTTTATGTTGAAAAGAATTTGAATTAGGAAAACTCGTTGAATTCGGAAAAACAATCCTAACTATTTTTGGATTCGATCAACCTCAATTCTAGTCCTAGCCCACTTGGGAAAGCCCAATAGTATAAACCCATAACCCCTTTTCTATTTCACGTAAAAATCAAAACCTCATCTTGTTCCCAAACTCACGTGAATTTCAAAACCCTCAAGAACTCCATTATCTCCCCACGCCGTTGTCCTCGTTGTTGCCCAGCCACCGGACCACCACCGCTCCCGCCGGTAAGCCGTGTTCTCTCCTTCGTCCTCTTCCTCTTCATCGAGTTCCTGCTACCTTGCTCCTCTTTTCTCATAGTCTCGTCGTTCTCGCTTCCCCTCTGCCGTGTCGGTTTCGCACGCAGCAGCAGCAGTCACAAGCACCCTCGCCGCCGTCCACCACCTCGCCGCAGCCCCGCCGTCTAGCACGTTAACATCCCCTTCTCCTTATCCTCCCTTTTTCTTTTATTTTCGTTCCTTTTATTGCTTGTTCTCTTCGATTTTCGTGGCTGACCACCACCTATTCGCGCAGCAACCACCGCACGCAACCGCCGTGCTCAGCCCTCGCCGCGAGCCACCACCTGTTCGCCGGCCAGCCTCCTCTCTCCTCTTCAATTCTTGGTTATTTTCTTAAACCCTAAGTTATTTAAATGTTTTAATTAATTTAATTAATTTGAATTTATGTTTCTTGAATTAAATTTATGATTTTTATAGTTAAGTTATGAAATTTCAGATTATATGTTGTTGAATTAATTTAATTATTTTCAGATTTGTTAATTGCGTTTAATTTAGAGTTTTAATGGAGTTTTAATAATTTGATTCATGTTTCTTGAATATAAATTATAAGTTTTTATGATTAAGTTAGATTTTCAGATTATATATTATGCTTAATTAATAATTTAATTTTCAGATTACATAATTGAATTGAAATAAGAGTTTTTAATTATTAAAGCATGGATTTTTAAGGTTTTAATATTCCAAAATCATAATAGAATGATTATATATTATTAAAACTATTATTTTTATGATTTTAAGAACGTTTGATTATGTTTTGTGGGCGTTTGAAATTATTCTATATTGCTGGAAATTTTAAAAGGGATGTTTTATTGGAGTTTAGAACGTTTTGGGATCATTAGTTTAATAGTTATTATGCTTGGAGGTTATTTAGTTAAGTTTCGATATTTGGGATGGTTCAAAATATGTT
This sequence comes from Spinacia oleracea, assembly GCF_020520425.1. NCBI lineage: Eukaryota > Viridiplantae > Streptophyta > Magnoliopsida > Caryophyllales > Amaranthaceae > Spinacia > Spinacia oleracea. The sequence goes on along the minus strand of NC_079488.1, from coordinate 91,565,782 downwards.
TAGGATGTATTTAGAATACTTTAGTATTGCTGTAAATTGTTTGATATTGATTGGGGAATTTTATTGGTTGCTTTTAGGCGGAGAATTCTTTGTAGGCGATTTTTGAATTCGTTAAAGTGGCCTATCAGTTTGTTTACACAAGGTACGTACATACCGTGTGCTTGGATGTGTATTGTATTGAGAATATGATGAATATATTTATGAACTTGTTTATGTTGGAATTTCATGTTCAATGTCGTTGAATTAATGCGTTGAGCATAGAACTTTATTTATAAGAATTGAATCATGTTAGCATGGAATATTGATGCAAGCATGTTGGTTTTGTGGAACTTTATATTATTTAATATTGGTTTAGATCTTTATTGATCGTTGTTCCTCTTTAGATTTTCACTACTTTATAAGGGCCGAGGACCTTGTTTGGTGGTTGAACCTTATACCTAATAAAGGTTTTTAAATATGGATAAAGGAAGGATTAAAATAGTTGGAATTGGCTCTTGGTTGAATGTTGTGATCACTGGTTTAATTCAAAGATAAAAGAAGTTGTGTTTACTTGTTGAATATAATATTTATGTTTGATGAGTCATAACCAAGTATTAAAAGTTAAGTCATGTAAAGTGAAAATGAGTAGCAATAGCTTTAGACTGTGCACGTCTAAAGTGACGGACAATCAGGAGTTGGGGTCATGGGTAGCCTATGGCTTTTTCTGGGGCCGGATTGATCACCGGTTCTATTTTTATTTAAAAGTCCCTCGATATCGCAGGTCATTGGGGTTTACGGAGTCGCGCCCGTACCTCGTCTTCCTTAGTGAAGAAGAAGAAGTTTCTAGTAGACAACTCAGTCCATTGACTATTTCAATTAAAATAATGTTAATGATACAAAGGTCTAGTTCAGTCAAATATAGTCTTCAAGTCAATATATCTTGATTATCCTTGCTTATGTTTTATTTAGTACCATGTTAGGAGTGTTCGTTTAATAGAATCATGTTAGGATTATTATTGATTTAGTATGTAGTACTCAGCTTTGCTGATTACGTGTTTTTGCTTGTGCATGTTGATCATGGCTATGCCTTATTGATCCTGTGATGACCCAATCTTTGGTGAGCAGTCTCTAAGAATCAATAAGCATTGTCCATCTGCAGGTTTGAAGATGTTGCATCATTGGGATCAGGAATAGAGAGCTTGTATTTAGTTTTGATTTACTAAGTTGACTTGGGTTTGTTAATTGGGACTTTAAACTTGTCGTACTATTTATATTTCCTTATTTTCGTTGGATGATTTTTTGGGACTAAACCTGTAATCGATTATTTATAAACCTAAAGTTAGTTTTATGTTTTCCGCTGCAAAATTCTGAATAAGCCGTTACGTTTTCACACGGGCGATAATGCCTTGATAATTCTCTACGTTTTATATTAAAAGATTATTTTAGAAAAGAGAGAATTGTCGGGGTGTTACATTCCCTGAGGTCGAACCCTTTTTTTTTTGAGATATCCAAACATGATATGGTGTATGGCGCAGTCCGAGAATGTGATTTCGATTGTGCGCTCCTTGTTGGAGTCTATTTTCCGCGAGCCCCCAAACACTGGGGCTCGTCGGTCGTTTTTCGCATCTTGTAATCATGTTTGGGGTCATGCACGTATGTGCCAGCGACCTTTTATAGTAGTGTGCTACTTTAGCGAAGCCGTGGAGTGCGACTTTAGTTTTCAGGCGACATCCGGCTTTAGCTTGGCCCGGATTAATCCTTTGACAGACAAACATTTTTTATTTGGAAAACCAACGACTTTTGGTGTTTCGAAGAATGACCATGATATTTAACTTGTTTTTTGAAAAGTGTACATAAGCATTTTCTGAGACGAGTCTAAGTTTCGACCAAGTTTTAATGTTTATTATTTTTTTTTGCTTATTTGGGAGCTAAAGGTGCTTTGGGCTTGATCCTACTTGCAATAGGGCCTCGTGTTTAGCAACACGGTCTTAAGTCCTTTCCTGTTCCGCGTTTTGTGAAATCTGGGCCTTGGGCTGCATTTTCAGCGCCCAAGGCCAGGCGTTAAACATTTCGGCGCCCAGCCCTGGGCGCTGAAAGTCTTTTCCTGGTGATATTTGACTCTCGGATTTCCTAACACGTTTCCGAATGGGATCAGGATGTCACTGGGTGCGTCCAGCTATATATAGGGGCTAGATACGTCCCTATTTTCCACCACTCTCAAATTCTTTCCCTCTTTTTTGCTGTGTTTTAATTACTCATTTCTTTTGCCATGTCGATCCCTATTTTCTCACTCCAACGGACTGTTAGGCGTTGGCTACGGGCCCTTACTCCCACAGAAAAAGCTTTGTTAAAAGAATACCACTTAGAGGCACTTTTAGGCTTACAACAAATTAATATTGATTATAACTTTCTGCATGCTGCCCTAAGCTTTTGGGACTCCGATCATCATGTTTTTGCCTTTCGGGGCAACGAAATATGTCCTTTGCCCGATGAATTTGCTGCGATCCTTGGTTATCCTACTAATGCTACTCCTGTTACCCCTGGCACTATTGAAGAGGGTAAAACAACCATAAGGGCTTTCCTAGGACTAGATGATAACATGTTTGCTGAAATTGTTGTAGAGGACAAGGTTAACTTGGCAAAACTTGTAAAACATCACTTTAGGCCTAGTAAGAATATGACCGAACAGAAATTGAATATTCGAGCCCTTGTATTTTGCTTGTTGAATCACTATTTGCTATCGAATAACAATGGTGAGTTCGGTGACATAAGGTTGATCCCCTTGATTAGCCAGATGGAAAGTTGCTATTCTATTATGCCGTTGGTTGTTGCCGAGACTTTGCTGAGTGCGGATGAGCTGAAGAAGGATGCCAAATCTGAACATTTTAAGGGAAGCCCCCTATTACTGCAGGTAATCGATTTTCTTCTTTGCGTACGCATACGCCCCTTTTGCATATATTTCTTTTGCTGGGGCTGAGTTTCAGTGCTCAGGGCTGAGTTTCAGCGCCCAGGGCTGGGCGCTGGAGTTTTCGGCGCCTGGTCCTGGGCGTTGAAACTGCGCCCCAGGAACCGTTTTTTTTTCTTTTCATTCTTTTGATTCGATCGTACCTGTTTTTGCAGATTTGGCTTGCGGAACGGCTTAGACTTTTGGAAGATCCTGCCGATCCTAAACATTATCGCCCTATAGCCTTGGGTAACCGAAAATACTTGCACCAAGGTCAGGACGAGGCCGAATGGACCTCTTTTTTTACTTATGGCATTTGTTCTATTAAGTGGGTGGTACCATGGTGGGGTTTGACTACTATGACAGGAGTTCTGATGTATCGATTTATGTTTCTTTGTTGGGGCTATCTCGTCCCATTTATATTTTCCCTTACCGAGTCATGCGTCAATATGGTTTAAGGCAGACTATCCCCTTTTCTGATACGGTACCACCTAAGGTAGCGGCCTTTTCACAAACACGGGTTCTAGCGTGGGCTAAGTATTATGATGGTCTCCCGCGTTGGGCCATAGCTACAAATGGCTTTGTGGGTCTTTCTGAAAACTACAAGTTGTGGATGAGCTCCGATGATAAAGATGTGAGGGCCGAGGCTCGTAATGGGGAGCCGGCTGAGCTTTTGATACCTTGTATTCGTGTTAAGTATGAGGGTCCTGATTCTGCCAGACCTCGTACCTATAGTATTAAGACTGTGAAAGCTCGTCCTGATCGAAAGAGAAAGGAAGTTCCTCCCCGTTCCAGTTTCAGGCCTAAAAAGATGCCTAACATGAAGGGGCCTGCTGTTGTTAAAAGAAATGCAAGCTGTCGCGGAGATCATCGCCGGAATAATGTATGGGTTAGGAAGGCTCAGCCGCCTATAGAAACAGTGGCTAGTCTAGTTGATGATAATAATCATTCTCTCACCATTGTCTGTGCCCTTGAGGCTGAGCGGGCTATAACTGAGAATGTTTCTGAAGCCTTGGCATCTTTGGAAGTTAGTGTCCAGGAGCCGGTTCTTATGGAGATTGATATTGGGGCAGCGCAGAAGACTGTGGGGGTGGATCCTGCAAACATTGCCCTCTACAAGACTTTATTTGATGATCCGGAAGAACTAGAGTAGTGTAGTTCTTGCTAGGGTGTAGGTGCCCTCTATTTATTTCAGTTGTGTTTGTTTTTATTCTTAGCACTTTGTTTTCCTTCTTATTATTTTTTAATAAAGGCGTATTTTTATTTTTCATTTTCATTTATTTTTGTTTCTCCTCTTTTTTATGTATTTTATATGTCTAACACTTTTTGCACAAAGAATATTTGGTTTTTTTATTGGACCGAATCCTTGGTAAGGATTGCCTACGTATCTTGTCAGAATCAGGTCGCGCGTAGTTCTAGCTTTTGAATAAGTTCTAGGATGCCAGATTTTAATAGATATGCCCTGCGGTGGTAGCATATTACTTAACCGGTCAAATGAGTGAAGTATTATCATTATTTTCGTCTGCCGTTTTTTTTTTGCCATAGGTCGCGTAAAATTCGACTAATTTGTATAGCTTTATTCTTGGTAAACCTATTTTGATACGTACTGTACCCCCCAAGTGTTCGTTATTTTTCCGTTGTGTGCGGATAAAATGACGAGCACTTTCGAAAAGAAAATTTTTGGCAGGCAGAGAGTTTCAACGCCCAGGCTGGGGCGTCAGAAATTTCGGCGCCCAGCCCTGGGCGCTGAAAATGACTTGGGCAGTCAATTTTTGACGCATTGCTTCACATGTTCTTGCATTTATTTCCTTTTTTTTTGTGCCTTGATATTTTGCTCGTATTTAAAGCCAATTTTGAGGCTATTTTGGAGGCTTTTTCGACTGTTAGCGTGAAATGCGTTTTTGTCCGGATTAATTTTTTTCTATTCGTGACTCGAAACAATTTTGAAAATGGGGTTAGGGTGCGGAATTTATGAAGATCTTTGTGTAGGCTTTTGAGGTGGGTTGAAGTGCGTGTTGTTAGTGAAGGGTATGATGGAATCTATGTTTTATGAATCTGTTTTTTTTGGTAACATTTGCATTGTTTTGGATTTTGATTTCCTTTGATTTTAGGTTGCATGGATTGACTCTTATGATGACACTGGTTGGCTTTTTAGGTTTTGGGGATATGAATGGGATAGTGTGGTTTATTTTGTGGGTTTCGGGAATTGGTTCCCATGGCACTATTTCAAAACCGAGTGGGCTTTGTTTGTTGGGCCTAGAGTGGGCCGCCTCTTTATTTTTGTATTTTGCAAGTACATTTGGTGTTTATTTAGTGTTAGAAAAAAAATTTAGGAGAAATATTACGCCTTTATTGATTCGGAAAGTAAGGAAAACACACTTGAAATAAAACTGACCTATATTCTAAGGGGCCTTAGGACCATCTAAAGTCTCTATTATTTTTTTCTATCAATCTAAAGAACTAGTAGGCGCTTTTTACTAATGGTGCTCTATGTGGCTCAAGCCTGGGGTTTAGTCTCATAAAACTTCGGTCCTTCACCGGTACTCATCTTGAATTCCATTCCTTTTGCATTGACCCACTGATATGTCTTCACCCATCCGTTCTCGACCTCTTCTAGTGTTGATGCATGAGAGATTAACCGGGTTGGATCGAAACCTTCATCTTGTAAAGCTAGGGTAGTCATCACAGTCTCGTTCTCCATAGGCCTCGATTCGTTAAATAATGTCCATAGAGCCTGGTTGTCCAATATTTCAGCTGTTTTAGTCTTGGTGAGGTGGGGTGCCTCATCCAAGGTGTGGCAGTCATGGAAAATTTCAAATCCGGGTTTTAGCAAGCCATCCTGAACGAAGGGTTCAGGGAAATCACAGCATGGGTGTTCTTCTCCTTCCCGAACGAACATCCGGTTAAGGGTCCTTTGATACGGGGGAAGGAGGGTGGTTTGTTTGGCTTTGTTAAGGCGTAGCCTAGACAGGTGGTCAGCAATATCTTCCTCCATTGGTTCATAGCCTAAGCCAAAGGGAGTAGATTTGTTGGGAAAATGATGGAATGTGTATTCCTTCTTCCTTATGCCCAATGGGCTTCCAGGGAAATAACCTTGAGCTAACAGCATTCTAGGGATGACTCGGGATGCATGTGGGTCTAGGAATGCTGGATCATAATCTTCGATGAACTGGATTGTTTCTTCCATTTGAAACCCGTAAAGGTCGTCTGCAGTTTCGGCCGTTCCAACCATAGTAAAACTGACGTCGAGAGGAGGGGCGCGGATTTCTAGTATTACCCCGTTACACACGCGATCTTGCCCGATTGAGGTGGGCAAGTCCCTATTTCATTTGTTCTTGTGATTTCTTTGAGAATTTCTTTTCTTATTTATTCTTATAGGAGCGAATTCTTCCGAGTGATGCTCGGATTTAGTTGCAACCTGAATGTGGGTTGACAATGTGTTTAGATGGACCATAGTCTCGTGGTCATCACCTTTTCATGGTTTTGAGCTAGTCTTTTCGGCTCAATTTTGCCACTACCTGGGTCCTTGATTAGGGGACTATGTATAAGTATCAACGGCGACCTTTGTCTTGAGGTCGTAAACTGGTTTTATTTTTGAGACATCCAAACACGGGACTTCGTACAGCGTAGTCTGGGAATATTGTTTTTACTTTGCATAATGTATATTTTCTTTCGAGCCCCCAAGCATTCGTGCTTGACGGTCATTTCTTATCAAAGAGGTTCCTTGGGGATACGTATTCTGTAATGTCCTTGATCGTGTTTGGGATTGTGCTCGTAAGTGCGAGTGATCTTTGTAGTGGTGTGCTACTCTTAACAAAGCCGTGAGGTGCGACTTTCAGAAATCGGCAATTCTCGAGTCGAACGGATACAACAGGGCCTTATAGAAGTCAGGGGCCCTTTTTTGGGTCTGGGATCATTTTCGGCGCCCATTCCTGGGCGTTAAAGATTTCGGCGCCCGGCTCTGGGCGCTGGAAATGATTTCTGGCGAGGTTTCTTGATGACACAGCTGGCCTCTTGTTCATTCGTTCATTTCACTTGGAAGTTCTATGTATTCTCTTCTCTTTTGTTTTTTCTTTTTTTTAGAACGCGTTCGTAAATGTTCGATACTTAGAAAAGATGATATGTGTGTGCGAACGAGCGTTCATAGAATGGTCGTGGTGTGCGGTCCATTAATCAGTTTACTTGAATCATTTTTTTTTTTGAGCAATGACTGATTTTGAATAGTTGCTTAGAAGCTTGATAGGGTTCAGGCCCATTCATGAAGTGGGTTCAAGCATCGTGCCCTTTCGATTGTTCAAACATTTGCTTCGAGATTTTTTATTTTGCTATGGTTGTTTCGTAGCTTGGAGCCCCCAAGTATGCATGTTGGGATGCTTCCTTTTGGCGTACGATTCTTGTAGGTTCTTTCGAGAAAGATGCCTTGGGGTTCCGCTCGTGTAGGTGCGAGCTATCCCTTTCGTGGTAGGTAATATTTTGCTACCTTTAATCCTTAATGTAGAAGTCGTGTGGCTTGCATTTTGAATTTGGGCGATAAGTAGTCTTTGCCTCTTTTACACGTGCTCTTGGTCGTGCCTACATTAGTGCAATATGCCTTACTCTTTTTTAGACTTGTACCGTGGGATGGTTGAACTTATGGTGCGACGTAGGCTTGTGTGGCCTAACAGCGTGTCTTAGAACATTCCTCCAGGTGTTGGGATATCATTATTATTCTTTGCATTGGAATATTTCATCACGCCTCGTTCAGGTGCTCGAACAAGTGTATCACCTTCTGCGTGGGTTTGCACGGCTTATTACTTCGTTCGATGCGAGGATTCATAGGTGTTTCTTTCTTATTTTTATATCTGGGCAAAACTTGGCCAGCAGAGAGATTCAGCGCCCAGGCTGGGGCATTAAAGATATAGGCGCCCAGCTCTGGGCGTTGAAAATGATTTCCGGGTATATTTTGACAGTTCTTATCCTTGATTTTTTTTTTCTTTCGCTTTTGCTTTGGAACGAGGTAGACTGTGTAACAGGCGCTTGTAGGGCGAGCGTTATGTGCAATAGTTTGATCGGAGTTTTGGTGACTCGCGATTTTCAGTTACCCTTGTTAGTGGGGTGACTTTATATATTCTAAGTAGTGCTTTAGAATTTGGGAGGGGTTGTAGCCATTCTAAGGTCCGTTTTACACGATTAAAGCTTAGGATTGTGCCCCTATGATGTATGTATAGCATTAGCGTCGAGAATTTGCGATAAAATCGTCATTTCGAGCATTTTTAGAGTGTTTTTCTCAAGCCCCCAATTGTAGCTACGGGATTGGCTTGGTGCTATATGCTTTGCATACGTTTTTTATGCATTCATGGTGACACGGATCATGAATAGTTTGAACCAGACTCGTTTAGTGCGAGGTACGTTCGAGTAGTGATCTGCTACTTCTCTTGTAAATGTCGTATTATGCGACATCGCCATGGTCAAGGTAGTCACATGTTGTAGTATGCCTTGGCCAAAAGCTAGGTGCCTTTCTTTACCCATAATCATATTTAGAAATCTTTTTGACTCACTTGCAACATCGGGATAAACGCATACTTAGATTAAACCAACGACACTTTATTATGTTCGAAAAAGTCTTTGAAAATTATTTGAAAATTATTTAAAATCCGAGTCCTACTGTGTACAATCCGAGGTGTCCTAAGTAGGTTGACTCATAGAAGGGTTCGTACAGGATTACATGAGTGAATCAAAATACTGTTACGATTTTCGGAATGCTGTCTAAGGATTTGCTGGAAGCCAGGGTGCAGGCGTCAAGGTATACTTGTGCCCGTTTGGCATATACTTTAGGCTTTTAGGGCCATCTTTTCCAGGATTTGCGGGAATATAAACCGTTTTCAAATTGACTTAGATTTACTTGGTGTATGTCTGCACAAAAGGTCAAGGTATACTTAGTTCTTTCCCTAGCTCTTTCATTTCAATTTTTTAGCCCCCAATTGCTATTATGTCTTCCCTTTAATGATACTTTTAGATTTCGATTTTAGATGTCCGTGTCATATGTCTGAGTAGGGTGAGCCTTGGTTAAGTGCCAAGTCCTATTGACAATGTCTGATTTTTTTCAAAGGGGATTCGCAAGCATTTGAATTACCATGAACGGGTGCCCTGATTTCGAAGGAACGATGGGGCGACGCCGTAGAACAATGCTCTTTATTGCAAGCTTACTGCCTTTACTACTTGTTGGCGATTATGACTGTGTCTAGTGGTGAAAGAAGGTCTTTAAGCGAACGACTATGTCTAGTGGTGAAAGGAGATTTTTAAGTGAGTTAGTTCGCTTTAGGGAGGGTCAAGTCGAGTATTTTAGAGGTCATGGACGCTTGCGCTAGCCCCCATTCAATTGAGGCAAAGCGATCTTTTTGAGTCTTGGCTAAGTGCCTAGGAGTGTGAGTGCTCCTCCTGGCAAGGGTATGTGCCCTTATTATTTTTCGATGTGTGCTCGTTTTGGCATCTTGGTGACTTGGATTCTTCCTTTGACTTTTCTTTCGACTTTGGGTTGCAAGTAATTAAATTTCAATAAGGGACTTCTATTCTTTATTCTTGTTTTTCTATAGGCTTTAATATTTTTGCAAATTGGTTGGACCGAATCATGAATTGCCTACGTATCCGCCTTAAATAGATTTAATTTGGAATCAGGTCTTGCGTAGTTCTTAGCCTAGAAAATGGTTTCTTAGAATGCCGATTTTAAACAAGTACGTTCCGAGGTGGAAACATATTATTTGAAACGGTAGAATAAGTGAAGTTTATTATTATTTCAATCTACTGCCTTGCCGTAAGCCAAAAATTTGTTTTATATTTTTTTTGATTGAGTACATGTATTTTTTGGTGGTACGTATATCTGAATACGTGTTGTACCCCTCCAAGTGTTCGTTATTTTTCCGTGCATGTGCGGATAAAATGACGAGCACTTCTGGACAAAATTTGGCTAGCAGAGAGAATCAGCGCCCAGGCTGGGGCGCTAAAGATTTCGGCGCCCAGCTCTGGGCGCTGAAAATTACTTCTGGGCGGATCTTTTTTTTTTTTGGTGCGCTAAATGCTTTTTTTCTTTTTAGACTAACTTTAGAGGCGCTTTGCAAGGTTCCTTTTTTTTATTATTTATTACTTTTTTGTACTTTTCATTTGTTTTCCTTTTTTATTCGTGACTCAAGACGGTTTGAAGGATGGGTTGAATGAGATAGGATAATTTGTATAGGTATTGGTCAAGCATAAGGATTACATCTGCTAGGATTCATATTTTACGGCCTCAGGCTAGTGTCACGAGTTTACATCAATCAAGGCCAATAAGTAGCATAGGGACGGCTCAAGGGTATATCGACAGGACGTATCCAAACAAGTTATATGGTCATTATGCTAATGGTGGTGTAAGAGCAGGTTTGGACTTTGGAAATGATGGACATGACGCACGTGTCAATGGCCGTGCGTGGTTTGCGGTTGATAACAAGTTCAAAAACAAGAGTTGAGGTAATGGTTTCTTGGGTTATGGCAATGAGAACATGGATGGGTTAAATGAGCTGAACAGGGACCCCAGAGCGAAGGCGTCTAAGAGCATAAGGATTGGAAAGGGTAGACATCGTAGAATTTTATGATTTGGATTGGTTGACTTAATTCTTTTCATTCGTTTACTTGGGTAGATTTCGCACTTTGGGAGGTAGGGGCTAAGTATTTCATGGCTCGCTCTTTTCGCTCTCCCTTTTCTCTTTCTATTTTTTCTTTTTTGCTCGGGATTTCCCCCCTCAACATAATTTTTTTTATTTGGGCTAAAAGGTAGATGGTTGTGGTCTTTGAGTCACGAGGCGAGACTGAATGAGCCTCGTTTAGTAGGCCTATAGTGGACCTTTAATTTTAGTAGGCCTAGGATGGACCTTTAATTTTTGTTGGCCTAGGGTGGACCTTTAAATTGTCTTACTTTGCAAGCGTATTTAGTCGTTTGTGCAAATAGCGTAGATTCAAAATGTTATTTTCACCTTATTGAAATTTAACGAAAGAATTACATCGAAGATAATTTTTTGCTTCTTTTCAGACTCCAGTTTCTGGGATTTAATTGGAAGTTGTGATTTAGACTCGCACTTTCATTAATCTTTCTGATTATAACCCGTGTATGAATACAAGGAGGTGGCCTAGACTCAAAATAATGACGTGGCGTAAGCCTATAACACTTGACCAAGCGACTCTCAGACTTAGGCTAATTGGACCATACCTTTCGTTGGCTGACACTTTAGATTTTAACCCTTGGGTGTTCATTTGTCATGCGCCATTTTGCTTAATGTTGGCAAGGTAGTCAGTTGGGGAGATCGAATTTTTATTTTTGCAAGACTAGAATCATTAGTGCGGCTTCTCTCTTAGTGTGTATTGCTTTACCCCAATGGTAGCCTTATGGCATGCCGATTTGGGTATTTTCATGGTTTGTCATGTTGCATTCATGGAAAATCTTTTAGTCCGTACTTAGGAATACTTCAAGGGGCGAGTGGCTCGAGAGGACTATGATAGTCGTGACCCAATGTGATCATGAGCCTTGAGGACATTAATTTTTTGCCAATGGTATTGATACCTTAGGTTCACTTTTGGGGGTTGTGCGACTATGGAGGAATGATTTCCAGAATGTGACTGTTTCCATTTTGCAAATACTATAATATATTCTTTTATTGGTGAGAGAGAGTATTGAGGCCGTAGACTCTTAGCAAGGGATGACAATTACATATGGGTGCCTATTGATTTAAATTTCAGGAAGGGAGACTCAATATAGTTTAACCTTTTAACTTGCAGAACGACACCAAGCATTAGGACCGATTCTATGGATAAGACAACTGAGACTTAGGATTTAGATTGTACTTTGGCATAGCCTAGTCTAGACTCGGATTTATTTTTTTCGAACATTATTTTTCTTGAAAACTTCATTTGAACATTATTTTTTGAATACTTTGCCCATGTGACATTCAAGGTTATTTCAATTAGCGTGCTCGGTTTTGGAGCCGAACATTGCCGTCGTAGGAGGCCTATCAACGACACAAAGAGTTATTATTTTATTTTTTTTATAAGTCGCTTTTGAAATCGAGTGCTTTTTCATACGCCCTCGTAGCAATTCTTTTTACGAACATTTTTTGTGCTACGTATTTTCCTCTTGCGCGGGCACCGAGGCTGCTGCGCCTGGCCAGAAGGCCAAGCAGCAACTTCAGCGCCCAGTGAGGGGCGTGAGAAATTCTGGCGCCCAGCCAGAGGCGTTGAAAATGCGTCCCTGGCTGATTCTCGTTTTCTGTTTGCGTCTACTTTTGTTTATGCGACTTCGATTTGCGTGCTTGCCTAATAACGTCCTTTACGCGTTGTACATCGTTTGTGGGATTCGTTACGGGCCATCCCGAGCGTCGTTTATTTTTGTGGCGATCGTTCGGGCTTGCGGAACACGTATGTTGGTATAACTCTTTGGCCAATTGGTTCATGAATGTTTGGGCAATTTTTAAGGTCGTTGGTTTTCTAGCATTATTTGTCTAGCATTATTCGTACGCACAATCATAACATAGTCACATAGTTCGCTACACATAACTACATTACAAACATGGATTTGAAAATTAAATATGTCACGCAGTTTATGATAGGCTTCTATGGGTAGTATTTGCACCTGGCTTGGTACCGCTTCTATCGTAGATCCAACACATGCCCCGGTCGAGGTAGTGTCTTCAACAGACGAATTTCTCTCAAGAGGCCAACCCGCAAGTGCAAGCCAAGGGGGCATGCAGGCGAAAGGGACCTAATGAGCGAGCGATTGGGTTCGGGATAGGTGTACTACCTGCACAAGTACCGAGTGGGCAACATGCGCGGCGTATGCACCCCCCTATTGGCGAAAAAAAGGTATCCTTAGTCCCGACTCCCGAGGGAGCCGAGATTCGTTATGATGTTCTGCCCGTTCACATTAATATGCTGATTTTCAGGTCGTCCCAACTTGATGGGGAAATAAACGCGGGGTAGGATCGTTTCACCCTTCGGCTATTTTGATTACCTACAAGCACGAGTATTTCCTTCACTATCCCCAGCGGAGTCGCCACTGTGAGGGGGTCGAAAAAGCACGAGGCTAATGCGTGGCCTCGTCCCTCGTGGGTGTGACGATTCTTTTTATTCAATCAAGTGTAATTGGATTTCCTGTGAGTCTACACCCAATTGACTAGTAATATAGGAGTCGCCATTCAGTTTTTAACGACAATGAGAAAAACTGACAAAACCCGGTTATCGTGACATAAAGGGAGTGCAATTATGTTTGACCACGACGGTCGTAGGTTCCCTTGTGATCCCTGGTGTGGGGATCTCTCAACATACACCCGCAAGGTAGAGATTGAGGGTTCGGGGGACTGTAACTACCGAGAGGAGTACTTCGCTCGTCGATAACTCCAGAGGCAGGATATCCTTACTAGCTCAGCATAAATAATTGAAGGGACATGCATTAACTATTAAACTAATATGAGTTGATTTTAGCAATATGCAACATATAATACTAGATCGATCGTGATTATCTGATTTAAATAGTACGGATATTTCATGAAATGCCCCCGAGTTTTGCCATAATTCACCAAACACCCATCAAGTTTCAATAATTCATAAAATACCCCTCACAATTCGTACAAATACCCAACATACCCTTACTAATAACGGACCGTTAGTCTGCCGTTAGCCAAGTTTCCAATTCACCCAAATGCCCCTATTGTGAAACTTATTTCACCAAATGCCCCTATTGTGAAACTTATTTCACCAAATGCCCCAAACTTAAATATAACTATTTTGATGTTTCAGCGACTAGTTTTTGTGTTTGAAAGGTAGCTGTTGGTCACGGTTGACTATAAAAGCCCATTTGCTGAATGGTTCTTGTAAGTTAGATGTTATTTTGATTTGCTTTGCTAATTTCATAAGATTTTTGTCATGAGTTTTCTTTCAAAATCATCATCCACACCCAATGATCGAGTCCACATATATTAGAGTACCTACCAAATTTTGTTATTGTGGTAGGAAATTTGTCATTCGAAGCTCTGATACAACACTCAATCCACAAAGGTTGTACTACAAGTGTGATCCTTGAAACAATCTGAGATGGTGCAAGGGAGTAGTTGAGCAAGAAAACAAGGGGCAACAACACGAAGGAAAATGCGGGGTAAGCTTAGACGAAGGAGAAAGTATTGAAAACAGGCGAAACAGTAAGATGCAAGAAGAATTGAAGTAAATGAAGAAGAAGCTAAAACAACAACAAAAAGTAGTCAAAGTTGTAATACAAATGGGGATATTGATGTTTGTAATTTTACTGTTTGTAATCATGAAGTAAACACAAGTAATGAGAAACAAATTCACATTTCATAAATAATTGATGTTGCATAATCTGCACAAAATACCAAACTGGGAAGCATTTCTGTTTTTAGCTTCACTTACAAAACATCTTTGCACCAACTACATTTAATGTTATTTTCTACTCAATGAATATGTGCAAGATCAAAACAAATGTTCAAAAAACTACCCCAAAAAGCATTAGCAGCTATCCAAAAGAGCTTGTGGAACACCACTTCAACCTCCATTCCTACCACAATAACAAAATTTGTTAGGTACCCTAATATATGTGGACTCATTGGGTGTGGAAGATGATTTTGAAAGAAAACTCATGACACAAATCTTATGAAATTAGCAAAGTAAAGTAAAATAACATCTAAAATACAAGAACCATTCAGCAAAGGGGTTTTATAGCCAACCATGACCAAGAACCAGTTTTCAAACACAAAAACTAGCCGTCGGAACATCAGAATAGCTATATTTAAATTTGGGGCATTTGGTGAAATAAGTTTCATAATAGGGGCATTTGGTGAAATAAGTTTCAGAATAGGGGCATTTGGGTGAATTGGAAACTTGGCTAACGGCGGACTAACGGCCCGTTATTAGAAAGGGTATGTTGAGTATTTGTACGAATTGTGAGGGGTATTTTATGAATTATTGAAACTTGATGGGCGTTTGGTGAATTATGGCAAAACTCGAGGGCATTTCATGAAATTTCCGTAAATAGTATTAAGGGACCTAGCATGATAATCCAATTTCCCGAAAATATTATATTTGTTAGGCGTGATAGAACAATCAGATTTAGTTAGTTTAATAGTTCATAAAAAGGGCGAGGAAAGCAATTAAATCATCGAGAAGGGGCACATTACGACGCACCCTTGAGAGGTGCGTCACGGTTCTCAGAAAACTAACCACTTTGACTTTGCTATTTCTCCTTTTTATTTAACGAATCTCAATTATGGGACAGGATACGTTCTGTTCGATTTATGGATCGATTGCGACAGAACGCGTGAACAATTTCGCAGCGTGAGGCTTAGGCTAAGGGTTGGAGTCAATACTCAGAATATAATTGTGTGTTGTGTGTTGTGTGTTGTCACGTCGAATTTGGGGCTGTATTTATAGGGAAGAGTTTGTGGAAAGATAGAATTGCAGAGTTCTAATCCACAAAGAATTAGGAAAAAACACGTACCAGGTAGTTTCGGCGCCCAGCTCTGGGCGTCAAAGATTTCGGCGCCCAGGGCTAGGCGTTGAAAATAGAGATCCATGCAATTTCAGCGCCCAGGGCTGGGCGTTAAAGATTTCGGCGCCCAGCTCTGGGCGTTGAAAGTGATGTCTGGGCCGAGTTCTTTGTCAGATTCGGATTCCTAGAATCCGGAGTGTTTGAGACTTAATCGAGTCTTTTAGTGCGTATCAATTTCATGACGGAATGCGTCTGGGCCCGTTACGAACTCTAGGCTCATTAGGATTTTAATTAATACGTAACTCTTTATTTCCGAATCATATTAGGAATAGGATTCTCGCAGTTTTCTATCTCATTTAGGATTTACGTTGGAGTGCAACACCTAATTATGACAGGTTTCTATATTTTATGACTTGCCACTTTTAGAAGTTACCCTTTACGGCAGTTACTATTTTTAGCAGGTTTCCATAAATAGCAGGTTTCGGGTGAAATGAAAAGGGGAATTGAAATTCTTTTATTTTATAGGAGATGCGTTGTCAAGTGGAGATTTATGCTTTCATCATCGAACCTTTCCCTTTCGGGAATGGGGACAAAAGTAGGTGTCTACACACGGATCGGTCTGTTATCGGATTCAGATCTTAATCGGATTAATATTAACGGATTGGGTAGGATTCGGGTTGAATATAATCGGACCGGATCGGATTTCAGATCTTAGCTTGCGAGTTCTAAACGGTTCAGATTCTAAACGGTCGGACAAACCCATCAGGTTCACTGGATCGGATGGAAAGTTGACACCCCTAATTCGTATCTGTCATGGTGAGTTAAAGAAGCAATTATATTGCTGTAAGTCACTACAAGAAAATGCTGTTCATAGTGACACTTTTTCTATGACGCTTTGTCACAATATATTTGCATCCACGTAGACGAGGAATGCACATATTGACGGTTTTAATCGCATAAACAAACATTGACAATAAAAGGAGTCGCAATATACCAAAATAAACCCGTTTTCACTCCACGCTGGATAGAAAAATTCAAAGAATAAAAAAATATACAATCCCGCTTTTCAGTTTTCACATACCCACGAAATCATCCTCAACCTCCCTCTACCCTCAACCGACTCGCCCTAGCTCTAGATATTCTTCAACAAAATCCCAAATAATTCTCAAAATAATCCGAGATTATTATTAGCAAAACGATCTCCTCACCTCAATTCTCTCTCATCCCTTTCAAGTTAAATGGGAAATCTGGAGAAGCACATAATTCTCACTTTACGCCGCTAATTTCATATTTAATTACAAGCTTCTTTGGATTTCACGATTTGATTTTGTAATTGCAATATTGAAGATTCATTCGAACTCAATCGCAACACCGTCAACAGATCCATCGCCGCTAATTTCACTGGTAAGTTTATTTATTTATTAATGTTCTATATTAGATCAAGTTGATTGTACAATTAGTTTCTACAATTGAGTTTTAGGGAGAGGTATTGATGGAACAAGTATACGGCTAAGGAAGGGGATTATTTTACGGGAATCAGGGACACAAAAATTCTACAGATTTTGAACCTTCGAATTTTAAGGGGAAAGATATGCTAATTAAAAATTCTGCAATTACTTTTTCTTTGGTGTGAACTTGCGTAATGAATTGAGTGTATACTATGAATATGAGACTTTGGTTTTTTGTAGTTATACGGATTAAGCATAGGCTTCACTTGTGTTCCTGGTTGTGCCAAGCACGGAGCTATTTTATTAGAGTTATTATCTGGTTGAACTTGCTGAAGTTACACTTGTTGAAGTAGAGGTCTATTGAACTTGCTAAAGTTATACTAGTCTGATACATTGCATATTTTAAGTCCTGATATTTTCAGATGAGAGAAGGTAGACTGCAAGGGGTTGTTCAATGCCTAATCCGCGAGTTTAGGATGGTTTGCCATGTTCTGCAAGGAGATGTCAGCAAAGATTTCTCCGAGGTTCCAAAAGACTAAATTAGTTGTTTTTCCTGTCATATATGTGGCATATGTGTGTCTATTAAGTTCTTGCTTCTACTGCAGGGTTGCCGAGCAATCATGGTTGACAAAGAAAAAAAATCCTAAGGTAAATCTTACTGAAGTTTTTCAACTGGATGGACTGTCTGTTTCATGATACTGTCTTAGCTAGTTGATAAATCTCTTTGAATTTGACTTGATTTCTCCAAATGTTGTGGGTTACTGGTTTAGTGGAATCCTTTGCAGTTGGATCTGATTAGTGGCCTTGGCTTTCTTGGTCCATTCGGTCATTTCTGGTGTGTTTGCCGTCTCTTCCTCTTGGTTTTGGCTTAAAATGTTGTTACACAAAAGTGTAGTCAAAAGTTTCTTGCCATGTTTGGCACCTTAAGTTTTTTGGAATTTTCAGTTTTAGGTGTCATTGTTAGTGTCTGAGTAAGGAGATGTTTCTTGTTGTTGTGTTATGCATTTGGCAACTACTCTTATATAATATGAAAGTTGTAGTTACATTGCTTTATATAATACGAAAGTTGTAGTTACATTGCTGTATTTATTCCCTTTTTACACAGAGTATAATTCATCTTAATTTTGGGATACAAGTAAAGGTGTAAAGTTCAACTACATGATTATTAGTAGTTCATTTCAGGTTTCACAAGTGCTAACCAATATCCCCGTGAATTGCGTATTGGGTTCGTACGTACTGTTACAGTTGAGTTGTTTCGACCTCATGAAATCAAGCAATGGAAAGGCCTGTAAGGCTGTGATGAGTCTAGGGTCATTGACTTCTTATATATGTATACTGATATTACAAGTTTCTGTTTAGGATTGATTTGATCTTTAACCTGTGAAAAGTTCCCTTTTATCGTGCTTATACTGAGATTGCTTCTCTTGTTTCTGTTTGAGTTTGTAGGTTGAAAAATTGAATGGCGCAATGTCTCAGATATATCTAAAGCTACAGGTGACAAGTCCTTCTTGCCTTTTGTTTTCTTCCATTATTTCTGATTTCCTGTTCTCTTTAAAGCCATTTTTAGAATTGCAAACTCTAGTCAACTATGAACCAGTTAAGATTCAGGTTTCAGAGGTTACAGTACATACTTTTATACATATTGAACAATACATAAGCTAAACCATATTTCATTTTGGATGCTAGCTTTCGCCAGTCTGGTATATCTATGCAGTCAACCAAATTCTTTGTATAGTACTAAGCCATGATGAGTTTGCTGGTTCCTGTAAACTCATTGCTTCTTCTTTATCTTAATTATCTCTCCATTGGATTTTGCAGGTTAGAAAGAGATGCTTTGTCTCTTTTTAGAACGTTGAGGCAGAATTTCAAGTCTAGCATTGATATAGATCCTGCATTTGATGAGGTATACTTTGCCAACATGTTTTTGTATAGGAAACATGGATGATCAGAACTTTTGTCACCTCCTTGGACTAATCCTGTCGTTGAATAGTTCATAATAATCACAATTTCATGAATTATTTTCTCATTATAACCCCTAGTGATATTTAACTCTCCATAATACTCCTAAATATGTAAAGTATGATACCACTTGAAAATTGGGTGTTATAAGTTATTCAAGGTAGTATTTTTATAGATGTCTAAAAATTAGTATTCACCATGTTAGTTGTTAAGTTGTTTTTTATTCAAGATAGTAAACAAAGCTCATTTTCCTTTTTCTTCTGCATACTACACGTAAATCATGAGCAGTATCTATGTTTTGTTAAACACGATAGGTAGTAAGTTATAAAAGTGTGTGTTGATATGGTCGTAGTTGGAGTATTATTTACAACTGTATAAAACTTCTGAACTAGGAGCTGAATCGAATAATCTAATGATTAGGATTTTTTCTTGCAGGTTTGTCATTCATCTTATCAGAAAAGACGTTACGTGAGGCCTTTGGACCCTTTGGTGAACTCGTATAAGGTATGTCAATGTTGTTCTGTTATTGTATACGTTTCTTACAAAGTTTTCTTCTTATTATCTTTTTAATCTCGATATTGAGCTGCTATGCTAACTGCTAAGTGCCCGCAAACAGCAGAATATGGATACAAAATTAGAATTATACTTTTAAAAATAAGCTAGCTTCATGAGAAATAGAATTATAGTGTTGTGACTGGTCGAATGTTGAGTTGTCTTGTTGCTGGGGTCAGTTTGTTTGTCGGGTTTCGCAGGGGGCTTGGGGTTTGTTTGTGCTAAGGGGTTATGATGATTGGTGCAGGCAGTTGGGGGGGGGGGGGGGTGTTATTGCCTACAATCTTTAGGGGTCATTTAATAGTTGTTCATGTAATGCTATTGTGGTGGCTGTTTTATTTTTGTTGCGGGGAGGTTCTGAGAGGATGGTGTGGCAGGTCTGCTGCTAGTTCTTTTTACTGCTGAGCAGCTGCACTTTGCTGTCTGTTGTGAGCAGTGCTGCTCCAAGGGGAGTCACTGGGTTTCTGCTTCTGTTCAACTCGCATTGTTGCTGTTGTTGAGTGACAGATGCAGGGTCCAGGTTTGAAGACTTGTTAGATGTTCTGTTAGACGGGAAGCTATTGTTGCAATGGCTTGAAGTTTAGTGGTTGCGTGTATTTTCGTGTTTTTAAAGGAAGAATTATAGTGCTATGAGTTAAATCACTTTTCAGAATTATTTATTGATGATATATAATTTGTTGAATTTACATTATATAAATGAATCAAGTTGTATACTCTAAGTGAGCATCTCTCTTGAATATTAAGGGCCATAGCACATATCCTACGCTAAGAATAATCAAATTGTTAATATGAATGTATTAGAAACAGAACCATATACATGTATACGATCCAAACGATCCATGAAAAAACATACATAAGTTGCTATTTTCAAGAGAAAAACCAGCAGGTGATAAGGAATTGCTTTCGGCCACCAAGTTGGATAGAAATTAACAGAGTATAAATCAGTCTTTCCACCATACTGCAAGAATGCAGACATCTATTTTTCTTTTTTATGTGCCTGTCTAATGTAGGAATACTTATTGTGGTGTTAGCATGGAATTGTCTTGACACACTACTGTGAACCATCTCAGACCAACATATAAAGCTGAAGAAAAAACATACTATCATGTCCTTCATTTATATTAGGCTAGGTTAATGACCTAGGTCCTAGGGAGTTCATATATTACCCTCGAAACAGAATTTGAATTAGGCCTACAACTACGCCATAACGGAAATACATAGCCTAGCCTAACGAGTAACCCAAAGGTAAGCAATGGGGAATACAAATTCAAGGCATATTCTTCATTTTGTTTACTTGTAAATTTTCTAATTTGTATAGTCTCCAATCATGATTGTAGCCATTTTGAATACGAATACAAATCGAATTACTAATGACTTATGGTGTTGTATAAGATAGTTTAGAATGCCTTCATAAATCATTGAGAGATTGAATTCGAATAATAAAAATTCCCGGTAGCAAGACTGCAAGAGGGTGACCAGAAGATTTTTAATACTTCTTAATTGCTAATTAGTCTGGACCAGAATATATCTTCTAATCTCATAGGTATTCAGTGAACACTGGTCAGTAGCCTGCAAATCCATCAGGCTTGTATGCATGTATCTTCTGTTTCATAATACGTGATAGAAATTATTTTAACTTGAAATTGATTGATCTAAATAATAAAGTGTTGCACTTTCCTGAACTTTATCTAACTTAATTTATATGACATCCTATTTTATATAACTTAATTTTAGATATTCCATTTATAAAGAGGTTGAACACTAGGACTTTAATTGCATAAGAGGTTGAACACTCTGATCTTAATGTCCTGCGTAGAAATCTCAGATCACTAGGACTTTACTGATATATTTCCCTATCCCTTAGATCACTAGGAAATCCTCTTCCTTGTTTCACTTTATGTTGAGAAAACCAACTCCCCTACTCCCCAATCACTAGGATTAAATTAGAGCAGATCTGAAAGAATAATAAGCGAGATTTAAGCTGAATATTTGGAAACTTTCACCTGACTAATCTCCCTCAACTGTTGAAAAATGCGTTTATGTTCGCTACAAATAAAAGTCTATTATTTGCAGCCCTCACAATTACAGCGCTCAAAAACGTTGCAAAAAGCCCTATTTAAACGCGCTACAAATGATGTTTTTTCTACTAGTGAGTTTCCACTTCTAGCCGACATTTATCTTTCAACATACAAATCCAAGTCTATGTTTCAATCCAGTAAACCAAAGCCTTTTCGGCTTCCTTCTCAGCATAATATTGAGATAAAAACCCGTTACCCTAAGCTCAGCTTAACATTCCTGCACACAGATGTTTCTACGGCTCCTAAATTATCTAACTCTCGTTCTTCACATAGGCAGACACCCTCTCTAATTGTTAATCCTGTTGCCTCTTAATTTAAATCTCAAACTTCGGAACAAGGAGCTTCTACACAGGAGGTTAATGAAACATGTCCAGACCCTTTTCTTGAGAGAACAATTAATATACTGGTTGTGCTCATATACCTCCATAATCCATCTGTATTACGTAATGTCAAACCATTTAAGATAAAGAACGATTGGTGATATGTCCATGGTACATAAAATATTGCATTCAACCGCAAAACATCAAGAAAAGCTCGTAGTCATAACAAAAAAGAAAAGAGAGACTTGAGAGAGTAATACCTGAAATGAAATGAACAGATTATACATAATGATTTTCTTTATTTTGTTGATCATACCTGAAATGAAATGAATAGATTTCCGTGAGACTATATAAGATGACTTCTTATATACTGATTTTTTGGTTATTCCAAAATAGTGTTATAATGCTTTTTACATTTCACATATATGACATAATTTTTTTTATGTGTAGATTAACGATGATTCAGGTGTCAAAGGTAACAATTATATCAAGATATTGAAGCTCCGATCTCAATCACGGGGATTTAGGAACCAACATTTTTTTGATGTTAAAGGAACAAAATAATATATTTTTATTTCTAGTGTGATTTGATAAGACAAAAATTTGATGTATGGATATATAATATATGATCCTATTGTTATTTTGGTATGTTCTTAACTGGTTTGATTATTGGACAGTGCAAATATGCACATGGATGTTTTAAAATTAAAATTAAGTATGTGATTACAAGTAAGTTTGATTATTGGACAGTGCAAATATGCACATGGATGAGTGTTTGCTGCTGTTTTGTTCTGTTGTTGCAGTCATCTGTTTCTGTTGGTTGGTTGTATAGTGTTGCTGCTATGCTTCCTTCTGCCTTCTGTTTGCAGATTTATGGTCTGCTTGGTGCATGTGTACGTTTTTGCTGCAGTTTGGGTTTCATAGACTGCGGCTTTTTGGGCTCTGTTGTGTTCAAGGTGTTGTTGGTGTGTTGTTGCTTGCAGGTTGTCTGCTCTGTTCTTTACTGCTCAATGATTCTAGGTTGTTCTGATGGATGCTTGCTTTTTGGGTTTGTCTCTTAGGGTTGCGGTCTGTGCACCCATTGCTGTGGTTTTTGTTTCTTCGTTTGAACTTTGTAATACTTCCTTTTGGTAATAAAATTTCTCTATTTTAAAAAATATAAAAATATGAGCTTGGTAGGTAAATTGTGACGCTTTTTTGCATCAAAGGTGGTTTGGTGGGAAATAATGGGGAGGTAAATTGTGACGCTTTTTTGCATCATAATCGTTTTGGTGGGAAATATGGGGAGGTAAATTGTAACGCTTTGTTGCATCACAATCGATTTGGCTCAAATGTAGCTCGACAAAAATCCACCACTAAAAGTGTCCTTATATTGAAGGAGTGACTTAAAAAAGCGTCACAAAATTCAAACTTTGTGGCTACTAAAAGCGTCATTATATAGTGGCCCAAAATATAATGACGTTTTTAAGAAGCGTCATTATAGAAAATTGTGACGCTTTTTAGCGCTACTTTTCGACCAAAAAGGCGTCACTATTAGTCGTGTTTTTTTTGTAGTGAGTATATTTAACCTTACAAAATGCCAGAAAATTGTTTCAATGAGGATCATGCAAGTATGCAACAATCAACTACTAGCACAAAAGTTCAAACTAAACCACTACAACCATTAAGGATCCTTACCCGCTATTTTGGCGGCTAAATTTTACCCGCACCTATTTACTGCTACCATTAATTTTATCGAACACAGCCATATCTTATCATATAAACAAAACGAAATACAAATCTCCAAGACTAGTTGAGACTAGGGCTGTCAAAAAAAAATCACCAAGACTAGTAGAGAATCACTATATCTGGTATTTTTTGCCTCTTTTCTTTTCTTTTGTTCTTTTTGCCAAATTTATTAGTCCATTTACTTATCACTAATATTTTATGATTCAAAATCATTATTACTAAAGTAAAATGGTGAGTAATGAGAGGTGAGAAAACCCTCCAATACTCTCTTCTAAGTATGTTACATCATACTGATAGGTTGTCGCACACCCGTCAAAAATAAAATCCTAAAGAATCCTCCTAACAATGTATTAGGGTAAGCAGGGTCGAATCCACTAAGAGATGGCTATTTAAATCTAGCTTTCAAAGTATGGAGAAACTAATAATGTCACGAAATTTAGGATTGAAGAATTAAACTAAAATAAATAAGAAAACAAATAAAAAGAACTAGGACAATGGTGTTTTTATTTGATTCGATTGTTATGTATTTGTTAGATTTAAATATTTTATGTAGATGTCGTATGACTTTTTATCAATGAATTAATTTGTTTATCCAAAAAAAAACTAGGACAATGGTTCACCATGTTTATAGTTGAAACTCATAACATCATCAACAATTCAAGTAGTCAAAGTATCTAGAGCACAGGTTAATTCTATGGCCGGGTCTTAACACTCTCAATTCAACATATGCACTACAGTCGCTAACATAATCAGAACTGCTAGTTGTAGGTAAGCCTCTAAAAGTCGATCTTTCGATTCTAAACCCTATTAGCATGATTTAATCAAAAAAATGATCAGAATGCAAAGATTAACAATATAAACCTAATCAACTAAAAATATCAATGAATAATCCAACCATGGATTTCCAAACCCTAGAAAAACATACTACTCAAGATGAAGTAAATTATGAAAATTAAGTCTAAGAATGAAAAGATAATTAAAAGTAATAAATAAAATAAAGAGAGAAACAAATAATACTTGAAAGAGTTACATTAATGGAGTATGAAGAAAAACTAGGGTTTAAGAGAAGAGAGAAATAGAACGTAAAAACAAAATTTAGGAATAAAAAGCATGAGGGAATTAATAGAATCCCTTAAAGTATTAATAGTTTCCTATTTTTTACAATAAGAAGTGGATAAAAGAAAATAAGAAAATAAAATAGAAGTCATCAATGATTGGTCGAAGGATGATGACGAGGCTAAGCAGTGGATGACAAGGCTCTTATATGCGAGATTGCTGACCCTCGTAGGCACTGGCGCGCTGTGGGCGCAGCCATGTGCTGCGAGTATAGCAGCAAGCAATGAATTGTTGGTGTGAGTGTGACGTGGGCGCTCGCAGCTGCGGGCTATGGGCGCAACGACACGGGCTGTGGGCGCAACTGATTCGCATCACCTTCGTTTATGTAATAACTATCGCTCTACCATGCTCCTATTACGTGTGACCTATCGTTGGAAAGCTCTTTAAGCGTACTTTCTAGCCAAATCAAAATCGTCTCATTCCGATCTGTAGAACTTGAGCTATCATCAAAAGAGTGGACACTTGTCAGTTTTGATGCTTAGAAAATTAGTAACGTTTTGATTTGTTGTTGACTCAAAATTATCTCGAGAGACATGTAAGGATCCTCGAGTCAACATCCCATTCTATCATCATCAAAATCAACCCTGAACACCCCAAAAGCATCTAAATGACCATAAAATTACCCGAAATACTAAGGAAAACACAAACGGAGCGTAATAGATTACAATAACGACAACTTATGCAAATGCGACTCTAAATGCAACTAAAGTGAGACGAATGCCTAAAAATGCGACCTAAATGCGCCTAGAATACCCTATGAAAATATGATTCATCACATGCTCACTTAAAAGGAAATCAATCAATCTCTATTTTCAATCATGCACCAATCAAGCAAGACAAAAAAGATAAAATATTTAAAATATTTGCAACCTAAATTAACTAGTCAAAGTATCCTAAATTTCTTTCAAAAAAAGGTCAAAGTATCTTAAATAAGCCTTAAAAAAATCAACAATAGAGAAAAAATAATATAATTTTCGAAAAAAAAACCAAAAATAAATATGTAGCACGCTATAAAAAAGAAAAGAAAAAAGTACGTAGAAAATAATACAAGCTATACACAATATCGAAGAAATAATATAATTTCAATCTCTAGTATACATACGATCTTCAACAAATTACAAAATGTAAAATCCTAATCAGTAGAACGTTCAAATGAGAAAATATGTTTAGTTAGAATTTCTTAAAATGCACAATATAATCTATCGGCTCAATCTCCAACAATTCACAATTAATGTTAACCAAAAGAACACAATTAAAGAAATATGTCATAAATCGAATATTAAGAATTAATAATTTTGGATGATAAAAAATTCTAGTAACATGAAATGCATGAAAAACATACGCAAAATAAGGATCATTTGATAAAAACTTCCGAAATATAATTTAGAACGATATATTTAATAAGTTTGGGGGTTTATAAAGACTCGAGATTATAAAGATTAAAGAATTATGAAGAACTTATTAAATATTATATCCGGTTAACCCTATTTCCTTTAATATTTAGAAACCAAATCTACTAGCACGTTTTCCGGATAAATTGTGCAACACGTTACCAACTATATTAATAGTTCTTGCATGGACAAAAGCGTGAATTTCGGATGAGATCGAACAAATTAAGAAAACAAAAACTTCAATCTACAAATGATTGCAATATGAATATTACTACATAGAATTATTTTTTAGTTAACGATATGAAAATTAACTCGATTAGAACATCATATAAACAAAGAAATTATCGAAACTCATTCAATCGGATTTATCTAAAGCAACTTATTTATACTCAACTAATCGATTTATAAGTATGAAAAACAACCATAATATGGTTATGAAGTTCGATCAAATATTTAACGATCAACATAAAATATTTTATCAATTACTATGTATCAAAATAATATTTCTTTCAATCCAAAATTCAATTAGCAATCATAAAATCATACGGTATCATTAACCATTCCTATATATATAAGCGTATAACGGCTAAAAAATAAAATAAAATAACTAGCATATAAATAGTCTAATTTGGCCGTAATTAATCCATATTTTAATTGTTTAAACAGTAAAAATAAAATAAAATTTGCTCTTAATTAACAATATGATTATATTAAGATTAAAGATGTTCATATGAAATCTCAATTAAGCTTATTAATTATGCATAAACGGGCGTACACTATGAACACAATATTGTGATTTTTTTTGTAAGACCCCGTAACTTTATTCAGATTATAAGTGTTCACGTAAAATCTGAATTGAATTGTATCATGCGCATAAACACTATTGTAAACAAAGAACCTCACAAAGAGTATTAAATTTATTATCAAGAGTGGCTAACATGATAATAAAGATCCCGTGCTAATGCGAGGGCACAAACTAGTTTATCTTTAGAACAATAGTAAATTCACACATGTGTTTCACTTCCTATTTTCTACGCTTTCAATAAACAATATTTTTTAATTCTTTTTTTAAAATAAACAATATTTATTTTTAGATAGGATAAGTGGAGGGAGATAATACGTTGATGACTTCATTTGACTTATACATCTTCCATGTTAACTCTCTTACTTTTACTTCTTGAGTTTTGCAACTTCTTTTTTTTTTTTTTTTCAATGGACTTATAATTTTATTTTAAACTTTACTTTTTTTTTTACTATCCCTTATACTCCCTCCGTATTTATTTAATAGATACACTTGGCCGGGCACGGGTATTAAGAAGAAGAATTGAATGAAATAAAATAATAAAATAAGGGGGTTGGGTAGATATTTTAATAAGTAAAACAAGTGGGGACCATGTGATTTTAGGGGGTAGGGGTGAGAGTGGAGTGGAGTGTAGATAGAATATTTAATTAGATGGTGGAGTTGATAAGTTGCTAAAAATGGCAAGTGTATCTCTTAAATAAATACGGCCGGAAAAGGCAAGTGTATCCCTTAAATAAATACAGAGGGAGTACTATTTTTCTGTAGTTTATATATATTTTCCTCTTATTTTACTTTCATTGATTTCACTTTTTCCCTTTTCCTTATTTACCCTTTTAACATTCCGCTCCTTTATGGTTTGATTGATCACACTAACGATCTCTTATGACGATTCATGTTAGCCGACCCCAAATCATTTTGGGACTAAGGCTTTATTATTATTGTTGTTGTTGTACGGCAACTAATTACTATTTTATTTAAAATTATCTTCCACCATCTCAACTAAAATTGAATTCCATTAATTGCTATTTTTGAAAAAGAATATAAATGTAAGAAGGGTACTACGGTGCTAACCGCGCTACCACATGATCAAAGCTCGATCAACATCTTAATAATCAAATTGATCCATATTTTCAATTACTAAAAAGGTACTTGTAAATATCTTTGGGTGTATCATACATCCATGCTCTGAGTCACCGTACTTCTTTATCGACCATCTAAATTATGGTTAGTCATTCATCACAAAAATGATTAGAAAAACTAGAATTACGTATTTCACAAATTCGTCTATTAAAGTGGGGTAATAAACAAACAATGTTTCCGTTAAGTATAATTAAGTTCCATTATCAAGATTTTGCACTTTTTTTGCCCTGTTTGGCAATTGGTTGTTGGCTGTTTTACTTGGCTGGTTTGACTGGCTGTTTTACTTGGCTGGTTTGACTGGCTGTTCAAGTTGGCTGCTTTTGTTGGCTGTTTGACTATGGATTGATTACAAATATGTTTGGTAAAATCAGTTGTTGGCATTTGGTTGTAGCTATGTAAAATGACATTTAAGGACATTTAATGTCTTTTATTCATTTTTCAATACATACTGTGTATTTTGTACGGAGTAAAACGTAATTACAAATAAATCAAATATAAATTAAAAATAAATTACTTTATGCAATAGTATTAATAAATTATTATTTTAATTAATAATTACGGAGTAATAATTAATAACTAATAATAAATAATCAATGATTAATAATTAATAATTAATAATTAATCATTAATAATAAATGATTAATTATTAATTAATTATTCACCTTTAGTTATTAGTCATTAATTAATACTCCGTAATTATTAACTTTTAATTATTAATTATTAATTATTAATTAATTAGTAAAAAACAAGGACAAAAAGGTAATTTAGATAGTGAAAAGCCAAAAGCCAACTCCAAAAAGCTAGTGTTACTAGCTTTTCATTTTTGGCGGAAAAGCTGGCTTTTCAGCAAGCTAAAAAGCCAGTTACCAAACATATTTTTTGGTTGTTTGACCAAATTAAAAAGCCAACAGCCAAAAGCCAACCAAAAAGCCAGCAAAAAGCCATTTGCCAAACAAGGCCAATGTGTTCCGGAAGAAAAAGGAACTGTGGGCGAGGATCGAAGGTGTTCAACGCAAATTAGCAATGAGTTGGGACAGAGGCTTAGTAAAACTGGAAAGTAGATTGCGTTGAGAGTTAGACGATGTTCTATATCAGGAGGAGATTATTTGGTTCCAAAAATCGCGCCTTGAAGCAATCAAAGATGGGGACCGTAATACTCGGTTTTTTCACCTATCGAAGGTTATCAGAAGAAATAGGAACCGCATCGAGGCTCTGCAAACTGATGATGGAGGACGGATTACGGACCCATAAGCGGTGAAAGAGATGGTAGTAGGATATTGGAAAACACTTTTTCCAGAAGAGAATCCAAATCAGAATGTTGCTGGGTTTATGCCGGGTCACTTTCCACCCCTATCGAACAAGGAGGTCATAGCACTGGAAAGAACTTATGCGCCATGTGAGGTGGTTCGAGCAATCAAAACCATGGAGCCGTTTAAAGCGCCTGGCCAAGACAGATTCCAACCCCTTTTCTACCAACGGTATTGGGATGTTGTTGGGCCGAATGTGAATAAACTGGTCCTTGATGTAGTTAACGGGGTCGACTTTCCTGAAGAGCTAAGCCATGCCTTCCTTGTTTTAATTCCGAAAGTCGAAAGCCCATAGGTGGTGACTCAATTCAGGCCCATTGGGTTGTGTAATATCGTTTACAAGGTCGTAACGAAGGTCATCGTCAATCGACTTAAACCTATATTGCCTTTGATGATAGCCCCTACACAGTGCAGCTTTGTCCCGCAAAGGAAAATAACGGATAACATTGTTATTGTTCAAGAAATGTTGCACACAATGCGCAAAAAACAAGGAAATGTGGGCTACATGGCTATAAAGATAGATTTTGAGAAAGCATATGATAGGTTGAGATGGAGTTTCATCAGAGACTCATTACAGGAAATGCGGTTACCCCAAATCATGATAGAAGTGATAATGAAGTGCATTAAGTCCACCAAACTTCAGATACTAAAGAATGGGGAGGCTACAAATGGGTTCTTCCCGACTAGAGGCATACGGCAGGGGGATCCCCTCTCACCATATCTCTATGTAATATGCATGGAACGACTCTCACATATGATTGAAAGCGTCGTCAAGTTGGAGGCATGGAGACCAGTAAAGGCTTGCCGTAATGGGCCTAAGTTGTCCCACTTAGAATTCGCGGATGACCTAATTCTGTTCGTCGAAGCAACAACGGACCAAGCCCAAATAATTGTGTCTTGCCTCGACCAATTATGTGTTGTATTAGGTAGCAAAGTAAGCGTGGCGAAGTCACAAGTTCTTTTCTCTAACAACACGGGGGAAGAAGTTCGCCAAAGAGTATGTCAGGAGCTTTGTATGGAGGAAACTGAGGATCTTGGTATGTACCTAGGGGTCCCTACGATCAATGGAAGAATGTCAAAGAGGGATTACCAGTACATTGTGGATAGAATAAATGGAAAACTTTCAGGTTGGAAAGCTAAAATGATTTCAGCAGCAGGTAGGGCAACTTTGGTTCAATCGGCGATTAGCTCGATGACGTACTATGCAATGCATACAACAAAGATTCCACGTACTACGTGTGACGAGATTGATAGGGTTTCACGCCGGTTTCTATGGGGAGGACCAGAAGAACAGCGTCGTGTACATCTTGTCTCATGGGATACGGTGACATAGAGCAAGGCGGATGGAGGCTTGGGTATAAGGTCGATGAGACAAGCGAATGCGGCTTTCCTTACCAAATTGGGGTGGAGGGTTTTGGCGGAACCAGACACACTTTGGGCCCGTGTAATCCGCAGCAAGTATTATGACAATCGGTGTGATCTCGACATGTTCAAGCACAAGCACAGAGCCTCGAATGCGTGGAGAGGTATGGTGGACAACATTGACATTCTTCGGCAAGGAGTTAGTTCGGCTGTGGGTAATGGTAAAAGAACATTCTTCTGGCATCACAAATGGGTTGGGAATCACACCCTCCTTGAGGTGGCCACAACAGAACAACCTGTGGAGGTGCAAGACAAGACGGTGCAAGAAATGTGGTATCCAAGTCAAGGGTGGAAATGGGAGGAGTTCGTGGACTTCTTACCACCCAAAGCTATCCAACAGATAGACTGTAGACACCTACTTTTGTCCCCATTCCCGAAAGGGAAGGTTCGATGATGAGAACATAATCTCCACTTGGCAACGCATCTCCTATAAAATGACGAATCTCTATCACCCTTTTCATTTCACCCGAACCTGCTATTTATAGAAACCTGCTAAAAATAGTAACTGCCGTAACGGGTAGTTGCTAAAAGTGGCAAGACATAAAAGATAGAAACCTGTCAGAATTAGGTGTTGCACTCCAACATGTATCCTAAAAGAGATAGAATTTGCAAGAGGAATCCTATTCCTAGTATAATTCGAAAATAAAGAGTTGCGTATTAATTAAAATCCTAACGAGCCTAGAGTTCGTAACGGGCCCAGACGCATTGCGTCATAAAGTTAATACGCACTAAAAGACTCGGATAAGTCTCAAAGACTTCGTGTTCCACGAGTCCAAATCGGACAAGGAAATACGGCCCAGACCCTATTTTCAACGCCTGGCTCTGGGCGCTGAAATCTTCGCCGCCCAGCCCTGGGCGCTGAAAGTACCTGGGTACGTATTCTCTCCTAATTCTTCTTGGATTAGAGCTCTACAATTCTATCTTTCCACGAACTCTTCCCTATAAATACAGCCCCAAATTCGACGTGAAAAGGACACACAACACACAATTCATATTCTGAGTATTGACTCCAACCCCTAAGCCTAAGCCTCACGCTGCGAAATTGATCCCGCGTTCTGTCGCAATCGATCCAAAAATCGAACAGAACGTATCCTGTCCCTTGTAGCTGAAGAATTAAGCCCGGAAACTTGAGATTCGTTAAATAAAAGGAGAAATAGCAAAGCCAAAGTGGTTAGTTTTCTGAGAACCATGACGCACCTCTCAAGGGTGCGTCATAACGTGTCCCTTTGCATGATTTAATCGCTTTCCTCACCCTTTTTATAAAACCGTTAAACTATTAAATCTGATTGTTCTGTCATGCCTAATAAAGATAATATCTTGGGAAATTGAACTATCATGCTAGGTCCCTTAAATCAATCTAAACAAGATAATCGCGATCGATCTAGTACTATGTGTTGCATATTGTTAAAATCAATTCAGATTAGTTTAATAATTAACGCATGTCCCTTCAATTATTTATGCTGAGCTAGTAAGGATATCCTGCCTCTGGAGTTATCGAAGAGCGAGTACTCCTCTCGGTAGTTACAGTCCCCCGAACCCTCAATCTCTACCTTGCGGGTGTACTTTGAGAGATCCCCACACCAGGGATCATAAGGGAACCTATGGCCGTCGTGGTCAAACATAATTGCACTCCCTTTATGTCACGATAACCGGGTTTTGTCAGTTTTTCTCATTGTCGTTAAAAACTGAATGGCGACTCCTATATTACTAGTCAATTGGGTGTAAACTCACAGGAAATCCAATTACACTTGATTTGACAAAAAAAACGTCACGCCCACGAGGGACGAGGTCACGCATTAGCGTCGTGCGTTTTCGACCCCCTCACAGTGGCGACTCCACTGGGGATAGTGAAGGAAATACTCGTGCTCGTAGGTAATCAAAATAGCCGAAGGGTGAAACGATCCTACCCCGCGTTTATTTCCCCATCAAGTTGGGACGACCTGAAAATCAGCATATTAATGTGAACGGGCAGAACCGCATAACGAATCTTGGCTCCCTTGGATGTTTCATCTCGGGAGTTGGGACTAAGGATACCCATCGCCAACCGGGGGGTGCATACGCTTCGAATGTTTTCCACTCGGCACTTTCGCTAGTAGTACACCCGTCCCAAACCCAATCGCTCGCCCACTAGGTCCCTCTCATTGGTGCATGCCCCCTTGGCTTACATCGTGATTGGCCTCTTGGGCGAAATTCGTCTGTTGAAGGCACTACCTCGACCGGGGCATGTGTTGGATCTGCGATAGAAGCGGTACCAAGCCGGCGCAAATACTACCCATAGAAGCCTATCATAAGCTACATGACATATTATTATTTTGCCTCATGTTGTAATGTTAGTTATGTGTAGCGAATTATGTGATTGTGTGTGACAAATAATGCTAGAAAACCAACGAACTTAAAAATTGCCCAAAAATTCATAAACACCAATTGGCCAAAGAGTTATACCAAAATAGGTGTTCCGCAACCCCGAACGATCGCCACAAAAACAAGCGACGCTCAGGATGGCCCGTAACGAATCCCACAACGCTGAGCTGCACAACGCGTAAAGGACGTTATTAGGCAGGCACGCAAAATTAAGTCGCATAAACAAAAAAAATACACGCGAACAGAATACGAGTACCAGTCAGGGACGCATTTTCAGCTCCCCTGGCTGGGCGCCAATAATTTTCACGCCCAACGCTGGGCGCTGAAGTTGCTGCCTGGCCTTTTGGTCAGGCACAGCAGCCTCGGTGCCCACGCATAAAAAATACGTAGCAAAAAAAACCTTTTCGTGAAAATTGTTGCGAGAGCGTATGAAAAGGCACTCGATTCTAAAGACGACTAAAAAAAAATACAAACAACTCCTTGTGTTGTCATTAGGCTCCCTATGACGACAATGTTCGGCACCAAAACCGAGCATGCTAATTAAATGACTTTGAATGTCACATGGGCAAAATATTCAAAAAATAATGTTCAAATAGAGTTTTCAAGGAAAAATAATGTTCGAATAAAAAATAAGTAAATCCGAGTCTAGACTAGGCTATGCCAAAGTACAATCTAAATCCTAAGTCTTAGTTGTCTTATCCATAGAATCGGTCCTAATACTTGGTGTCGTTCTGCAAGTTAAAAGGTTAAACCATATTGAGTCCCTCTTCCTAACATTTAAAAGAAATCAATAAGCACCCATATGTAATTGTCTTCCCTTGCTAAGAATCTACGGCCTCAATACTCTCTCTCACCAATAAAAAGAATATATTATAGTATTTGCAAAATGGAAACAGTCACATTCTGAAAATCATTCCTCCATAGTCGCACAACCCCCAAAGTAAAACTAAGATGTCAATACCATTGGCAAAAAAAAAAAGTTAATTAATGGCCTCAAAGCTTATGATCACATTGGGTCACGACTATCATAGTCCTCTCGAGCCACTGGCTCCTTGAAGTACTCCTAAGTACGGACTAAAAGATTTTCCATGAATGCAACATGACGAACCATGAA
Source organism: Spinacia oleracea (assembly GCF_020520425.1). NCBI lineage: Eukaryota > Viridiplantae > Streptophyta > Magnoliopsida > Caryophyllales > Amaranthaceae > Spinacia > Spinacia oleracea. The sequence goes on along the minus strand of NC_079488.1, from coordinate 91,531,625 downwards.
AATACCCAAATCGGCATACCGTAAGGCTACCATTGGGGTAAAGCAATACACACTAAGAGGGAAGCCGCACTAATGATTCTAGTCTCGCAAAAAAGAAAATTCGATGTCCCCAACTAACTACTTTGCCAACATTAAGCAAAATGGCGCGTGACAAATGAACACCCAAGGGTTAAAATCTAAATTGTCAACCAACGAAAGTTATGGTCCAATTAGCCTAAGTCTGAAAGTTGCTTGGTCAAGTATTATAGGCTTACGCCACGTCATTATTTTGAGTCTAGGCCACCTCCTTGTATTCATACACGGGTTATAATCAGAAAGATTAATGAAAGTTCGAATCTAAATCACAATTAAATCCCAGAAACTGGAGTCTGGAAAAAAAACAAAAAAATTATTTTTGATGTAATTCTTTCGTTAAAATTCAATAAAGTAAAAACAACATTTTGAATCTACGCTATTTGCACATTTTAAGAAACGACTAAATACGCTTGCAAAGTAAGACAATTTAAAAGGTCCACCCTAGGCCTACTAAAGCTAAAGGTCCACCCTAGGCCTACTAAGGTTAAAGGTCCGCTATAGGCCAACCAAACGAGGCTCACTCAGTCTCGCCTCGTGACTCAAAGACCACAAACATCTACCTTTTAGCCCAAATAAAAAATTTTGAAGGATTTATGTTGGGGAAAAATCCCAAGCAAAAAGAGAAAATAGAAAGAGAAAAGGGAGAGCGAAGAGAGCGAGCCATGAAATACTTAGCCCGTACCTCCCAAAGTGCGAAATTTACCCAAGTAAACGAAGGAAAAGAATTGAGTCAACCAATCCAAATCATGCCACAAAAACTACATAAAGTTCTACGATGTTTACCCTTTCTAATCCTTATGTACTTAGACGCCTTCGCTCTGGGGCCCCTGTTCAGCTTATTTAACCCATCCATGTTCTCATTGCAATAACCCAAGAAACCATTACCTCGACCCTTGTTCTTGAACTTGTTATCAACTGCAAACCACGTACAGCCATTGACACGTGCGTCATACCCATTATTTCCAAAGCCCAAACCTGCTCTTACACCACCATTAATTAGCATAATGACCATATAACTTGTTTGGATACATCCTGTTGATATACCCTTGAGCCGTCCCCATGCTACTCATTGGCCTTGGTTGATGTAAACTCGTGACACTAGCTTGAGGCTGCAAATTGTGAGTCCTAGCAGATATAACCCTCATGCTTGACCAATACCTATACAAATTATCCTATCTCATTCAACCCATCTTTCAAACCGTCTTGAGTCACGAATAAAAAAAGAAGACAAATGAAAAGTACAAAAAAAAAAAAGCTTTGCAAAGCGCACAAAAAAAAGAGAAAATAAGCATTTAAAAAAAAGGAAAAGAAGCGTTTAGCGCACAAAAAAGATTCGAAAATATTTGGCACAAAACGAAAAGGAGCAGCGCAAAAAGGCAGCCCAGAACGCGCTTTCAACGCCCAGACCTGGGCTCCGAAAATAATAGCGCCCAGCCCTGGGCGCCGTTCTTGCTTGTCAACTCCCAATTCCTAAAAGTGTTCGTATATTTTCCTATATACATGCGGAAGAATAACGAACACTTGGGGGGTAGAAGATCATACAAAATACGAAAAATACGCGCGCTCCAAAATTTTCGTACACTTATTTCACCCTATTTCAAACATTACGGTTCCACTCGAACGTACTTGTTTAAAATCGGCATTCTAAGAAACCATTTTCTGGCTAAGAATTACGCAAGACCTGATTCCAAATTAAATCTATTTAAGGCGGATACGTAGGCAATCCATGATTCGGTCCAACCAATTTGCAAAAATGTTAAAACCTATAGAATGGCAAGAATAAAAAATAGAGTCCCTTATTGAAATTTAATTACTTGCAATCCAAGTCGAAAGAAAAGTTTAAGTCAAAAGAAGAATCCAAGTCATCAAGATGCCAAAATGAGCACACATCAAAAAATAATAAGGGCACGTACCCTTGCCAGAAGGAGCACTCACACTCCTAGGCACTTAGCCAAGACTCAAAAGATCGCTTTGCCTCAATTGAATGGGGGCTAGCGCAAGCGTCCATGACCTCTAAAGTACTCGACTTGACCCTCCCTAAAGCGAACTAACTCACTTAAAGACCTTCTTTCACCATCAGACATAGTCGTTCGCTTAAAGACCTTCTTTCACCACTAGACACAGTCATAATCGCCAACAAGTAGTAAAGGCAGTAAGCTTGCAATAAAGAGGATTGTTCTACGGCATCGCCCCATCGTTCCTTCGAACTCAGGGCACCTGTTCATCGTAATTCGAATGCTTGCGAATCCCCTTTGAAAAAATCAGAAATTGTCAATAGCACCTGACACTTAACCAAGGCTCACCCTACTCAGACATATGACACGGGCATCTAAAATCGAAATCTGAAAGCATCCTTAATGAGAAGACATAATAGCAACTAGGGGCTAAATATTGAAATAAAAGAACTAGGGAAAGAACTAAGTATACCTTGACCTTTTGTGCAGACATACACCAAGTAAATCTAAGTCAATTTGAAAACGGTTTATATTCCCGCAATTCTGGAAAAGATGGCCCTAAAAGCCCAAAGCATGTGCCACACGGGCACAAGTAATATCTTGACGCCTGCACCCTGGCTTCCAGCAAATCCTTAGACAACATTCCAAAAATCGTAACAGTATTTTGATTCACTCATGTATTCCTGTACGAACCCTTCTATAAGTCAACCTACTTAGGACACCTCGGATTGTACACAGTAGGACTCGGATTTCAAATAATTTCCAAAGACTTCTTCGAACATAATAAAGAGTCGTTGGTTTAATCCAAGTATGCGTTTATCTCGACGTTGCAAGTGAGTCAAAAAAATTTCTAAATATGATTATGGGTAAAGAAAGGCACCTAGCTTTTGGTCAAGGCACACTTCAACATGTGACTACCTCTACCATGGCAATGTCTCACAATACGACATTTACAAGAGAAGTAGCAAATCACTACTCGAACGTACCTCGCACTAAACGAGTCTGGTTCAAACTATTCATGATCCGTGTCACCATGAATGCATAAAAACGTATAGCACCAAGCCAATCCCGTAGCTACAATTGAGGGCTTGAGAAAAACACTCTAAAAATGCTCGAAATGACGATTTTATCGCAAATTCTCGACGCTAATGCTATACACACGTCATAGGGGCACAATCCTAAGGTCAATCGTGTAAAACGAACCTTAGAATGGCTACAACCCCTCCCAAATTCTAAGCACCACTTAGAATATATAAAGTCACCCCACTAACAAGGGTAACTGAAAATCGCGAGTCACCAAAACTCCGATCAAGCTACTGCACATAACGCTCACCCTATAAAGCGCTCGTTACACAGTCTATGTCGTTCCAAAGCAAAAGCGAAAGAAAAATCAAGGATAAAAAAAAACTGTCAAATTCTGCCCAGAAATCATTTTCAACGCCCAGAGCTGGGCGCCGATATCTTTAACGCCCCCGCCTGGGCGCTGATTCTCTCGGCTTGCCAAATTTGCCCAGGTATAAAAACAAGAAAGAAACATCCATGAATCCTCGTATCGAACGAAGTAATAAGCCGTGCACACCCACGCAGAAGGTGCTACACTTGTTCGAGCACCTGAACGAGGCGTGATGAAGTACTCCAATGCAAAAAATAATAATGATATCCCAACACCTGGAGAAATGTTCTAAGACACGTTGTTAGGCCACACAAGCCTATGTCGCACCTTAAGTTCAACCATCCCACGGTACAAGTCTAAAAAAAAAAGAGTAAGGTATATTGCACTAATGCGGGCACGACCAAGAGCATGTGTAAAAGAGGCAAAGACTACTTATCGCCCAAATTCAAAATGCAAGCCATACGACTTCTACATTAAGGATTAAAAGTAGCAAAATATTACCTACCACGGAAGGGATAGCTCGCACCTACACGAGCGGAACCCCAAGGCATCTTTCTCGAAAGAACCTACAAAAATCGTACGCCAAAAGGAAGCATCCCAACATGCATACTTGGGGGCTCCAAGCTACGAAACGACCATAGCAAAATAAAAAATCTCGAAGCAAATGTTTGAACGATCGAAAGGGCACGATGCTTGAGCCCACTTCATGAATGGGCCTGAACCCTATCAAGCTTCTAAGCAAACTGCTCAAAATCAGTCATTGCTCAAAAAAAAAATGATTCAAGCAAACTGATTAATGGACCGCACGCAACGGCCATTCTATGAACGCTCGTCCGCACATACATGTTGTTCTAAGTATCGAACATTCACTAACGCGTTCAAAAGAAAAAAAATATATACAAGAGCGATCAAAATCTTACGCCTCAAGGTATGTTCCTCGGGCCATATAGACTCGCCCAACTATTGCAATAACTGCACGCCTTAAAAGCGACAGTTCCTTTAAATAAGCGCCCCAAAGCGACAAACACCGTAGTCCACCAATCGGCTACGACTTCTCGAGAAATCATCACGATCACTCAGCTCATTGTGATCTCTAATAAAATTCTACGTTCCAAAAATAAAGAAAAACAAAAGAGAAGAGAATACGTAGAATCCCCAAGTGAAATAAGCGAACGGAAAAGAGGCAGTGTAGACACCTACTTTTGTCCCCATTCCCGAAAGGGAAGGTTCGATGATGAAAACGTAAATCTCCACTTGACAACGCATCTCCTATAAAATAACGAATCTCAATTCCCCTTTTCATTTCACCCGAAACCTGCTATTTATGGAAACCTGCTAAAAATAGTAACTGCCGTAAAGGGTAGTTGCTAAAAGTAGTAAGAATAAAAAGATAGAAACCTGTCAGAATTAGGTGTTGCACTCCAACATAAATCCTTAAAGAGATAGAAATTGTAAAAGGAATTCTATTCCTATCGCAGTTCGATAAAAGAGTTAACGTATTAATTAAACTCATAACGAACCTAGAGTTCGTAAAGGGCCCAGACGCATTCCGTCGTAAATTGATACGCACCAAATAACTCGGATTAAGTCTCTTAATGAACTCCATACTCTAGAGTCCAATCTGACAAAGAATTCTGCCAGACCCTATTTTCAACGCCCAGCCCTGGGCGCCGAAATCTTTGACGCCCAGAGCTGGGCGCCGAAAATACCTGGGACGGATTCTTTTCCTAATCCATTTCGTATTCAAATTCCTGAAAAACTATCTTTCTACGCCACTTTTTCCTATAAATAGACCCCCTAAGTTCGACGTGAAAAGAACACACAACAACACACAATTATATTTTGAGTATTGACTCCAACCCTTAGCCTAAGCCTCTCGCTGCGAAACTGTTCACGCGTTCTGTCACAATCGATCCATAAATCGAATAGAACGTATGCTGTCTCATAATTGAGATTTGTTAAATAAAAAGGAGAAATAGCAAAGTCAAAGTGGTTAGTTTTCTGAGAACCGTGACGCACCTCTCAAGGGTGCGTCGTAATGTGTCCCTTTTCGATTATTTAACTGCTTTCCTCGCCCTTTTTATGAACTATTAAACTAACCTAATCTGATTATTCTATCACGCCTAACAAATATAATATTTTTGGGAAATCGGATTATCATGCTAGGTCCCTTAATGCTATTTAAATCAGATAATCACGATCTAATTAGTATTATATGTTGCATATTGCTAAAATTAATTCAGATTAGTTTAATAGTTAACACATGTCCCTTCAATTATTTATGCTGAGCTAGTAAGGATATCCTGCCTCTGGAGTTATCGACGAGCGAAGTACTCCTCTCGGTAGTTACAGTCCCCCGAACCCTCAATCTCTACCTTGCGGGTGTATGTTGAGAGATCCCCACACCAGGGATCACAAGGGAACCTACGACCGTCGTGGTCAAACATAATTGCACTCCCTTTATGTCACGATAACCGGGTTTTGTCAGTTTTTCTCATTGTCGTTAAAAACTGAATGGCGACTCCTATATTACTAGTCAATTGGGTGTAAACTCACAGGAAATCCAATTACACTTGATTGAATAAAAAGAATCGTCACACCCACGAGGGACGAGGTCACGCATTAGCCTCGTGCTTTTTCGACCCCCTCACAGTGGCGACTCCGCTGGGGATAGTGAAGGAAATACTCGTGCTTGTAGGTAATCAAAATAGCCGAAGGGTGAAACGATCCTACCCCGCGTTTATTTCCCTATCAAGTTGGGACGACCTGAAAATCAGCATATTAATGTGAACGGGCAGAACCGCATAACGAATCTCGGCTCCCTCGGGAGTTGGGACTAAGGATACCTTTTTTTGCCAATAAGGGGGTGCATACGCCGCGCATGTTGCCCACTCGGTACTTGTGCAGGTGGTACACCTATCCCGAACCCAATCGCTCGCTCATTAGGTCCCTCTCGCCTGCATGCCCCCTTGGCTTGCACTTGCGGGTTGGCCTCTTGAGCGAAATTCGTCTGTTGAAGACACTACCTCGACCGGGGCATGTGTTAGATCTACGATAGAAGCGGTATCAAGCCAGGCGCAAATACTACCCATAGAAGCCTATCATAAACTACGTGACATATTTAATTTTCAAATCCATGTTTGTAATGTAGTTATGTGTAGCGAACTATGTGACTATGTTATGATTGTGCGTACAAATAATGTTAGAAAACCAACGACCTTAAAAATTGCCCAAACATTCATAAACCAATTGGCCAAAGAGTTATACCACAATACGTGTTCCGCAAACTCGAACGATCGCCACAAAAATAAGCGACGCTCGGGATGGCCTTTAACGGATCCCACAACGCCGCACAACGCGTAAAGGACGTTATTAGGCAAGCACGCAAAATTAAGTCGCACAAAACAAAGGTAGACGCAAACAGAAAACGAGAACCAGCCAGGGACGCATTTTCAACGCCCCTGGCTGGGCGCCGAAATTTCTCACGCCCATAGATGGGCGCTGAAGTTGCTGCCTGGCCTTTTGGCCAGGCACAGAAGCCTCGGTGCCCACGCATGAAGAAAATACGTAGCAAAAAAAAAACTTTTCGTGAAAAAAAAATTGCTACGAGGGCGTATGAAATAGCACTCGATTCTAGAAGCGACTTATAAAAAAATAAATAACTCTTTGTGTCGTTGTTAGGCCTCCTACGACGACAATGCTCGGCATCAAAACCGAACATGCTAATAATTATGAATGTCACATGGGCAAAGAATTCAAAAAATGATGTTCGAATAAAGACTTCAAGAAAAAAAAATGTTCAAATAAAATAAATAATCCGAGTCTAGACTAGGCTATGCCAAAGTGCAATCTAAATCCTAAGTTGTCTTATCCATAGAATCGGTCCTAATTCTTGGTGTCGTTCTGCAAGTTAAAAGGTTAAACCATATTGAGTCTCCCTTCCTCACATTTAAATCAATAAGCACCCATATGTAGTTGTCATCCCTCGCTAAGAGTCTACGGCCTCAATACTCTCTCTCACCAATAAAAAGAATATATTGTAGTATTTGCAAAATGGAAACGGTCACATTATGAAAATCATTCCCCCATAGTCGCACAACCCCCAAAGTGAACCTAAGGTGTCAATACCATTGGCGAAGAAAAAATTAATGGCCTCAAGGCTTATAATCACATCGGGTCACGACTATCATAGTCATCTCGAGTCACTCGCTCCTTGAAATACTACTAAGTACGGATTAAAAGATTTTCCATGAATGCAACATGACCAATCATGAAAATACCCAAATCGGCATACCATAAGGCTACCATTGGGGTAAAGCAATACACACTAAGAGAGAAGCCGCACTAATGATTCTAGTCTTGCAAAAATAAATATTCGATCTCCCCAATTAACTACCTTGCCAACATTAAGCAAAATGGCGCATGACAAATGAACACCCAAGGGTTAAAATCTAAAGTGTCAACCAACGAAATTTATGGTCCAATTAGCCTAAGTCTGAGAGTCGCTTGGTCAAGTATTATAGGCTTACGCCACGTCATTGTTTTGAGTCTAGGCCACCTCCTTATATTCATACACGGGTTATAATCAGAAAGATTAATGAAAGTTCGAGTCTAAATCACAACTTCCAATTAAATCCCGAAAATTAGAATCTGAAAAGAAGCAAAAAAAATTATTTTCGATGTAATTCTTTCGTTAAATATCAATAAGGTAAAAACAACATTTTGAATCTACGCTATTTGCACATTTTAAGGAACGACTAAATACGCTTGCAAAGTAAGACAATTTAAAGGTCCACCCTAGGCCTACTAAAATTAAAGGTCCACCCTAGGCCTACTAAAATTAAAGGTCCACTATAGGCCTACCAAACGAGGCTAACTCAGTCTCGCCTCGTGACTCAAAGACCACAACCATCTACCTTTTAGCCCAAACAAAAAATTGATTGAAGGATTTATGTTGGGGAGAAATCCCAATCAAAAAGAAAAAAGAGAAAGAGAAAAGGGAGAGCGAAAAGAGCCATGAAATACTTAGCCCGTACCTCCCAAAGTACGAAATCTACCCAAGTAAACGAAGGAAAAGAATTGAGTCAACCAATCCAAATCATAAAATTCTACGATGTCTACCCTTTCCAATCCTTATGCCCTTAGACGCCTTCGCTCTTGGGTCCCTGTTCAGCTCATTTAACCCATCCATGTTCTCATTGCCATAACCCAAGAAACCATTACCTCGACTCTTGTTCTCGAACTTGTTGTCAACCGCAAACCACGCACGGCCATTGACACGCGCGTCATACCCATTATTTCCAAAGCCCAAACCTGTTCTTACACCACCATTAGCATAATGACCATATAACTTGTGTGGATACATCCTGTTGATATGCCCTTGAGCCGTCCTTATGCTACTCATTGGCCTTGATTGATGTAAACTCGTGACACTAGCTTGAGGCTGCAAATTGTGAGCCCTAGCAGATATAATCCTCATGCTTGACCAATACCTATACAAATTATCCTATCTCATTCAACCCATCCTTCAAACCGTCTTGAGTCACGAATAAAAAAGGAAAACAAATAAAAATTACAAAAAAGTAATAACTAATAAAAAAGGAACTTTGCAAAGCGCCTCTAAAGTTAGTCTAAAAAGAAAAAGGAACATTTAGCGCACCAAAAAAGATCCGCCCAGAAGTCATTTTCAGCGCCCAGGGCTGGGGGCCGAAATCTTTAGCGCCCTTGCCTGGGCGCTGAATCTCTCTGCTTGCTAAAATTTGTCCAGAAGTGCTCGTCATTTTATCCGCACATACACGGAAAAATAACGAACACTTGGAGGGGTACAACACGTATTCAGACATACGTACCACCAAAAAATACATGTACTCAAAAAAATATATATAAAACAAATTTTTGGCTTACGGCAAGGCAGCAGATTAAAATAATAATAAACTTCACTTATTCTACCGTTTCAAATAATATGTTTCCACCTCAGAACATACTTGTTTAAAATCGGCATTCTATGAAACCATTTTCTAGGCTAAGAACTACGCAAGACCTGATTCCAAATTAAATCTATTTAAGGCGGATACGTAGGCAATCCATGATTCGGTCCAACCAATTTGCAAAAATATTAAAGCCTATAGAATAACAAGAATAAAAATAGAAGTCCCTTATTGAAATTTAATTACTTGCAACCCAAGTCGAAAGAAAAATTTAAGTCAAAGGAAGAATCCAAGTCACCAAGATGCCAAAATTAATGAGCACACATCGAAAAATAATAAAGGCACGTACCCTTTCCAGAAGGAGCACTCACACTCCTAGGCACTTAGCCAAGACTCAAAAGATCGCTCTGCCTCAATTGAATGGGGGCTAGCGCAAGCGTCCATGACCTCTAAAGTACTTGACTTGACCCTCCCTAAAGCGAACTAACTCACTTAAAGACTTTCTTTCACCACTAGACATAGTCGTTCGCTTAAAGACCTTCTTTCACCACTAGACACAGTCATGATCGCCAACAAGTAGTAAGGGCAGTAAGTTTGCAATAAAGAGGATTGTTCTACGGCATCGCCCCATCGTTCCTTTGAACTCAGGGCACCCGTTCATGCTAATTCAAATGCTTGCTAATCCCCTTTGGAAAAAAAAAATGGTACATTGTCAATAGGACTTGGCACTTAACCAAGGCTCACCCTACTCAGGAATATGACATGGGCATCTAAAATCGAAATCTGAAAGCATCATTAATGGGAAGACATAACTGCAACTGGGGGCTAAAAAGTGAAATGAAAGAGCTAGGGAAAGAACTAAGTATACCTTGACCTTTTGTGCAGACATACACCAAGTAAATCTAAGTCAATTTGAAAACGGTTTATATTCCCGCAATTCTGTAAAAGATGGCCCTAAAAGCCTAAAGCACATGCCAAACGGGCACAAGTATATCTTGACGCCTGCACCCTGGCTTCCAGCAAATCCTTAGACAGCATTCCAAAAATCGTAACAGTATTTTGATTCACTCATGTAATCCTGTACGAACCCCTCTATAAGTCAACCTACTTAGGACACCTCGGATTGTACACAGTAGGACTCGGATTTTAAATAATTTTCAAATGATTTTTAAAGACTTCTTCGGACAAATAAAGTGTCGTTGGTTTAAGCTTAGTGTGCGTCCATCTCAACGTTGCAAGTGAGTCAAAAAGATTTTTAAATATGATTATGGGTAAAGAAAGGCACCTAGCTTTTAGTCAAGGCACACTTCAACATGTGACTACCTTGACCATGGCAATGTCACACAATCGACATTTACAAGAGAAGTAGCAAATCACTACTCGAACATACCCCGCACTAAACGAGTCTGGTTCAAACTATTCATGATCCGTGTCACCATGAATGCATAAAAACGTGTGCAAAGCATTATAGCACCAAGCCAATCCCGTAGCTACAATTGGGGGCTTGAGAAAAACACTCTAAAAATGCTCGAAATGACGATTTTATCGCAAATTCTCGACGCTAATGCTATACATATGTCATAAGGGGCTACATCCTAAGCTTTAATCGTGCAAAACGAACCTTAGAATGGCTACAACCCCTCCCAAATTCTAAAGCACTACTTAGAATATATAAAGTCACCCCACTAACAAGGGTAACTGAAAATCGCGAGTCACCAAAACTCCGATCAAACCACTGCACATAACGCTCGCCCTATAAAGCGCCCGTTACACAGTCTACATCGTTCCAAAGCAAAAGCGAAAGAAAAAAAATCAAAAAAAACTGTCAAAGTTCTGCCCAGAAATCATTTTCAACGCCCAGAGCTGGGCGCCGATATCTTTAACGCCCCAGCCTGGGCGCTGAATATCTCTGCTTGCTAAATCTTGCCCTGATATAAAAACAAGAAAGAAACACCTATGAATCCTCGCATCGAACGAAGTAATAAGCCGTGCAAACCCACGCAGAAGGTGCTACACTTATTCGAGCACCTGGACAAGGCATGATGAAATACTCCAATGCAAATGATATCCCAACACCTGGAAGAATGTTCTAAGACACGCCGTTAGGCCACACAAGCCTACGTCGCACCATAAGTTCAACCGTCCCACGGTACAAGTCTAAAAGAAGAGTAAGGCATGTTGCACTAATGTAGGCACGACCAAGAGCACGTGTAAAAGAGGCAAAGACTACTTATCGCCCAAATTCAAAATGCAAGCCACACGACTTCTACATTAAGGATTAAAGGTAGCAAAATATTAACTACCACGGAAGGGATAGCTCGCACCTACACGAGCGGAACCCCAAGGAATCTTTCTCGAAAGAACCTACAAAAATCGTACGCCAAAAGGAAGCATCCCAACATGCATACTTGGGAGCTCCAAGCTACGAAACAACCATAGCAAAATAAAAAAAATCTCGAAGCAAATGTTTGAACAATCGAAAGGACACGATGTTTGAGCCCACTTCATGAATGGGCCTGAACCCTATCAAGCTTCTAAGCAAACTATTCAAAATCAGTCGTTGCTCAAAAAAAAAAAAAAAAAAAAATTCAAGCAATCTGATTAATGGACCGCACACAACGGCCATTCTATGAACGCTCGTTCGCACATACATATCATCATTCACGAACACGTTCAAAAAAATATAAGAGCGATCATAGTCTTACACCTCAAGGTATGTTCCTCGGGCCATATAGACTCGCCCAACTATCGCAATAACTGTACGCCTTAAGAGCAACGGTTCCTTAAAATAATCGCCCCAAAGCAACAAGCACCGTAGTCCACCAATCGGCTACGGCTTCTCAAGAAAATCATCATGTTCTAAAAACAAAGAAATTCTCAAAAGAAATCACAAGGAAAAAAATGAAATAGGGACTTGCCCACCTCAATCGGGCAAGATCGCGGCACACATCGAAAAGACGAATTCAGGTTCGCTCACCTCCAGCGAGCGGGGCGTCCACCCTTTGCGGACAGGGCTCGCCCACCTTCAGCGGGCAGGGTCTGCGTCACTAGCCGCGCAGGTCCTCAGTTTTCGAAAAATAGAATCTTCAAAAAAACAAAATGAAACAGGCTCGCCATCTTTAGCCGGCGGGGTCTACGTCACAAACCACGTAGGTCCTTATTTTCAAAAAGCACAAACAAATTTCAAAATAGATTCGTCCACTTCTATCGGACGGGGTGTCCACCCTTAGCGGACAAGGTTCGCCATCTTTAGCCGGCGGGGTCTACGCCACAAACCGCGTAGGTCCTTATTTTCAAATTTCAAAAACAGATTCGTCCACTTCTATCGGACGGGGTGTCCACCCTTAGCGGATAGGCTCGCCATCTTTAGCCGGCGGGGTCTGCGCCATTAAACCGCGCAGGTCCTTAGTCGCTGCAGCGATAACTTTTGCTGGATTTTCCTTCGTTTTACGTCCTATAAAAACAAGGGTGCTGGATTTTCCATCGTTTTACGTCCTATAAAAACAAGGGGGTTTTCTCGTTTAACTAGCCTTGAAAATGAGAATTTTTTAAAAACATTTTACCTCGGGATTGGGCTTGGCCAGGCCCAATTACACTTTACAGCTTTGATTTCGAAAAACTCTGTAGCTACTCCCAATGACAAAGTGAGGGAGTTTCTGCGCACCTTTAGATCCTTCCAATGACAAAGTGAGGAAGTTTCTATACTATTCGTTGACAAATCCCAATGACACGTGAGGGATATGTCGACACTTCAAGTGATGACCCTTAAGTCAAATGTTATCACTCGGGGGCTCGTGAGACCCTCGCCAAAACAGGTCACCATGGCTTGTGCGACGCACTCCGTCTAATACTTTGACCATCGTCTTATTCCAAGACTCAGTCAAAGTGGGGGCTAACTGTAGACACCTACTTTTGTCCCCATTCTCGAAAGGGAAGGTTCGATGATGAAAACGTAAATCTCCACTTGACAACGCATCTCCTATAAAATAACGAATCTCAATTCCCCTTTTCATTTCACCCGAAACCTGCTATTTATGGAAACCTGCTAAAAATAGTAACTGTCGTAAAGGGTAGTTGCTAAAAGTAGTAAGAATAAAAAGATAGAAACCTGTCAGAATTAGGTGTTGCACTCCAACATAAATCCTAAAAGAGATAGAAATTGTAAAAGGAATTCTATTCCTATCGCAGTTCGATAAAAGAGTTAACGTATTAATTAAACTCATAACGAACCTAGAGTTCGTAAAGGGCCCAGACGCATTCCGTCGTAAATTGATACGCACCAAATAACTCGGATTAAGTCTCTTAATGAACTCCGTACTCTAGAGTCCAATCTGACAAAGAATTCTGCCAGACCCTATTTTCAACGCCCAGCCCTGGGCGCCGAAATCTTTGACGCCCAGAGCTAGGCGCCTAAAATACCTGGGACGGATTCTTTTCCTAATCCATTTCGTATTCAAATTCCTGAAAAACTATCTTTCTACGCCACTTTTTCCTATAAATAGACCCCTAAGTTCGACGTGAAAAGAACACACAACAACACACAATTATATTTTGAGTATTGACTCCAACCCTTAGCCTAAGCCTCTCGCTGCGAAACTGTTCACGCGTTCTGTCGCAATCGATCCATAAATCGAACAGAACTATCCTGTCCCATAATTGAGATTCGTTAAATAAAAAGGAGAAATAGCAAAGTCAAAGTGGTTAGTTTTCTGAGAACCGTGACGCACCTCTCAAGGGTGCGTCGTAATGTGTCCCTTTTCGATGATTTAACTGCTTTCCTCGCCCTTTTTATGAACTGTTAAACTAACCTAATCTGATTGTTCTATCACGCCTAACAAATATAATATTTTTGGGAAATTGGATTATCATGCTAGGTCCCTTAATGCTATTTAAATCAGATAATCACGATCTAATTAGTATTATATGTTGCATATTGCTAAAATCAATTCAAATTAGTTTAATAGTTAACACATGTCCCTTCAATTATTTATGCTGAGCTAGTAAGGATATTCTGCCTCTGGAGTTATCGACGAGCGAAGTACTCCTCTCGGTAGTTACAGTCCTCCGAACCCTCAATCTCTACCTTGCGGGTGTATGTTGAGAGATCCCCACACCAGGGATCACAAGGGAACCTACGGCCGTCGTGGTCAAACATAATTGCACTCCCTTTATGTCACGATAACCGGGTTTTGTCAGTTTTTCTCATTGTCGTTAAAAACTGAATGGCGACTCCTATATTACTAGTCAATTGGGTGTAAACTCACAGGAAATCCAATTACACTTGATTGAATAAAAAGAATCGTCACACCCACGAGGGACCAGGTCACGCATTAGCCTCGTGCTTTTTCGACCCCCTCACAGGCAGATCTGCCCAATAATCAACTCCGACGCCAAATCCCACGCCTGACTTTGGGCGTTGAAGATTAATCCCACGATCATTTTAAGCTAAGAAATGGCAAACGAATAAGGAAATAAACACCGTTGGTCCACTATTAGGCTACGGTTTCTCGAGAAATAATTATTCACCAATCAACGGTGATCTCAAATGAACGGTTCGTTCCAAAAAAAAAAAAGAATCTCTAGACGAAAAGAAAAAAGAAAACGAACGAACAAGAGGCCAACTGTGTCATCAAGAAACCTCGCCAGAAATCATTTTCAGCGCCCAGCGCTGGGCGCCGAAATCTTTAACGCCCAAGCATGGGCGCCGAAAATGATCCCATACCCAAAAAAGAAAGCCCTAACTTCTATAGGCCCCTGCCGTATCCATTCGACTCGAAAATTGCCGATTTCTTTACTGAAAGTCGCACTCCACGACTTCATCAAAGTAGCATACCACTACAAAGATCGCTCGCACTTACGAGCACGATCCCCAAACACGATCAAGGACATTACAAAATGCGTATCCCCAAGGAACCTCTTTGACAAGAAATGACCGTCAAGCACGAATGCTTGGGGGCTCGAATGAAAATATATTATGCAACAATATTCCCAAACTACGTTGTACGAAGTCCCGTGTTTGGATGTCTCAAAAGATAAAACCGGTTTACGACCTCAAGACAAAGGTCGCCGTTGATACTTGTACATGGTCCTATGATCAAAAACCAAGTGGTGGCAAAATTGAGCCGTAAAGACTAGCTCAAAACCATGAAAGAAGATGACCACAAGAAAATGGTCCGTCTAAACACGTTGTCAACCCACATTCAGGTTGCAACTAAATCCGAGCATCCCTCGAAAGAA
This sequence comes from Spinacia oleracea, assembly GCF_020520425.1. Taxonomy (NCBI): domain Eukaryota; kingdom Viridiplantae; phylum Streptophyta; class Magnoliopsida; order Caryophyllales; family Amaranthaceae; genus Spinacia; species Spinacia oleracea. The sequence goes on along the minus strand of NC_079488.1, from coordinate 91,516,038 downwards.
TTCGCTCCTGCAAGAATGATTAAGAAAAGACATTCTCAAAAGAAATCACGATGAACAAAAGAAATAGGAACTTGCCCATCCTCAGCGGGCAAGATCGCGTCACGAACAACGCGAGTTCCAAATCGAAAAAAACGAATTCAGGGACGTCCATCCTCAGCGGACAGGGCTCGCCCACCTTCAGCGGGCGGGGTCTGCGTTAATAGCCGTGCAGGTCCTCAGTTTTCAAAAAATGAGATCTTCAAAACAAAAAAACAGGCTCGCCATCTTCAGCCGGCGGGGTCTACGTCACAAACCGCGTAGGTCCTTATTTTCAAATTTCAAAATAGATTCGTCCACTTCTATCGGACGGGGTGTCCACCCTTAGCGGACAGGCTCGCCATCTTTAGCCGGTGGGGTCTACGTCACAAACCGCGTAGGTCCTTATTTTCAAAAAAAACCACAAACAAACTTCAAAACAGATTCGTCCACTCCTATCGGACGGGGTGTCCACCCTCAGCGGACAGGCTCGCCATCTTTAGCCGGCGGGGCCTGCGCCACTAACCGCGCAGGTCCTTAGTCGCTGCAGCGATAACTTTTTTCGGTTTTCCCTTTTTCCAAAAATTAAAGGATTGGTTTTCCGTTTTTCCAAAAAAGAACGATGTGCTTGATTTTCCTTCGTTTTACGTCCCATAAAAACAAGGGGGTTTTCTCGTTTAGCTAACCCTGAAAATGAGAATCTTTAAAAACATTTTACCTCGTGATTGGGCTTGGCCAGGCCCAATTACACTTTATAGCTTTGATTTCGAAAACATCTGTAGCTACTTCCAATGACAAAGTGAGGGAGTTTCTACGCATCTTTAGATACTTCCAATGACAAAGTGAGGGAGTTTCTATACTACCAGTTGACAAATCCCAATGACACGTGAGAGATATGTCGACACTTCAAGTGATGACCCTTAAGTCAAATGTTATCACTCGGGGGCTCGTGAGACCCTCGCAAAACAGGTCACATACACTATGGCTTGTGTGACGCACTCCGTCAAGTACTTTGACCATCGTCTCATCCTGAGACTCAGTCAAAGTGGGGGCTAACTGTAGACACCTACTTTTGTCCCCATTCCCGAAAGGCAAGGTTCGATGACGAGAACATAAATCTCCACTTGGCAACGCATCTCCTATAAAATGACGAATCTCGATCACCCTTTTCATTTCACCCGAACCTGCTATTTATAGAAACATGCTAAAAATAGTAACTGCCGTAACGGGTAGTTGCTAAAAGTGGCAAGACATAAAAGATAGAAACCTGTCAGAATTAGGTGTTGCACTCCAACATATATCCTAAAAGAGATAGAATTTGCAAGAGGAATCCTATTCCTAGTATAATTCGAAAATAAAGAGTTACGTATTAATTAAAATCCTAACGAGCCTAGAGTTTGTAACGGGCCCAGACGCATTCCGTCATAAAGTTAATACGCACTAAAAGACTCGGATAAGTCTCAAAGACTCCGTGTTCCACGAGTCCAAATCGGACAAGGAAATACGGCCCAGACCCTATTTTCAATGCCTGGCTCTGGGTGCCGAAATCTTCGGCGCCCAGCCCTGGGCGCTGAAAATACCTGGGTACGTATTCTCTCCTAATTCTTCTTGGATTAGAGCTCTACAATTCTATCTTTCCACGAACTCTTCCCTATAAATAAAACCCCAAATTCGACGTGAAAAGGACACACAACACACAATTCATATTCTGAGTATTGACTCCAACCCTTAAGCCTAAGCCTCACGCTGCGAAATTGATCCCGCGTTCTGTCGCAATCGATCCAAAAATCGAACAGAACGTATCCTGTCTCTTGTAGCTGAAGAATTAAGCCCGGAAACTTGAGATTCGTTAAATAAAAGGAGAAATAGCAAAGCCAAAGTGGTTAGTTTTCTGAGAACCATGACGTACCTCTCAAGGGTGCGTCGTAACGTGTCCCTTTGCATGATTTAATCGCTTTCCTCACCCTTTTTATAAAACCGTTAAACTATTAAATCTGATTGTTCTATCACGCCTAATAAAGATAATATCTTGGGAAATTGAAGTATCATGCTAGGTCCCTTAAATCAATCTAAACAAGATAACCGCGATCGATCTAGTACTATGTGTTGCATATTGTTAAAATCAATTCAGATTAGTTTAATAATTAACGCATGTCCCTTCAATTATTTATGCTGAGCTAGTAAGGATATCCTGCCTCTGGAGTTATCGAAGAGAGAGTACTCCTCTCGGTAGTTACAGTCCCCCGAACCCTGAATCTCTACCTTGCGGGTGTACGTTGACAGATCCCCACACCAGGGATCGTAAGGGAACCTATGGCCGTCGTGGTCAAACATAATTGCACTCCCTTTATGTCACGATAACCGGGTTTTGTCAGTTTTTCTCATTGTCGTTAAAAACTAAATGGCGACTCCTATATTACTAGTCAATTGGGTGTAAACTCACAGGAAATCCAATTACACTTGATTTGACAAAAAGAAACGTCACGCCCACGAGGGACGAGGTCACGCATTAGCCTCGTGCTTTTTCGATCCCCTCACATAGACTCGTTCGAATTGATCGAGGATGATGAAGCCATTGACAGGGTCTATTGAAATGGTTCGATTCATGGCAAATTTACCTTAAAATCCGCTTTAAAAATCATTAGAGGTGAGCTGGATATGGGTTCAACTGGGAATTGGGAATTTGTCTGGAAATTACCAATCCCACAAAGAATTAGATACTTTCTCTGGCTGGCTTTGCACAACCGGCTAATGACCAATGCGAATCGTTTCATTCGCAAGCTCACAAGCGATCCAGGGTGCTTAGTATGTGGGGAAGTCGAGGAAAACGTGGAACATATTCTCAGAAAGTGTCCAATGGCTACACTAGTATGGCGAAAGTTTCCGGGTATTAATGATCATGAACTGTTTGGAGGTACGTTTGAGACTTGGGTAATTCGGAATGTGAAGCGTGACCAAACGAGAGATGAAGGCTGGCCAGTGATGTTCTGCTCCACACTATGGTGGCTATGGAAGTGGAAGAATTGTAGAGTCTTTGAGAGACAACCAGATATTCCAGTTGATCAGTTGGGGTTCATTGTGGCAAAAGTGGGGTTGATTACACAGGCACTGGGGAGAGGGGACAGTTTAGAGGGGAACTCGAGAGGTGGAACAAGGGAAATCCTTGTCCGCTGGGATTATCCACCAAGTGGGTGGGTTAAACTGAATACAGATGGAGCGGAAAAAAATAACCCAGGTAAAGCAGGTGCAGGAGGGATTGTCCGCGGTCATGGAGGGGAAGCTTTGGTAATGTTTGCCGCAAAATGTGGGTTTACATCGAGCACAAAGGCTGAACTGATGGTTGTACTGAGGGGGTTGGCCTTAGTGTCGAATGGAGGACACAAACGAGTACTGCTAGAGGTCGATTCAATGGTCGTGGTACGTTCCTTGCTAGGGGAAGACACTCCTAGATCTCCCTATTTTCACATTATTAGGAGGTGCAAATAAATGATTGAGAAGCAAGAATGGGAAGTGGAGATCAAACACTGCTATAGAGAAGCTAACCGGGCTGCGGATTGGTTGGCTAACTATGGGGTGGGCCTTGTCCCTAAGCTGAGTATAATGGAGGTGGCTCCACCGAGCCTTCGTATTATTCTCTTGGAGGACCTGGGGGGACTAGCGTTGCTTCGCAAGGTTCCTGCTGTGGCAGCGTGAAACTGAAGGAGTCATGTGGTTGGTTGTGTGCTGGGTTGCGTTCGTTATTTCTTTCGTTTATGCCTTTTGTTCTAGTAGCTAAGTTTTTGAGTTTTTTGTGATTTATGTTTCTTTCTTGTGTGTGAATATTTTATCTATTTAATGGGCTCGATCCTCTTTTCTCAAAAAAAAAAAAAAAAAAAGATTGTAGAAGAAAAATGAGATATTTAAGTAAGTGGTATGTCAAGTTAGTAAAAGATGAGGTGGAAGAAGGAGAAGGATGAGAGATAAATTATTTTTCACTTGACCGAAAGTCAATGATGCACATGGTCTAAAGGAAGAGATTTATAATCCATCAAACTTCAATCTTAATTAATAGATCACGACCTAGCTCATTATTTTCTATTGAGTATATTATTTTTTGATCGAGGAAAGAATTATTGACCATATTTGATATGAATTTATTTAGATCGTATGACTTCTAAAAATAATAGCTTTCTGATTAAGGAAAGACGAGTGTTCAATATTTATCATAGGAGTAGAATGGTAGACAAAAAAAACGATAAGAAATCATATAAACGCATTGCAATTTGTAATTAGCATTGCGTAATTTTGTTCTTTACGTGTTATGTTGAAGGTTTTCATTTTTTGCTTTATATTGAGAATCTTTCATTTTATATAGCAATATGTGTAATTTTCCTTGATTGGTTCAAAAAATTAAATAAATGAATCTTGGATTGAAGTCCTATATCTTGTTATTTTTTTTTAATAAAGAATAAAACTTGTACACTCACTTTATACAAAAAAGACAATAATGGATTTTGGATAAATTGAAAATATGATTTAATGGAAAAATTACATTAATAATCCAACCTTTTGACAATCTTCCGTTAATAATTCAACCTTTAGATTATTATCTAATAATCCAATCTTTGCACCTAACCGATCACCAACCTATCATAGCAGGTAACCTATACTCTTGCCATGCAATCATTTGTCATAATTTATTTTATTTTATTGTTTTTTCCTCTCTTTTTTTTTCTCCTTTCTCCTCTACTATTCATGTTTTCTCCTCCTTCCTCCATCGCCCCACATCCTCTCTCTCCTCCATCCTCCACCGCCAACCTTACTCATTCCCACCATCATTGTCGTCATCATCATCATCTAGTCATCAAAATTAATGACAAATGATTCTGATATTGTAACATAAATGTCTTTAGTATTCTGTCAAAAGTCGTGTTAAGTGATTATTCTAATCAATCAAAAACATTGAGCGTTAAAACTCTAACACTTTCCATTGGAATATTAAATCTCTCACACTTTTTCAATGTGAGATTTTGGATAAAAGTAAAAATTTTACTCCGTACTATTAATAAACGTAATTTGCATTGTTAAAATAAAAAAAGGGTATAGAGTAGTATTTTTATCCACATTAATCTATATTATTATTAAATCTCCAAGGAAAATCATGTCACGCCACCATGTGTCACCTTCTCTAAACATGATAAGGTGCCACATCAACAATGATATGGAGGATGTGCTTTTGCTATATAGATACACAAAATGTTTTTGTTAGGGTTCGAACATGGAACCAACAAGAAATATAGTAGAAAGCTTACCATCTTAGCTATACTATTATTTATGCCTTTTAACTCTATTTAAATATATTTTAGTGGGATAGGATTAGAGTAATTGTATTTATTCTATTTTTCACATGGTTTATGTTATTTATTTTCTAACTTCACCACATAGTGATAGCAAGAAAATTTAATTTTATTACCATTATTGAAAATGGTTTTGAATAATGGCTGCATTTTTAATTTGTGCATTTTCTACACATAATAGAACACGTTTTTTCATTAATTAGTCAACAATTGTGTTCGCATATGTGGATCATAACATATACACAAAAACTTTATTAGATATTAGACATGAATTACAAATATTAACAACTCAAAAGGGAAGAACATTATTACTTAAAATTGATACGTACTACATACAATACATCACATCCAAATAAAATAAACGATCTCCGAAAAGTTATTATTAAAAGATCAAAGTCGCATTCGCAATAAATGTAAACAATGCGTAAAAATTTCGTATATTATCCAATATTGTAACCGGTGCATTGCCCGTGACACACACTAGTTAATTAAATCACGTAAATGATATGAAACATAAAGATTAAGAAGGGACGAAGAAAAAATTAATCAATCAACTAATTATAAAAACAGAATCAATCAATTAATATTTTGATAAATAAATAAATAAAATGGCAGGGTTCAGAAGAAGACGGGTATATACATTTATACGTATGAAATTGTTGGAAATTTGAGTCCCTCGCCATTAAACTCATTTCACATTAATTTTCTTTTACAATAACTAAAAAATTAGGGGCTCGATTCACACTATGAACATTTTGAGGGACAGAGGGAGAGTTCTCCTTATCATTCTCCCACTCTTAAAATTAACCCGAGCGGACTTTTCCGGTAGAGCGATTTATCTTACATTAAAAAAATAAAAAGTAAAGTAAATTTCATTTCGTTATGGGGGTATGTAGGACACCATTAATTAAATTTGGCAAATCCGGCAAATAGTTTTGTCATCTCTGTCTTTCTTGATAAAAATTCACGAGTTCACACAAAAATGAATTTATTACTTTGACTCTACACTTTCTTTGGATTATTGATTACGACTTCACGTCTACGGAGTACATTATTTTGAGTCTTGAATCACGGGTTCTTCTCCATCTAAATTTTCTTCTTTTGAGGAAAATCCTTATCCTTTTCTTTGAATCAATCATTGAATTGTTCTCTAATTTCCAGTTTTGCAAGTATCCATAAATTGCATATTTCAAATGAATAAATTGTACTCCTCCATTTTTATTTTTAGTTTTATTATCATACACGTGATTTAACAACTAATGCAAATTATGGAGTATTGATAATATTTTTATTTTTATGCAAATTATGGAGTATTGATAATATCTTTATTTTTTTTATTTAAATAATGCAAATTATGTTTATTGATAATATTTTCATTTTTATTCAAAATATCAAATTGGAAAAGTATGGAAGATTTAATGTACAAATGGAAAAGTGTAAAATATGGAACGCCCTAATGAATTTCATTGATTAAAATAATCAGTTGCGCAATTTTTGATAGAATATATTAAGGAAATTTGTGCTATAAGAGCATGAACATCCAACAGCATGAATCCTCCTTTTAATACTCTCTCTCTCCTCCTAAGAAGACTCCGCATTGATGTAGAAATTGAGGAGAGGATTTCGTTTTAAAGAGTAATAACATTCATCCTCTATCTGAAGAGGATGAATTAATTGAAGCTCCTTGGCTCGTCCATGATTTCCTCTCCTTAATGTAATTATTATTATTTTTTATTTTTTTTTGGAGAGAAATTGAGGAGAGAATTTCCTAAAAAAAGTAATGTAGTTATTTTATTTTTTTTGGAGGGAAAAAACTGCACTAGGAAGATGTGTCATTCTTGGTATCTGTTTATTGAAGTATAATTTAACTAAATGATTAATACAAATTTTTATATAAGACGGCCTTACACAAAAGATCACCTTGATGTCATATTAGTTAAGCACTGAAACCAATTAGTTAAGCAACGGAACTAATTAGTTAACCAATAGAACAAATTAATTAAGCAATTAAAGTGGTCTTTTCGGTAAGACGGTTTTACACAAAAGTTGCCGAATGGTTAATATGTTAACTTGACCAAAATGTTAATTAAATATATTTTCTATTATTGATAATTATTTGACTAAAAATATTACAAAAATCGGCGTCTATACTCTTATATTCTATAACCCAATAACTTTTTTCCATAAATAAACATTTTGTACAAAATGAGAGAAAAATAAAATAAAATAGATATGTTATTTTAAGAAAGAAATTTTTGGCGGGAAAATTTTACATTAGGAACTGACATGTGTCATTCATGATGTTTTTTTAATATAATGATATAAATAATAACTATTTAACTACAATGTATAACTATTTGGTAATAAATTGGTATTTTGCATAAGACCGACTATGCCAACTTTTATAATCTTAATTACATTAATTTAGTGTATCGGAGTTATATTTGACCTGCGTTCACACGTCCTGGCGTCCAGGCCACCATTTTGCCTTTAATAATTTTGTCTTCAAAGAATAAATAAATGAAGTTATGAGCGGTAGAAGAGAGTTTTGGGTTCTATAAATAGGTACGGTCGATAGCCTAACGAAGTAACTCATCAACAAATATCACACTTGCGAATAATCTGAGTAGCGAGCTGTTCTTACGTTGCTTAAGCATAGTAAGTACTTATAGTACGTAGTATTATAATTTATAACCCTATATATTTCTAAGTTTCTAGCCCGTAAATACTGGACTAAGAAATCGTGAAGGTTGAGGTCTGGTCAGGGTTCTTCTTTCTTTAAACATAACTATTTACTACGTATATGTTTGCTAGCTACTTAATTTCTTACATACTTCTCTATATCATATAGTATTGTGCTATGTTTGGAGATTGAGGTGGTGAAGTAATGGTATCGCTTCTCACCTTATCTCCATGTGGTCTAGAGATCGAATCTCATGAAACTTATTTGGAATTTCCCTTATCTCTCCCCTCAATTGGGTTGGTTACCTTCATCTTACCTTGAAAAAAATATACTTCTTCGTCACGTATCAAGTATCTCTTTTATTAAACACTTTTTTCTCTCTATTCTTTTATACTTATTTACCGATACTTTTTATACTCCGTATATACTATATATGTGAGATCTTGTTACGGAGTACTTATTTACTTTTTAACAACTTCTCTTGATACCGCTAAATAAGTAATTGTTTTTTTTTATATATATAGAGTGTGAAGTTTATTGAAAGTTCTTGCACATACTTGGTGTACAAGTAGTTTATTGTACCTCAGACATAACTCTATTTTTGATAACTTCAAATATGTTTCGATTAACTGTTTATATTATCAAGTAATTTTTTATGGATAAAATTTATAAAGGCTACATACATGATTACCTACCTTTATACATTATGAGTAATTTTGAGGAGATCACTTTTATTAATGAGCAAAAATGTATCACTGAAAGTAAATAACGTTTACATTATATTATGAGGTAATCCTTAGTTAAGAGTTGAGATGAAAGAAATACTTTACTACATAGAAATACTTACGTTAGTTTTTCTCCATTTTAATTATTTTCAGTTCATATTTCAATTTGTAGGTTATGCATATATCTAGGTATAGAAATTATTTATATATCATTCTTTCAATTCCTTTAATTTACGTCTATTGTGTTCTATTGTACGGAGTATTGCGGAATTGTTGTTGCTAATTTCCTATTGACGGCTATACTCCGGCAACCTCGATCCTAACTGGCTAATTCTTTTCCGGCCTTTTCTCAGATTTGATTTCTTGGGAGACTATCATCATTATGGCTAGTGACGGATCTTGGACCGATCAAAATAGGGAGGAATCAAGGTTTGAACCCCAACCCCTAGTTTAAAAATGGAATATCAATCAGACCACCCTTCTATATAAACTTTTTGTATGTTGTCTATTGCGTAGTACTACCTTTGTTTCAAAATAATTTTTATGTTTTCCGTTTTAGTATGTTTCATAAAGTTTTTTACATTGTGTTTTATTATATTTTTAGACATAAAAATTAACTGTTTTACCTCTCTTACCCGACACTATTTATCACTTTCTTACTCATTCTCTCCTATTATTACGAAAGTAATTTTGTTATATTGTTTACTACCTTCGTCTCAAAAAGATCTTTACACTGTCTGTTTTAGTATATTTCATAATGTTTTTTACACTTTGTTTTATTCTATTTCTTGACATGAAAATTTACTATCTTACCCCGGCCCTCTAATCCCACAATATTTACAACTTTCCACTCACTTTCTCTTACTTTATTCATTTTTTTTTCTTACAGTCACCGACCTATTTATCCATCTACCATATTTTATTTTAACCACTCATTTTTTTTTTAATCAATTTTTCCTATTTTGTCTTAATATTTATGCAAATAGTAACCGTAGAGATCATTTTGAGATAGATGTAGTATTAGGGAGTATTTAAGATGCGTTCTATATATTCACCTGATTTTCACTTATTTTCATGAACTTATCTTATCTGAATTTATCTGAACTTATTAGAATTTATCAAAACTTATTTTAATTATAAATTGTAATTAGTCAACCTTTATTTTTCCTGAACTTATTTGAACTCATTTTTCCTAAAATAAGTGAGTTAACTAAGTTTTGTTTAATTCCTAAAACTAAAAAGTTAAAATTTCAGGGAGGTTGAGCCCAACGAAGATAGGCTAGTAGTTAGGGATACATCTGCGGAGAAAAGTTCAGCCGGAATCTTGTCAATATGGCATTGCATATTGACAAGGTACTTGGCTATTTGTGCAAACAATGACGGGAGGCCGAAGGAGGAGGAGAAGACACACTACACAATGATAGAGATCTACAGGCACATGAGGCATTTACGTTTGGCAATGAACGGGATCGAAAACCCAGATTCAATCAGCATCTCTGAAATAGCAAAACCCTTCAATTCCATGTTCACTATAATCTCAGAAGATGAATGGGTTGAACAGCTTCAATCCCTGATGCAGGAAGTAATAACTATGAGAGATTCTCTCGACGATATCAAGGAACTTCTACTTGTTACTGATTTAAACAAGTGTGTTGTTGAAAATGATAACCAACCAAAAAATTTGATCTGTTTGCTAACCCTTTGGTATTGGTTTGCTGCTTGGTCCTCCCCGGTTGACCAATCGGAAAATCTTAGTAGTGCAACTGCAGATTTCATGGAGGCTATTGAGGCACAGGACAAATCGTTGGGATTTCTTCTTGTTTGCACCTCCCAAATTCAACTCAAGGAGCAACAACAGCTTCAAATTATCTTCTCTAAGCTCCTTCTAATGCTGAAATCAGACCCCAAACATTGGACGGATGTTTTGACCCGATTCATTGATGCAATGGTTAGTGCTTACCTTATAAAATATTTTTTCAAAAATTACTGACTTTATAAAGTCTATTTTTTAAAACTTATCACCCTCGAGACAGGGGCGGAATTAGGGGGGCTGAATTAGGGGGGTTGGATGGCCCCCATGATATGTTTAAGTATTAAATATGCACTATAATAGCACATGTCTAGTATAGTTCAAGTGGTTATTTTTCTTAAATATGGTACAAAGTTCAATTCTTAATTTTTGGTTCCGCCACTGCTTTGGAGCAGATTTTAAACAGTTTTACGTAGGGTGCCGATAGATAAATCAAGTAATATAGCATGTAATTTATACAATTATATATCACAATTTTAGGGGTCAGAACTAAAAATACACTACGGAAATTTTTGCCCATAGGGTCGGGCCCACCCCAGCCATATTGATGATCCGCCATTGACTATCTTATAAAATTTTAATTTAAAATTAACACCTTATAAAATAACAAACATTTAAAGTTACTATTTGTTAACGGATTTTGTCATTTTTCTGTTAATAGGATCCACTTTTGAGTTTATTTATGTTTTTTCTCCAAAATTTCCATTTTTGGGTTTAAAATTATCACCTTATAAAATCACAAGTTATCACCCGTTAACGGAAAAAATTGACAAAACCCGTTGTTAACATGTGGTACCTTTTAAGATTTGTGATCTTATAAAATAATCTTAAATTAAAATTTTATAATTTGATAAGTTTGAAAAAGTAGACTTTATAAAGTTGTAATTTTGAAAATTTCCTCAACAAAAATACCAACACTTGCAGTCATCTGCTTAATTATATTTGTTATCGTGTCTTTTGCAGTCATCTACACCAAAAGCACCCGAAACTCTGATGACTTCGTCGATGCATCTGGAACCATTTCAAAACGCCAATAAGTTTGATTCCATCTCGAACCCTCCTATAACAACAACATTAGCAATAAGTTTTCTCCCATCACTAGCGAACATAGTTAAAGCTGTGGTACAAACTGCAGTGGTAAAGCTCGTAGTTGAAAACGGCATAAAAGCTGGTAAAGCTCTTTGTACGAAAGTAGCAGAAAATTCTGATGAAATTCTAGAAACACTGAAAGGTGCAGCGAAAGTGGTAGGAAGAGCGCAAGTGGCAGGGAATACAGGAGTGATAGTCCACTATTGAGGAAGTATAAATCCATATCTGATATGTATTTCAAGATATATATCACACCATTAAACGACAAAATCGGCTAAAGGAAAATACTAAAGGACAAAATCAATTTCTTTTGAAAATGACATCAGTTTATGAAAAATGACATCGATCTTTGAAAAATGGCATATTCTTTGAAAAATGTTACATACTTTAATATTTATCTTATCCCTATTTTATCGTTTAGTGGGATAATATGTATCTTGAAATGCATATCAGATATTAACCTCTCCACCCTCGTCCATTATTAATAAACTAAAGGCATAAAGGTAGGTTTTTTTTTGTCACTTTTTCCTATCACGGCCAAGAAAGTGACCTCAAATAAATTTAATATATTGTAATTTGTTTAAGTAACTACTCCACGTGTCTTTACTTTGTAATTTGTTACGTATCAGTACTTTAATATTTTTTTTGGGGTGAAATCACTACTTTAATTAATTTGTTAGTGTACTGAGTTATTGTTTGTATTCTAGATACCCCCATGTAATTTGTACTCCGCACACATGTTTTTAGTGTATTACCTTTTCGATTAAAAATGCATGGGTTGAATTTAATGTGTTGTGTTCCAGTTTCGTTGGAGAGCTTCAAACCAGGTAGCTAGTAGAGGTGTAGAAACACCCTTGGTGTCTTCTAGACCAACTGATTTTATAATGTCTTTGATGTACTTTCTCCAAGAAAGAAGAGTTCTTGAATAAGTTCTCATTACTTCTATTCTGAGGAAGTACTTTAAAGATCCCAGATCCTTGATGGCAGATCAAGTGCAACTTTAACATCATCAATTTGTTGTTGATTGGTGCCAGTCAACACCATATTATCAACATATATCAATACTAATATATGAACTCACTATTTATCTCCCTGGTGGACAAAGTGTAATTCTGTATGGACTGTTTGAAGCCAAGAGAAACGAGGAGCTTACAGAGTTCTTTGTTACATTGTCTTGAGGCTTGTTTCAAGCCGTATAATAACCTCAACTCTTTAATAAGTTTTCTGTAGAGTTCTTCATCAATGTACCCATGTAGGAAGGCATTGTTTATGTCCACCTGACATAAATCCATAAAGGCCAACCTTTGACAGTAGCCAAAGCAATGACAATTCTTAAGTTTTGCAACCGGTGAGAATATATGTGTCCTATCCCTACAACATGTTGGTAGCCAATAGCAACAACTCTACCCTTGAGCTTTTCTAGATTTACGTCTACAACCAACTTTGCTCTATAAACCCATTTGGAACCTATACTGTTTTTCCCTTAGGAATGTCAGTAATGGACCATGTATCATTAGCCTCGAGAGCTTCAATTTTCTTATTCATTGTTGCAACCCAACCAGCATGATTCTTTGCCTCATTGTAAGAACTGGGCTCAAGGATTTTCATAACATTGACTATGAAAGAGATAAAAGTATGATCAGTTATGGATATAACCGTATTTGAAAAGTCTTTAAAAGAAGCACCTGAAAGTTTACATTCATAATCCTTAAAGTTCAAAGGTGCCTTGATGTTTCTGGGGGTATATCTCTCGACTTGATGAATATTAGGGGAGGTAGTTTCAGAACAATGTCCAGAAAGAGTCCGAGAGTTTTGAGTGTTCCCTAAATTAGGAAGAGGAACAGAAATACGAGTAGAGGAAGGAGTAGGAGAAGAGGGTGAAGCAACATCGTTAGCCAACACGTGTATGTCTTTACATCATTCAGACCAACAACATGGTACATGATTCTTAGTCATAGCATATTCTTTATGTTCTGAGACAACTAACTACTGCATAAGGTTATATGACCATGAATCACAGTTTTGTACGGGAATCCTTACCTGCAATGAACATTATCGAGGTGACAATTCAGTGAAAATCTCGGTCACTCTTAATGCATGATCACGTTGGGTTAAGTCATCCTCTTTGATTCCCCATTAAGGGCACCAATAATTGTTGCCATTCGTGGTCTCTTAGCTGCATCATCTTGGACACATAACAATCCAATGTGCATGCACTTAGCCATTTCATCGACAGGAAAATCACTGCAAAAAGTTGGATCTGTCAACTTTAATGGGATCCCTTCATTCCATAGCCTCCAAGCCTGCACCAAATAATGGTTAAGTCAACAAAATATATGTATCCATTATGACTTTTTAACAATTCAAACAGTTCAATGCTCAAAGGCCTCAAACCCTCAAAGTATAGCTGGTATAGGAGTGACTCTTCAAATTCCTGTTGACGCGAAAACCTGTTCCTTAGACCACTCACAAGCTCCAAGACTATGATTCCAAAGGCGTATACATCTGATTTAACTGAGAATTGGCCTGTAAGCAAATATTCTGGAGCCATGTATCCACTGCAACATTTTGATAGATGCGTAAGCTTTAAGTAATCAAAAGTCTGAGAACAAGGAACATTAACTTACACTTTAAATAAAGAAACTCTCTCATGAAGGGACGTACATGAAGCTAGATTATTAACAAAGGACTCACAAGTCACAATGTTCCAACGATTCTGTCAGTGTTGTCTTGAGTTTGATCTACCCCAAAAAGCTTTGCGATGCCAAAATCTGCTATCTTAAGATTCATAGCTTCATCTAACAGAATATTACTAAGTTTGAGGTCTCAATGCACAATTTTGAGTCGGGAATCTTCATGAAGGTAAAGAAGCCCTCTCGCAATCCTTCAATGATTGTAAATCTTGTTTTCAGGTTTAAAGATTCCCGCTTTGTTGGATCTGGATGTAATATGTATGTTAACCAACCTGTGCATTAAAATTAAGCAAAAAGAAACATTTATACATCAAACTGATGCAGTTCACTACCTGATAGAAATCGGTCAAGGCTCATATTAGGCAAAAACTCATAGACAAGTATCTTTTCCTTTCCTGACAGGCAAAAGCCTAATAGCTTGACCAAATTCCGGTGCTGAAGTTTTGCAACTAAAACTACTTCAGTCTTAAACTCACCAATGCCTTGTTCAGATTGGCTAGACAGCCGCTTTACAGCTATAATATGTCCATCCTCAAGCTTTCCCTGCAAAATATGTAGTATATCTGATTAGGATCTGCCATCAATCAAAAGGCAATATAATTAGCCGTGGTTATGAGTCATTTTCATAACGATACCGTGTAAACTTCACCAAACCCACCTCTCCTAGCTTTTTGTCAGCTGAGAAGTTATTGGTTGCCTTCCGTATTGTGCTCAGGTCGAACTTCAAGGAGTCCACAGTTTCAATCTCATCTGCTTCTGCAACAAGAAACAGCCCAAATGGCCAGAATATTCCACAATTTAGTTATGTTAAAATTCACATAGAATTGTTGTTGCATCTTCAACTCTGATATCCACCTCAACACCAACTATTAAAGATGGAAAAAAAACTATTGTAATATACAACACACTAAAGAGCCCATACAAAGTGCAGCTATACTAGAAAAACAAATATCACACGGATGAATTATGGTATCTGTTCCGGTAAGATATGGGAACGGTTGGAGAGGTCTTGCTGGTCGAGTAGTGCTGTTATCCTGATGATATCCTGCGCAGATAACAAAGATGAACTAGCCTCGAGGGTGATTTGAGGATCCCCCTCCGATGCTAAAGTCAGGTATGATGAGTAATAAGTATTTTAGGTTTTTTGAGAATGATTGTGATTGCGTACCTTTTGTAATAAATGAAGCTCATATATATAGGCGCGGGTCGGGCGTACGGACAAATGGGTCCTACCCGATTGATAGCGACCCGTTGACTTCTTGATTGATCACGTGCCGCCTCCCTACCGGCTTTTAAGAGATGCTGGTAGGGAATAATAGCTGCCGTTAAGGATTATCGGCTATTATCCTTAACTGGTTGGGGATGCTACCAGCCAGCTGGTAGCACACTCGTACAACTAGCCCCCTCAGAGTGAGGATATCTGTCTTGACTGATGTGCTTGCTCTGAAAATAGTGCTCTCCCTACAACTAGCCCCCAAGACTGCGCGTTTTTCGCGAAATGTACTGGTGCGTTTGATTATGTGTTAAGTGCTGACTAGCCTCCTCATAATGAATACCACCTGCATTTTTCGCAAAAACTAAGCAGATATAAAGAAGATAGGGTACCCTGCTCCTTCTTACCGATATGATCCTTTGGGGTTTTGGATGCTGACTAGCCCCCTTGAGACTTTGGATGCTGACTAGCCCCCTTGAGACTTTGGATGCTGACTAGCCCCCTTGAGACTTTGGATGCTGACTAGCCCCCTTGAGACTTTGGATTTGTAGAATTTGGGAAGTATTTTGAATTTGTACCGCTTAAATTCATTCCACGTGTGATGCATCTGCACGTCTTGCGACGCGTGTCGCTTTATCATTTTATTTCAACGGCTGAGATTTGCCCTGTCTGTTCAACTTCCTTTAACTGTCAAATCGCCCGTTTTTTTGACTTTTGACTATTTAACTATCTTTTCTTAAAACGTCAAACATTTTCACTCTTCTCTTCAAACTTTTCTCTCTCCTTCTCAAATCCTCTCCTTTGCTCTTGCGAGTTATTTTTTCGCCGCTGTTTCGGTTGCTGACTGTGGTGTTTGTTGAAGTGCTCTTTCTCGATTCTAGGCTGCTAATTTTCCATTGTGCGAGAAGGTATAGTCTTTTTTTTCTTTTTTGTTTCCTCCCTTCGCATAGGTTTATATTTGGGTATAATGTCGAGTGAGCGAGATAGTGAGAATGTGTTGAGTGGGGCTGGGTATGACGATGCTGACCTTGCGTCCGTTTCTGAGGACGTCAGTTTTGAGGATGATGATAAACCGTCTACCTCTGATTATTTTGAACCGTCTTACGCGGATGCTGCAAAGGAATTACAGGCTCACATGCGCAAACAGGTACGAGCCGATATTCGTCGTGATTTGAATTTAGTAGATAACTGCGAAACAATCCCGGCAGTGGATGCTCCCTCTATTGCCCTTGAGTACGAACTTCGATCATGGACGCAATTTATGGACCCTGTCGGTAAAGGATATGGTGACTATGGCACTAATTTTGGCAATGTTGTTGTGTCTTTTAACCAGGATGCCGTTAAGGGTGCCCATCTAGAGAACGTGGCTGGTGGGAGCCGTCAGATGGATGAAGGAGAGGTTAGCAGTCGTGCCAACGATGTTGCGGGGTCCGACAACTCCGCCGGTAGTGATGGGGAAGAAGATGAGGATATAGGGGATTCAATTTTGGAGTCTGATGATGACATTGGTAAGCTGTGGGATGATGGCGAAGATGTGACATCTCTGTGTGAGCAGGTTGTGAGGGAAGGAGATTTAGATGTGGAGCCAGACTCCGATACGGAGGAGATGAGGTTTAGGGTTGAATGTCCTCCTCCCACTGGCAGTGCCGTTGGTAAGGCAAAGATAGTCAAAACTTTTCGTGATAGGGCTATCAAAGACAACCATCCGCGCCGGGCCAAAGAATACTTGAAGCTGCCCAAAGGCTACCGTCTTGTGATTCCCGCTGAGGGGAGTGTGATTTTGGATTGTCCTCCTGGTCATATCGGCGTGTATGCCCACCATTTCGATTTTGGCCTCCGATTTCCCCTGCATCCTTTTATAGAGAAGGTATTTCGGGCTTGAAATGTGTGCTTGGCGCAGGTAACGCCTCAGGTGGTGAGGAATGTGGTTGTTTTTACCTGGTTACTATCTTTCAAGCAATGGCCTCAAACCGTCAATTTATTCCGGAGGCTGATTTGGCTTAAGAAATACAAAAAGAAATCTGGCTGGTGGTCTTTTTACACCAAGGTGAGTAAGATGACTGTTAACCCCAAACTGTCTAGCTGCAAAGATTGGGAGAAGAAGTTCTACTGGTTAAGTGCCGTCTGACTTTCCGATCCGGACCCGTTTTCACTTGCCCCGTCCTCATATGAATCACTATCCTGACCGGGAGCTGGGTTTTAGAGAAAAAAGGGCATATCAGTTTGTGTCCTGTTTGCATGTTGATACCGGTTTGCAGAAGTCTGTGACCGTTCCTAGATATTGGTTGCCTCCTGCCAAGTATATTTTGGCAAATGGGCCGTTGTCTGCAGTCGGCTTGTGCCACACCCATACTCTTGGTATGGTCGTGGGGCTGATAGCTTATCCCCCTTCTATTTTGTTTAAGTATGCTTTCGCTGTTTTGTATGTACTTCTGCTGCCTGTGTTTGAATATTTGCGTGTTTTTCTTACCAGGTCTGCATACTCTTGATTTTGGTATTCTGGGTTTGGGAAAAGACGGTCGTCCTACTACCAATAATCCTCCACATCCGAAGGGCGTGTTTTCCACCTTATCAACCTACGCAACCAGGGCCAACAAGAAACGAGGTTTATCGCGGGAGGAACCTGTTAATGAATCTCCTGGCAAGAAAACAAAAAAGCTGAGTTCCTTGCCAGCCCCCAAGCCCCTACTATTCGTGATCCATCTGCTCGTTCTATCGGCGGTTGGGCTGTTGACACCGTTCCTCAACGACATTTTGTTACAACTCATACTGCCGGTTCATCTGAAATGGCTGGTGGTTTTAAAAGTTTGGATTGCGGTCGTGGTGCAGCCCTTACTGGCAGGCGTCCTCGTGATCGCAACCAGCCCTTCACTCGAGTGAATCGATCTCGAGTGAGCGATTCTGCGCAGCCTGCCCCTGAAAAGTCTCAAGAGAAGTCTCCTGAGAAGGAGTTTGAATCGGCTATAGATGTGAACATCGCAGGCCAAGGGAATGATGCTGCCGCGAAAGTTGAGTCGATAGTTCAACCAGACTTGATGGTTGTGGATCTTATGACTCCCACCCGCCAGAATCAGGAGCAGGAGGTGAATGATACTGGTGCTGCTGGCATGGGCCAAAAATTTCCTCCCAACTTGCCCCCCCCTAACTCTTCATACCTCCTCTGGATACGGTCGCCCAAGCCAGAGTGCTGGTACCAGCTCTGGTTTGAATATGGGGGTGTTTGTTCGCCCTGGGGAGTGGATTGAGAAAACTCCGATACGCCTAACTCCCAGGAAGATGAAGTATTTTGAGGTTCCTGCTGGTGAACCTAATGAACCTTGGAATCCAAAGGTCGACCTTCTTCGTGGGGAGTCGGTTCTTACTGATGACTGTAAAGGGGGCGGTTGTATGGGCTGGAGAGCTTTGAAGGATTTGGCTACTCCACGCGACAATCCTGCAGTCGAGATTGATGCGCCTGCTGCTCAGCACATGAATGATTTATACAAGGTACCTTATCTGGCATATATATTTTAATACATAGCTAGCTTTTGTTTTCGCAGTTCATTGGTTATGCTTATTTATAGGCTGCTACTTCTGGGGTAGAACCGGTGAAGCTATACCTTTGCTACCAGGAGGAGAATGAGCAGCTCAAGCAGGCTCAGGCTGACCAGGATAAAGAGCTAGCTGATGCCAAACATGAGTTGCAGCAGAAACTAACTGAGCTTGAGAATTTGAAGACGCGCAACCAGGAGTTGGAAGATGTTGCTAAAAAGCTGGCTGCTGAAGAGGTCAAAACTAAAGAGCTGACTGAGCAGTTGCGTGAAGCTAATGAGAAAGCCAAGACTGCTTACAGGACTGGAGCTCGAGATGGTGCCTTGCGTTTTACCCGTTCTCAAACTTACAGCAAGCGTATTACTGACAGCCATAATGGTGGTTGGTTCGCCGCCCATCGCTGTGGTGTGCATGGTATAGGCCTCACCAAGGAGGATTGTGAGGATATCGAGTACGCCTTTCTTGTGGAAAAGAAACACAAGGAAGCCACTGGTTGGGAGACGCAAATTATTCCTGAAGAGATTATCCAGAATGCGGATCCCTTGACTCTTCCTCCGATTGAGCTGAAAGAGGACAACTATTTGGATCCTGCTTTTCTCTCTTCCAGTACTAACCAAGCGGGTCCTAATCAGGAATGAGGGTGCGGGCAGTCATCACCTAGGTCATCTTGTGGCTCCTCTGGCTTTTTTTAATGATTATTTTGTAACGCTCTTTTGGTATCGGCTGTTTGTGGCACCTTTTGCCTTGGAATATTTATAAGTTTGTTTGTAAGAAACTTTTATTAGGTAAAGAGCAGTTTGCATAATGCTCGTTTATCTAGTGCCGTTTTAACAGCTACCGAACGTTGGTTTGGTGTTGGCTGTCGATTTTATGCTATCTGATTGTGTTTATATTGCTGTGCTGTTTCAGTGTTGCTCCTTATTCTTGTTTTTATTTTGCGATTCGTATCACCCCGAGTCAGCAAGCTGATAGTAGCCTTGCTGACCTACTTTAAGGGTCTGATTCGTATTACCCCGAGTCAGCAAGCTGGTAGTAGCCTTGCTGGCCTACTTTAAGGGTTTGAATCACAATTTTTGTTTATACATCACCCCGAGTCAGCAAGCTGATAGTAGCCTTGCTGACCTACTTTAAGGGTCTGATTCGTATCACCCCGAGTCAGCAAGCTGGTAGTAGCCTTGCTGACCTATTTTAAGGGTTTGAATCACTATTTTTGCTTATACATCACCTCGAGTCAGCAAGCTGATAGTAGCCTTGCTGACCTACTTTAAGGGTCTGATTCGTATCACCCCGAGTCAGCAAGCTGGTAGTAGCCTTGCTGACCTATTTTAAGGGTTTGAATCACAATTTTTGCTTATACATCACCCCGAGTCAGCAAGCTGATAGTAGCCTTGCTGACCTACTTTAAGGGTCTGATTCGTATCACCCCGAGTCAGCAAGCTGATAGTAGCCTTGCTGACCTACTTTAAGGGTTTGAATCACAATTTTTGCTTATACATCACCCCGAGTCAACAAGCTGATAGTAGCCTTGCTTACCTACTTTAAGGGTCTGATTCGTATCACCCCGAGTCAGCAAGCTGGTAGTAGCCTTGCTGACCTATTTTAAGGGTTTGAATCACAATTTTTGCTTATACATCACCCCGAGTCAGCAAGCTGATAGTAGCCTTGCTGACCTACTTTAAGGGTCTGATTCGTATCACCCCGAGTCAGCAAGCTGATAGTAGCCTTGCTGACCTACTTTAAGGGTTTGAATCACAATTTTTGCTTATACATCACCCCGAGTCAGCAAGCTGATAGTAGCCTTGCTGACCTACTTTAAGGGTCTGATTCGTATCACCCCGAGTCAGCAAGCTGGTAGTAGCCTTGCTGACCTACTTTAAGGGTTTGAATCAAAAATTTTGCTTATACATCACCCCGAGTCAGCAAGCTGATAGTAGCCTTGCTGACCTACTTTAAGGGTTTGATTTTGTTTGTTTTGAATTCCTCGACTTCCTTTCATTTCATGGGTCATAACAGCCCTGGCTCAACAGGCCTTTTGGTTTACTGATTACACATAAAACTTTCTAAGGACGCTGGCGTTCCATGAGTTTTTCAATGCGACTCCCCCCATATCCATCAGCCTAAAAGCTCCTGGTACAATTTCTTCCCATATCTGATAGGGCCCCTCCCATTTTGGGGTTAATTTTCCTTGAACCTTTGCCTTGCCCGTAGCTGCAGTTCTACGGAGCACCAGGTCTCCTACTTCAAGCTGTCTGTGCTTTACTCTTTTGTTGTAAGCATTACTTATACGTTGTTTGTATGCCGTTGATCTGATTTCTGCTCTGAGTCTGATCTCTGGGAGGAAATCCAGCTCCTGCTTTAACAGTTGATCGTTCCTGTCTTCTTCATAATGCTGGATCCTGAATGTGGGTAACCCTACTTCTGCTGGTATCACTGCTTCTGATCCGAAACATAGGCGGAATGGGCTCTCTCCCGTTGCTTCCTTAACGGTGGTTCTATTTCCCCAAAGTATTTCAGGAACAATATCGGCCCAACCAGCCTTATAGTCATCCAGCTTCTTTCTCATTGCTGCCAGTATCTGCTTGTTGGCAGCTTCTGCCTGGCCATTGCTCTGAGGATGACAAACAGAAGAGTAGGCGAACTTGACTTTGTACAGACTCAAGAAACTTTGTACTGGCGAGCAATCGAACTGTACCCCATGGTCCATAACGATTGCCATTGGTAATCAAAACCTGGTGATTATATTTTTCCATATGAACTTTTTGACCTGATTTGCAGTTATCTTTGCCACTGGTTCTGCTTCTATCCATTTGGTGAAATAATCAACTGCCACTATCATAAATTTTCTTCCACCAGATGCCGTTGTGAATGATCCCAGAATGTCCATTCCCCACTGGGCGAACGGTATTGGATTTAGGATTGGCATAAGATCGTTTGCAGGACGATTGATGACTGCCGCGAAAACTTGACATTTTTCACATCTCTTGACGTACTCTTGTGCGTCTGTTAACATTGTCGGCCAGTAGTATCCTTGTCTTTGGCATACCAGTGCAAGGGTTTTTCCTCCCTGATGATTTCCACAAATTCCCTCATGCATTTCTTCTATCAGTCGTGCCGATTCATACGCTGATATGCATCGTAACAAAGGCAAGCTGAAACCCCATTTGTAGAGTTGACCTCTGATGATTATGAACCAGCATGAGTTCCTAATCAACCTTCTTGCCTCCGTTTTTTCTGTAGGCAGTGTTCCATCTCTCTTGTATGTCCACATAGTGTCATACCGTTCAGGTTGGCTCGTGATTACCATGACCTCTTTCCCCACTATCTCCGTACTCCTTCGATGCATGACTTCCATCATTACTGATTTGATCAGAACACTTGAGCTGGCCAGTTTCGACAGGGAGTCTGCCAACATGTTCTCTGACCGGGGCACTAATTTTATTTCGAAACTTTCCAACTGTGCCACTGACTGTTTAAGCTTTTCGGCATATCGTTTCATGGATTCTTCCTTCGTTTCATACTCTCCTGAGAACTGGTTTGCTACCAACTGTGAGTCGGTTGGGAGTATGAGCCTCCGAGCACCAGCCGTCATGCAGATCTGTATGCCAGCAATTGCAGCTTCGTATTCTGCCTCGTTGTTTGATGCCTGGAAAGAGAACTTAATGGCATACTCGAACTGGTCTCCTTCTGGTGAAGTAATAATTACCCCTGCTCCTGCTCCTGACTTGGTAACAGAGCCGTCTACTGCTACTTCCCATTTTCCTTCCTCTATTTCCTCCTCCTGATATGATGCTTCGACTATGAAGTCAGACAGTGCTTGGGCTTTTATAGCTGTTCTGGGCCGATATTCCATGTGAAATTCTGACAGTTCAATCTCCCATTTTAGGAGTCTACCTGATGTGTCCATTTTTTGCATTGCTTTCTCCAGTGGGTAGTTTGTGAGGACTTCAATTCCGTGTGCATCAAAGTAGGGTCTCAGTTTTCTGGCTGCAATCAGCACTGCCAATCCCAACTTTTCTATCAAGGAGTATCTCGTTTCTGCTTCTTGCAGGATGTGGCTGACAAAGTACACCGGTATCTGTGCTTTATCCTTCTCTATGATCAGTACTGCTGCTACTGTGTGCTGAGAAGCAGATATGTATAGCTGCAGCGTGTCTCCCTCCTCTGGTCGAGCTATCGTGGGTAAGGCTTGCAAGTGCCGTTTTACAGCCTCAAAAGCTGCTTTTTCTGTTTCTCCCCACTTGAATTTCTTATTTTGCTTTAATACGTTGAAGAAGGGCAACAACTTATCTGCTGATTTGCTAATGAACCGGGTCAATGCGGCCATTCTTCTTGTTAACTTTTGCACGTCTTTTATGCAACCGGGCTCTGGTAGGTTCATAATGTTAGGTTATGATACATATGATATTACATAGATCATGCGGAAACAACCATTAAGCCAGGACAACATATTATTTACACATAATCATATAGCATAATTTAGATGCATACTCTTTGTTGCGTGCCCTCCCTAGCTGCGCCCGAACCGAACAAGAACAAGTCTTTAGGACTCCAAGTGTCGTCCCTCCGTAGATAGTCCACAGCACGTCCGGATCCGCCTTAAGATTGACCAACTAGAATCGCCCTTAAGGTACTAGAAAATTTCGGCACTTTATGAGCAAGATGTGTGTTTTAATTTTCTCTCAAAAACTCACTTTTGAATACTTTTAAACTTGTGTATAAATAATGACCCCTAGGCCTTTATTTATAGAGTTATGGAAAAGGAATCGCAATCCTAGTAGGATACGAATTAATTGAAATTAGAATCCTACATGAATTCTATTTAATTAATTTATCTAATTAGGAATAGGAATTTAATCACACACTAACTCTTGCAGTTTTAGGAATCACGCATGAGCACAAACTCACACACACACACGGCAGCCACAAGGGCTGCCCATGCGCATGCGAGCAGCAGCCCATGCAGCGCGGCCCACGCATCCGTGGCCTTGGTGCGCGCTGGGCTTGTGGCGTGCATGCTTGCTGGGCGATGGCCCGGCTTCGTGCTGGGCCTTCGTCCGGCAGGCCTCGTCCGATGCTAATTCGTACGATACGCTTCCGATTAAATTTCCATTTCCGGAATCTATTTCCGATACGAACAATATTTAATATTTCCGATTCCGGAATTAATTTCCGATTCGAACAAATATTTAATATTTCCGTTTCCGGAATTATTTTCCGATTCCGGTAATATTTCCGATTCTGACAATATTTCCGTTTCCGGCAATATTTCCGATTCTGGTAATATTTCCATTTCCAATAATATTTTCCGATACGTACCATGTTTCCGTTTCCGGCAACATCTACGACTTGGATAATATTCATATTTCCGATACGATCCATATTTCCGTTTCCGGCAATATCATCGTTTCCGGAGTATTCATTTCTTGCCTGTGACGATCTTAGCTCCCACTGAAACCAAGATCCGTCGGTTCCGAATATTCATAGATGGAGTATTTAATGCCATTAAATACTTGATCCGTTTACGTACTATTTGTGTGACCCTACGGGTTCAGTCAAGAGTAAGCTGTGGATTAATATCATTAATTCCACTTGAACTGAAGCGGCCTCTAGTTAGGCATTCAGCTCACTTGATCTCACTGAATTATTAACTTGTTAATTAATACTGAACCGCATT
This sequence comes from Spinacia oleracea, assembly GCF_020520425.1. NCBI lineage: Eukaryota > Viridiplantae > Streptophyta > Magnoliopsida > Caryophyllales > Amaranthaceae > Spinacia > Spinacia oleracea. The sequence continues at coordinate 91,491,269 of NC_079488.1, read as the reverse complement.
TATTAGACTTAACATAGAATGCATACTTGGACCAAGGGCATTATTTCCTTCACATAATTGCTTCTACCTTATCTGGGTTGGCATCAATTCCCCTTTCGCTTACTAGGAAACCCAAGAACTTTCCTGACCGGACCCCGAATACACATTTCTTGGGGTTTAACTTCATCCTAAACTTCCTCAGTGTTTCGAAAGTTTCTCTCAAATCATCGATGTGGTCGCTGGCCAATCGGATTTTAACTATTGAATCATCCACATATACTTCTATGTTTCTCCCTTTCTGGGAAGCAAATACCTTATCCACCAGCTTCTGGTAGGTTGCTCCTGCATTCTTCAACCCAAACGGCATAGCCTTGTAACTGTACACCCCTGTATCTGTGATGAAGGCGGCCTTCTTTCTATCGGCCCTACATAAACTGATTTGATGATACCCTGAGAAGACATCTAGGAAACTCAACAGAGCATGGCCACTGGTCGAATCTACCAGTCTATCGATTCGTGGCAACGGATAGCAGTCCTTGGGGCATGCCCCATTCAGGTTGGTAAAATCCACGCACATTCGCCAACTGCCATTTGACTTTTTTACCATGACCACGTTGGCCAACCATTCAGGGTAGTCACAAACTTCTATGAACCCTGCTTCCAGCAATTTTTCCACTTCTTCCCTTATTGTAGTATTTTTTTCATTGGGAAATTTCTCTTCTTTTGCTTCACCGGCCTGACTGACTTGTCCACATTCAGACGATGCACTATAATGTCTGGGCTGATACCGGGCATTTCATCTGCAGAGAAGGCGAACACATCTGCATGTTCTCGCAGTAGGCCGATAAGATGGACTTGCTGATCTGTTTCCATATCGGCACCTATTCGTATCGTTTTCTCTGGAACTCCTTCTATCAACTCAATTTCTCGAGTTTCTTCATCTGCAGCCGGCCTTGGGATGCTAGCAGGCCTTTCATCAAAATTCTCCATACTGAGATCCCCTCTCTTTCTTTTGGCTGGCATGTTTGCTTCTCGGGCGAGGTTGGTTTTCGGCACCATCCTCCCTTGTGCCTTTATCGCTGTCAGATAACACGATCTGGCAGTCTCCTGGCTGCCATGTACTCTTTCCGTTCTTTCCAGATTCGAGAGATATATCATAGTCAAATGATAAGTGGACACCACCGCCTGGGCGTCATGGATAAACGGTCGACCAATTATTACGTTATACGCTTCTGGTACCTTTATCACCAAAAAATCGACCATTAAGTCCCTGACTGATACTCCTCTACCCACTTGAACCGGTAAACGGATGCTGCCTTCGGGGTAAACGCTGGCTCCAGAGAATCCGATAACGGGATAGTTTACCCTTGCTAACTCTCCGTGATCTATGTTCAACTGGGTGAAAGCTTCCCAGAATATGATGTTCGCAGAAATGCCTCCATCAATCAGGCATCTCTTGACGGGGAAGTTTGCTATCTCGAGTTCCAGTACCAGCGGGTCATCATGGGGGTATATGATGCCGCGACAATCCTCTGAGGTGAACGTGATGACCGGTAAGGGGGTTGGTTCCGGCCATTTCCTTGCACTATGGTAGCTCACCAGGTGCCGGTGCTCCTCTAGATTCTTTATTACCCCGCTAACTGTACCTCCATGCACGGGCCCTCCTGAGATCACCCAGATAGTGGGTCTCTTTCCCCTGTCAACCCCTTCTTTACTCGTTTCCGGTAATGACCGGGGTGGTGGTGCTTGTTCAATCCTACCAGCGGGCTGTGAATACCTCGGCTGGGTAGGTATGTATGGGGCATGACTATGTGAACTGCCCTGCCTATTATTTCCTCCTTGGCCCTCCTACCGGATCCTGTACTGGGACAAGTATCCCTTTCTTACCAGCTCTTCAATGTTATCTTTGAGCTCTTTACAATGCTCCGTGTAATGACCATGATCATTATGAAAAGCACAAAAATTCTTATTGTTACCTGGAGCATCCATCGGTAACGGCTTTCTCCACGCTGCTGATTTGTTTACTGCGTAGATAGTAGCTCTGGCGGTGTTGAGTGGAGTGTACACCTGATAAGCCCCTACCGGCTGTCTATTCTGATATCCCCCTCTCTGCCAATGGCCCTCCTTTCTACTGTTATCTTTTCGGTAACTGTGTTGCTGTATGGGAACATGATCCTTCCTGGCCGATTGTACTGCCTGATTTCCCCCCATGGGTGATATTAGCATCAGCTCATCACTTCTGATATACTCATTTTCTTTTCTCAAGGCCTCCCCCAGCGAGGTAAATGATTTTCTTCCCAGGTAACTTTTGAACTCGCACTCTTGCATTCCTCTCAACAGAGCCAAAACGGCTATTTCTTGTTGTAAATCTGGTATGGTTATGGATTCGTTGTTAAACCGGGTAAGGTACTCTCTCAGCGGTTCTTTCGGCCTTTGTGAGATTGACATCAACTCTCCGGATGTTTTCTTTCGTTCAACTTTGCTAATGAACCGCCTCACAAAGTCCTCTTGTATCTGCCGAAAGCTAAATATCGATCCAGCCGGCAACTTCTTAAACCAATCAGCTGCCACCCCTGACAAGGTGGTTTGGAACACTTTGCACCACATGGCATCTGAGTCAGAATACATCATCATGTGTTGTTCGAAAGCGGTGGAATGATTTTCGGGGTCTGTGGTTCCGTTGTATTTGCACGTCGGCATCTTTACCTTCTCCATAGGCTGTTCCAGAATACCCCTGCATAGCGGGGAGTCTTTGGGGTGTATGGTTCGTCTCATCGGCTCCTGATGAGGCATATATCCTTCATATCTATTCCAACCAGGCTGCGGAGATTGCACGATGTACTCCTCGTGGTACGGCGTCGATTCCCTACTAGCGGGAACCGACCCTTCTTGCTCTGATATTGACTCTCGGCGTCTAGTGGACCTTTCTCTGCGCCGAGAACTATGCCTTTTTCTTCTGCCCGGATTTTCACTGCAGATAAGTATTGGTTAAGGTTGTGCTGGCAGTACCACTTCATGCTCTAGGGTTTCGTAGAGATTTCTAACTGGCATCGCGCCCGGGCGACTACCGGTAACCACGATCAGATTTCCTTCTGTCCTCCCCGAGGACAGTTCAGCCATTGCCTTCATGACGGCCGAAGCCGTCAGAAGCTGTTGTGGTGTGAACCTTTGGGACAACGCCGAGAGGTTGCTCTGAATCTGTGGGGGGGGGGGATGGAGAATCATGTGCCCTTTCTTCCATGGACGTCTCATCCTCTATGAGCACGTCATTCGGGTTTTCAAAACCTGGGGGGGAATGCTTATCTGTGACTTGAGTACTTTGGGGGGAGGATTGGTAAGTGGAGTGACTTGGCTGGTTGAGACAGGTAAGAGAGAAGGTTTGACTATCGTGGCTTGTGCTACTGGTGTTGGTGTGATCACTGCTGATTGTGGGAGATTGTTGTTTTTTCTAGATTTTTTGTTGTTGGTATCCATGGTGGCTAATTAGCTTGACAAGATTGGGAAGTCCCCTCCTTCTAGCGCCAATTGTTCCGGTAAGATATGGGAACGGTTGGAGAGGTCTTGCTGGTCGAGTAGTGTTGTTATCCTGATGATATCCTGCGCAGATAACAAAGATGAACTAGCCTCGAGGGTGATTCGAGGATCCCCCCTCCGATGCTAAAGTCAGGTATGATAAGTAATAAGTATTTTAGGTTTTTTGAGAATGATTGTGATTGCGTACCTTTTGTAATAAATGAAGCTCATATATATAGGCGCGGGTCGGGCGTACGGACAAATGGGTCATACCCGATTGATAGCGACCCGTTGACTTCTTGATTGATCACGTGCCGCCTCCCTACCGGCTTTTAAGAGATGCTGGTAGGGAATAATAGCTGCCGTTAAGGATTATCGGCTATTATCCTTAACTGGTTGGGGATGCTACCAACCAGCTGGTAGCACACCCGTACAATATTATTTCCAGATTGGCTGATGACAAAGAGCCAGTGACTTATACAAAGGGTTGGGACAGAATGAGAAGGTCCTGTTCAGTTCTTACCTAAAATTGGTTTCTTGGAACTTTTTTTGTGCTATAAATTCCAAGCTCCGAAAAGAATCACCATTGCCAAAATAACTGAAATTGCTGACGCCTACTATAAGTAATGCCTTTTTACGCCTTGACTCTTTTCTGGAGGTATCTATTTGACATAAATTACACGGCATTATTCATTTTACTGGCAGAGTGAACTTGGCCACAAGACAACCAAGGGATGATCCTTGTGCATTACAGCATTAGCTCCATCAGTCCATCATATGATATAATTTTAAAAAATAAAATAAGAAAATTTTACCCAACACAAAAATGGATTGATGGCACAAACATCACTTAGAACTAAACAAACCTCACTCATAGCCAATCTGGCAGCAACTCAAACCAAATAAAATAAAATGAACCTTATTAAAGTTTCTTACATTCTTACCTACGGAAAAGGGAACAGACGGAGGTCCTAAAGTGGGTGTGACAGCATCTCCATAAAAAGCGTATACGTCGTACCTAATATTACAACTGGGATTCATCATAGTGCAACCTGGCTTCATGTTGCACATGTCTGTCATGTTGCCAATGGTCATCTGGAGACAAGTGTTGCAGTCCCTCACAGAAATATCTGGGGTGCATTCAGCAAGCGTGTAAAGCAAGTTCATGCTTGTCAAATTAGCCACAAATTTCCCTTCCTTTGTAGCAATTTTTTTCCAGATGGACCTGTTGCTGCTTCGGATGAAACATTTCTCAAAGTTCCTAGCAGAACTTGTGTAAAACCCAATTGGTTGTTTGTAATGTTCTGTATGTCAACAGCGTTCTGTCTGTTCCACATTGGTATCATTGGAGCATCATTCATGGTACCAAAGAAAGACTCATTAGAGTATCGTACCAGACATTGATCATACCATACTACAGATTCTTTCTGTCCACGGCAACGGGAATTCAACGAGTTGATGGCCAAGGAAATGCACTTCTGGCAGATAGCAACAGTTTCATCAAAACCGCAGAAAAAGAAGCCATAGACCTTATTTGCTCCAATCCCAACAGTTGTGTTGTAGAAGAGGCTTTCATTGGCGTTGTTAGATGAGAAGGAAGACAGAAGAGCATCAACATTAGTCTGATAATTACTAGTTGGTGCAACAGTTTGCATATCTGAGCAAAGGGAAAATACATAGGCCGGGTCAGCTACTGCAAAACGATTAATCGAGAAAATAAGCAGAGAGATCAGAATGTGAAGTAAAGAAGACCAAGAGATAGGAAAGCATGCCATGACTAAGTAAGATATAAGGAGAAGCAATGTTGCAGTTAGGAAACTTTTATGTCAGAGAAGGTGTTTCATTTCAACAATATGAAATCAGATTGCACCATTCAACACTTCTTCCACTTTTCCAAGTGGGAGTAGCCGCAAAATTACGGCACTTAACAACTAGATAGATAAAAGTCATCACAAGCAGTTCAGAGTAATGGAAGATAAAGATCATCATTCAATATTAGGTGACGGCCTGACGGGTAACCTATATGGACCAAATCACCAAATAGACAAAATACTTCTTTGAAAAGTCTAGCTGCTTGACCTTTTAAAAAGATTGATCAAGTTACAGGGAACTGAAATGTAAAATTGTAATAGTTGACATGTTCTCACATATTCATCATGGGGGTGGGGAGAGATGTTCTTTAAACAGTTAGCTATTAGCTCTTTTTGTTTTGACGGAAACACATTCCAGGAAGAAAAATATTCAATTTTCTTCTATTTGTTTTGTTAAGGATGGAAAACAATTTCCTTTGGAAATAAGGAAAGCCACATTTTCATGTCTACTCCTTACATTTCTCTTTCTCTCCTCCCGTCTACCCTCTCCTTCACTTCCATTTCCTTTTTCTCACTAACTTTTCTTGTAAGGAAACAAACAAAAGAAAACTATTTTACAATTGTTTTTTCCCTTGAAAATGGTTTTCCTTTGAAACAAACAGATCCGTAAAGGAAAAAAACGATTTACCCCTTTCCTCTCGACTACTAGGAACAATGCAGTTTTTAGCAACCTCATACGCTCAAATCTGCCAGCAACTTAAACATACTTCTTAATAAGATCTGTACACAGCTAGCATTGGAGAATGGAGACAAATTGATTACCAGATAAACAGGTTTGTCTCTGATTCTATTGAGAGAAACCCGTGCAACTAGAATTCTTAGAAACTTTAGGCGGCTTAAATTGTATGTCTTCAGATGGCATATCTGCACCTTTATCCCTGTGATTCACAGATAGGCTTTTCACATTAGGCACACTTCCTTGAACAAGCACTTCCTAGCAAACAATTTCTATCTGATGAAATCAGTTGATCTCCATTGAAGTAGCTTAGAACAAACGCACAGTTTGGGCCTTAGCAACTATAAACTGAGCTGCTAAGGAAGAAGAGAGAATATAATCGTTATTGATGATTTTCTTACAGCTCAAGCAAAAACTAACTAACTGCAATAATACAATAGATAAGCTTATATAGAAAACTGTAATGCTGTCCTAACCAATCAGAGAGCAGCATGAGCATAACAACCAATCAGAATGCAGTAGAATTACAGACCACCTGCTGACTTGCCACGTTAGCTAAAATCAGTTAGAGAAGAAATGATCAGGTGATAGATGATACACACTAATTGTGGTGGTACTGCATTGCATGGTACTGCATGGTATTCACTAACACCCCCCCTCAAGCTAGGGGTTGCAGAAGAAAGGCCTAGCTTGGAGAGTAACTCAGTGAATTGAGGAGAAGGTAAGGCTTTTGTAAAGACATCAGCAAGTTGAGATTGTGTTGGCAAGTATGTGAGTTGAAGAAGACCTTCTAAAACCTTGTCTCTAGTGAAGTGACAGTCGATTTCTATATGTTTAGTTCTTTCATGGAAAACAAGATTCTTGCCAATGTAAATGGCTGACTGGTTGTCGATGAATCATATTTATATAGGGTATTCTAGGCTCATTTAGGTTGCATTTCTAGGCATTCGTCTCATTTTAGTTGCATTTAGAGTCATAATTGCATAAGTCGTCGTTATTGTACTCTATTACGCTCCGTTTGTGTTTTCTTTGATATTTCAGGTGATTTTACAATCATTTGGGTGCTTTCGGAGTGTTTGGAGGTGGAACGAATGATCACCGGATGGTTTGAGTCGGAGACGAAGTGTTTGATCGGAGAATTGAGTTTTCCGGGGATGATTAACTCGATATATCGCTTGTGCATAGCTCGCAAGACCCCTCGTTGGCTCGCAAGACATCTATCGTAGGCTCGCTACATTTATCGTTGGCTCGCAAGATCCCTCGTTGGCTCGCAAGACATTTATCGTAGGCTCGCTACATTTATCGTTGGCTCGCTACATCCATCGTCGTGCCTCATCGCTTCATGGTTGCTTGCTTCACTAGGCCAGCGAGGGATGGCTCGCTAGCTCCCTCGCTGCCTCGTTGCTCGTCGCCTTGGCCTGCTATGCATCTCACTAGGCCAGCGAGGGATGGCTCGCTAGCTCCCTCGCTGCCTCGTTGCTCGTCGTCTTGTCTTGCTGCACTTCACTAGGCCAGCGAGGGATGGCTCGCTAGCTCCCTCGCTGCCTATAGCTTCGTCGTCTTGTCTTGCTGCACTTCACTAGGCCAGCGAGGGATGGCTCGCTAGCTCCCTCGCTGCCTATAGCTTCGTCGCTTGGCTTGCTACACACACGCGCAGGGCAGCGAGGGATGGCTCGCTAGCTCCCTCGCTGCTCTACCTTCTTGCTAGTCGCTCATCATGATGCCAGCGAGGGATGGTGCGCGAGATCCCTCGCTGCCCATGCCTCGCCATCTATCTTCCCGTGTGCGCGGCTCGTGCTCGGGTTTGGCTGCCACATCATCGCTCCATCGACCAATCATCGACGACTTTTATTTTTATTTTCATATTTATTTAATTTTTTTTATTTTAGAAAATAGGAGCATATAAATACTCAAGGGAACTAATTAATTTCCCTCATGTTATTATTTTCCTAGAATTCTTTTAAACGTTCAGTTTTATTTCTCTCTCTACACATTATTGAGCCCTAGTTCATTCCATTCAATTAATCAATCTAGAGGTAATTCAATAATTTCTTTTGCTTTTATTCTTTCTTATTATTTTCGTTTCTTAGATTAATTCGTCCTTTGATTATGAATCTCGTTTTCATTATGTATTTCATGCTTGTTAATTCAATTATGAGCGAGTAGTTATATTCTAGGGCTAAGTTAGGGAAGCCATGTTTATACCATGATTGTTATGCAATAAAGTTTGCTAATCTATAGATTATTGCTTGAGTAATTCCAATTGATTTGTTCTTAATCGTTGATTCATGTTATCGGCCAATTTCATGGATTAATTATCTAGCTAATAGGAATTAGAATCGAAAGATCGTGTTTTTAGAGGCTTTGTACAATTGGCAATTCTGATTATGTTAGCGATCGTACTGCATATGTTGAATTGAAAGTGTTAAGACCCGACCGTAGGATTAGCATGTACTTTAATTACTCGGCCTAGTTTATTCGTTGTCGAATTGAATTGTGTTATTGGATTGGTATAAGCATGGTGAACCGAACAGACGCCCTAGACCTTTAATTCATTGATAAATTACGCATTTTTATTATTGTTTTAGCTTTAGTAGTTAATACTCAAACTCAACTTTCGTTATTGAAATAGTTCGTATAATTGGGCAAAAACTAATAGAACTTGTCTCCCTGTGGGATCGACCCGTATTTGCTAAGTATCTGCTAACAACAGACACCGTGCACTTGCGGTATCACTTTTTAATCTATCAAGTTTTTGGCGCCGTTGCCGGGGAGACGGCTATATTCTATTAGTTTTAGTTTGATTATTTGAACTGTTTCCATTGTCTTATTGGAACTCTCAGTTCCAATTGAGGCAAATCTCACTGCGTTTTCTTTCGTTGTTGTTTATGCCCAGGTCTGCCAGAACGGGTACCTTGGTTCCTCCCGATCCCGATCTTGGAAAGACTCTTCGTCAACTAAAAAAGCAACAGAAAAAGAAGAAGCAGTCAGGGTCCCAAGACTCACAGACTCCACCGAGTCACACGATGTCTAAATCCCTGAAATCATATGGGGTTCCTTCCTCGAATAGTGTTCCGACTGGGCTCACAATGCCAACTATTGATACAGTCAACTTTGAGATCAAGCCCGCTCTAATCTCCATGGTCTCAGAAAGTCAATTTGGTGGCCATCCATCTGAGGAACCCACCAACCATTTGCAGAGGTTCAACCAACTGTGTGGTACTATCAAGCATCAATGGGTCACTCAAGACCAATTGAAAGTCATGTTGTTTGGTTTTAGCCTTCGTGATAAGGCTCATATATGGTTGAATGATGTCAAGGAGACAGAGTGGAGTGCTATTTCACAGGCCTTTCTAGAAGAATTCTTTCCACCCACCAAGACTGCTGAAATAAGGCATAAGCTAACTACATTCACTCAAGAACCTGGTGAATCACTTCGAGAAGCCTGGGATAGATTCAAGGCTTTGCAGCGGTCGTGTCCGCATCACAATATTGAAAAATGGTTCTTGGTTCAGATTTTCTACCATGGTTTGCAAGATGAAACAAAGAACACGGTTGATTCTGCTGCTGGGGGTGTTTTTCTTGACAAAGAAGTGGATGCAGGTTATGATTTTCTTGCCAACTTAGCTGCCAACCATTACAGCACCACCAGATCCACATCTAAGAAGGGAAAATTGGATGTCGATGCTTATGCTCTATTGTCCTCACAAGTGGCAGCCTTGAACCTGAAGATCGATTCTTTGAAGGCTCCTCAGTCTAGTACACCCCCAATGAGTATCAATGCTATGTCTAGTGTAGCTCCAGTGACAACTTCTTACTGCGAAGTATGTGGCATCCAAGGTCACTTTGGTCATGAGTGCTCTTATAGTTTACAGGATACTACGCAATTGGAGCAAGTGAATGCTTTTCAACAGAGACAACCCAATGACCCATACTCCAATTCATTTAATCCGGGTTGGAGGAATCATCCAAATTTCTCATATCGGGGCAACAATGTTCAGAATCCTCAACCCCAACAACAATGGTCGCAACCACAGTTCCATCCACCTCAACCACATGTTGCTAGGCCTCCATTTCAACAAGGAGCCTCACATAATGCTCCCCCGGGGTTTAATAGGCCCCCGCATCAAGGATATCAACAACCCCCTCAGAGCAGTGCTACTCCAGAGCCTAACATGGGTGATCTGTATAAGCTCATTGCAAATATGCAGAAGACCGCAGAGATAGCTCAAAAGAACCATGATGAGAGCATCAAAGAGTTGAAGAATCAGAATAGAATGTTGGAGAATCAAGTTGCCCAACTTGCTGACACTCTATCTCAAAGGCAACCGGGTACACTACCAGGGCAACCTACTCCGCCCCAGAACAGAGAAAGTGCCAATGCTATCACTCTTAGAAGTGGCACTAAATATAATGGACCCCCGATGCCCACTGATGATGCAACTCTTGCTAAGGGGAACACAGATGGACCAGGGAAAGCAACTGATGCAGAGCCTCGAGTCATGGAAGTTGATAATGCTGATGATGTTGGTGCAAATAAGGGGAAAGAGAAGATTTCTGATTCTCTCCCTATCGTGCCTAAGTTACCTTTCCCTCACCGGATGCAGAAAACTAAGGTCGATCAACAGCTTGGTAAGTTCTTGGCAATGGTCAAGAATCTTGAGGTAACGGTCCCTTTTACTGATTTAATATCTCAAGTTCCTGTTTATGCAAAATTTTTGAAAGAGATGATCACTAAGAAAAGGGATTATGGTGGTGTGGAGAGAGTCGCTCTAACTGAAGAGTGTAGTGCGATATTGCAAAATAAGTCTCCACCCAAACTTAAGGATCCGGGTAGTTTTTCCATCCCCTGTCATGTAGGTGCATTGTTCATTGATAAAGCATTGTGTGATTTAGGTGCAAGTGTGTCTGTCATGCCCCTTTCTGTCTGTAATAGGTTGAATATGGGAAAACTAAAATGCACACAAATCACGTTGCAAATGGCAGATCGTTCTATAAAGTATCCCTTGGGTATTTTGGAGGATGTTCCTGTCCGGGTGGGGAAATTCTACATTCCTGTTGATTTTGTAGTGCTAGATATGGAGGAGGATAGTCAAATTCCCATAATTTTGGGTAGGCCATTTTTATGTACTGCAGGTGCTGTCATTGATGTCAAGTCCGGGTCTCTTACTTTGAGTGTTGGTGATGATACTGTTACTTTTAATCTAACCAATGCTGTGAAGTCTCCTATGCTTGAGAATACTTGTTGCAGGATTGATATTGCAGAAGAAATTTCTCTAGACAACATTCCTAGAATGTTGTATGATGATCTATTGCTGGCGACTCTCACCTTGCAGGCCCGAAAAGGAGAAGGAGATTGTGAGATTGATTCCTTGATCTCGGATTTAGATGGAAGTGAAGCTGAGAAGGTCGATGGTTTTGAGGTATTAGAAACTGTTTGCTCTATTTCCGAGCCACAGGTAACGAAAGTAGAACTAAAACCGTTACCATCCCACCTTAAATATGCATTTCTTGATGATACTGAGGATTTTCCTGTGATCGTTAATGCTGCACTCGATGATAGCCAGCTTTCTAAGCTTCTGACCGTGCTCCGTATATATGCACAAAAAGGCAATCGGGTATAGCATTGACGATCTCAAGGGCATTAGTCCTGACTTTTGTATGCATAGAATTAATTTGGAAGCAGATCACCGCCCTCGCATCCAACCACAACGTCGTTTGAATCTTAATATGCAAGATGTGGTGAGAAAAGAGGTAGTGAAACTACTTGATGCGGGCATCATCTATCCCATTTCAGATTCTAAATGGGTGAGCCCGGTGCAAGTCGTTCCTAAGAAGGGGGGGACAACGGTCATTAAGAATGATAAGGATGAGCTTATCCCTACTCGTGTTGTCACAGGTTGGCGTATGTGTATAGATTATAGAATGTTGAATACGGCCACCTTGAAGGATCACTTTCCCCTCCCCTTTATTGACCAGATGCTAGAAAGATTAGCAAAACACAACTTTTTCTGTTATTTGGATGGATATTCAGGTTTCTTTCAGATTCCCATTCACCCGGATGACCAGGAGAAGACGACGTTCACCTGTCCATATGGAACTTTTGCATACCGCAGAATGCCGTTTGGCTTGTGCAACGCCCCTGCTACATTTCAAAGGTGTATGATGGCCATTTTTTCTGACTTCATCGAGGATATCATGGAGGTATTTATGGATGATTTTAGTGTTTATGGTTCTGACTTTGATGTATGTTTGCATAATCTTTCTAAAGTGCTTAAACGTTGTTCTGAGGTGAATTTGGTATTGAACTGGGAAAAGTGCCACTTTATGGTCAATGAAGGAGTGGTACTTGGTCATCTTATTTCTGAGCGTGGCATCCAAGTTGACCGAGCAAAGATTGAGGTGATTGAGAAACTTCCCCCTCCTGTGAATGTCAAGGGAGTGAGGAGTTTTCTCGGTCATGCGGGTTTCTATCGCCGTTTCATAAAAGATTTTTCTAAAATTGCGAAACCCCTCACTCAATTACTGCTCAAGGATGCCACATTTGAGTTCACTGATGCTTGTTTGGAGTCTTTTGGCAGGATAAAGAAAGCATTGATAACTGCTCCGATCATTCAGCCTCCGGATTGGGATTTGCCGTTTGAAATTATGTGTGATGCGAGTGATTATGCTGTTGGAGCAGTGCTTGGCCAAAGAAAGAACAAGGTGTTGCATGCCATCTATTATGCAAGCAAAACCTTGGATGGAGCTCAGATGAATTATGCTACTACTGAGAAAGAGCTCCTTGCGGTTGTTTATGCACTTGACAAATTCCGGACGTATCTTGTTGGATCGAAAGTCATTATACACACTGATCATGCCGCTTTGAAGTATTTGTTGGCCAAGAAAGAGGCCAAACCGAGACTTATTCGATGGATTCTTCTTCTCCAGGAGTTTGATTTGGAGATTCGGGATAAGAAGGGTGCTGAGAATGTTGTTGCAGATCATCTCTCTCGGTTGAAATTTCAATCTAGCACAGACGGGCCTATCAATGATTCTTTTCCTGACGATCATCTATTCTCCGTGTCTACTCAATCCCCATGGTATGCGGACTTTGCAAACTATTGTGTTGGTGGCTCCCATCCTCCGGAATTGACATATCAACAACGTAAGAGATTCTACCATGATGCTAAGCGGTATTTTTGGGATGATCCACATTTGTATCGGAAGTGTGCCGATGGTATGTTTCGTAGGTGTGTAGCGGATTGGGATACCCAAGGGGTTCTTAAGCATTGCCACAGTTTACCTTCTAGTGGCCATCTTGGTGCTATTCCGACCGCCCATCGAACTCTTCAAAGTGGTTTCTATTGGCCTTCTATATTCAAGGATGCTCGTTTCTTTTGCAATGCATGTGATGAATGTCAACGGACGGGCAACGTTTCGAAAAGGCAAGAGCTACCACAGACCGGAATTCTTGAAGTTGAGCCATTTGATGTATGGGGCATTGATTTTATGGGACCGTTCCCTTCCTCATGTGGGAATCGGTACATCTTGGTTGCCGTTGATTACGTTACAAAGTGGGTGCACTAGTGGAAAAAACCCCTGTTGAGGGGGGCATTTCGGGCTTGTTGAGGCGAACATGGCCCGCTTCAACAGAGGGGGCTTCAACAGGTCAGAGATCTGTTGAGGCGGGCCTAGCCCGCCTCAAAAAGATATCTGTTGAGGCGGGCATTTGAAAGCCCCCCTCAACAGACAAGCCTGTTGATGCTGAAATTAACACCTGTTGAGGCGGGCATTTATAAAGCCCCCCTCAACAGACAAGCCTGTTGAGGCGAACATTAAATTGCCCCCCTCAACAGACAAGCCTGTTGAGGCAAACATTGTCTTAATCACAGCTTAGCTGGGCTACCACCACTAATATTCTGCTTTAATTTTTTTTGTTAGGTAATAAAAGAACTATAATACTCATAAAATAGACAATTGTAAACAATAAATCTTTCGCTCACATTAATATTGAAATAATATTGTTTAATGTAATTTTACAATATAAATTCACACAACTTCAGTAGAAGAGGGCACAACTTCAGTTGCTTTAAAGTCCTTAATGCCAGACCCCAAGAGAACGGTGGATTCATTTGGCTTCCTTATTTGTATGTCCACCCACTGAACCCAATGGTTTCTAAGAGAAAGAGAGTTGGTTCGCATTTTGCTGTGTAGCCATATCTAGAAGTGTTGTACTTCCGATGGACAGTACACCAGTGAGCTTTGCTGATGCAGCGTTCAGATGGAAAGTAATCATCAGTCTTGAACAGTCCCTGAAACAAACCATAAACAATGAATATATAATTGTTGGCTTACTCAGACGTAAATTTAGGAAATGACAAGTACAAGAGTGCTTACATTAACCGATCTTGAGAATAACCAGTGTGCCACGCACAGGTCTTCTTCCAATGCTTGCACCCACTCATAGTGCACATAGCACTGAATACTGATGTTGCTGCTAATAGACAAGGTGGGAACTTCAACACTTCTTACTCAATCAGGCAAAGCTCAATCAAAAAGGACAGGAGTTCGAGCTGTTAAAGATCCAACAATTAAAAAAGACCATCAGTTTCAGAAACTAATCACCAGAAGAAAAAGATAGCAAGATGTTGATACAAATATCTGATCCAACAATGCAGAATGTACATTACCATAACACCACTCTGTAGATTTTTACCATATTAATAACTTCTTGCCTACTATAAGCCCTATCAGATACCAGTACCAGATCTTCAACAACCGGAGCTGACACCTCTTCATATTTCCTAGCCAGAAGCATTGCTGTGACACCTACTAGCTGGAGCTTTTTTTCTCCCCACTGGCTTAATTGCTAAGAAGCGGTCGATCTGGTTAACTGTCAGATATATCGTCTCCTCCATGAGCTCAAACTAATAATGGACCTTTTGGTTCAATATCAGATAGTTAGTGGCACCACTGGTTATAGTTAACTTTCTCTCGACTATAAGAAATAAGTAATGCTTGCAAAATTACCTCAATCAGCCAATCAACCAGAATGGCTCTCATCTTTTCATTAATGTCAGGTTGCCTGTCCATATAATTTGGAGGAACGCAGCTAGTACTATTCATAATGAAAATAGTAATGAGCATGCTTATAGTCATCAACAGGAAGCACAAAAGCCATGTTTGCTTCATCAAACACATAGTATACCTACTTAAATAAAATCAGATTTATCTAGTCATTCTAGTGCAACACATAGAGAGCCAGATATTATGAGCAGCGAAATTACTAGTGTAAACATACAGCGCACAAAAAAATACAGTTTTATGAATGTTACAAGAGCATCATGGGACTGTAGCATCATATCCCCTGTAACAGTAGGTAGTAGTTGTATTGTATATCACTTGTAAAACGACTTATCCAGCAATGCTATTTCAGTAAGTTAAAGAACCAGTGAAAAAACATAAAATTCCTGCCTTATATGTGACATATTGTTTCATTGTGAAACTTCACTTTAGAAAATTTTGTGCGCATCACAAGGATTGTTCATTAAAAGACAGGACAAACACCCAGAAGACAGGATAAGCTACATCAGATACCAAATTAGACCATTCTACTAATTCCCTATATGAAATTGAGAAATCGAGGAGATTGACTGTGCCTGTGATCTAATTCATTTACTGGTATTCAGACGAAACATTCAGGAAGAGTCTGTTTGACTGTCTTGAACTTTCATCCCAAATTGTTTAACTTCCTTTCTTGCACAATACAGGAGTATAGATAGTACTGTACCAAACTTCATAAGTTCTGAGACATTACCAGCTTATTTTGCAGGGAGGAAAGTCTAGCAAATTCCACAATCAACTTAAGTTCAAAATTGAATCATTTATGTGCGAATACTAGTATAGCACCTTTCGCCCACACTAGATGATTCGAAATGAAGAACTACCAAAATCTAAAGTTTCACAATACTACACCTCCATACTTTGTTCATTATGAAATGTACCTAATCCAAACATACTCCCTCTAAATGCTTGAAGTTTACTCCTACAATGCAGGGATACATATTTACACTAAACTTATATGCTTATCACAAGCAGAATCCAGTGAACATAATGTGCACTCATATTCAAATCCAGAGTTTTCTTTACAATCGAATCAAACCTTTCTGAGATTGTTATTATTAATCTGATGATTAGGGAAAACTCTGAAGACAAGTACTCAAGATTTCCACCCTCTAGGCTAAATCATACTCAACAACTTAGTCAACCAAAAATATTACTAGCAACAATTTGCTGAAAGTACCCAATTCTATTTCAGATACTAAGATGTCGACTTATTATATTAATATGAATAACGAAGAAATTCAGTATGCAAATTAGAAGCGTAAAAGAGGAACATTATTGAAATAAACCTTAATTGCGATTATTGCAAATATCGAAACCCCTAACTTAATAAATTTCAAATACATGTTCTCATATTATGCAACGAGGCATCAAAAATTAGATTTAACCAATTAAAAACAACAAAACATCATAGATCTATACTATATACCAAAATGCGGCATCAAAAGTTCAAATTGAACGAATTCAACACCCATAACATTAATTTTTCGCAATACCAGCATAAAATTAAGAAAAAAGAAAGCAGAAACGATAGAATCGATATACCCTAGCTTGAGGAGGGAGACAAATCGACGAGTTTGAAGAGTCGAGGGAGAGAGGTCGCGGAGATACCCTAGCTTTGTAACTCTTCCATGGAAGGCGGAGGAAAAGCTTCCATGGAAGCCAACGACTGTGAGGAGAGCGAGTGGGAGCCCGATTTGTTGACGAAATAGCGGGTTTGAGGAGTTTTGAACCAGGAGAGAGGAGAGGGGAGAGAAGAGAGAGAAATGAAACAGATGAAATGAGGAGAGAGAATTAAAACCAGTAGATCTTATCTGTTTGGCGGTGAGGAGGAGACCTGTTGAAGCGAACAAACATAAGCCCGCCCCTTTAGACTAGTGTCTATTGAGGCGGGCAATCAAAAGCCCCCTTCCACAGTATCTATAGAAGCGAACACCACAAAAGCCCGCCTCAACCTGTTAGTAAAACATTTGACCCGCGTTGGCTGAGTGGTTATTGAGGCTCACTTATGTATGCCCCCCTCAACAAGGGGGCTACAATAGGCGTTTTTTCCACTAGTGGTGGAAGCTATTGCATCGCCAACCAACGACTCTAACGTCGTAAAGAAGCTTTTCAAGAAAATCATCTTTCCGCGCTTTGGAGTCCCAAGGGTCGTGATTAGTGATGGGGGTTCCCATTTTCATCAAAGGACTTTTAAGGCTCTTCTGAAGAAGCACGGAGTTACTCAAAAGGTTGGCATGGCTTATCATCCTCAAACGAGTGGCCAAGTCGAAGTTTCTAATCGACAGATCAAGAGAATTCTCGAAAAAGTGGTCAACAAGTCTCGAAAAGATTGGTCGTTGAAGCTGGATGACACATTGTGGGCGTTGCGCACGGCCTACAAGACTCCGTTGGGGACAACTCCGTATAGGTTGGTGTATGGCAAAGCTTGTCATTTACCAGTTGAAATGGAATATCTCTCTACTTGGGCCGTCAAGGAGATCAATATGGATTTAGAAGCGGCCGGTGAAGCGAGACTTCTTCAATTGAATGAGCTAGATGAACTACGGTTTGAAGCTTACGAGAATCATAAGCTCTATAAGGAGCAAACGAAGAAGTTTCATGATAAGATGATTCAAAAACGGGAGTTCAACATCGGTGATAAGGTCTTGCTTTATAATTCACGACTACGGCTTTTTCCAGGAAAGCTTAAGTCTAGATGGTCCGGACCTTTTACTATCACCGAAGTCAAGGAACATGGAGCTATCGAGGTTGCTAGTGAAAATGGCACCAAGTTCAAAGTGAACGGTCAACGTTTGAAGCTATACACTGAAGGAGCGTTTATTGGAAAATTGGAGACAATCTATCTCTCCGATCCACCCACCGACGCTTGACTATTGAGGTTTGGAGTCAAGCTAATGACTTAAAACGAGCGCTTATCGGGAGGCAACCCGATTTCTAACTCTTTTTTTTTTAAATGAAATTTATTTTATTTATTTGGTTATTTTATTGCAAAAATAAAATAAAAATAAAAAGTATATAAACAACAAAAGAACAAAAAAAAAAATATTTTATTTTTGAGTTCACTTGAATTCATCTATTTATTTATTTATTTTCGTATTTTTATTTTTATTTTATTTTTAGATTAGTTTTCAGTCATCGTAATTTTTAATTTATTTTTGCGTGTTTTAATTTTTACTAACGATTCTAATTTTTTTATTTTAGTGGTGCTTGTTTCCTTTTAAAAGATGTGTAGGTGCAAGATCGAGTTAATTTCGGAAATTTTGATGCATCGACAAGCCGCAAGCTCGCGAAACCCAGCGCCTACCCAGCGTGCGCGCTGGCCTATAACCACTCCGATTGAGAGCCACTGCCTTGCCCGCTGGCAATCCAGCGTGAGCGCTGGACTTGTCCCATTGCGTGCATCTCTCGCCAGCGAGCGAGCACTCGTCACCAGCGAGCGATGTCTCGCGTCCTGCCAGCCTTCACTGCCCCTTGCCAATGCCCGCGCTGCTCTTCGTCGTGCACCAGCCAGCCCACCTATGCTCGCGCCCAGCGAGCGCTGGCTCGATGCAGCGAGAGAGCACGCGCAACAAGTCTCGCAGCGCCCAGCGAGGGATCCCTCGTCATCAGCGATCGATCTCGCGCAGCTCCAGCGAGCGATGCTCGACCACCAGCGAGAGGTCTCGCGCGCGCATGCCTCGTCATTCCACAGCCCGCGCCACTCCTCTTTGCTCGTAACTTCCAGCGAGCGCTGGCTCGACGCCAGCGAGAGAGCTCGCGCTGCCAGCCCTCATGCCTCACCTCACTCGACGCCCTTCAGGCCACAATCAACCCACCCAAAAATCTTTTACCCACGCATCACGCCTTTCTCTCACTCACCAATACTCTCCACCACCACCACCCAACGTCCCATCACTCACCATCACCTACCAACTGCCACAACCACAACACCGCCGGCGACCACCCCCGTTGCCGGCGCCGCCCCAAACCAGCCACCCACCCTCAAAATCCTTCACCTTTTCCCCACCTTAACACCATAAACCCTAGACTTAATCAATTTGGGGGTTTTTGTTTCTCATAATTGGAGTTCAAATTGGTTGAATTGTGCACTTCATAAGGGTCAAAGGAGGAGATTTACATCAATTTCATGCTCTATTCATCACCAAATTGGTAGTAAGATTTGAATTACTCCCTCTATTTTACTCTTTGACATTATTCAAGAATTTCTATGCTTATGGTTAAATTGAATTACATGAATTACTTGATTGTCAATTGAAATTGATTGAGGGACAAATTGCTTCATTGTGAATTCTGGTTTTCATTGATTTGATTGTTGCTTGGAGTACCGGAGTTTTGATTTACTTGGATTGTTGGCATTGTTGATTGTGGTGACACTTATCACAGATTTCATACACCATGACACCACCAAGACGCTCAAATCCTAAGCGTAATGCCACTAAACCAACTGCACCCAAACCTACAACATTCAAAAAGCCACCCACCCCAAAACCCCCACCACCAAAAGTCACCCCACCCATATTACCACCACCCTTACAAGCCCCCACACCCATAATACCACCACCACCACCACATCTAAATCCTGAGCTTCGCCAACAATCTTTGCTAGCCGCCTTGCACAAAAGACCGGTCCGTTCTACACTTTTCTACTCCATAGATGCGGCTACCAAATTGGGACTTCATTCTAGTATTGACGAACTTCTTTCTGGTTCGTCTTGGGAGAAATTTCTTGGTATTACTGAGCTTACTTTTGCAGATTGGACTTATGAATTCCTAGCTTCCTTTGAGTTTAAAGGAGAGCCCTCAAAGATGTATTTTAAACTTGGTGGTGTAGCTCGCGAATTGACTGTCGATGAGGTAAATGATATATTTGGATGGGAGAAAGGATGCTTAATTGATTCATACGGGTTCAACACCTTCTTGGATGACAAGATAGGCGAGGATGGTACACCTTGTGATCTCTCCCACTTTTGGTTTCGAATAACTGGAAAAAAGGATTGGAATCCCGGCCATAGCAAGTGTGGCTCGATCATCAATCCTTCCCTCAGATTACTCCATCGGGTGATTAAGAGTGTCTTCTACCCTAAAAAGGAGATGAATCAAGTCACCTCATCTGACCTCAGACACTTATTGGCTTTCACTATTGAAAGGACCCCGGACTTTCCTACGATTGATTATGGTTCTTTCTTGGTCTCAGCTTTTCATACTGCTCGCAACAGAGATGTTGGAGATATCCATTGTGGCGGTTTTATCACTAGTATTGCCAAACATTTTGGGTTGTCAACTGAGGGCAAGAAGCCGGTTTCATCGAAAAACTATTTGCTTGATATTAAGGCATTGGGTCGTTTTGGTTGGCTCAAGGAGACAGGAGATCGTTATATTTGGAACGTGAAACGAGGGGGACACCGCCTGGCCGACTCCCCTTATGCCTATCTCCCGTGTTCTCGAGCGGATCTCACTACCTTGGGATGTTTGACATTCTCACCTGACTTTCGACGACCGGGGAGCCGGACGGCAGACTCCGCGCGTCCACCCCCCGGACCCTCAGTGAGTCCTCCTGTGTCTCCCATTGCTGCTACCCTCGAGGGTCCGACATCACCTACTCCTATTACTGGCTCTGTACCACTTGAGCACCAGCTGGGGGCCTTTGTTTCGCTTTGCGAAACTTTTCATACTGCTGTCTTTGAGCGTCTCTCTGCTCTTGACGACCAGGTTGCCTCTTTGCGACAGGATGTTTTCACCATTCTTGGACGGCTTCCAGCTCCTGCCCCGACTCTTGCTGAGTGAGTCGTTCCTTTTTCTCTTTCCCTTGCATTACTATGTATTGTCGCAGTGGGGTCACTGCATCATTCTAGCTTGGGGGAGGGATATCCTATCCTTTATTGCTTTCTTAGTGTACTTTTTATCGCTTTCATAGGTGTTGTACGCTTTGTACCATCCATTAGGGGTGGGAGTTTACGTGCAACGAAAAAAATGTACTGCTTTCCTAGTATTACTGATTCGTTTAGTTGTCTTTCTTTACTTGCATTACATTCATATTTCCTTATACCCTGCATAGTGAATTTGACTTTCAAACCATGTTCAGACTCTTTTTGACTCTTTAGAGCTTCTCTTGAACTTAGCTATGATTCTGAAATTCAGTCGGTTGTGTTATACATTGATAACTGCTTGGCATTGTGTGAACCAATTGAATGGTATGCGGTAAGATGTTGGTCTCGTATCAAGAATAGCTAGCCAATTATCTTGTAGGTCACCTTACTATGTGTTTGTGTGATTGATGTGACTTGTTATCGTATGATTTTGGCTTGAGATTCACTAGTAGTTTAGTTGCAACTCACGCATGCCGCGTATGACAGAGGCCATTCTCATAGGAAGCCTTCAGACGAATTTAGAAACATCAGTTCCTGCCTTTCATACCCATGTTGTAGCCTTGTCCGTTTATTCTTTTAACTCCACAAAACTGAGCCCTATTAGCCCCGTTGGTTACTTATCCCGAGTCTAGCTTGGGGGAGCTTCGGTGTTCGTAATGGTTTCGTCGATGTTGATTGATTGGCACACTACGGCAATAGTTCGTGGTTCGAGGCTATGTTTGGATTTGTGGTTCGGAAATGGTGTATATTATTGTTGGCACCCAAGCTTGTAACAGTTAGAATTAGATTTATCTATGTACTTTCGATTTCATTCTTTAGTTTCAGTTTTTAAAAAAAAAAATAAAAAAAAAAAAAAAAAAAAAAAAAAGAAAAATCAAAGAAAAATCAAAAATACGTTTTTCGTTTTTGTATATAGTTTGAAGGCAGGGAAAGGGGATTGAACAAAGATCATTGACATTATATTATGTTTTTCCCCTTGCTCATATATAACTTGGTTGATTGTTCGGGTTTCATGGTTCGACGGAGTTGGATTTTCAGCATTATCACGCCGACGCATATAGTTCACATTTGCTCCCCAAGTTGGACCTTACTCTCACTTTTTCCCAAATTATATCCTACCCTTCCTTTCCACCTAGCCCCGTTACAAGCTTACTATAAAGACCTCTTGATCGGCATGTTTGTTTTGTGAATAAGCGAAAATTGTTTCTTGCTATTGTCATCTTACCCCGCGTTGCATCATATATTCATATTCTACAAAGTATGCGGCGAAGACTAGCTTGATTGAGAACGGTTTGTGGCTAAGCTTGGTTGTTTCAATTGTGGATCATGATGCTTTGTGGTTCTATTTGTATCCGAGCTAAATTTCTGTCTTAATAACTTTGTTTGATTGTTTGCCCGAGAGTTGAGTAGGTTTGTTCAAGTTCAATGAAAGTCATGTGCGTCTCATTTCTCTGTTTTCGGTCTAGTGTTGCTTGGGGACAAGCAACAGTTTAGCTTGGGGGAATTTGATGAATCATATTTATATAGGGTATTCTAGGCTCATTTAGGTTGCATTTCTAGGCATTCGTCTCATTTTAGTTGCATTTAGAGTCATAATTGCATAAGTCGTCGTTATTGTACTCTATTACGCT
This sequence comes from Spinacia oleracea, assembly GCF_020520425.1. Taxonomy (NCBI): domain Eukaryota; kingdom Viridiplantae; phylum Streptophyta; class Magnoliopsida; order Caryophyllales; family Amaranthaceae; genus Spinacia; species Spinacia oleracea. Next base: position 91,468,624 of record NC_079488.1, on the reverse strand, counting down.
CCGTTTGTGTTTTCTTTGATATTTCAGGTGATTTTACAATCATTTGGGTGCTTTCGGAGTGTTTGGAGGTGGAACGAATGATCACCGGATGGTTTGAGTCGGAGACGAAGTGTTTGATCGGAGAATTGAGTTTTCCGGGGATGATTAACTCGATATATCGCTTGTGCATAGCTCGCAAGACCCCTCGTTGGCTCGCAAGACGACATCTATCGTAGGCTCGCTACATTTATCGTTGGCTCGCAAGATCCCTCGTTGGCTCGCAAGACATTTATCGTAGGCTCGCTACATTTATCGTTGCCTCGCTACATCCATCGTCGTGCCTCATCGCTTCATGGTTGCTTGCTTCACTAGGCCAGCGAGGGATGGCTCGCTAGCTCCCTCGCTGCCTCGTTGCTCGTCGCCTTGGCCTGCTATGCATCTCACTAGGCCAGCGAGGGATGGCTCGCTAGCTCCCTCGCTGCCTCGTTGCTCGTCGTCTTGTCTTGCTGCACTTCACTAGGCCAGCGAGGGATGGCTCGCTAGCTCCCTCGCTGCCTATAGCTTCGTCGTCTTGTCTTGCTGCACTTCACTAGGCCAGCGAGGGATGGCTCGCTAGCTCCCTCGCTGCCTATAGCTTCGTCGCTTGGCTTGCTACACACACGCGCAGGGCAGCGAGGGATGGCTCGCTAGCTCCCTCGCTGCTCTACCTTCTTGCTAGTCGCTCATCATGATGCCAGCGAGGGATGGTGCGCGAGATCCCTCGCTGCCCATGCCTCGCCATCTATCTTCCCGTGTGCGCGGCTCGTGCTCGGGTTTGGCTGCCACATCATCGCTCCATCGACCAATCATCGACGACTTTTATTTTTATTTTCATATTTATTTAATTTTTTTTATTTTAGAAAATAGGAGCATATAAATACTCAAGGGAACTAATTAATTTCCCTCATGTTATTATTTTCCTAGAATTCTTTTAAACGTTCAGTTTTATTTCTCTCTCTACACATTATTGAGCCCTAGTTCATTCCATTCAATTAATCAATCTAGAGGTAATTCAATAATTTCTTTTGCTTTTATTCTTTCTTATTATTTTCGTTTCTTAGATTAATTCGTCCTTTGATTATGAATCTCGTTTTCATTATGTATTTCATGCTTGTTAATTCAATTATGAGCGAGTAGTTATATTCTAGGGCTAAGTTAGGGAAGCCATGTTTATACCATGATTGTTATGCAATAAAGTTTGCTAATCTATAGATTATTGCTTGAGTAATTCCAATTGATTTGTTCTTAATCGTTGATTCATGTTATCGTCCAATTTCATGGATTAATTATCTAGCTAATAGGAATTAGAATCGAAAGATCGTGTTTTTAGAGGCTTTGTACAATTGGCAATTCTGATTATGTTAGCGATCGTACTGCATATGTTGAATTGAAAGTGTTAAGACCCGACCGTAGGATTAGCATGTACTTTAATTACTCGGCCTAGTTTATTCGTTGTCGAATTAAATTATGTTATTGGATTGGTATAAGCATGGTGAACCGAACAGACGCCCTAGACCTTTAATTCATTGATAAATTACGCATTTTTATTATTGTTTTAGCTTTAGTAGTTAATACTCAAACTCAACTTTCGTTATTGAAATAGTTCGTATAATTGGGCAAAAACTAATAGAACTTGTCTCCCTGTGGGATCGACCCGTATTTGCTAAGTATCTGCTAACAACAGACACCGTGCACTTGCGGTATCACTTTTTAATCTATCAGTTGTCAGAGTGGAGAGTGACAGGTTTGAGATTGGTGACTCCAATGTCTTCAAGAAGTCTAACAAGCCATGTAATCTCAGAGGCAGCTGCAGCCATTGCTCTGTACTCTGCTTCAGAAGAGCTTTTAGACACAGTTCCTTGTTGCTTGGATTTCCAGGAGACAGGTGAGTTCCCAAGTAACAAAACATATCCTGTGATAGACTTCCTGGTGTTTGGACAGGCTGCCCAATCACTATCAGAAAAAGCTTGCAAGGTGAGAGAATCTGCAGCTTTGAGAATGATACCTTGCCCTGCAGTGTGTGCCACATATCTGAGAACATGTTGCAAAGCTGTAACATGAGGAATTCTGGGCATATGCATGAATTGACTTAACAATTGTACTGCAAAACATAGATCAGGTCTAGTGTGGGTAAGGAAATTGAGCTTTCCAACCAATGTTCTGTAATGTTCAGGAGCATCATAAGGGAGACCTTCATCAGCATATAGTTTTGTGTTGATGGAAAGAGGGGTGACAACTGACTTGTGTAGATCAAAACCACAGTCAGACAATAGGGATTTTGTAAACTTCTTCTGTGTGAGAACCACTCCATCTGGTAAGTAGCCAACTTCAATACCAAGGAAATAGCTCATTACCCCTAAATCCTTGATGCTAAAAAACATCATCCAAGTGAGCTTTAAGAGTGGTTATAGTAGGCAGATGATTACCAGTGAGTAGGATGTCATCAACATATACATCAACTAGAGTAATATCATCACCATGTCTTTTAATGAAAAGGGAATAATCATTCTTGGACTGAATGAAACCCAGGTGTTGTAATTCTCCATGTAATTTGGCAAACCATTGCCTAGAAGCCTGTTTGAGACCATACAAAGACTTCTTTAATCTGCAAACCATATTATTAGGATTAGGTATTCCCTTAGGCATTCTCATGTACACTTCTTCATGGAGATCTCCATGAAGAAATGCATTATTCACATCCAGTTGGTAAATCACCCATTTCATGTTTGCTGCAAGAGCAATAATACACCTGACAGTTGCCATCTTGACTACAGGAGAGAATATCTCCTCATAGTCAATCCCATGTTTCTGTGTAAAACCTTTAGCAACCAGCCTTGCTTTACACCTTTCTAGTGACCCATCTGCTTTAAGTTTGACTTTGAAGACCCATTTGCAACCAATGGGTTTCTTTCCAACTGGTAAGGCAACTACCTCCCATGTGTCATTGTGTAACAAAGCTGCAATCTCTTTTTCCATAGCTTGTACCCATTCTGGTTTCTGTGCAGCTTCTGTATAAGTACTTGGTTCACTAATATTGTCAAGTAAAACCACTATAGCATGATGACTGGAAGGTAGATTCTTATAGGAGACTAAGTTACACCAGTGAGTTGCAGTATAGCAATGGTAATTAGACAGATATGAGGGTGGTTTGTGTGATCTGTTAGAGACTCGAATAGGAGGTGGTGAAGGGTTGAGAGATGGCTGATTCACAGGTGATACAGAAGAAGAGATAGAAGAGGAATCAGGAGTGGTGAGTGGTGTAGAGTTAGAGATGGAGTGAGGAGTAGAAGGTGCAGAGAAAGGTTATGAAGATGAGTCATTTGAAGTGGAGATATGGGAAGGAATTTGAGGTGAAATTGTGAAGGGTAGGATAGTGTCTGGATCAGGAAGCAAAAGAGTATGAACAGGAAGAAAAAGGTAAGGTGGAAATTCAGAAATAAGTGGTGAGTTATCAGAAGGAAGGACAGTATCAAGGTGATGAAAAGGGAAATGTGTTTCATGGAAAACTACATCCCTTGATACTGTAATCTTGCCTGTGTTTTTATCTAGCACTTTATACCCCTTCTGAGATGGTGAATAACCAATGAAAACACAAGGGATGGCCCTAGCATCAAACTTGGTTCTGTGAGCTTTGGTGGTGGAGACATACACCAGACAACCAAAAGGTCTTAAGTGATCATAAAGAGGTTTGTGCCCATGAAGTTTTTCATATGGTGTGAGGTTGCCAATACTCTTTAAGGGCATCCTATTTATCAAATAGGTGGCACATAGAACACATTCTCCCCAGTATTTCATAGGAAGTTTGGATTGAAAATGTAAAGCTCTAGCTGTTTCAAGCAAATGTCTATGTTTCCTTTCCACCACTCCATTCTGTTGTGGAGTGCCACTGCAACTAGTTTGCTGAGAAATTCCCTTTTGTAGCAGTAGTTTCTTCATATCTCCTTCACATAACTCCAAAGCATTATCTGATCTGATGCACTGGACTTTTGAATTAAACTGTGTTTCTACCATGTTCAAAAAAGAAACTATCACTGGAATTGCATCAGTTTTAGATTTCAAAAGGTGAGTCCAGGTAGTTCTTGTAAAATCATCCACTATAGTAAGAAACATAGTACAGCCAGAATGAGTTTTGTGCTTATATGGTCCCCAAGTATCTAAATGTATCAGTTAAAACATTTTTGTACTTTTAATGCTACTGACTGGAAATGAGCTTCTAACTTGTTTAGCTACAGGACAAATTTGACATATACTATCATGTGTCAAAGGAGTATCTAAGTTATCTATCACTAGCTTCATCTTATTGTAGGGAACATGTCCAAGCCTCAAATGCCAAATCTGTGTAGCAACTTTGCTGTTATTAGATGCTTGAAAACAGGTAGCTGAAGATCGTACACCATCAGTTTGTAGCTTGTTGTCATCAATGCTGTATAATCCTGACCTCACACTACCAAGAACCTGTAGCTCTTTCATTGAATGGTCCTGAACATAGCATTTATCAGCAGTGAATGAGATTGTGCAATTCTGGTCTTTGCACAGTTTGTTGATAGACAATAAGTTGTAGTGGAAATCAAGCACATGCAGTACATCTTTCAGCTGTATGTTATCATTAATAGTGACTGTTCCTTTATGCTGTATTCCTACTCTTCTTCCATCAGGGATAGTTATGAACTCATTGTTTCCAAATATAGCCTCATAAGAATCAAACATATTCAAGTTCCCACACATTTGATCTGATGCTCCACTATCAAGCAACCAATTGGATTGAGAACATGTAAGAAAACAGAAAGTGTTACCTGCCATGAAAGCATGAGCTGAAGGTTCTCCTTCATCATTTTGATTCTCTGGTGGACACATTTTGTCATTTTGTTGCTTGTTCATAAGACTCAGTAACCGTGAACATTGTTCTGCAGTGAGAAATCCTGGTTGAGGCTGCATTTGTGTCTGAGAATGATCTCTTTCTGGAGGATAGAATGATTGTTGTTGTTGGTATTCTCCCATTTCTTCATCAGTGTAGCCTTCATCTGTGTAAGCCACTGCTGTAGTCTTTCTGTCAGATTTGAAACCAGTAAAACCAGGTGGAAATCCATGCAGCTTGAAGCATCTCTCAGTACTATGCCCATTGATCTTGCAGTGATCACAAAAATAGATGGAAGGTCTTTTGTACACAGATGATTTGTTTCCTCCTGCATAGTTGCTCTTGTAATAAGGTTGTTGGTTCTTGGAAGGATTGAAAACTCCCTTATTTTGGTTATCATTAAACCTCCTTCTGTCAACTGCAAAAGCATGACTCTCATGTTATTGTGTGACTGCACCAATCTCTCTTTGCCTTTCTTCCTGTGCCAGCATTCTATATGCATGTGAAATGGTTGGCAATGGTTGCACATTAAAAGACTTCCTCTGGTTACAGCCAAATGTTCTCCTAACTTCATGAGAAACTGCATAAGCCTTTGCTCTTGCTGCATCTTAAAGATTCTTTGTGTCACATTACATACACATAGGTTACAGGTGCATGTTGGCAATGGATTTGCTGCACTTATCTTGTCCCATATGGACTTGATTTCAATGAAAAACTCAGCCACATTGTGTCCTCCCTGTGTAATTTCAGCTGCCTGTTGTTCTAGAGCAAAGAGTTGTGGACCAGATACAAAGCCAAACCTATCTTCTAGATCTAGCCATATCTCCCTAGCAGTATGAAAATACAAAACACTCTTGGATATTGAACCATCAAGATTAAACAGCAACCATGATATCATCATATCATTGCACCTTGTCCAGGCTTGGTAAGTAGGGTGAGTAGGATCTGGTTTTGCTATTGTGCCATCAACAAAACCTAACTTGTTCTTAGAAGACATAGAAATCATCATGCTCTTTCTCCAATCACCATAACCTTCACCTTTGAACTTGATTGAAACTAGCTGACTAGTTGTGTTATCAGTTGGATGAAGATAGAAAGGACTAGCAGGATCCTGATTTGGTGCTAAAATTGGTGTAGCCATTCCTACAGGATTCTAGGTTTATGCAACCGAATCTAAGTAGAACGAAATCTAACAATCAATTAACAAATTGATTCCAGCAGAAACAATTTAGAAACAACAGCAGCAGGAATTCCTAATCAATCAGCAATTAGGAAAGAAATACCAGCAGGAATTCCTAATCAATCAGCAATTAGGAAAGAAATACCAGAACAAAATTGAGGATGAACAGACCTCGAAGAATAAAGAACTCAGAATCTTGATTGAATCATACCAGCGGAATCAGCATAGAGAATTGAACCAGAATCTTGATCTTACTGCTCTGATACCATGATAAAATCAGTTGATCTCCATTGAAGTAGCTTAGAACAAACGCACAGTTTGGGCCTTAGCAACTATAAACTGAGCTGCTAAGGAAGAAGAGAGAATATAATCTTTATTGATGATTTGCTTACAGCTCAAGCAATTAGGGAAAAACTAACTAACTGCAATAATACAATAGATAAGCTTATATAGAAAACTGTAATGCTGTCCTAACCAATCAGAGAGCAGCATGAGCATAACAACCAATCAGAATGCAGTAGAATAACAGACCACCTGCTGACTTGCCACGTCAGCTAAAATCAGTTAGAGAAGAAATGATCAGGTGATAGATGATGCACACTAATTGTGGTGGTATTGCATTGCATGGTACTGCATGGTATTAACCAACACTATCAAGGTATATTTCATCCAGCCTAAGGGGAAGTCTCTATTGAAATTTAACCAAACATAAACAAAGCTCACCTTACATTTCAGTAGGACTGTCAAACCCATAAAGGGACTAGTTATTCTAACAGCAAATTCTCAAAGTTTCTTCACCCCCTTCAAGGAAACAACACCATGAGATGTCAAGCCAGTTTACACCCAATCCCCATCCTGCCAAATGATGAGAAAAGAGGGGGGGGGGGGAGTACAGAAGAAGTGCATTTGATTGGTAAGTTTATCAACATTTCATGAGATGAGGATGAAAAATTAAAGTATCCAACAATAAATCATGATGGTAATGGTTACTCTATCACTCAAAGAGTTCACCCTTTCTAGGTACTAATAGTCTAATTCTTAGTGTTCATATTAATGATTATGGTTCATGGATGCTTCAGCTATGCTGAAAAGAATTTGATAAACATAGATGATAGATGCAGTATTTTACTTCGCCCATGACTCTAAGAGTATTACCACCTTCTAATGACAGGTTGATACTCTTTATGTACAAATTAATGACACATGAAACACCATTTCGATATTTGAATAAGGATTATCTTTATATAAAAATTCATACAATTTTTAAGTAACATAAAAAAAAACACATCACAACACACTTAAAAATAAACATGCACTTTGCACCAGTAAATAATTGGCATATATGAAAAAAAAAATGATCACTTGCACTAGTAATGAGAACAAAAAATATCTTTAGCTAAAAAGATAGTCATACCTGATTCAATAATTCTTCAATCCAACGTCTCTAAACAGAGCTAAAGAACAAACAAGTTTGATCTAAATACCGGAGAAATAAGGAATCTATATTAATTTCCAAAGTTCGGCATTTTAAGGTTGTGATAACATGAATATTTACTCCCCTTTCCAAGTTTCACCAATACTTCTGCTTCCCTGATATTTTTCTGCTTCACTAACCCATCAACAACCTTCTGCAGCAAGCCCACCTCATTTAACCGATAACGGCGATAAAACAACGCTCTACACAACCGAGAACCAAAGTGAAAATCATTGTTTTTACAAGCATATCTTAGCAATATTGCAAATGTCAGGTGGTTTGGTGGACATTTAGTTTTCATCATTTCATCAAACCATCTTTTGACTTCTTCTAAATACTTCCCATCACTTCAAAAGCCTCTGAACAAAATATTATAAGTGTACACATCAAGCTTCAAGCCCTTTGGCATAATTTCTTGAACAAAGTCCACAGCTTCCTGAATCCTACTCTCCAAAACCAGTCCATATACCTTCGAATTATAACTTATGATATCAGGAACTACATTATGAATTTCCATCAGAGAACCTAGAATTCTTGTAGAAAGCATCAAACAAGATATATTAATCCACATGATCGTTCACCAAAGCATATATGAATCCACATAATATAATTCGCATCATCAACAATCATGTAATGTCATTGACAAAATGTATGGTCGCCCTAGACTTGTACGTACCTTGAATACCTAAGCGTAGGGGCCACTTTGCAATAACGAGCACTCAACTAGAAATCACTTCCTATCATCAAAATAATGAAACTTAAATTACTTCCATGTTCATTAAATTTCCAGCAACTTTATAAAATCTAAAACCTCATTTAAACTTTAGAATTCAATCGTTTTTCAATAATATAATCGTCTCAATTTGCAAAATCAATCCCTTGTACGAAAACATACTTTTTCCGCCTTTAAAATCAATAAAAATCAACACTTTAAGCCTTTATTCAAATCTAAAAATATAATTGATTATCATAATTAAAATCATCACCTAATTATGCTAATCAATTGACTCATTAGGTCTAGGTTAAAACCCTAACTTGAAAATCCCAATAAAACTAATTTATTATCATAAAAATCAATTCTTAATTTATTCAATAAACAAATCTGAAAATTCGTCCTTTAATAATTAAAACAAGCCTAATGAATCACAACACGCAAATCCTCAAACCACGGTATTCATAACCGGTTCCCAGCATTTTAATTACTCAAAACAATATTAATATTATAATTTAAAATACGGAATTGAAATAGAATAGGTAAGGAAAAAGAGAATTATACCAATCCGGCCTATAGCACGGAACAACCACGAATTAGAGTGATTGGGCAAAAAGGAATTGAATTACAAACCCAAACAACACACACGCGTGTGTGTGCGCGCAGGGACGAAGGGACGCAGCAGCGCTTGCGCGCGAGACAGGGCACACGGCACGCTGGGGCGCGCGGGCGAGAGAGTAGGGGTGTGCGCTGAGCACACGAGCAACAACAAGGCACAGCAGCAGCGCAGGCACGAGGGCTCGCTGCGGGCTGCGGGCGAGAGAAGAGAGACGAGAGGGAGTGTGGGCTCTGGCGTGCGAGGGAGCGAGTGAGGGAGTGCTGGGCGCTGGGCGCGACAGCACACGAGGGCACAAGGGGAGAGCAGCGCGCTGGGGCGTGAGGCCAAGCAGCAGCGACGCAACAGCAAGAGGGGCACGAGCACGAGGGCACGAGGGTCGTGCAGCGTGCGGACAAGCCGAGCAAAGAGGAGAGAGGAAGAGTGATGGGCAAGCAAAGCAAAATAGGGTTTATGAATTTTAGGGGCTCATTTAATGATGAGGAGTCCTATTTATAGGCTCCTTATTTTTAATGGGCTAGGCTTAGGAAAATAGGATTGGGCTTAGCAATTAAATGATTGGGCTAGCCAAGAGCTTGGAATTAAATTCTTTTGATTGGGCTTGTTTAATAAAACGAATTGGACTTTTTATTTAAAACCCGAAGCCTTTAAAAATCATTTGCGACCCATTTAATTTCCCGACTCAAGAATTAAATTCGTTTCGTAGTTAATTAAAATAATAAATATTCTAATTAATTAAAATACATCTAAATAAAATACATTTAAATATTATTTAAATGCTAATTAATCGTAAAATGCTTTATAAATATAATAAAATATACTTATAAATATTATAAAAATACGAGGTATTACAGTCTACCCTCCTTAAAAGAAGTTTCGTCCCGAAACTTGGGTTCGGAAATCAAGATTCAACTCAAAACTTGAGACTTTATGAGACTTTCAATGCGTTCTTTTGCAAAAAAATTAAGTTGTTGTACTCTTTACATGATTAAACAGGACAATAATAAGTGCAAATTCAATAGAAAGCACTAAATTGAGCATAAAATAGGGGAAAATAAGGTAAAAAGCGCGAAATTCTACCGCACTGTACCCCCTTTAAAAGACACGAGTTACGACCCCGTAACTCAACTAACCTCGGGAAAAAGGTCGGGATATTTCTTTCTCATTTCGTCCTCCGCTTCCCAAGTAGCTTCCTCAGATTCTTGATTAGGCCACAACACTTTGACAACTTTCACATCTTTAGTACACGTACTACGCACTTTGCTATCAAGGATTTTGACAGGTCTTTCCTCAAAGGTTAGACTTTGGTCTAATTCTATGGTCTCCGGTTGCAACACATGCGATTTATCCGGGATATATTTCCTTAAGTAAAAAATTCAAATCACACTCCACCCCTAACCCTTTATATGACCCATTTCCCACTAACTATATTTAAAAAAAATACTCTCTCCGTTTGTATTTGTTCTTTATGTTTGGTCTTTTACACGTTTATTAACGACTAATTAATGTGCATTGAGATTCCTCTATTTTTTTTTAAACAAGAAAAATTACGTTTATTTATAATATTTTCACACTTATCAAAATTCTAATATTGAAAAAATGAGAAAAAATTAATGTCCCAATAGAAAAGTGTAAGAGATTAAATGACCCAATGAATTTAATTGGTTAAAATAATTATTTGACACAAATTTTGATAGAATATTAAAGCATTTATGTGATAATATAAAAGAAAATGTAAATAACATTTTGAGACACCCAAAAAGAAAAACATAAAGAGCAAAAAGAAACGGAGGAAGTACCTCACTATCAACTACTCCCTCCGTTTCTTTTTGTTCTTTACGTTTGGCTTTTTTACACGTTTATTAACGACTAATTAATGTACGTCTATCTTTTTTTATTTAAACAAGACAAATTACTTATATTTATAATGTTTTCGCTTTTATCAAAATTCTGATAATGAAAAAATGAGAAAATTTCAATATCCCAATGAAAAAGTGTGAAAGATAAAATGACCCAATGAATTGGTTAAAATAATTATTGGACACAAATTTTGATAGAATATTAAAGCATTTATGTGATAATATAAAAGGAAATATAAAGAACATTTTGAAACACCCAAAAAGGAAAACGTAAAGAACAAAAAGAAACGAAGAGAGTACCACCTAATATTTTTTTTGAGGGAAGAGTACCACCTAATAAATTACTAAGTTAATTAAATTAACTAAAACTATGTGTCGGTCAAACTGGAGAGAGTATTAAGAGACGGAGGGGGTGTTTCCTAAATAAGTACTCCCTCCATCTGTCCCATTTTGTTTGCCCCATTCTATTTTGAGTCGTCCCTTAAAAAGTTGCTCTAGTATCAAAAATGTTCATGGGACAACAACTAATTTTACTCTCACATAAGTTACATTTAGTCTCACTATTTTTGTCTCTTGTCAATTCCATCCACCTAACTCTTAATAAAGTATATTTTGAAACATGAGGCAAACAATTAGGGACGGAGGGAGTACTCCATACTTCGCAGGCTAGTAGGCAACTATTAGTCTTCTACAATAGGAGAATGATCCATATTCTCGATTTGTCGTGCAAATCATGTTGCTCTTGGCTTCTACCTCATCCATGAATCCATGCATGATCGATCAAAGTCATGTAGGGTGGCACTTTACTCATCACTCATGCATATATATGGACGTCCCAATGGTTTATCATCCACCTTAATTGCATTTCATATATCATGGTACGTAATCCCCTGTGTAGTTGCTGTGCCGTGAACTATTGGTGTATGTATATGCATGTTGTGACTTGTGACTTGTGAGTGTTGATTTCTAATTGTTTGTTAGCTTTCTTTGTCTCACTCTTACATGTCATGATTAGCTTTATCATTCCTAATTAATACTTCATTTTCATATTTCTATAAACCGTAATTATATATTAATATATTATCACTAGTATAATAACATTGAAAAACATTTCTTTGTACTAATCAAACGTCCCCATAAACTATTGAGATTTCAATAACATCGTATTAGATATTAGTCTTCAACTTGTGTGTGTAGGAGTATTCTCCCACATGGAAGAGAAATGATGTTTTGGTTGTTTTTAAATATACTCATGTCCCTCATATATTGAATATGAGATGGCATGTGTTATTGGGCCTAGTGGAGGATTGGGCTTGGTTTGTTAGTATTGGGTTGGTAATATAGCTATATATTATTAATCAAGACTTAGCACGCACACGGTCCATTTAATGAGCTAGATTAGCTTTGAATCCCATCAGCAGATGCGGAATATTATCATTTTATCAATGTATAGATCGACAATATGCAAATATCAAGCCCAACTCATTTTATAGCGTATGCTCCTTCCACAACGCTCATAGTGAACTCAATTATAATTTGCATATTGGATTATTGGGATAATCACTTGTTATTTGATTGGATTATTTAGAGTAATTTGCTACTTATAAGGTAATTTTAAGTGTGTTTTGGCGTGAATGGAATACATTTTTTTTTTAGGGAAAATAAACCCATTCACGTCAAAACAATCATAAAATTTCCCATAATAGAGTGATTGAAATATTTAAGTGGACGTTAGGGACATTATAATATTATAGTGTACATAGTAAGCTCATTATATATGCATGGACCTATATATGTCTAGCTAATGCTATTGTCTATTAAGGTTGGCATGAGTGGTTAAGAAGCCCTCAACCAAGGTCTCGGATTTGAGCCTTAGGAATGGACAAAACCTCAAATGAAAGTGATGATGTCCATCGAGGTACCCATACAAACTCCCACGGGATATTTCCACTCGCCAAATGCGGTGGGAACTTCTCGTAGTAGAACCCAAAAAAAAGAATATACATGTATCTCGTTCCGTCTCACCCATTTTAAAAGTTTTGGTGTTGTTAGTTTTACTCCACATCTGTCGTCGTGTTGATTTCCCGATCACCCTTCATTTTCCGGGTAATATATCGATAACAATAAGAAGATGAAAGGAGGTGATTAGATAGTACCATAAATACAGATTATAGTAAAGAGAGTAATAATATAATATAACCTATTCACAGTATAATCGATTACATATACTTAGTTTGGGTCGGGTTCATCGATTCGGATTGAAACGGGTTTATTTGGTTATCAGGTCAGATTGTGTCTTGTTGAAAAATTAACGATTCGGTTCGGTTTGGGTTGGTTGACAGGGTTCACATCGGATCGGGTTCATGTCGGTTTCAGTTAGTATCGACTCGGATACATATCGGGTCGGGGTATAATCGGGTCGGGTCATATTGGGTCAGGTTGTAATCGGGCTTAGTCGGGTTGTATCAGGTTGGGTTATAATCGGGTCGGGCCATGTCGGGCCAGATTATAGTCGGGTCGGGCCAGGTCGGTTGGGGTTGGAGCACGTCGGGTTGTAAACGTGTTTAGCCGGGTTATAACAGGTTCACATCATATCGAGCCGGGTTCATATCGGGTCGGGTTCATGGCTGGCCAGGTCAATTCAGATACAAATTATATAAAATATCGGGTTATTACTAAAATCACAATTTTCAATACATTTATATTATTATAAGGATGTCTTAATTAAGAGACAAGTGCGGTAACTAAATTTAAAAGTTTTAAAATTTTAAGACCATTAGAGTTAGTGAATAAATAGTATATTACTTAGTTTTATCATAGATAACGGTGAACTAATGCCTAATAGAATTTATCACTTCGCATTCATGAAATATTTATTGATGAATTTATAACTAATAACGTAGTAATTAATAATAGATAATGATGAACTAATACATATGTAGTAATGAATTTATAAAGTTTGTAAATACAAGTTTATCATATATTCATATTGGTTTAAACAACAACGAGACTAACATGCTCAACAACGAAACGAGACAAACAAGTTCAATTGTTAATGAATTAAATCGATTAAGTTAAAACAACATAGTTTTTCTATTAGTTCTTTGGTTATAACTTACAATAAGATTATAACGTATTGAATTAGATCAATTTAGTTTAGTAATCAATTAATCAGTTGAATATATATGAACCAATAAAAGAGTGCAAAACTAATAAAACAATACAAGTTCGTAAGTTTTATAACATTCTCAAAGAGTTAACGAATATAACATTCTACATTTGATTACTCTAATAAACAAGTTAAAGGTTGTAAACGGTTCGAGTTGAAACAGTTCGGGTAATAAACGGTCCAGGTTGAAACAGTTCGGGTTTTAAACGATCCAGGTTGAAACAGTTTGGGTTGTAAACGGTTCGGGTTGAAACAATTCGGGTTGTAAACGGTTCGGGTTGAAACAATCCGGGATTAGCCGGACTATAATGGAACCGGATTCATATCGGTTCGGATTCATATCGGATCAGATTAATCGGGTAACGGACTAACACGAGTCGGATTCCAACCCGCTACCGAATAACCCGATCCGATAATAACCCAAACCGATAGGAAACCGAATCTGATTCGGTAGCGGGTTGGTTCCAAATTATATTATAATTACGGGTTTCGAATAAGAAAATATGTTTAGTTAGAATTTTTTAAAATGCACAATATAAATTTATCGGCTCAATCTCCAACAATTCACAATTAATGTCAACCAAAAGAACACAATTAAAGAAATATGTCATAAATCGAATATTAAGAATTAATAAATTTGGATGATAAACAGTTCTAGTAACATGAAATGCATGAAAAACATACGCAAAATAAGGATCATTTGATAAAAACTTCCGAAATATAATTTAGATCGATATATTTAATAAGTTTGGGGGTTTATAAAGACTCGAGATTATAAAAATTAAAGAATTATGAAGAACTTATTAAATATTACATTCGGTTAATCCTATTTCCTTTAATATTTAGAAATCAAATCTACTAGCACGTTTTCCGGATAAATTGTGCAACACTTTACCAACTATATTAACAGTTCTTGCATGGACAAAAGCGTGAATTTCGGATGAGATCGAACAAATTAAGAAAACAAAAACTTCAGTCTACAAATGATTGCAATATGAATATTACTACAGAGCATTATTTTTTAGACAATTAGTCAACGATATGAAAATTAACTCGATTTGAACATCATATAAACAAAGAAATTATCGAAACTCATTCAATCAGATTTATGTAAAGCAACTTATTTATACTCAACTAATCGATTTATGAGTATGCAAAACAACCATAATATAGTTATGAAGTTCGATCAAATCTTTAACGATCAACATAAAATATTTGATCAATTACTATGTATCAAAATAATATTTCTTTCAATCCAAAATTCAATTAGCAATCATAAAATCATACAGTATCATTAACCATTCCTATAAGCGTATAACGGTTAAAAAGTAAAATAAAATAACTAGCATATAAATAGTCTAATTTGGCCCTACTTAATCCATATTTTAATTGTTTAAACAATAAAACAAAAATAAAATTTGCTCTTAATTAACAATATGATTATATTAGGATTAATGGTGTTCATATGAAATCTCAAGTAAGCTTATTATGCATAAACGCGCGTACAGTATGAACACAGTATTGTGATATTTTTTTTGTAAGGCCCCTTAACTTTATTCAGATTATAAGTGTTCACGTAAAATCTGAATTGATTGTATCGCGTGCATAAACACTATTGTAAACAAAGAACCTCATATGTGAAAATTAAATTTATTATCAAGAGTGGCTGACATGATAATAAAGATCTCGTGCTAATGCGATAGCACATACTAGTTTATCTTTAAAACAACAGTAAATTCACACATGTGTTTCACTTCCTATTTTCTACGCCTTCAATAAACAATATTTTTTAATTCTTTTTTTAAAATAAACAATATTTATTTTTAGATAGGATAAGTGGAGGGAGAGAATACGTTGATGACTTCATTTGACTTATACATATTCCATGTTAACTCTCTTACTTTTACTTCTTGAGTTTTGCAACTTCTTTTTTTTTCTTTTCAATGGACTTATAATTTTATTTTGAAATGTACTTATTTTATTTATTTTAAACTTAACTTTTTTTTTTTTACTATCCCTTATACTATTTTTCTGTAGTTTATATATATTTTCCTCTTATTTTACTTTCATTAATTTCACTTTCTCCCTTTTCCTTATTTACCCTTCTAACATTCCGCTCTGTTGAGAATGGCAGTGTCAATAGTGTCCTAAAGCCCATTTCATTTCATTTAGTTCAACCCACTCTAGCTGCAAATCACATGATCACCTTATGGGATCATGTGCCTCTATTTTGTCCTCTTGTATGAGTCATGTTTAGGGTAAATTCTAGGACAATGATTGGCTGGCACTCCCCTCAAAATGGATGCTGCGCCGTCCTATTTAATGCATGCTGTAAGAGCAGTTGCTCACATCACAATGAAATGAAATAGAAATGAAATGAGAGCTAAACAAGAGAATGCTGATTGCTTGCTGTTTGAATGAATCAAAGACTCAAATGTCTTCATGGTATCAGAGCTTAGGTAAGTAAAGCTCGAATCTTTCTCATCCTTCCTGGTTAGATATCCTGTGTAGAAGCATTCAATCATCATTCTATTAAGTCTCTTAAAAATAGAAGCTTTCATTTTCTGTTCTCTGTTAATCCCATGCTGTAATTAGTTTGTGCCAAGAACTTGAAAATCTAAGAAAATGACTACCATAGATACCACCAGTCCCCTATATTTGCATCCATCTGATGGAAGCAACTCCATAAACATTGAAAAACTCCAAGGATCCTCAAACTATAGGTCCTGGAGAAGATCTATGGAGATATCATTAGGAGCCAAAAGAAAACTTGATTTTGTAACTGGTGCTATAACCAGAGATCCTAGTGATAAAGTAAAACAAGAGTGTTGGGATACTTGCAATGATATGGTTATATCCTGGATTCTAGGGTCTGTGTGTGAGTCAGTGAAGAAGTCCATAATGTTTGTAGCCAACTGTGCTCAGATATGGAAACAACTTGAAAGAAGGTACTCTGTGTCAAATGGGTCTAGAAAGTATAGAATGTGCAAGGAAATATATGAAACTAAGCAACAAGGTAGGCTCATTTCAGAATACTATACTGACATGAGAGCTCTGTGGGAAGACTAGAGTCACTAAGTGTATATCCTGCCATCACCACCATGACTACAGAGATTAATGCTTTTGTGCAAGCTCATGAGCAACAACAAGAAGAGATGAAGCTGTTCCAGTTTTTGAATGGGTTAGATGAAGTGTACAGTGCTCAAAGGAGTCACTTGCTGATGATGAGTCATCTCCCTAGTGTTGACACAGCATGCAGTTGTGTGCAACAAGAAGAATCTCAAAGAGAGATTCTTAGACCAGTAAAAGAAGAAAATGATGTGACAGCCATGTACAGCAAAGCTCAGGAAATTAACTGCAGTGCTTGTGGAAAAGTTGGTCACACACAAGATAAGTGTTGGACTGTGGTTGGATACCCTGAGTGGCATGCAAGAAATCAACAACAAAGCAAGTTTAAACCCAGAGAGTATAGTGGAAAGAAATACTAAACAAAGACTGCTGGTTTTAAAGGGAATCAGAAGTGGAACAAGGGAAAGAACAACAACAAGGGAGGAATGGCTGCCAATGCCCATGGTTACAATGAGAGTGGCTCATCCAGTTCAACTACTTTCACTGCTCAACAACTTGAAAAAATGTTGAGAAGCTTGCCTGTGCCTTCCAAAAATGGAGGGACTGACACTGAGGAAGAAATGGATGTAAGCTATTCTAACATGGTAAGTTGTTACTTTGCTGACAAAAGAAACAATGACTGGATCATTGACACAGGAGCTTCTCATCACATGACTGGAGATGTGAACTTGCTGACAAAACTGGGAACTTGCAACAACAAACCCAAAATAAACCTACCCACTGGTGAGACTTCTCTCATCACTCACTGTGGTGAAGCTATGCTGGAAAATAGACTTGAACTCAAGAATGTGCTGTGTGTTTAAGCTTTCAAATACAATTTGCTGTCAGTTAAGAAGCTCACTAGTGATGGAAATTGCAAGGTAACTTTCCACCCTAAATACTGCATCATTGAAGATGGGAGCACATCAGAAGTGAAGGGAATTGGTAGAGTGAAAAATGGCTTGTACTACCTAGTGAATAAGCCATTGAATGAGACTGTTGAGGAATTCAGACAACAGAAATTTCAATGCATGAATGCCTCCACCACCCTGAATGTTCCAGCAGTGATTGAAGGAGTGAAACCCCTCAACAAAACCACCTTGTGGCATCACAGACTAGGACATGCTCCACTAAGCAAGATCAACAAGATAGGTGATCTGAAAGGCTTCAGAAACACCACATAAGACATTTGCCTCACTTGCCCTCTAGCCAAATTCACTAAGTTGCCTTTCAAAATGAGCAATTCAAGGGCTAGTAAGGCATTTGAACTTGTGCACATTGACACATGGGGACCATACAAGGTGGAAACAAGAGGACACTACAAGTATTTTCTCACTATGGTGGATGATCACTCCAAAATGACATGGCTACACCTACTGAGACAGAAATCTGATGCCTTTGAAGCAATCAAAACCTGTTTACATGGCAAAGAATCAGTTTGGGGCAAGTGTGAAGGTCATAAGATCAGACAATGCTTTAGATTTTGATGACAAGAAATGCACTGGCTTCTTCACTGAGTTGGGAATATCACACCAGACATCATGCAATGACAGACCACAACAAAATGGGAGAGCAGAAAGGAAACACAGAAATGTACTTGAGTTGGGAAGAGCTCTAAGGTTTCAAGCTGGCCTACCTCTCCAACTTTGGGGAGATTGTGTTCTTACTGCTGTCCACCTGATAAACAGGCTGCCAAGTGCAATTCTAGGTGACAAAACACCATATGAGGTACTATACAAAACTGTGCCTAATTATGATTACTTGAAAGTTTTTGGTTGTTTAGCTATGTGTCACAATCCAACTAGAGTTGGTGACAAGTTTGGACCTAGAGGTGTGCCTTGTGTGTTTATTGGCTATCCCATGACACAGAAGGGATACAAACTCCTTAACTTGACAACCAATACCACCTTTGTGTCTAGAGATGTGAAGTTCTATGAAGAAATACAGCTGTTTCACAAGAAAACAACTCAACCTACACCCCTTTGCTTAAACCCAAACACTAACTGGATAGATGAAACCAATGATGAACATCACACTGAACCAGACCAACCGATGACTGAACCAGTAATTGAACAACCTAGCCCTCAAACACATGAACCTGAACCCACTACACAACCTGAGCCAAGAAAATCTACCAGACCTCACAAACCACCCACTTGGTTGAACCAGTACCACACAAACATGGCAACTGCTTCCATTGACCAAAAGAGAATGAAGAATGTGACTGAATTCTCTAACACTCTTAGATTCTCATGTTTTATGTCACACATTACCAACAAGCCTAATACTGTACATTTCAAAAAGGCACTTTCCAACCCCAAGTGGGTTGAAGCCATGAATGAGGAGCTAGAAGCTCTGGAATTGAACAACACATGGGAGATCACAGATCTTCCACCTGGCAAGACAGCCATAGGGTGTAAATGGATGTACAAGCACAAACATGATAGGGATGGCAACCTTGAGAGACACAAATCTAGACTTGTTGTTCTTGGCAACAGACAAAGATTTGGAATAGACTATGAGGATACCTTTGCTCCTGTTGCAAAACTGACTACTGTCAGATCATTACTAGCTGTTGCATCCCTAGAAGATTGGTTTGTACATCAAATGGATGTTAAGAATGCTTTTCTCCATGGTGATTTACAGGAAACAGCGTATATGAAGATGCCTCCTGGTTACACTGAGATGGGAAGCAGAATCACTGTGCAAGCTGAAGGGGGGACAATTAAGAAAGGAGATCCCACAAAGGTCTGTAAACTTCACAAATCACTATATGGCCTCAAATAGGCACCCAGACAATGGTTTGCTAAACTAAGCTCAGCCTTGAAAAGCAACAACTTCACTCAATCCAAATCTGACTACTCTCTCTTCACTAAAAGATCTGGCAAGTCTTGCACAAGCATCTTGGTGTATGTAGATGATCTGATACTTGCAGGCAGTGACATGTCTGCCATCTGTGAAGCGAAGGCATTCCTCTCCTCTCAATTTTTAATGAAAGACTTGGGAGAACTGAGCTATTTCTTAGGCATTGAAGTGGACAGGAATGACCAAGGGATATTTCTCTCTCAAAGAAAATATGTGCTAGACCTACTCACTGAGTATGGCATCCTCAACTGCAAACCCCTAAAGCTTCCCATGGATGCTCACTTGAAACTCTCACCTGACACTGGTGATGTATTGGCTGATCCTGAACCCTACCAGAAGCTTGTGGGGAAACTCATCTATCTCACTATTACAAGACCTGACATTACATTCACCATTCATGTGCTAAGCAAATTCATGCACAAACCTACCAATGTTCATTTACAAGCTGCTATGAGGGTCCTTAGATACCTATCTGGCTCTCCTAACCAAGGTATTCTCCTTGCTTCTCACTCATCTGCTCAACTCCAGGCCTACTGTGACAGTGATTGGGCTGGATGCCCCTCCACTAGACGATCAACATCTGGTTTTTGCATTCTCCTAGGTGGATCTCCCATCTCTTGGAAAGCCAAAAGACAGTCTGTGGTAGCCAGATCAACAGCTGAAGCTGAATACAGATCAATGGCATTGACTGTTTGTGAGATCTTATGGATTAAACAACTGCTAAAAGATCTAGGCCTGGCTCAATTGGGAACCACTCTTGTGCACTGTGACAATGAAGTAGCTCTGGCCATTGCAGCCAACCCTGTGCATCATGAAAAGACCAAGCATGTTGAAATAGACTATCACTTTATCAGAGAAAAAGCAGCTGCAGGTATCATCAAGCCTACAAAAATTGCTAGTGTGGATCAGCTAGCTGACATCTTCACTAAACTGCTGTCAACCAAGCAACAACACTACCTTCTCTCCAAGCTGGGAGTTTGCTCTAAACCTGCACTCTCAGCTTGAGGGGGAGTGTTGAGAATGGCAGTGTCAATAGTGTCCTAAAGCCCATTTCATTTCATTTAGTTCAGCCCACTCTAGCTGCAAATCACATGATCACCTTATGGGATCATGTGCCTCTATTTTGTCCTCTTATATGAGTCATGTTTAGGGTAAATTCTAGGACAATGATTGGCTGGCACTCCCCTCAAAATGGATGTTGCGCCGTCCTATTTAATGCATGCTGTAAGAGCAGTTGCTCACATCACAATGAAATGAAATAGAAATGAAATGAGAGCTAAACAAGAGAATGTTGATTGCTTGCTGTTTGAATGAATCAAAGACTCAAATGTCTTCACGCTCCTTTATGGTTTGATTGATCACACTGACAATATTTTATGACGATTCATGTTAGCTGACCCCAAATTATTTTGGGACTAAGGCTTTATTATTGTTGTTGGTGTACGACAACTAATTACGTACTATTTTATTTAAAATTATCTTCCACCATCTCAACTAAAATTGAATTCCATTAATTGCTATTTTTGAAAAAGAATATAAATGTAAGAAGGGTACTACGGTGCTAACCGCGCTACCACATGATCAAAAGCTCGATCAACATCTTAATAATCAAATTGATCCATATTTTCAATTACTAAAAAGGTACTTGTAAATATCTTTGGGTGTATCATACATCCATGCTCTGAGTCACCGTACTTCTTTATCGACCATCTAAATCATGGTTAGTCATTCATCACAAAAATGATTAGAAAAACTAGAATTACGTATTTCACAAATTCGTCTATTAAAGTGGGGTAATAAACAAAAAAAAGTGGGGTAATAAACAAACAATGTTCCCGTTAAGTATAATTAAGTTCCATTATCTAGATTTTCCTCGTTTTTTTTCTCCTTTATATCTTTTCCCTTTTGGGGGTACCCTTTAGAGTTTAATTAGATCACTTAGCTTTCTAATATGATACCTTTCATATTCTGACGATATTTTATGGATGGCATTCACTTGGAGTCTTGGTCCCCCTATCATGACTATATTGTGGTATTTGCATGGACAATTAATATTATACACCTAATCCGATTGACAATTTATTGCCATCTATTCCTTCTAAGGGCTGGAAACAATTCATAGTGTTCACGAACAGCTGGTTAACCAATAACTTCGATTAAAACGCAGTTTAATTAACACCTATAGTTGGACCGTGAACCAATTGCATGTTAGTTCAGTGGTGATTGAGGCTGAACTTGATAGGGAGAACTCTTGTTCGATCCCCCACAACAACAATTGGGAGGGGACTGAAACCTATCCACCCAGAACTCGCCCCGAATCCGAATTAGTTGGACCGTAAAGAGAATATGACCTCTAACATAAAATTCGTCATATAATTTTTTATAACCCCCAATTAATATATTCTCCCCAATATATTAATAAAATTGTACAAATACCATGCTATATTACCGATTATATATTCTTCTACCGCATCCTATTTAAACTGTAGAAGATCCGGACTAAATTAAAGTAAATAAGTTTGAAAGCTTTGTCTAGATTTACAAATAGATTGTTCTACGTAGATGCGTATAGTGCATCATCGATATATCTGTCTTGATTATGAGTGTTCGGAAATCAGCTTTAATTAAAGTTTGTTGCGGCTTATTAATTGCTAAGGCAATTGTAATCAGTCAATCTAGGCCTAACTATAGTACTGTCTGCTGGTAGTTTACAGTTGCTTACCATTTATAGCATGTAGTGGTACTCCCTTCGTATGTTTTAAATGCACCAATTCGCCAAACTTTTTAAGTGCAATATTTATTGCGGAATTTTTTTTGTCATTCTTTATGTACTCGGATGCACCATACTCACTATACAATAACTCAGTTGGTTAAAGTTTCTCTCTCGGTTTCAGGTGTTCCTGAGATCGATTTTCATCCCAGCCGTTGTGGCTCATTCACACCAAAAACTATGCACCATGTTTCTAATTAAATAAACATATATTTTAAATTCAAATTTAAAGAACATACTGTTCGTATACCAAAAATATTATAAAGACTATATAGTATAATGTTCCACTTGTATGTGTACATTGAAATTCTTCTCCATATTAATTAGGTGTACAATGAACGTTTATCAGGCTGCACAGTGAACAATGCGCGCCCATCCGGATGTATAATTCAAATTGTACTTTGTACCGTTTAAATAATTCACCTGTTTACTCCACTTGCACAAGATAATGCTCCGTAATCCATAGAAAAAGGGTGTGTTATGTTCACTTAATTTTGATTCTCTAAACTTATTTGAAACTAATTATATTTTCATTTAATAAACTTATTTGAACTTATGAAATTTCATTTAGTTATAAGTTGTGCCTGACTACTTGGGTAATACTCTGCAAGACTGCAACCCTCGTCGAATGTTAATCCTGAAATTAGTAAAAAGATTATTTATTGTTTAGTCGTAGATCAATTCCAATTTTGCATGTAAGGTAGTAGGCATAAACAACAACACAAGTCACATGTATTGTGGTTTGGTGGTCCGTAAGACATCATACATTCATACATGCGTATTGGTGTAGAACAACTACGTACGTACGTAGTAAAATAGACTCTGTTTCACCTTTTGTGATCA
The DNA here is from genome assembly GCF_020520425.1 of Spinacia oleracea. Lineage (NCBI taxonomy): Eukaryota > Viridiplantae > Streptophyta > Magnoliopsida > Caryophyllales > Amaranthaceae > Spinacia > Spinacia oleracea. The sequence continues at coordinate 91,445,155 of NC_079488.1, read as the reverse complement.
ACTTTGAATGTGAATTTATCAATATAAAACTTTAAGCAACATAATGAATAATCAAATATATAAATTTTGTCTTAATTAACCTTAAGGCTCCGTTTGGTAGAGTGTAAAACGTTTTCATCCTAAAATGATTTTTCATGGAAAATATTTTTCAAGGGAAATCACAATTACAAACTAGTTTTCCTTTATTTGGTAGCTTAAAGGAAAATGAGAGAAGAAGATGAAGATTGAGGGGAAGAAAGGAGAGGGAGGTAAGGAAGAAAGAAGGAAAAGTGGTTTCCCTCTCTTTCAAATGGAAAAGAGTTTTCCACCTTTGAGGGAGTCATGGAAAATGGTTTTCCATCCCTTATTCAACCAAACAACTTAAAATGATTGAAAAGTGGAAAATCGTTTTCCATGAAAACGTTTTACGCCTTACCAAACGGAGCCTAAGACTGATGGCTTTTCGTAACGATAGATTATGAGTTTGAATTCTCACTCTTTCCTTTATTTGTATTATTCTTGTTACTCATTCGCACCCAAAGAAAAAAATAATCAAATATAAATCTACAATATTATTTTGGATGAATTCTATTTAGAGTCGAACTCGTCTTAGAGATGTGCTAACAATCGATTTAAGCAAGATAATGCCGAAATTACAACAGAATTTTGTCTCTTACCCTTTCCTATTTATTTTTGGTTGGGGAAATCTCCTCGTGTTTTTTTTTCCCTTTCTTTTTATTTGTTCTTTCCCTTTTCCTAATTTCCTTATTTAATTTCATAATTTGAACCAAAAAAAAAAGTAGCAACAATTCATATATTTCTTCCGTTCTTAAATATTTTTCTCTTTTTCTTTTAAGGTGCATGTTCCATAATTATTTCTATTTCTTTTCTTTTCTTTTTAACTTTATAGTATATACTTATACTTTTAGATTCATTCCTATACATCCCTACGGAGTAATTTTTTTTTTCCTTTTTTGAATGTAATTTTAGTATTACTCGTCAAATTTTTGGGTTTAAATTGAATTTTAGACTCTGAATTATGTTGCCAAATTTTAAACATATCTTATGTACAATATAAAAAATATCGTTAAAAAAACTGTTGTTATTTTAAATTTTCAAACCCTTATTATACATTTTCTGGTGCGGCCACTGAAACATGCATCAACTAACTAATGAAAGATATATGGCAGGCCATATGAATTTACAAATAAAATTTATTAACAAAATGGTATACGCGTCTCATATGAATCGACTCATTCAGGTAGTTCGTTGTTGTAGGTCTCGGGCATTAAGTTAAGCAGGTGATCGATGCTGATGTATTGCCGATGAGTTGGCTTATAATAAATCTTAGTACTTAAGTTTTTACTCCAAAACCAATTACTGTATACACTTTCTCTTAAAACAGTTTAATACATTTAACAGCCGCATAATTTATATTATAAATATTTGAATTGTTCATAATAAAAATCCTAAAAGTTGATATTGTAAAAATATCATGTATAAAAAAAAAAAAAAAAAAAAAAAAATCCATTGAAACAGACCTATATATGAAAACCATCAATGACGGTCAAAAGGGATTGGAGTATTTATTATGGAGTACTCCGTAGTTTAATCTAAGCCATATACGAGCTAATACTACGTATGGCTTATATAAAGTGCGCGCTCTTGCGCTACCAATTAAGTTTTGTCCTGCCTACTCCTCATTAGTGACCCATACAAACATAATTAATATATACGGAGTACTCTATAGTCTCTACTCCCTAGAAAGAAAGAGAGAGAGAGAGAGAATCAAGTATGGCGTATACACCTGGTATTCTTACTCACTGGCCATGGGAGCCTCTTGGTAGCTTCAAGGTAACCCTCTTTTTCCCTTTCTTTTCCTCTTCTGATGCTCCGTTTGTTTCAAAGGAAAATAAACATTTTCAAAGAATGTGTTGATCGATTGTGGTGTACATATATATTTATTATGAGCTAAGCTGATCGAGTATATTCGTAAAATAGTATTTTTTTTTAAAAGTTTTGGAAATGGAATAAATTATGTGTTTATGTTATCGCCTATGCTTTGATAGATTGCCTAAATTTAGTACCAAAGATGCACCATAAGTACCTTAATTAGTGCGAGTATTTTGCATGAACGATCGAAGGAATTATAACACACTTAAATGTTTTAACTTCTTACTATACGAGATGATGGTATAATTGAAGGAACTAATTAAGTAATTAGCTTGATAAATGATAACATTGCTAGTACTTTATTGGAAGTTATGAGAGTGGCAAGCTAGCTAAGTAACAATGTAACATTATACAGAGTATACACCAAGTATGAAGTATTGTACTTATATACAGAGTAGGTCATTATATATTTATACGGATTGGAGCTAGCGCTCTACTCCCTCCGTCCCGGAATACTTGATCTGTTTTTCTTATCGGGCCGTCCCTTAATACTTGACCTGTTTCTAAAAATGGAAATATTCTAACAATATTATATTATTTCTCACTCCACCCCTATTAACCCACCTACCCCCTACTCCATACAAAAAATAATTAAAAATTCAACCCCTACTCTCCCCCAACCCCACCCCTTTACACATTTCCCACTAACTACATTAAAATAAAACCCCACTATCAACTACTACCTATTAAATTAAATAAGTCAATTCAAGTCCCTTAAACTCTATGCCGGTCAAACCGGGTCGAGTATTCCGGGACGGAGGGAGTATTTTTCTTCCTTTTTTTATAATTTTAAAACATAGGCTAAACATACATTAACGAAAGTGGTTCACACCATACAACAAATTACTAAGAGCGCTTTACTAACTCTTACAAATCATATTAAGCAGAAAATTTTGAAACAACAAAGGTAGCAAATGCTTTAATTGTTGGTCCTTGATTGATGACGCTCCCTTGATCAATGCAACGCGCAATACTCTGTGCGTTAAAGCATGCTACACATATACTTTCCAAATCCCCATTTTCATTTGGCTCCAAGCAAGCTTGAAGTTGATTGGAAGCCCTTAAAAACCTGTGATACTTAAAACCTGTGATACTTAGAACTACAAAGAGAGGCACATGAGAATAGATAATCCACTAATTGGATGAACCAACTTTCTTCGTTGCAATAAACCAGATCCTTTCAATTTTGGGAAAAGAAATATAATCTCGTAGTCTTAATTAATTTCCTCCACCACCCGTCTCCGTTTTCTTTTAATTTATTCAGATACTACGTATGAGTTATGAAGCCCGGTGTAGAAAGGAAAGAAATCATATTTTAATATAGTAGTACGTACTAACTTATCAATGTTAAACTTGAATGCTTGATCTGGTAATAACAAATTAAAGTTGTGAGTGCAGTACATTGTAGTAGCACCATTCGTAGTCCACAGCATATACTTGTTTGTAGTAGGAGCAGAGGAAAGAGATATTGGCTACTTGGCTATATTGCCATTTATGCTATGGAGGATGCTTCACAACCAAATCTGGATCAGTTATTCTCGGTATCGGACTGCCAAAGGCAACAACCTCATTGTTGACAAGAGTCTCGAGTTTGAGCAAGTCGACAGAGAAAGAAATTGGTACGTACGTATATTATATTATTGCAACACTATCATGATTATTCATGCATGATCAATCAATTCCCTTTACTCGCTTGTATCACTTTCCTCAGTCGACAACTTTTGTGTAAGACCGCCTTATTAAAACGACTACTTTAATTGATTAACTAATTGATTTCATTGGGTAACTAATTAGGTCCAGTGATTAAATAATTAGTTCGTTATTTAACTAATTGGTTTCGGTGCTTAACTAATTAGTTCCAGTGCTTAACTAATTGATTCCATTGCTTAACTTATATAACACCAATATAGTCTTTTACTTAAAACCGCCTTATATAAAAGTTTTAATTTAATACAAGTATATATTTTTAATTTCCGTGAATCATATCCAAATTCATTGCTACCTAGTAGTTGTATCATGTATGGGATCGGAATTTAAGACTATCATGAGGACCGGGTATGGATCGGTGATCCGGTGCATATATATGGCCGGCTAAATTTCGATCATATCATGCAAATTGCAATATGTCTACTTAACTCAAATTAAACGCTAACCTAACTAACCTTTACGTAGAATTGTTAACGAAGTACCAACCTATATATTTCATACTACCTCCGTTTCAAAAAGATTTTTACACTTACTATTTGCACGGACTCCGATGCAATGTTTGACTGTTATTATATCCAATTCTGTATGGCAAAAAATTATAAAAAATTGATATTTATAAAATACATTTTGAGACGTGTCTAACAAGATATCTCATGATAATTTTTTATAGATATAATAGTGAGAATTTATGGTCAAAGTTTTAATTGTTGGACACATTTTTCAAAGCGTAAAGTATTTGAATTGTAATATTTTTCAAAGCTAGTGACATAGTCCGTTTTAAAATGGCGGTCCACAATTCGTAATGGCTTAATGACATCTTAATGTGTGTGAACTGTAACATTGGACTGCATTCACTAGCGGAGTAGCGGGAGGCATGTGTTGGTTTAATAGCTAGGGTCGTTTTCCTTAGCATTTACTCCGTATAAAATCTTCTCCAATATGTGCTAGTAGAATAAATTTGTAGGTACCTATATTGAATATATTTCATTTTCTTTCTATCTACTTTTCCCATATTTCAATTTAAATTGTAATTTTTTTTCCCCTTCAGATTAAAGCATTCATAATCCATATATTTCGATTGTTGGTGATGTTCTTATACTCTGTATTTAGCTATGTATAAGTAGGGTTTTCATAGTCCAGACCGGATTGGACTGGTCGGTCTAAAACAAACACTATCTTCGATCTTAAGGTGATGTCGGGTTTTTGGTCCAGTCCGATTCGGCCTGAAACCGAAATTTTTAGGTCTGTACCGCATAGATCGATTTATTTTATCGAACTTAAAAAAAAAAAATTATAACGCGATATTTAAAAAGTATGAAATTTGAGTAAATATAGGACATTTAAGTAAAATATATTTGGGAATAAGTAAATTGCATCTCTATTTAATACTTCGTATAAGGTGTTACTCTGTTAGGGTTTATTAATATAGGTATGCATTATGTTTTATGCAGTAGTATATATTACTACTCGTATAACAAAGAACTAGAATAAACGGAAAAGGTTACATGTACACCTAGTGTACAAGATTCTCATGTACATCACCTTAATTTGTTGACACATCATCAAACCCTCTAAAAAATGAGAATGAAAGACAATAGATATGTCATTTCAACCAATAGAAAAGCATGGTGTAAAAGATACTTTATACACTAGGTGTACATGTAGTAGGATCCAGAATAAACGTAATTTGAATACGGAGTACTGTACTTGAATTAAATAAACAAGTTCCTTCAGGAACGCATAGAAATACGAAGTAATAACCTTCAAAGTTCATTTGTCCGTTGTGCCTCCCAAGTGGTGTTGATTTGGTTGATGACTCGTTCTCCTAATTGTATAGATAATAATTATGATCGAGCTTTAATTTGTAATAGCATACATTCTGACAAACATAGAGTTGGCTCAAGTGGTAAGCAACTTGATGTCGCTTAAGGGAGGTCTCGGGTTCGAGTTTCGCCGTATGCAAAAACTCTTGTTGGGAGATTCACCCACCATAAGCAAGGTGTGCGACACGAGTCGATCCCAGATGTAGTCGGAGCTAAGCTCCGGTGAACCGGGTGTGCTATGCTTTAAAAAAAAAAAAGTAATAGCATACATTCTGATGCATGCTACGGAGTACTCAACTACTTAAGATTGACTATTAATTGTACGTTGAATGAATATAGGGATGATCAGATACTGCTGAATGGGATTTTATTCTATGTTGGGTATTCGGTGCTACAAAATGCAAAACACTTGCCCTTATGGAGAACTGATGGTCTGATTCAAATAACCTTGCTTCACATTGGTCCTGTTGAGTTTCTCTACTACTGGTTCCATCGCGCTCTCCACCATCATTTCCTATATTCACGCTACCATTCTCATCACCATTCTTCCATTGTCACCGAGCCCATTACTTGTAAGTCTTAAGTACATTCATTACTTGTAAGTTGTAAGATAGTTGAGAATATATATTATCTCATTTTTTATTTGTTTTCTTGGCTATTTGTTGTGTACAGCGGTGATTCATCCATTTGCTGAACATTTAGTATATTTCACTCTCTTTGCCATACCAGTACTAACATCTATTCTAACTGGAACCAACTCTATTGCTTCCCTGACCTTATATGCTACTTACATCGACTTTATGAACAATATGGGTCACTGCAACTTTGAGGTTGTTCCTAAATGGATGTTTACTATCTTTCCTCCGCTCAAGTATCTCATGTATACACCCTCGTAAGTAATTCATCGCGTCTCTATTGGCTCAAACTCAGTATATAAATTGTTTTCATGAAATTTAACCCTGTAATTAAATTGTTTAATTTGTGGTGACAGGTTTCACTCTCTACATCATACTCAGTTTAGGACAAATCTCTCACTCTTCATGCCAATCTATGACTATATCTATGGAACTATGGACAAGTCTACAGATACTCTATATGAAACTTCTCTTAAAAAACCGGATGATATTCCAGACGCTGTTCATCTTACACATATGACAACACCACAGTCTGTTTACCAACTTAGGGTAGGGTTTGCTGGTCTTGCCTCGAATCCCCTAACTTCCACATGGTATCTCTGGCTAATGTGGCCTGTCACACTATGGTCCATGATTTTGACATGGATTCATGGTCGTACATTCATTATAGAAAGAAATACCTTTAAAAAGCTAAAGGCACAATCATGGGCTGTACCCCGATACAGGATTCATGTAAGTTTTTTTACCACTCTGCAACTCCAAGATATATGTATATTCATAAGAAATACCTTAAATTACGTTTATTTCTTATCATGTTGTAAACAAAACATATTGATATTTTCTGTCTTTGTTTGGGGGTGTAGTATCTTTTACAGTGGCAACGCTCTGCTATTAACAAGTTGATCGAAGATGCTATACTAGAGGCAGATGCGAAAGGAATCAAAGTAGTGAGCCTTGGACTTTTAAATCAGGTATATTTTAGTTTCCTTGTCGTCTAGCTAGTTTAACTAAGGGATAGCTGCCTAACTTTCATCATGTGATTCCTGTTACTTCAGGGGGATTATTTCAATAGAAATGGTGAAATTTACTTGGAAAGGAATCCTAAGCTCAAAGTAAAAGTGATAGATGGTAGCAGCTTAGCTGTTGCAGTGGTCCTTAATAGCATCCCAAAGGGAACTTCTAAAGTTCTGTTTAGGGGCCGCCTCAATAAGGTTGCTTATTCCATTGTCTCTGCGCTGTGTCAAAAGGACATCCAGGTATATAAACATGACATGTACTGTCTATGTAATGAAAATGAAAATTGACTTTCTGATGTTATATTATTACTCCATCTTCTGATTGCAAGTTTGCAACTCAATCTCTCAACACGGATGTTAATTATGGGAATGGCTTCATCTTAAAAAGATACTTGGTGATTTTAACCTATGTTTTTAACATCTTTATCATTCAGGTTGTTACCACAAAACAAGCTGAATATGAGAAGCTTAAGAAGGCTTTGACGAAAGAAGATGGCGCTAATTTGACCCTTTCAGCAAAAGGCTGCAATGAGAAGGTAATCCCTCACTTTCTCTTCCACCCCTTTGCCTCCATATTAGTCTATCCAAACACACCGTCAATCTTCTTATTAATCTTCATATATGTTCGAATAGTGTTCTAATTCCAGCCAGCTTTTCTACTGGTATATGACTCAAATGTAATATCTTTCTATTTCATGTAGGTATGGTTAGTAGGAGAAGATTTGACAGAAGTGGAGCAGTCCATGGCATCGAAAGGAACAATAATAATTCCCTTCTCTCAATTCCCTCCTAAGAAGACAAGGAAAGACTGCACCTATCTCAATACTCCATCATTGGTGGCTCCTACATCTTTCGGCAACTTGCATTCTTGTGAGGTACGTTCAATGGGGTCGTTTTATCGGATATCAGATATGTGTGGCAACACACATACCAGCTAAAAGACAAATAGCTAAAAGACAAAAAAGGAAGGCCATTCATATTAAAAAAATTACCATTTTTGTTTAAAAAAGTATATTTTTTGTCTTTTGTTATGATATGCATTAGCAAACACATATCAGATATGCAAAAAGACTTCCTCTGGACTCTATTCTACTCAACTTATTATTTTTTTTTGAAATAATAACTTGATGACAATATGCTCTTAGTATTTTCCCGGCCATTTATTAGTTATGTCATATCTTAAGAGAAGTGTTCATTATTTTCCGAAAATTAATTAATTGTAGTAGCTCATGTTCTTGCTTGTGTAAGTAGAATTGGCTGCCAAGAAGGGTGATTAGCGCGTGGCGTGTGGCCGGAATTGTGCATGCTTTAGAAGGATGGAATGTACATGAATGCGGTGATAAGCTCTTCGACGTAGAACAAATATGGGAAGCTTCCCTTCAACATGGATTTCGCCCTTCCCCTGAACCCTGCTTAGTTAAGTAGTGAAAACATTAATTCTGCTATGATGCATATGATTTTCAAATGAATTATATAAGCTGGAGGTCTATTTTATGTCCTGAGAACTCATGCATGATTTCCCCCTTATAATATTGAGACTTATAACTTGTAAGCAACTTGAACAAAGTTGGATGTTATATTAGTCCTTACAAATTTGGTTAACTAAACCGGATTATCCGAATAAGCTTTATATCGATACAAATATTATTATTTATGTTCAAACTATTGATTCGTCAGCCCCATGCCCCCTGTCGTTGTATGTATTTTGAGAATTAATATTAGTATATTTTTATATTCTCCGTTCTAATACTATGGTACAATTTACCTTTTAAAGAAGTTTTACCAATATTGCACTATAATCATTTTAGGAAATAAAATACTAGCTCTGCAATTTCTTTTCACCAATTCTTGAATGGAATTGGTTCACACTAAATTTATTGTGGACTATGCCTTAAAATAAAGTCAACAACTTGTTTCTAATTTATTTTGGCCTTTTATTGGGATAATTATGAAAAATATACTCCGTATCAAATTAGCGTCGTTGATATATGTTGTGCTTGAATAATGTGATTTTAAGTCACAATTTGCTTTTAAAAATACAGGGTTACTATGCTTCAAAAAATGGTTAATATGTCTAAGAGTTTTGGTGTTTAATGTATTATAGTTACTATATGAACAACAAATGTCACTATGAGTGTAAAAAAGATGCTAGAGAAAATTATTGATTTTAGGTCCACACTAATAATATTATTGTGGATCAGGTCCACGCAAGAATAATCCTTTTCTTTCACACTAAATATCTTTTAGGTACATGTTAACTTTTGTTTTGTTTTGTTTTTATTTTGTTTTTAATATTTTAATCACTTAGGCAAGTTTGCATTTTTACACTTCTCTCTCTTTCTTTTTTTCCACTACAAAAAAAACTAATGTTCGACCCCAATGGTGCAATAAACATAAAATATGGAACGAAGCAAGTATATAATTCGAGTTTAAGATTGTTCTATGTACATGCATGTAGGGATGTAAATGAGTCGACTCTCCATAAAATACTCGGGCTCAACTAAAGCTCGTTCATGTTCGTTTTTTAAATAAATGAATTGAGGGTGAACAACCTTTCAAATTTGTTTAATGAGCATGAACCTGAACATATATATGCTCGTTCATTTAATTTCATGAACAACTCGTTTATTTACGTTCAGAGCATGAGCAATAGTGAGTTTCTAGTGCCTCACAACACCCTATTTCCTCTTTATGGGTAAGCTCACTATTGTAGGTTGTGTCTCGTAGCATCCTCATGGTATGAGGTTGTAGCGACTGTTGGGTCATTGACAGCCTCGGCCCACGAGCCAACGACCAACGAAAATTTGGCACTTGTCACCCACTTGCTTGAATTTTCTGCCTAACTCCTCCCACTTCATCTTATATAATTGACAAAAGTAGGAGTGAGAGAGAGAGAGAGTTGTGAGTATGTTCACCTTTGTAAAAAAATATATAAGAGTTGACACATAATAGTGACTCGATCAAGATAGTGGAAAGTAATGTGGATGATGATATGGAAAAAAAAAAGATAAATTTATTGTGTTTGTGGATGTTGTGTTTGTAAATTGCACATTTTCAGGAGCCAATTAGAATCTCTTTTATATACATATTAGCGTAATTTAGTTTCATATAGTTGCATTTAGAGCTATTCTTACTCTATTGCCTTTCTTTGCTTGTTTTCTACGGAAAACTTCTCTCTCCCTATTTTCATGCCAAGCTAAAGCGACGCACGAAGTATGGATGTCCCGCTAATACAAAAGAGAGATTGACCACACCAATGGGGTTCGTGTGTAATCTTCGCGGAATCCTCGTCATCCCACCTCGTCACTTTCATTGAAGTCTCTCACAAAGGAAGAGAAGTACGTATGGAAAGCTTCCACCAAGCGAAGTCTTTGCGCTTGAATGAGACATGATATCTATGCACGGGAGAAGATTATAAGAAAAGTGATCGAAGCACCTAGGGGAATGGTCCTTGCATGGATCATGCAACCCTTACATCACACTGGAAGAACATCAACAATGGATAGCAGCTATGCACGAACCGTGCACGATTCGACTTGGGTCGTGCAATATCTGGTTTACGACCATATGCATGAGTCATGCATATTTGACATGGGTTGTGCAACACCTGCTAATCCATCCCATCTTCGAGGTCATGTAACACTTGCACGGGTCGTGCATAGCTGACAAAGACCATGCAATGTATGACGTCTACCCCAATTCTTGGGCACATGTTTCCCTTAGTATAAATAGAATGTTACCCTAAATCCCACATGTGTATAATGTGTATTAGAATTTATTTTCTGTCATTTTGTTTTCTCTTAGGTTTTACACACTCTCACCCCTTTATTGCTTTCTAGATGAACTCTTTAATTGCTTTAATTTGTCTTTTGATTCTGCAAATTTAGGAGCAAGATCTACTCTTCCAATTCAAGTACTTTCTCTTACTGCTTAATCTATTTATTGCTTTCATTTATATCTTTCTTGCAAATTTCTGAGTTTTTAGTTCATGATTTGTGGTTGAAGTTCTTTACCAAAATTGGTACGTTCTTGGTATTCATCCCCAAGTTCATCTTTTAGGTTGGGTTTCTTTACCCGAAATAGAAAGGCATGTTTTCATGTGTAGTTTGCTTAGATCAACTAGGTTTAAGTGCTACTATGTGTGAGTAGTTATATTATGCCTAGGGGTTGGGTGACACCTAGTAGAATTATCCCATGATTCTTCGCTCTCTTTTTTTGTATGTAACTTTGGTGTTTGTTGGGTTTTGCTAGTTATTGTGGGATTATGTCCTTGTTTGAGATGGGTGTATGGACATGTTAGATGGACTTAGGTTGATCTTTCTTATTTTTTTCCTTTTTCCGAACCCCAAGGAAAAGTTGTGATTCATGTGCTATAGTTACTCTCATAGATAGGCATTGAGCATGGAGCTGTTAACACCCGAAACTCTCCCTTAACACGGAAAAGCGCCTGTTCTTCGTGTTGACCCTGTGAGCGTGATTATAGTGGGTGTTGAGCCTCGTATTTACCTAGTTTTCACAGTGACCATCAGGAACCTAGGTAGAAATTCAGAAAGACAATGCTAGATCTTGAACCATACCGTGGCCATCAGGTGGGGATGGTTTGTAGTAGTGCTCAATGCTCCGTAGATTAACTTGTAATTCGCCAATTGTTCATGCTTGAGTAGAGTAGAGAAATCTTGACTTACCATATCTTTACTAGGTAAAATCCCTCTTCCATAGTCCTATCATTTATATTGATTATCCATTTGTGCAAATTAGTGACAAGTTATGAAAATAACCCAACCATTGATTATCGTTGAAGTGAAGTGTGCTAGTAGCTACACGTATCTTCCTAGTATGGAAAACACTTGATCCCCGAGAGTTAGACCCTTTACTTACACTTGTCTACTATATTTTGTGTAGTGTCATAGGATTGAGTCAAGTGGACTAAATTGTATTACTTGAATGGAAGCCTAAGTGTTTAACGACGTATTTAGGCATCATCAAGTGTTTGACGCCGTTGCTGGGAATCAATGGATTTTTTTTATTAGAGTATGTGTCGTTGATAGTTTAAGCTTTAATTTGTTTCTAGATTTAGTACTCTTTTGTGAATTTCCCTTTTACTTTGAAGTAATCCCCCGTAAATTTATAAATTTTATTAATATATTTTAACGTATATTATTTATATTTAAATAGAATTTATGAATTTTAAGTAATAAATATATAATTGTAGACACCTACTTTTGTCCCCATTCCCGCAAGGGAAAGGTTCGATGATGAAAGCATAAAAACTCCACTTGACAACGCATCTCCTATAAAATAAACGAATCTCGATTCCCCATTTCATTTCACCCGAAACTTGCTATTTATGGAAACCTGCTAAAAATAGTAACCGCCGTAAAAGGTAGCTTCTAAAAGTGGCAAATCATAAAAGATAGAAACCTGTCAGAATTAGGTGTTGCATTCCAACATAAATCCTAAATGAGATAGAAAACTGCGAGAATCCTATTCCTAATAGGATTCGGAAATAAGAGTTACGTATTAATTTAAATCCTAACGAGCCTAGAGTTCGTAACGGGCCCAGACGCATTCCGTCACAAATTGATACGCGCTAAAAGACTCAAATTAATCTCAAACTCTACGAATTTTAGAATCCGAATCTGACTAAACAAAAAAAACTGCCCAGACCCTATTTTCAACGCCTGGCTCTGGGCGCCGAAATCTTCGGCGCCTAGGCCTGGGCGCTGAAAATACCTGGGTACGTTTCTTTTCCTAATTCTTTGCGGATTAGAACTCTGCAATTCTATCTTTCCACGAACTCTTCCCTATAAATAGGCCCCTAGTTTCGACGTGAAAAAGGGACACAACAACACATAATATATTATGAGTATTGACTCTAAACCCCTTAGCCTAAGCCTCTCGCTGCGAAACTGTTCACGCGTTCTGTCGCAATCGATCCATAAATCGAACAGAACGTATCCTGTCCCATAATTGAGATTCGTTAAATAAAAAGGAGAAATAGCAAAGTCAAAGTGGTTAGTTTTTTGAGAACCGTGACGCACCTCTCAAGGGTGCGTCGTAATGTGTCCCTTTTCGATGATTTAACTGCTTTCTTCGCCCTTTTTATGAACTGTTAAACTAACCTAATCTGAATGTTCTATCACGCCTAACAAATATAATATTTTTGGGAAATCGGATTATCATGCTAGGTCCCTTAATGCTATTTAAATCAGATAATCACGATCGAATTAGTATTATATGTTGCATATTGTTAAAATCAACTCAGATTAGTCTAATAGTTAACGCATGTCCCTTCAATTATTTATGCTGAGCTAGTAAGGATATCCTGCCTCTGGAGTTATAGACGAGCGAATTACTCCTCTCGGTAGTTACAGTCCCCCGAACCCTCAATCTCTACCTTGCGGGTGTATATTGAGAGATCCCCACACCAGGGATCACAAGGGAACCTACGGCCGTCGTGGTGAAACATAATTGCACTCCTTTTATGTCACGATAACCGGGTTTTGTCAGTTTTTCTCATTGTCGTTAAAAACTGAATGGCGACTCCTATATTACTAGTCAATTGGGTGTATACTCACAGGAAATCCAATTACACTTGTTTGAATAAAAAGAATCGTCACACCCACGAGGGACAAGGTCACGCATTAGCCTCGCGCTTTTTCGACCCCCTCACAGTGGCGACTCCACTGGGGATAGTGAAGGAAATACTCGTGCTTGTAGGTAATCAAAATAGCCGAAGGGTGAAACGATCCTACCCCGCGTTTATTTCCCCATCAAGTTGGGACGACCTGAAAATCAGCATATTAATGTGAACGGGCAGAACATCATAACGAATCTCGGCTCCCTCGGGAGCTGGGACTAAGGATACCTTTTTCGCCAATAGGGGGGTGCATACGCCGCGCATGTTTCCCACTCGGTACTTGTGCAGGTAGTACACCTATCCCGAACCCAATCGCTCGCCCATTAGGTCCCTCTCGCCTGCATGCCCCTTTGGCTTGCACTTGCGGGTTGGCCTCTTGAGCGAAATTCGTCTGTTGAAGACACTACCTCGACCGGGGCATGTGTTGGATCTACGATAGAAGCGGTACCAAGCCAGGCGCAAATAAACTACCCATAGAAGCCTATCATAAACTACGTGGCATATTTAATTTTCAAATCCATGTTTGTAATGTGGTTATGTGTAGCGAAATATGTGATTGTGTGTGACAAACTATCCAAGAAAACCGACGACCTTAAAAACTGCCCTAACATTCATGAACCAATTGGCCAAAGAGTTATACCAAAATACGTGTTCCGCAAACCCGAATGATCGCCACGAAAATAAGCGACGCTCGGGATAGCCTGTAACGAATCCCACAAACGCTGCACAACGCGTAAAGGACGTTATAAGGCAAGCACGCGAAACTAAAGTCGCAAAAACAAAAGTATACGCGAACAGAAAACGAGTACCAGTCAGGGACGCATTTTCAGCGCCCCTGGCTGGGCGCCAATATTTCTCACGCCCACTGCTGGGCGCTGAAGTTGCTGCCTGGCCTTTTGGTCAGGTACAGCAGCCTCGGTGCCCGCGCATGAAAAAATATACGTAGCAAAAAAAACTTTTCGTAAAAATTGCTGCAAGGGCGTATGAAAAGGCACTCGACTCTAAAAGCGACTAAAAAATAAAAAAATAAATAACTCTTTGTGTCGTTGTTAGGCCTCCTACGACGACAATGCTCGGCACCAAAACCGAGCATGCTAATTAAACGACCTTGAATGTCACATGGGCAAAATATTCAAAAAATAATGTTCGAATAAAGTCTTCAAGAAAAAAAATAAATGTTCAAATAAATCCGAGTCTAGACTAGGCTATGCCAAAGTACAATCCAAATCCTAAGTCTTAGTTGTCTTATCCATAGAATCGGTCCTAATGCTTGGTGTCGTTCTGCAAGTTAAAAGGTTAAAATATATTGAGTCTCCCGTCCTAACATTTAAATCAATAAGCACCCATATGTAATTGTCATCCCTTGCTAAGAGTCCACGGCCTCAATACTCTCTCACCAATAAAAAGAACATATTATTTAATTCAAGTATTTGCAAAATGGAAACGGTCACATTCTGAAAATCATTCCCCCATAGTCGCACAAACCCCAAAGTGAACCTAAGGTGTCAATACCGTTAGCAAAAAATTAATAGCCTCAAGGCTTAGGATCACATTGGGTCACGACTATCATAGTCCTCTCGAGTCACTCACTCCTTGAAATACTATTAAGTACGGACTAAAAGATTTTCCATGAATGCAACATGACCAACCCTGAAAATACCCAAATCGGCATACCAATAGGGCTACCATTGGGGTAAAGCAATACACACTAAGAGAGAAGCCGCACTAATGATTCTAGTCTTGCAAAAATAAAAATTCGATCTCCCCAATTAACTACCTTGCCAACATTAAGCAAAATGGCGCATGACAAATGAACACCCAAGGGTTAAAATCTAAAGTGTCAACCAACGAAAGTTATGGTCCAATTAGCCTAAGTCTGAGAGTTGCTTGGTCAAGTATTATAGGCTTACGCCACGTCATTATTTTGAGTCTAGGCCACCTCCTTGTATTCATACACGGGTTATAATCAGAAAGATTAATGAAAGTTCGAGTCTAAATCGCAACTTCCAATTAAATCCCAGAAACTAGAAACTGAAAAGAAGCAAAAAAGTTATTTTCGGTGTAATTCTTTTGTTAAATTTCAATAAGGTAAAAATAACATTTTGAATCTACGCTATTTGCACATTTTAAGAAACGACTAAATACGCTTGCAAAGTAAGACAATTTAAAAGGTCCACCCTAGGCCCACTAAAATTAAAGGTCCACTATAGGCCTACCAAACGAGGCTCACTCAGTCTCGCCTCGTGACTCAAAGACCACCACCATCTACCTTTTAGCCTAAATAAAAGGGGGAGGGAAATCTCGAGCGAAAAAAGAAAAAAGAGAAAAAGAAAAGGGAGAGCGAAAAGAGCGAGCCATGGAATACTTATCCCGTACCTCCCAAAAAGTGCAATATTTACCCAAGTAAACGAAGGAAAAGAACTGAGTCAACCAATCCAAATCATGCCACAAAAGCTACATAAAGTTCTACAATGTCTACCCTTTCCAGTCCTTATGTTCTTAGACGCCTTCGCTCTGGGGCCCCTGTTCAGCTCATTTAACCCATCCATGTTCTCATTGCCATAACCCAAGAAACCATTACCTCGACTCTTGTTCTTGAACTTGTTATCAACTGCAAACCACGCACGGCCATTGACACGTGCGTCATACCCATTATTTCCAAAACATGCTCTTACACCACCATTAGCACAATGACCATATAACTTGTGTGAATGCATCCTGTTGATATTCCCTTGAGCCGTCCCCATGCTACTCATTGGCCTTGGTTGATGTAAACTCATGACACTAGTTTGAGACTGCAAATTATGAGTCCTAGCAGATGTAATCCTTATGCTTGACTAATACCTATACAAATTACCCAACCTATCCTACCCATCTTTCAAGCCGTCTTGAGTCACAAATAAAAAAGAGACAAATGAAAAGTACATTCTACGCTCAATGTAAAAAAATATATGAATAATAAAAAAGGAAACTTTGCAAAGCGCCTCTAAAGTTAGTCTAAAAAGAAAATGAAGCATTTAGCGCACCAAAAAAGATCCGCCCAGAAATAATTTTCAGCGCCCACACCTAGGCGCCGAAAACTTTGACGCCCCAGCCTGGGCGCTGATTCTCTCTGCTTGCTAAAATTTGTCCAGAAGTGCTCGTCATTTTATCCGCACGTGCACGGAAAAATAACGAACACTTGGGGGGTACAACACGTATTCAGACATACGTACCACCAAAAAAATACATGTACTCAAAAAAATATAAAACAAATTTTTGGCAGCAGATTTAAATAATAATAAACTTCACTTATTCTACCATTTCAAATAATATGTTTCCACCTCGGAACGTACCTGTTTAAAAACGGCATTCTAAGAAACCAATTTCTAGGATAAGAACTACGCAAGACCTGATTCCAAATTAAATTTATTTAAGACGGATACGTAGGCAATCCATGATTCGGTCCAACCAATTTGCAACCAATATTAAAGCCTATAGAAATAACAAGAATAAGAAATAGAGTCCCTTATTGAAATTTAATTACTTGCAACCCAAGTCGAAAGAAAAATTTAAGTCAAAAGAAGAATCCAAGTCATCAAGATGCCAAAACGAGCATACATCGAAAAATAATAAAGGCACGTACCCTTGCCAGAAGGAGCACTCACACTCCTAGGCACTTAGCCAAGACTCAAAACATCACTCTGCCTCAATTGAATGGGGGCTAACGCAAGCGTCCATGACCTCTAAAGTACTCGACTTGACCCTCCCTAAAGCGAACTAACTCACTTAAAGACTTTCTTTCACCACTAGGCATAGTCGTTCGCTTAAAGACCTTCTTTCACCACTAGACACAGTCATGATCGCCAACAAGTAGTAAGGGCAGTAAGCTTGCAATAAAGAGGATTGTTCTACGGCATCGCCCCATCGTTCCTTCGAACTCAGGGCACCCGTTCATGGTAATTCAAATGCTTGCTAATCCCCTTTGAAAAAAATAAAAAAAATGGTACATTGTCAATAGGACTTGGCACTTAACCAAGGCTCACCCTACTCAGACATATGACACGGGCATCTAAAATCGAAATCTAAAGGCATCATTAATGGGAAGACATAACAGCAACTAGGGGCTAAAAATTGAAATGAAAGAGCTAGGGAAAGAACTAAGTATACCTTGACCTTTTGTACAGACATACACCAAGTAAATCTAAGTCAATTTGAAAACGGTTTATGTTCCCACCATTCTGGAAAAGATGGCCCTAAAAGCCTAAAGCATATGCCAAACGGGCACAAGTAATCTTGACGCCTGCACCCTGGCTTCCAGCAAATCCTTAGACAGCATGCCAAAAATCGTAACAGTATTTTGATTCACTCATGTAATCTTGTACGAACCCTTCTATAAGTCAAACTTACTTAGGACACCTCGGATTGTACATAGTAGGACTCGGATTTCAAATAATTTTCAAAGACTTCTTCGAACATAATAAAGTATCATTGGTTTAATCTAAGTATGCATTTATCTCGATGTTGCAAGTGAGTCAAAAGATCTATAAATATGATTATGGGTAAAGAAAGGCACCTAGCTTTTGGACAAGGCACACTTCAACATGTGACTACCTTGACCATGGCAATGTCGCATAATACGACATTTACAAGAGAAGTAGCAAAATCACTACTCGAACATACCTCGCACTAAACGAGTCTGGTTCAAACTATTCATGATCCGTGTCACCATGAATGCATAAAAACGTATGCAAAGCATTATAGCACCAAGCCAATCCCGTAGCTAAAATTGGGGTCTTGAGAAAAACACTCTAAAAATGCTCGAAATGACGATTTTATCGCAAATTCTCGACGCTAATGCTATACATACATCATAAGGGCACAATCCTAAGCTTTAATCATGTAAAACGAACCTTAGAATGGCTACAACCCCTCCCAAATTCTAAAAGCACTACTTAGAATATATAAAGTCACCCCACTAACAAGGGTAACAGAAAATCGCGAGTCACCAAAACTCCGATCAAGCTACTGCACATAACGCTCGCCCTACAAGCGCCCGTTACACAGTCTACCTCGTTCCAAAGCAAAAGCGAAAGAAAAAAAATCATCAAAATATACCCAGAAATCAATTTCAACGCCCAGAGCTGGGCGCCGATATCTTTAACGCCCCAGCCTGGGCGCTGAATCTTTCTGCTAGCCAAGTTTTTCCCAGATACAAAAATAAGAAAGAAACACCTATGAATCATCGCATCGAACGAAGTAATAAGCCGTGCAAACCCACGCAGAAGGTGCTACACTTGTTCGAGCACCTGAACGATTCAGCACGATGAAGTACTCCAAATAATGATATCCCAACACTTGGAGGAATGTTCTAAGACACGCCGTTAGGCCACACAAGCCTGCGTTGCACCATAATCCCACAATACAAGTCTAAAAAAGGGTAAGGCACATTGCACTAATGCAAGCATGACCAAGAGTAAGAGGCAAAGACTACTTATCGCCCAAATGCAAGCCACACGACTTCTACATTAAGGATTAAAGGTAGCAAAACATTACCTACCACGGAAGGGATAGCTCGCACCTACACGAGCGAAACCCCAAGGCATCTTTCTCGAAAGAACCTACAAAATCGTACGCCAAAAGGAAGCATCCCAACATGCATACTTGGGGGCTCCAAGCTACGAAACAACCATAACAAAATAAAAAATCTCGAAGCAAATGTTTGAACAATCGGAAGGGCACGATGTTTGAGCCCACTTCATGAATGGACCTGACCCCTATCAAGCTTCTAAGCAAACTATTCAAAATCAGTCATTGCTCAAAAAAAAAATGAAACAATTCAAGCAATCTGATTAATGGACCGTACACAACGGCCATTCTATGAACGCTCGTTCGCACATACATATCATCATTCACGAACACGTTCAAAAAATATAAGAGCGATCAAAGTCTTACACCTCAAGGTATATTCCTCGGGCCATATAGACTCGCCCGACTATTGCAATAACTGAACACCTTAAGAGCAACAGTTCCTTAAAATAATCGCCCCAAAGCGACAAGCACCGTAGTCCACCAATCGGCTACGGCTTCTCAAAGAAAATCATCATGTTCTAAAAACAAAGAAAAAACAAAAGAAAAGAGAATACATAGAACTTCCAAGTGAAATAAACGAATGAACAAGAGGCCAACTGTGTCATCAAGAGACCAGTCCAAACAACACTTTCAACGCCCCACCTGGGCGTGAATTATTTCAACGCCCAGGCCTGGGCGCCGATAATGAACCCAGGCTCAAAAATAGGCCCTAACTTCTATTGGGCCCTGCCATACTCATTCGACTTGAAAATTGCCGAAAGTCGCATCCCACGGCTTCGCTAAAATAGCACACTACTATAGGAGGTCGCTCGCACATACGAGCGTGACCCCAAACGTGATTACAAGATGCAAAAAACAACCGACGAGCCCCAACGCTTGGGGGCTCGCGAAAAATAAACTCCAACGAGGAGCGCGCGATCAAAATCACATTCCCAGACTGCGCCATACACCATATCATGTTTGGATATCTCAAAAAAATATATTGTTAAACAAAAATATACACAGTGTGGACCCACTTATAGGACACATCTAATCAGGAAATATTACGACCTACCAATAGGTTGTAATAACCAAAAGCTCTTCTACATGGGCAAGATAAGAAATTCAAAATGGGCCCGCCCACCCTCAACGGGCGGGGTCTGCGTCTTTAGCCGCGCAGGTCCTCAGTTTTCGAAAAATAAAGTCTTCAAATTTAAAATAGGCTCGCCATCTTCAGCCGGCGGGGTCTACGGCGCAAACCACGTAGGTCCTTATTTTCAAAAAAAAGATATAAATTTCAAAACAGATTCGTCCACTTCTATTGGACGGGGGGTCCACCCTCAGCGGACAGGCTCGCCATCTTCAGCCGGCGGGGTCTACGTCACAAACCGCGTAGGTCCTTATTTTCAAAACAGATTCGTCCACTTCAGCGGACGGGGTGTCCACCCTCAGCGGACAAGGTTCGCCACCTTCAGCGGGCGGGGTCTACGTCACAAACCGCGTAGGTCCTTATTTTCAAAAAATTTCAAACAGATTCGTCCACTTCAGCGGACGGGGTGTCCACCCTCAGCGGACAAGGTTCGCCACCTTCAGCGGGCAGGGTCTACGTCACAAACCGCGTAGGTCCTTATTTTCAAAAACATCAAACAGATTCGTCCACTTCTATCGGACGGGGGGTCCCCTCAGAGGACAGGCTCGCCCACCTTCAGCGGGCGGGGTCTGCGTCACTAACAGCGCAGGTCCTTAGTCGCTGCAGCGATAACTTTTATTGGTTTTCCTTTTTTCCAAAAATTAAAGGATTGGTTTGTTGGATTTTCCTTCGTTTTACATCCTATAAAAACAAGGGGGTTTTCTCGTTTAGCTAACCCTGAAAATGAGAATCTTTAAAAACGTTTTACCTCGTGATTGGGCTTGGCTAGGCGCAATTACACTTTACAGCTTTAATTTCGAAAACATCTGTAGTTACTCCCAATGACAAAGTGAGGGAGTTTCTACGCATCTTTAGATCCTTCCAATGACAAAGTGAGGAAGTTTCTATACTATCAGTTGACAAATCCCAATGACACGTGAGGGATATGTCGACACTTCAAGTGATGACCCTTAAGTCAAATGTTATCACTCGGGGGCTCGTGAGACCCTCGCAAAACAGGTCACATACACCATGGCTTGTGTGACGCACTCCGTCTAATACTTTGACCATCGTCTTACTCCAAGACTCAGTCAAAGTGGGGGCTAACTGTAGACACCTACTTTTGTCCCCATTCCCGCAAGGGAAAGGTTCGATTATGAAAGCATAAAAACTCCACTTGACAACGCATCTCCTATAAAATAAACGAATCTCGATTCGCCATTTCATTTCACCCGAAACTTGCTATTTATGGAAACCTGCTAAAAATAGTAACCGCCGTAAAAGGTCGCTTCTAAAAGTGGCAAATCATAAAAGATAGAAACCTGTCAGAATTAGGTGTTGCATTCCAACATAAATCCTAAATGAGATAGAAAACTGCGAGAATCCTATTCCTAATAGGATTCGGAAATAAGAGTTACGTATTAATTTAAATCCTAACGAGCCTAGAGTTCGTAACAGGCCCAGACGCATTCCGTCACAAATTGATACGCGCTAAAAGACTCAAATTAATCTCAAACTCTACGGATTTAGAATCCGAATCTGACTAAACAAAAAAAATGCCCAGACCCTATTTTCAACGCCTGGCTCTGGGCGCCGAAATCTTCGGCGCCCAGGCCTGGGCGCTGAAAATACCTGGGTACGTTTCTTTTCCTAATTCTTTGCGGATTAGAACTCTGCAATTCTATCTTTCCACGAACTCTTCCCTATAAATAGGCCCCTAGTTTCGACGTGAAAAAGGGACACAACAACACATAATATATTCTGAGTATTGACTCTAAACCCCTTAGCCTAAGCCTCTCGCTGCGAAACTGTTCACGGGTTCTGTCGCAATCGATCCATAAATCGAACAGAACGTATCATGTCCCATAATTGAGATTCGTTAAATAAAAAGGAGAAATAGCAAAGTCAAAGTGGTTAGTTTTTTGAGAACCGTGACGCACCTCTCAAGGGTGCGTCGTAATGTGTCCCTTTTCGATGATTTAACTGCTTTCTTCGCCCTTTTTATGAACTGTTAAACTAACCTAATCTGAATGTTCTATCACGCCTAACAAATATAATATTTTTGGGAAATCGGATTATCATGCTAGGTCCCTTAATGATATTTAAATCAGATAATCACGATCGAATTAGTATTATATGTTGCATATTGTTAAAATCAACTCAGATTAGTCTAATAGTTAACGCATGTCCCTTCAATTATTTATGCTGAGCTAGTAAGGATATCCTGCCTCTGGAGTTATAGACGAGCGAATTACTCCTCTCGGTAGTTACAGTCCCCTGAACCCTCAATCTCTACCTTGCGGGTGTATATTGAGAGATCCCCACACCAGGGATCACAAGGGAACCTACGGTCGTCGTGGTCAAACATAATTGCACTCCCTTTATGTCACGATAACCGGGTTTTGTCAGTTTTTCTCATTGTCGTTAAAAACTGAATGGCGACTCCTATATTACTAGTCAATTGGGTGTATACTCACAGGAAATCCAATTACACTTGATTGAATAAAAAGAATCGTCACACCCACGAGGGACAAGGTCACGCATTAGCCTCGGCTTTTTCGACCCCCTCACAATAAGTAACGTATATTTATTTTATTTTAAGTACGTTCTAAATATTTAACGATTTTGAACTTTATTATATTTATATATTTAATGTATATTCAATCTTATTTAAATATATTCTAAATATTTTAGCGATTGTGCAATCAAGAATAATTTTAGAATTTTATGTTGAAAAGAATTTGAAATAGGAAAACTCGTTGAATTCGGAAAAACAATTCTATTCGATTCTTACTCAAACACTAAAACCCAAATCCTAATCCTAGCCCACATGGGAAAAGCCCAAAATATAAACCCATAACCCATTACTCTATTCACGTAAAACCAAAACACAACTCCTCTCCCCTTTCTAATTCACGTGAACCCAAAGAAAAAAAAAAAAACCCTCCTTCCATCCTCCTGCAAATCACGTACTGAAGGAAATAATGCCCTTGGTCCGAGTATGCATTCAATGTTAAGTCTAATAAATGCGGTTCAGTATTAATTAACAAGTTAATAATTCAGTGAGATCAAGTGAGCTGAATGCCTAGCTAGAGGCCGCTTCAGTTCAAGTGGAATTAATGATATTAATCCACAGCTTACTCTTGACTGAACCCGTAGGGTCACACAAATAGTACGTAAACGGATCAAGTATTTAATGGCATTAAATACTCCATCTATGGATATTCGGAATCGACGGATCTTGGTTTCAGTGGGAGCTGAGATCGTCACAGGCAAGAAATGAATACTCCGGAAACGATGATATTGCCGGAAACGGAAATATGGATCGTATCGGAAATATAAATATTATCCAAGTCGTAGATGTTGCCGGAAACGGAAACATGGTACGTATCGAAAAATATTATCGGAAATGGAAATATTGCCGGAATCGGAAATATTGCCGGAAACGGAAATATTGTCAGAATCGGAAATACTATCGGAATCGGAAAATAATTCCGGAAACGGAAATATTAAATATTTGTTCGAAACAGAAATTAATTCCGGAATCGGAAATATTAAATATTGTTCGTATCGGAAATAAATTCCGGAATCGGGAATTTAATCGGAAGCGCGTCGTACGAATTAGCATCGGACGAGACTTGCTAGACGAAGGCCCAGCACGAAGCCAGGCCTACGCTCAGCAAGCCCAAGCGCCCAAAAACACGCTGCAAAGCCACGCCCGGTCCAGCGCAAGGCCAGGCCCAGCAATGGCCTTGGCGCGCGCGCGGGGCTGCGACGAGTGGGCTGGCGCTGTGCGTGGGCCGCAAGGCCTGCGTGCGGTGCTAATGTATCACTCGAAGTGTGTTACTCGAATCCTAAGGCTACCGGGATTTGTCATATGATTAAATCTAATCCTAAAAGATTTAGTTTATTTAATTAGAGTCCTAGTAGGATTATAATTAAATAAATTAGAATCCTAATAGGATTCCAAATCCTTTTCCATAACTCTATAAATAGGTGCCTAGGGTCACATATTTACAGAGAGTATTCAAGTATTCAAAGTGATTTTTGAGAGCAAAAATTCAATCATACAATAGCCTATAAGTGCCGAAAATTCTAAGTACTTTAAGGGCGATCCTAGTTGGTCAAGCTTAAGGCGGATCCGGACGTGCTGTGAACTATCTACGGAGGGACGACACTTGGAGTCCTAAAGACTTGTTCTTGTTCGGTTCGGGCGCAGCTAGGGAAGACACGCAACAAAGAGTATGCATCTAAACTATGCTAAATGATTATGTGTAAATAATATGCTTTCCTGGCTTTATGGTTTTTCCGCATGATTTATGAATTGTCATATGTATCATAACCTAACAGTGGTATCACGAGCCTCTTATTATTTTCATAATCTAAATTGCATGAACATGGTTATATATTACAAATTTGCAAGAATTAAAAGGGGTGATTAATTTTCGTAATTGTTAATTAATTGCAAATTGCGTTTATTTAATTATACATACGCAGTTTTTCGGCAATTTCTTCGTTACTCATCCAAATAGAGTGATTTTTGTGTCAATTCCGCATGTAAAAGGCATTCTAAAATTTTGACAAATTCGAAGCCTAACTATGACTTTTCGAAGGTTTTAGTTTTTCGAATGCAAAATTTCGTAAATTTAAGATGTTAAATTAAATATTTGCGATTCTTGTTGATAAATCTTGAATTTTTGATTGACCTACTGTATATGTTTAAAAGTTTGAATGCCTAGCCTTGTTAATTATACAATCTAATTTGTAATTATGATTAATTTGTTGAAAATTGGAATAATTTAGAATTAATTTGATTTTCATAATTAGTTATAATTTAATTAGATACCTATGATTAAAAACCACCATAAAAATTGTAAATTTATGTTAAATTTTAAATTTTTATGACCTAGACTTGAATCCATGTTAATCGGAAATCAATTGAATAATAAATTTTCGATTTTTCGCCCTAAAATTATGAAATTAATATTATTTATTAATTTGTCATTAATTTTGAATATAAATTTTAAATTTTTATGCGATTCGCTCATATGACTTGCACGCACAAAGCAATGGACGCTACGTGTTACCCTTAAGGGGTGTTGTATAGTGCGGGCATGTGACGACGAGCAAGGGAGCTCGTCGCCCATGCGGTACGAATGCAATGAGCAAGGCAATGGTGCACGAGCACAAGGCAGCAGCCCTGCCTTGTGTCGTGGGCTGTGTGCAATGGGCGAATGGGCGAGGGCGAGAGCAAGGCACGAGCAGTCGCGTGTGGGCAGCAAGCGAGCTGCGCCACAGCGCGCACTGCCTCGCGCAAGCGTGCGGAGCCTCGCGCGCAGCGAGCGTAAGCTCGCGTGCCACGAGTGCTGCGCCAAGCATCGATCGCTCGCGCGCAGCGAGCGCTATTGTGAAGGAAATAGTGCCCTTGGTCCAAGTATGCATATAATATTAAGTCTAATAAATGCGGTTCAGTATTAATTAACAAGTTAATAATTCAGTGAGATCAAGTGAACTGAATGCCTAGCTAGAGGCCGCTTCAGTTCAAGTGGAATTAATGATATTAATCCACAACTTACTCTTGACTGAACCCGTAGGGTCACACAAATAGTACGTAAACAGATCAAATATTTAATGGCATTAAATACTCCATCTATGGATATTCGGAATCGACGGATCTTGGTTTCAGTGGGAGCTGAGATCGTCACAGGCAAGAAATGAATACTCCGGAAACGATGATATTGCCGGAAACGGAAATATGGATCGTATCGGAAATATAAATATTATCCAAGTCGTAGATGTTGCCGGAAACGGAAACATGGTACGTATCGGAAAATATTATCGGAAATGGAAATATTGCCGGAATCGGAATTATTGCCGGAAACGGAAATATTGTCAGAATCGGAAATATTATCGGAATCGAAAAATAATTCCGGAAACGGAAATATTAAATATTTGTTCGAAACGGAAATTAATTCCGGAATCGGAAATATTAAATATTGTTCGTATCGGAAATGAATTCCGAAATCGGGAATTTAATCGGAAGCGTATCATACGAATTAGCATCGGACGAGGCTCGCTAGACGAAGGCCCAGCACGAAGCCAGGCCATCGCCCAGCAAGCCACACGCATCACCAACACACGCCAAAGCCTCGACCAGGCCCGACGCAAGCCAGGCCCAGCCGAAGCCATGGGCGCGCGCGAACAGTAGCATGGGCCGAGCGTTGTGCGCTCAGCGTGGGCCGCAAGGCCTGCGCGGGTGTACGGTGCTCGTGCGATGCTCGTGTGCGAATCCTAAAGCTATCGGGATTCGATAAAAGATTAAATCCTAAACCTATTAGATAAAGTTTATTTAAATAGAGTCCTAGCAGGATTCTAATTAAATTAATTAGTATCCTAATAGGATTCCAGCTCCTTTTCCATACCTCTATAAATAAGTGCCTAGGGTCATTATTTACAGTGACGATAAAAGTATTCAAAGGGTAAGTTTTTGAAATAAAATTAACCATACACTTGCAAACACTAGCCGAAATTCCTAGTAACCTTAAGGGCGATTCTAGTCGGTCTAACTTGAGGCGGATCCGGACGTACTGTGGACTATCTACGGAGGGACGACATTTGGAGTCCTAAAGACTTGTTCTTGTTCGGTTCGGGCGCAGCTAGGGAATGCACGCTACAACATGTATGCATCAATTCTATGCTAAATGATTATGTGAA
The DNA here is from genome assembly GCF_020520425.1 of Spinacia oleracea. Taxonomy (NCBI): domain Eukaryota; kingdom Viridiplantae; phylum Streptophyta; class Magnoliopsida; order Caryophyllales; family Amaranthaceae; genus Spinacia; species Spinacia oleracea. The sequence continues at coordinate 91,418,009 of NC_079488.1, read as the reverse complement.
TATAATATGCTTTCCTGGCTTTATGGTTTTTCCGCATGATTTATGAATTGTCATATGTATCATAACCTATCAGTGGTATCAAGAGCCTCTTATTATTTTCATAATCTAAATTGCATGAACATGGTTAAATATTACAAATTTGCAAGAATTAAAATGGGTGATTAATTTTCGTAATTGTTAATTAATTGCAAATTGCGTTTATTTAATTATACGTACGCAGTTTTTCGGCAGTTTCTTCGTTACTCATCCAAATCGAGTGATTTTTGTGTCAATTCCGCATTTAAAAGGCATTCTAAAATTTTGACAAAAACAATTTTTTTCGGCCGAAGCCTAACTATGACTTTTCGAAGGTTTTAGTTTTTCGAATGCAAAATTTCGTAAATTTAAGATGTTAAATTAAATATTTGCGATTCTTGTTGATAAATCTTGAATTTTTTATTGACCTACTGTATATGTTTAACAAGTTTGAATGCCTAGTCTTGTTAATTATGCAATCTAATTTGTAATTATGATTAATTTGTTGAAAATTGGAATAATTTAGAATTAATTTGATTTTCATAATTAGTTATAATTTAATTAGATACCTATGATTAAAAACCACCATAAAAATTGTAAATTTATGTTAAATTTTAAATTTTTATGACCTAGACTTGAATCCATGTTAATCGGAAATCAATTAAATAATAAATTTTCGATTTTTCGCCCTAAAATTATGAAATTAATATTATTTATTAATTTGTCATTAATTTTGAATATAAAATTTTAATTTTTATGCGACTCGCTCATATAACTTGCACGCACAAAGCAATGGACGCTACGTGTTACCCTTAAGGGGTGTTGTATAGTGCGGGCATGCGACGACGAGCAAGGGAGCTCGTCGCCCATGCGGTACGAATGCAGCGAGCAAGGGCATGGTGCACGAGCACAAGGCAGCAGCCTTGCCTTGTGTCGTGGGCTGTGAGCAATGGGCGTGTGGGCAGGGGCGAGAGCAAGGCACAGCAGTCGCGTGTGGGCAGCAAGCGTGCTGCGCCACAGCGCGCACTGCCTCGCGCAAGCATGCGGAGCCTCGCGCGCAGCGAGCGCTAGTGTGCGTGCGACGAGTGCTGCGCCCAGCGATGGCGTGCAGCGTGCTTGTTGCGATGTGCGATGAGCGCTTCGCCTAGCGATGGCGTGCAGCGTGCTTGTTGCGACGTGCGACGAGCGCTGCGCCCAGCGATGGCGAGCAGGTTGCTTGTTGCGACGTGCGACAAGCGCTGCGCCCAGCGATGGGCTGCGGCAGCATGCTTGTTGCGTCGAGCGCTGGCGCGCGCAGCGAGCACTAGCTCGCGTGATGCCTTGCGATGGTGAGCAGCAGCGATGCGACGTAGCGTATGGGCTGCGCGCACATGGCCAGCGATGGCTGTGTGCGTGTGGCCCATGGGCGTGCGTTGCGATTAAATCGTTTTGAAATTTTAATTTGAAATTTTCAGTTTACGTAATTTTAATTAATTTTAAAATTAATAATTTAAATTATTTTCTTGGATTTAAATTTTGCATATTGTAATTATAATAAATTTTATTTATTCTAATTATTTTACTAAAATTAAAATCATGAATTAATTTAAATACGACTGAAATTAAATTAAACTTTTTGGATTCAATTATAAATTTATATGAGCTTTAAATTTTAATTAAATTTGTATGTTCCCGGTTAGACTAGAAATACATTTTTATGTTTAAAATTGGTAAAGCATATGAATTTATTGGTTTAAGTGGGAGCCCTTTTTAGTCATAAACTCTTGATTAGGTCTACAAATACTTAAGGTTAAAACAACTTGATTAGAATTAATAAGGACTGAATAATTTGTAGATTATTGGTGCCCTTGATTAATTGCTGCAAATGTTTATGTGATGCATAATGTGTTTTACTAACCAGCTATGTGGGCCATTCATGATAATGAATGGGTGAATGGTATATATTGTATATGTACTGTTTTGCAGGTTATGAAGTGACTAGTATGGCCCAAATAGGATAGAAAATATGGTCTGCGTACCATTAATTTGAATGTAATTGGTCTAAAGTACCAAAGTTGTTTTTCAATTCAAATATGGTCTGCGTACCATCAAATAGTTATAATTAGTTTTAATTATAGCTTATCCTATTTGAAGAAAATGGTGCCTCCCACGGAGATTTTCAAGACGGACTTTGAAGTTGAAGCTTCAAGATGAAGTCGGGCCATACTAGATCACATTTATCTTATGCATGCTTTAAGTTATTTATTGCTTTAAATATGTCTTAAAATGCATGAGATCATGGCTTGATTATGTTGCATGATTAAGGATTTTAGTTCACTTAAAATATAACCAACATAGTAAGAGCCTTAAGTTCCAAACTTAAAAATTGAGTTATAAGGTGCCATGCCAAAATATACACTTGCTTGGATATCCTTTACATCAATCTAGTAATAGTTTTCGCTCAGCGAGGTGTTACTTATTGGTCCTAAAGGGGCAAGGTACACAAATAATTGTGAGTACATGTTAGTTTTGGTGAAACTCAACGATATAAGTAAGGAGTCCTTTTATGTCGTGGCAAAATCGATAGGTTTACCTAATAAGTTCTTAGACATACCTATCAACCAAGAGTAGTTTCTAGACTATTAGCAAAAGGCTTTTGCTTACCTAAAATGTTTTAGAATTGAGTCGACAAACTGTGCTTAATTCTTCAATGGTTTTAGGGTCTTGGAATCATTTTATTCACACCTGCCGGAACACATAATTCGAATAAAATGCTAATGACTTGTTTAAATTGCATGATTGCTTTCATTTTCAAGTTATTATTCATGATAAATGTTTAGACTTTGCATGCTTCAATGTATGTTTTAATTATTGTTTATAATTAAATATCTTGCACTGCAATAAATCCTTTTAGAAAGGTAACAGTAAATTTCCTCGATTGGTAGTAAATCCAAGAACGATTCACGGAAATGAGAGAAAATGAGCAATTTAAAATGTACGTTTCTTTTAGCGACTTTTATGGTTGTTTTCGAATATCAAAATCGAATGGAAAACCAATTGGTGCTTGTGAATTCAAAATACAATGTAGTTTTGAGATCATAAAGCATTGAGTTTAAACACTCAGCTTTACCAATGGTTAACAACCTAATATCTTTGTCCATTTAATTCTCGAATGAGTCTAGTCCCTAGACATTCGAATAGATTGATGCTTAGAGAACTTTCGAAGCTTCTGGTAAGATCATCTAGTTGAAACAGAATATTCAACATAAATAAAATGGTAAGAACTCTGTTGGAATGACATCGGACATGTCTAACAAAGTATAAAAGTCAACACTATAGAATTCAATTCTTAAGACTATAAGAAAGGGTACAAGAAATAGGAAAACAAAGGAACAAATGAAAGGAATTTACGATTCCGGTTCTACCTATAAGTTTATGTTTAAAGAGTAGTGACCTAGCAATCAAACTTCCTTGGTATCATATACCGCTTGAGGTTCTTACTTCGGTAATAACTCAAACAATGGAAGCTAGGCTACACTAATGGCCTACAAGTGGGAAATGAAGCATGGAAATGCTACATTAGTTGTAGGGTCATATAGTTTGTTTTAAGTCCTTTCAAGGCTGGAACTTAATGGCTATTTTGTTCCATAATCAGCATACCTAAATTTCTGCTTCAAACACAGAAAGACTCACATTCAGAAGAACAAAAACAATTCTTGTTTGTTTGTTTGTTTATTTGAATAAAATGGTCATTTACGGGTTGAGTCAATATGCTTGATTAAAACAAACAACTCTTTAAGGAACTTTACTAGGTTCAAATCAACCCCTTGATTTGAGTTCCACTAATCTTTGGCATTGTTGCTTAGACCATATCAACAAGTTAACATTCAAAAGCTCTATTTTGATGGACTTTTGAAAGTTCATTGATTTCTAAATCAATTTAAGACAACTAGTCTTACTTGTTGAAAGTAACAAAAGATATGAACTATTGTTAGAACGCCTAGACAATAGAGTTCAAAGCTAAAGAAAGATTTTATGACTTTATTATTTCACATGGATTTGAGTGAATATAGGTTTATTTACTCAAATGTGATATAAGTTGAATCTGTTTGGCTAGTTCAAAGATTCAGAAGTATAAAATCCACTTGGCAAGAAATCATAAAGATCTAGGTTAGATCATGTTGATGATTACTTGAGACCAAATATGATCATCAATGATTGTGTGTTGTAATTTCACAATCTAACTCCATAAGATATGGCATATCTACGTTGGAATGATCGAATTCAATTAGTACTTGATTCGATCAATGATGAATCATAAAGACTTTTCCTTTAATTTCTAAAACAAAATGCTCAACTACCACCAAACTAAACCAAATTCGTCAAAGCTATTGAAAAGTAATTTCAGAATAACTTTTCATAAAATATATCTAGAGAGTTGCAAAACTCAGTGGGAGCTTAGTGTTTGTCATTCGACAAACTAAGGCCCAAGTATAGATATATGTTTCATTGTGATTTATTCAAATGAGACACAAGGGTATTGTTTCTACCACGAATTTTTGAGAACAAAATGTTTGTTTGCTCGAAATGATGTCCTTTTGGAGATTCGTTTCCAAAATGGCAAGTGGGAGAAAATAGACCTCGAAAGTCTTCGAGGCGAACAACAAACATAAACGGACATTCCGGAGGCTTTTCGAAGTGCTTCAGAAAATCCGAACTTATTCTGTAAGGACTTTACAAGTGGCTTTAAAGAATAGACATCTCTTAGAAGACTTTACAAGTGCTTCAAGGAGAACAGAATATTCAAAGGACTTTCAAGTGGCTATTGATATTCTATTGTTTGATGTTCTATACCCAAGTAGGCATAGAATTCAAGTCACTGAAACTATGAGATTCTTCTATTAGATAGTGAAGAAACATAGAGATCAGGTCAATGAAACTATGAGATTCTTCTATTAAATAGTAAAGAAACCTACAACTTGCAGTCAAACTATTAATGAGTTTGTGACCTGTAAGAAAGCTATGACGAAACCCAGATTCCCTAAAATGGTTAGAGGCCATATATAGACCCAAATGTTTTAAATGGTTAGAGGCCATAAAACATACTCAATGTTTTGATGACAAAATTGAAAATTTGTTGATTTGCAAGAATAGTTTCACACCTATTGGTTGCAAGTTTGTTTTAAGGATAAAAACCATCAAACATGAAATTGTGTTCACAACACAAAGCTAGATTAGTTGCTAAAAGGTTACAAGCAAATTCACGGTGTGGATTGTGTTGAAACCTCATGCATAATCGTAATGCTCAAGTCTATAATTCAAGCAATGATTGCATATTGGTACATATAGCAATTGGATGACAAAACGTATTCCTCAATCAAATGTTGGAATAAACTATGTACATGGTATGTCATAGGATTTGTGGATCCAAATAAATGCTTGAAAAGGAAAGCTAGCTTATAAAATCTAAGTACAGATTTAAGCAAGCAATTGGGAATTGGAATTGTATTTTAGTGAAGCTAATAAGTATTTTAGTTTCATAAAATGTACATGATTCTTATAGATTTATAAGAAGTTTAGTGGGAGTACGTAAAACTTAATTGGTCCTATGTGTATCACACACATATCTCTCTATTGAGAAATAACATTCAAATGCTAATGACTTAGATTTGAGATTATTCATCAATGATGGACCATGGCGGAACTTAGTACATACTGGGTATTAAGATCTATTTACAAAGATTTTATATTATTGTTTTGGATTAAGTAATGGCATTTACTAAATCAAACACGAAATACTCCATTGGAGATATTCGACCCATGTGAATAAATCTAAGTAAAGAATGTTTGAACTATGTATAAGCATTTACTAAGTTAAACATCAAAGGATCTGAGTAAGATTCTTAACCTATATTATATGTCAAAGAATTTAGCTGGATTTAGTATCTACTGAAACTAGATGAGCTAAAGTTACATGAATAGAATTCAATTGGAATTATTCTGCAAAAGAATTTATCATGTATGATATAATATGAGGATCGCCAAAAACGTATCGTATGACTTTAGGCATGACGAACATATACCAATCTCTATTGATCTAAGTAAAGATCAACTAGATTGAGATCAAGAATACTTATGGTACTTGAAAAGGTACATAGGAATAGTTCTTGATTCAAGGAAATAAAGACATGCTAAATATTGATGCTACACGCATAAACACTGGCAAAGGATCAAGCAAAGACCCTTTGGAGTTAACCATTGACAAGGACGAGCTAAAGAGCATCGTGTTTCGAAATGGCAACATGCATTGGAGACCATGAGTTGTTGCGTGGGAAATTAAAATATTAATTTCTATGTTCTAAGAAACATCTGGAAAGTCTTCCACATATCTGTGAACTGCTTGGATAAGCAAATCCAAACAAAGCATCACTAGCAACCTATACAGTTGAAGTAAAAGTACTTATTGCCTAAGAAGCAATAAAACAGGGTTGTTTATGTTAAAGAGTTCTTCACTGAACTTGTGTAGATCACATGTCTGTTGGCTTGATGGTTCTTCATTGAAAAATGCGTAGAACCACTCTTGAAGCAAGAAAAGACTAGATCACAAAGTAAACATACTCAAAAGATCTTATCATCTATCTCGAAGAACATTCGATGAAAATGATATTAAGATTGGCAAAGCGTGATAACTAAACCTATGCAACAAGTGAGAAGCAACACTCACGTTGTAGCACTGGAAATCAAGCATAGCTTTAAATTCCATGAACTGTTTTAAAGATGGGTTTGAGGCCCATGGTTGTAAAACAATGGGGTTGAACATTTATCATATATGAAATGTATTTTCATATTCCATTTAATCTTGGTTTAGTATTAAATGATGAGTCCCTTCAATTTGACGAAATATTCAAGATAGACTGTCAGGACCAGTCCTGTGACTAAGAAATGTCTATCAAGTGAACTTAAATGTCAAAAGTTGAAAATGGTCCCTGGTCGGAGTTTTCTATAAAATTGGACGCATAGAAAACGTTAGACGACTAGAATGCAAGATGACTAGTAGTTCTGTTTCTTGAACTATGTGGACATGGCAATGTCATAATCATTTGCATAGATACTTACTTTGAGAAGACTAGTATCGGACAGACCTATGAAACTTTACTGTAAGAGATGAAAATCTGTCATAAGTAAATTTCATTAAAATTATTAGACACTAAATCCTCAATACCTGAGTGATTTGAGATTACTTGTTTGAGAACTGGTTGCTTTGACGTTGACCAACCGTCGCACCGTAAAAGGAGGCTATAAAGGCAACGCTCAGGTAATCACCTATCAAACGAAGTCTAATCTCAAGATCGCAAGATTGGGATTGTCCTCCCATAAATCGGGATGAGATGCTTAAAAGTTGTACAAGGCCACTCGGAGAGCTAGAAACTGTGAAATGCATGGCCGTGCTCGGATGAATCATAGGCTATGATTATCTGTTTATTTGATCAGTTGAACTCTGAAACCGAGGAACACCTCTGGACATAATAAGGATGACAACTCTTACCTTATGTTCAAGAGCAAGCATCGAGCGACAAAGGAATTAGGAAATGCACACTTGTCCCTAAGGACAAGTGGGAGACTGAAGGAAATAGTGCCCTTGGTCCAAGTATGCATATAATATTAAGTCTAATAAATGCGGTTCAGTATTAATTAACAAGTTAATAATTCAGTGAGATCAAGTGAACTGAATGCCTAGCTAGAGGCCGCTTCAGTTCAAGTGGAATTAATGATATTAATCCACAGCTTACTCTTGACTGAACCCGTAGGGTCACACAAATAGTACGTAAACGGATCAAGTATTTAATGGCATTAAATACTCCATCTATGGATATTCGGAATCGACGGATCTTGGTTTCAGTGGGAGCTGAGATCGTCACAGGCAAGAAATGAATACTCCGGAAACGATGATATTGCCGGAAACGGAAATATGGATCGTATCGGAAGTATAAATATTATCCAAGTCGTAGATGTTGCCGGAAACGGAAACATGGTACGTATCGGAAAATATTATCGGAAATGGAAATATTGCCGGAATCGGAATTATTGCCGGAAACGGAAATATTGTCAGAATCGGAAATATTATCGGAATCGAAAAATAATTCCGGAAACGGAAATATTAAATATTTGTTCGAAACGGAAATTAATTCCGGAATCGGAAATATTAAATATTGTTCGTATCGGAAATGAATTCCGAAATCGGGAATTTAATCGGAAGCGTATCATACGAATTAGCATCGGACGAGGCTCGCTAGACGAAGGCCCAGCACGAAGCCAGGCCATCGCCCAGCAAGCCACACGCATCACCAACACACGCCAAAGCCTCGACCAGGCCCGACGCAAGCCAGGCCCAGCCGAAGCCATGGGCGCGCGCGAACAGTAGCATGGGCCGAGCGTTGTGCGCTCAGCGTGGGCCGCAAGGCCTGCGCGGGTGTACGGTGCTCGTGCGATGCTCGTGTGCGAATCCTAAAGCTATCGGGATTCGATAAAAGATTAAATCCTAAACCTATTAGATAAAGTTTATTTAAATAGAGTCCTAGCAGGATTCTAATTAAATTAATTAGTATCCTAATAGGATTCCAGTTCCTTTTCCATACCTCTATAAATAAGTGCCTAGGGTCATTATTTACAGTGACGATAAAAGTATTCAAAGGGTAAGTTTTTGAAATAAAATTAACCATACACTTGCAAACACTAGCCGAAATTCCTAGTAACCTTAAGGGCGATTCTAGTTGGTCTAACTTGAGGCGGATCCGGACGTACTTAGACTATCTACGGAGGGACGACATTTGGAGTCCTAAAGACTTGTTCTTGTTCGGTTCGGGCGCAGCTAGGGAATGCACGCTACAACATGTATGCATCAATTCTATGCTAAATGATTATGTGAATATAATATGCTTTCCTGGCTTTATGGTTTTTCCGCATGATTTATGAATTTTCATATGTATCATAACCTATCATATTGTGCGTGCAACGAGCGCTGCACCCAGCGATGGCGTGCGAGTGCTTATTGTGCGTGTGACGAGCGCTGCGCCTAGCGATGGTGTGCGAGTGCTTGTTGTGCGTGCGGCGAGTGCTACACCCAGCGATGGCGTGCGAGTTCTTGTTGCGACATGCGACGAGCGCTGCGCCCAGCGATGGGCTGCGGCAGCATGCTCGTGCGTCGAGCGCTGGCGCGCGCAGCGAGCACCAGCTTGCGTGATGCCTTGCGATGGTGAGCAGCAGCGATGCGAGGCAGCGCATGGGCTGCGCGCACATGGCCAGCGATGGTTGTGTGCGTGTGGCCCATGGGCGTGCGTTGCGTGGGGTTGTTGCGTTGCGATTAGATCGTTTTGAAATTTTAATTTGAAATTTTCAGTTTACGTAATTTTAATTAATTTTAAAATTGATAATTTAAATTATTTTCTTGGATTTTAATTTTGAATATTGTAATTATAATAAATTTTATTTATTCTAATTATTTTACTAAAATTAAAATCATGAATTAATTTAAATACGACTGAAATTAAATTAAACTTTTTGGATTCAATTATAAATTTATATGAGCTTTAAATTTTAATTAAATTTGTATGTTTCTGGTTAGACTAGAAATACATTTTTATGTTTAAAATTAGTAAAGCATATAAATTTATTGGTTTAAGTGGGAGCCCTTTTTAGTCATAAACTCTTGATTAGGTCTACAAATCCTTAAGGTTAAAACAACTTGATTAGAATTAATAAGGACTGAATAATTTGTAGATTATTGGTGCCCTTGATTAATTGCTGCAAATGTTTATGTGATGCATAATGTGTTTTACTAACCAGCTATGTGGGCCATTCATGATAATGAATGGGTGAATGGTATATATTGTATATGTACTGTTTTGCAGGTTATGAAGTGACTAGTATGGCCCAAATAGGATAGAAAATATGGTCTGCGTACCATTAATTTGAATGTAATTGGTCTAAAGTACCAAAGTTGTTTTTCAATTCAAATATGGTCTGCGTACCATCAAATAGTTGTAATTAGTTTTACTTATAGCTTATTCTATTTGAAGAAAATGGTGCCTCCCACGGAGATTGTCAAGACAGACTTTGAAGTTAAAGCTTCAAGATGAAGTCGGGCCATACTAGATCACATTTATCTTATGCATGTTTTAAGTTATTTATTGCTTTTAAATATGTCTTAAAATGCATGAGATCAAAAGCTTGATTATGTTGCATGATTAAGGATTTTAGTTCACTTAAAATCTAACCAACATAGTAAGAGCCTTAAGTTCCAAACTTTAAAATTGAGTTAAAAGGTGCCATGCCAAAATATACACTTGCTTGGATATCCTTTACATCAATCTAGTAATAGTTTTCGCTCAGCGAGGTGTTACTTATTGGTCCTAAAGGGGCAAGGTACACAAATAATTGTGAGTACATGTTAGTTTTGGTGAAACTCAACGATATAAGTAAGGAGTCCTTTTATGTCGTGGCAAAATCGATAGGTTTACCTAATAAGTTCTTAGACGTACCTATCAACCAAGAATAGTTTCTAGACTATTAGCAAAAGGCTTTTGCTTACCTAAGATGTTTTAGGATTAAGTCGACAAACTGTGCTTAGTTCTTCAATGATTTTAGGATCTTGGAATCATTTTATTCACACCTGCTGGAACACATTACTTGAATAAAATGCTTAATGAACATTGAATTATGCATGTATGCTAGAATTTAAGTTTATTAAGAGAAATTGTGAATGGTTATTTATTTGTTTATTCTTTTCAATTGTAGTTTTAAATATGGCAAACAACAATTCATTCAACATTCGATCAATTCTCGAAAAGGAGAAGTTGAACGGGAAAAACTTCCTTGACTGGCAAAGGAACTTGCAAATAGTTCTTATGCAGGAAGGAAAGGAGTATGTCCTAGAAGAGGCGATGCCCGAAGCCACAGGCGACGGGGTCACTCAGGCAGCCCTCAATCGTTGGATTGATGCCAACAAGGATGTGAAATGTCTAATGCTCGCCACCATGAGTGCAGATCTGCAGAAAACGTTCATCAACTCAGATGCTTTCACAATCATCAGTGAGTTGAAGAACATGTTCCAAGATCTGGCTCGAGTCGAAAGATTCGAGACTCATAGGAAAATTCTTGAGACCAAGCTTAAGAAAGGCGAGCCCGTAAGTCCACATGTTCTCAAAATGATTGGACTCATTGAGAATATGAGTCGGCTGGATCAGCAATTTTCTCAGGAAATGGCTATAGACACCATCCTCCATTCTCTTCATAGCGGGTATGATCAGTTCAAACTGAACTACAGTATGAATAGTCTAAACAAAACGCTCACTGAGCTTCACGGTATGCTGAAGACCGCTGAAAAGACGCTCAAAAGTGATAAGCAGGATGTGCTTATGGTGCGTGGGGGCAAGTTCAAGAAATCTGGAAAGAAGAGGAATGCTAAGAAAGGTGGCAACAAGGCCAGCCCAACTAAGCAAACTGGCGCCAAATCTGTAAAGAGGAAGGTCAGTCAACCCACTTCTAAATCCGAATGCTTCTACTGCAAGAAGAAGGGGCATTGGAAGAGAGATTGCTTGAAGCTAAAGGAAGATCAGAAGAACGGAACAGTCGTTCCATCTTCAGGTATTTTCGTTATAGACTGTATACTTGCTAATTCAACTTCTTGGGTATTAGATACAGGTTGTGGCTCACACTTATGTTCCAATCCACAGGGACTAAGAAGAAGTAGAAAGTTAAGCAAGGGTGAAGTCGACCTACGAGTGGGAAATGGAGCACGGATTGCTGCATTAGCTGTAGGAACTTATTATTTGTCGTTGCCCTCCGGGCTAGTTTTGGAACTGGAAGAATGTTTCCATGTTCCAAGTCTTACTAAAAACATCATTTCAGTTTCTTGCTTAGATGCCAAGGGATTTTCCTTTTTAATAAAAGACAATAGTTGTTCGTTTTATTTTAAAGAGATGTTTTATGGATCTGCTAGATTAGTCAATGGACTTTATTTATTAGATCACGACAAACAAGTATATAACATAAATACCAAAAAGGCCAAAAAGGATGATTCAGATCTCACCTATCTGTGGCATTGTCGATTAGGCCATATAAACTTGAAACGCTTAGAAAGACTTCAAAAGGAAGGAATTCTAGAACCATTTGACTTAGAGGATTATGGTAAATGCGAATCATGTTTACTTGGCAAAATGACAAAGCAACCTTTCTCTAAAGTTGGAGAAAGAGCAAATGAACTATTGGGTTTAATCCATACAGACGTATGTGGACCAATGAGTACAAATGCTAGAGGTGGTTTCAGCTACTTTATCACTTTCACTGATGACTTCAGTAGATATGGTTATGTCTACCTAATGAAGCATAAGTCTGAATCCTTTGACAAATTCAAGGAATTTCAGAGTGAAGTAGAGAATCAATTAGGCAAGAAGATTAAGGCACTGCGGTCTGATAGAGGCGGTGAATATCTGAGCTATGAATTTGATGACCATCTGAAAGAATGTGGAATTCTATCAGAATTGACTCCTCCTGGAACACCACAATGGAACGGTGTGTCGGAACGGAGGAACAGAACCTTGCTAGACATAGTCAGGTCAATGATGGGTCAGGCCAAACTTCCATTAGAATTTTGGGGACATGCACTAAATACAGTTGCACTCACTATAAATAGAGCTCCGTCTAAAGCTGTCGAAAAGACTCCATATGAATTATGGTTTGGAAAGCCTCCAAATGTGTCTTTTCTTAAGATTTGGGGATGTGAAGTATACGTCAAACGATTAATTTCAGACAAACTTCATCCAAAATCTGACAAATGTATCCTTGTGGGCTATCCAAAGGAAACAAAGGGGTATTACTTCTACAATACATCTGAGAACAAGGTGTTTGTTGCTCGAGATGGTGTCTTTTTGGAGAAAGATCACATTTCCAAAATGACAAGTGGGAGAAAAGTAGACCTCGAAGAAATTCGAGTCGAACAACAAACTCTAGAGAATGCTCAAGATGACATTCAGGATGAAACTCAGAGATCTTTAGAAGAATCTGGTGAGAATCATGGTCAATCTAGAAATGTTACCCCGCGTAGATCGCAAAGATATAGATCTCAACCGGAAAGGTACTTAGGTATTTTGACGAACGAGAGCTATGACGTTCTATTACTTGAAAGTGATGAACCTGCAACTTACAAACAAGCTATGACGAGCCCTAGCTCCAAGCAATGGCAAGAAGCCATGCAATCTGAATTAGACTCCATGTCTGAAAACCAAGTATGGGATTTGGTCGATTTGCCAGATGGCTACCAAGCCATTGGAATCAAATGGGTTTTCAAACTGAAAAAAGACAAGGATGGGAAACTTGAATTTTCAAAGCTAGATTGGTTGCAAAAGGTTACAGGCAAGTCCACGGTGTGGATTACGATGAAACCTTTTCACCAGTTGCAATGCTAAAGTCTTTTTGGATAATGTTAGCAATCGCTGCATATTACGATTACGAAATATGGCAGATGGATGTCAAAACTGCTTTCTTAAACGGCGTTTTAACAGAAACTGTGTTTATGACAAAGCCTGAAGGTTTTGAGGATCCAAAGAATGCTAAAAAGGTATGCAAGCTAAAGAAGTCAATCTACGGATTGAAGCAGGCATCCAGGAGCTGGAATATACGTTTTGATGAAGCAGTAAGTGACTTTGGTTTCATCAAGAACGCAGACGAATCTTGTGTATACAAGAAGGTCAGTGGGAGCAAAATTGCTTTCCTAGTATTATATGTCGACGACATATTACTTATCGGAAATGACATTCCTATGTTGAACTCTGTCAAGATTTGGCTTGGGAAATGTTTTTCGATGAAAGATCTAGGAGAAGCACAGTACATATTGGGCATCAAGATTTACAGAGATAGATCTAAAAGGATGATTGGACTTAGTCAAATCACTTATATCAATAAGGTGCTTGATAGGTTCAAGATGGCGGACTCCAAGCGAGGCTACCTACCCATGTCTCATGGAATAACTCTAAGCAAGACTCAGTGCCCAAAAACACTTGATGAGCGTAGACGAATGAATGGGATTCCATATGCATAATTGATTGGTTCAATAATGTATGCTATGATATGTACACGCCCGGATGTTGCGTACGCACTCAGTGCTACGAGCAGATACCAGTCAGACCCAGGAGAGGCGCATTGGACTGCTGCCAAGAATATTCTGAAGTACCTGAAAAGGCACAAAGATGACTTCCTGGTCTATGGTGGAGATGATGAATTAATTGTTAAAGGCTATACGGACGCAAGTTTCCAAACCGACAAAGATGATTTCAGATCACAGTCTGGGTTTATCTTCTGCCTCAACGGAGGTGCAGTAAGCTGGAAAAGTGTTAAGCAAAGAACCATTGCGGATTCTACAACTGAAGCGGAGTACATTGCTGCACATGAAGCAGCAAAGGAAGCTATATGGCTAAGGAAGTTCATAGGTGAACTTGGTGTAGTCCCCTCCATTAAAGGACCAATAGCCCTGTATTGTGATAATAACGGAGCTATTGCACAGGCAAATGAGCCTAGACACCACCAGAGAGTCAAGCATGTACTTCGTAGATTTCACCTTCTACGAGAGTTCGTTGAAAGAAAAGAAGTCGAGATAAACAAGATTGGAACTGATGACAACATATCAGATCCATTAACTAAACCTCTGCCGCAGGCGAAGCACAACTCGCACACTGCAGCTATGGGAATCAAGCATATTGGAGAATGACTTTGATATCCCTGTTTAATGTTTTAAAGTTTTAGAGTTTAAATCTTTGTAAATCATTATTGGTTAATCATTCACAATAAATGAAAAGAATTCATTTTTCCATTTAATTTGTGGTTTATTAAATGATGAGTCCCTTCAATTTGACGATATATTCAAGATAGCCTGTCAGGACCAGTCCTGTGACTAAGAAATGTCTATCAAGTGAACTTGAATGTCAAAGGTTGAAAATGGTCCCTAGTCGGAGTTTTCTATAAAATTGGACGCATAGAAAACGTTAGACGATTAGAATGCAAGATGACTAGTAGTTCTGTTTCTTGAACTATGTGGACATGGCAATGTCATAATCATTTGCATAGATACTTACTTTGGGAAGACTAGTATCGGACAAGACCTATGAAACTTTACTGTAAGAGATGAAAATCTGTCATAAGTAAATTTCATTAAAATTATTAGACACTAAATCCTCAATACCTGAGTGATTTGAGATTACTTGTTTGAGAACTGGTTGCTTTGACGTTGACCAACCGTCGCACCGTAAAAGGAGGCTATAAAGGCAACGCTCAGGTAATCACCTATCAAACGAAGTCTAATCTCAAGATCGCAAGATTGGGATTGTCCTCCCATAAATCGGGATGAGATGCTTAAAAGTTGTACAAGGCCACTCGGAGAGCTAGAAACTGTGAAATGCATGGACGTGCTCGGATGAATCATAGGCTATGATTATCTGTTTGTTTGATCAGTTGAACTCTGAAACCGAGGAACACCTCTGGACATAATAAGGATGACAACTCTTACCTTATGTTCAAGAGCAAGCATCGAGCGACAAAGGAATTAGGAAATGCACACTTGTCTCTAAGGACAAGTAGGAGACTGAAGGAAATAATGCCCTTGGTCCAAGTATGCATTCAATGTTAAGTCTAATAAATGCGGTTCAGTATTAATTAACAAGTTAATAATTCAGTGAGATCAAGTGAGCTGAATGCCTAGCTAGAGGCCGCTTCAGTTCAAGTGGAATTAATGATATTAATCCACAGCTTACTCTTGACTGAACCCGTAGGGTCACACAAATAGTACGTAAACGGATCAAGTATTTAATGGCATTAAATACTCCATCTATGGATATTCGGAATCGACGGATCTTGGTTTCAGTGGGAGCTGAGATCGTCACAGGCAAGAAATGAATACTCCGGAAACGATGATATTGCCGGAAACGGAAATATGGATCGTATCGGAAATATAAATATTATCCAAGTCGTAGATGTTGCCGGAAACGGAAACATGGTACGTATCGGAAAATATTATTGGAAATGGAAATATTGCCGGAATCGGAAATATTGCCGGAAACGGAAATATTGTCAGAATCGGAAATACTATCGGAATCGGAAAATAATTCCGAAAACGGAAATATTAAATATTTGTTCGAAACGGAAATTAATTCCGGAATCGAAAATATTAAATATTGTTCGTATCTGAAATAAATTCCGGAATCGGGAATTTAATCGGAAGCGCGTCGTACGAATTAGCATCGGACGAGACTTGCTAGACGAAGGCCCAGCACGAAGCCAGGCCTACGCTCAGCAAGCCCAAGCGCCCAAAAACACGCTGCAAAGCCACGCCCGGTCCAGCGCAAGGCCAGGCCCAGCAATGGCATTGGCGCGCGCGCGGGGCTGCGACGAGTGGGCTGGCGCTGTACGTGGGCCGCAAGGCCTGCGTGCGGTGCTAGCGTATCACTCGAAGTGTGTTACTCGAATCCTAAGGCTACCGGGATTTGTCATATGATTAAATCTAATCCTAAAAGATTTAGTTTATTTAATTAGAGTCCTAGTAGGATTATAATTAAATAAATTAGTATCCTAATAGGATTCCAAATCCTTTTCCATAACTCTATAAATAGGTGCCTAGGGTCACATATTTACAGAGAGTATTCAAGTATTCAAAGTGATTTTTGAGAGCAAAAATTCAGTCATACAATAGCCTATAAGTGCCGAAAATTCTAAGTACTTTAAGGGCGATCCTAGTTGGTCAGGCTTAAGGCGGATCCGGACGTGCTGTGGACTATCTACGGAGGGACGACACTTGGAGTCCTAAAGACTTGTTCTTGTTCGGTTCGGGCGCAGCTAGGGAAGGCACGCAACAAAGAGTATGCATCTAAACTATGCTAAATGATTATGTGTAAATAATATGCTTTCCTGGCTTTATGGTTTTTCCGCATGATTTATGAATTGTCATATGTATCATAACCTAACACGTACAACCATACACCATCCCTCAGCCGTTTCCTCTCTCTCTCCTTCCTTCACGCCGTCGCACTGCCCTACCGCCGACCACCTCTCGCCGCCGCGAGCACGGTGACTTCTCCTTCTTCGAGCTTCTCCTCCTTCGTTCCTCCTTTGTATTTTAGTTCCGTTTCTTGCAAACCCTTATTCGTTGTTGGTGTTCCGAACCCGCAGCCACCGCGAGACTCTCTGCCGCGACTCCCTGCCACCGCCAGACCGCCGGTAGTCTCTCCTCCTTCCTCCCTTTTCTCCTTTTTATTTCTTTGATTTTCGTTTCTTTTCTCATGGCTTGCTCTCTCGATTTTCATGGCTGACCGCAACCCAGGCCAGCCGACCACCGCACGCAGCCACCGTGCCCAGACCCTTGCCGCGAGCCACCACCTGTCCGCCGGCCAGCCTCCTCTCTCCCTCTTGAATTGGTTATTTCTTAAACCCTAAGTAACTAATTATTTTAATTAATTATAATTGTTAATTTAAATTATGTTCTTGATATTAAATTCATAATTTTTATGGTTTGAACATGATTTTCAGATGTTGGTTGAGTTTATAAACGAATTAATTTCAAGTTTTGGTTGATTGAATTATAAGTTAGGGCTTATTTATGATTTATTAATTTGAATTATGTTTCTTGAATTAAAGTGATGATTTTTGTAATTTAAATTATAAATTTCAGATTATGCAAATTATATAATAAAGTTATTAATTTTCAGATTATCAAATTACTTTGAAATATGAATTTTGATTGTTTAAAGTATGAAATTCAAGGTTTTTACGATTTTTAATCATGATAGGTTGGGTATGAATTATTGAATTGGTTATTTTGAGATACTAGGAACGTAGATTGACCTTGGTGAAGCTTTTAAATGAATTTATATTGCTAAAAATTTAAAGTACGATGTTTGCAAAAGTTTTCAACGAATTTCAATCACTAGTTCAATAATTATGATGCTAGGAAAGCAAATGTTCAAGTTTTGATATTGGGGAAAGTTCTAAATATATTTAGGATGCATTTAGAATGCTTTATTATGGTTGTCAATGATTAGAAATTGATTGAGACTACTTGTTGGTTGTTTAGGCGGAGAATTCTCTTTAGGCGACTTTTGAAAGTGTTAAAGTGGCCTATCAGTTTGTTTACACAAGGTACGTACATACCTGCGTGCTTGGAATGTGTGCTAATTGTTGAAACCACGTTGAATTTGTTGTTGAACTTGGTTATGTTGATATTATTGTTGAACTTGGTGATTTTGATATTATAGACGAACTTGGTTATATGGAATGTGCATGTTTAATATTGTTGGACAAACTTATTGAACTTATTTTTCACTAAGAGAACTGTAACATGTTAGTATGGATGATTGATACAAACATGTTGGTTGGGAACACTAGATTATTCTATATGATTGGTTTGGATCGATTGGTTGTTGTTCCCTTTTTAGCTTTTCACTACTTTATGAGGGCCGAGGACCTTGTTTAGTAAGTTGAACTTTATACCCATATACAGGATTGATCTTGGTTAAAGGAAAGGTTGGGTAAATTGAAATGAGCCTTGATTGATGCCTTTATGATCACGTACTTAATCCCAAGATAAAAACAGTTGTGAACGAATGTGGATTATATGCCTTATGTGATTGTTGAGTCATAACGGAGTCTCAATTTGTAAATCATGTAAAGTGAAACTGAGTAGCAATAGCTTTAGACTGTGCACGTCTAAAGTGACGGACAAACAGGAGTTGGGGTTCATGGTGGTAGCCCATGGCCTTTATCTCGGACCGGATTGATCACCGTTTCCTATTTCTATTCAAATGTTCCTCGATATCGCAGGTCTCTGAGGTTACAGAGTCGCGCCCGTACCTCGTCTTCCTTAGTGAAGGCTGTCGGACGGTCAACTCGGTCCATTGTCTATTTCAACTAAAATAATATTATTGTTGTAGGTCTAGCCTAGTCTAGTCAAGTATGGTCGTCAAATTATCATGTTTTGTCTGCCCTTGTTTATGTTTAATAGTATCATGTTAGGATTATTATTGTTTTAGTATGTAGTACTCAGCTTTGCTGATTACGTACTTTGTTTGTGTGTGTTGATCATGGCCATGCCTTATTGATCCTGTGATGACCCATCTTTGGTGAGCAGTCTCTAAGGATCAATAAGCGTTGCCCATCTACAGGTTTGAAGATGATGCATCATTGGGATCGGGATTAGAGAGCTTGTAGTTATATTTGTTTTATTAAGTGATTTGGTTTGTTAAATTAAATTTGAAATTGTCGTACTATTCGTATTTCCTTATTTCAGTTAATTGGTTTTGGACCTAATATGTAATAAGATTATTTATGAACCTAAAAGTTAGTTTTATGTTTTCCGCTGCAAAATTCTGAATAAGCCGTTACGTTTTCACACGGGCGATAATGCCTTGATAATTCTCTACGTTTTATATTAAAAGGTTATTTTAGAAAATAGAGAATTGTTGGGGTGTTACAAAGTGGTATCTAGAAGCTAAGATTTTACTTTAATAAATTTTAAGGCGCCTAACTATCTAGTTATTTAAAATAAATTTCTTAAAAATCGAGCTTCTACGTATTATAGTGTTCAAAAATTGGTACTTTTTTTTGGGGGGCCGATTTCCTTTTATCTTGTTTGAAAGTATATAATCTTTCTTATTTAAGTTCGAAATCAAATTATTTATTCGAATTAAAGTGACTTTTGAAATTTTTATTCTTTTTCTTATTATTTATTATTCAAAAAAAAAATGAGTACAATTTTTTTTTAGAAGTTCAAATTTTTTTCTTTAAGTTGTTTCAAGAGTTAGGATTCGTTATATAAATCTATTCCGAATTAATAACTTTATTTTCGAATTTATTCGCTACGCATTTCCTTAATTTATTTTACTTTATCTATTTTATATTTATATTTATGTTATTATTTTATGTTATAATTTTCTTATATTATCGTTCTTTTACTTTGTCATTTAAATTAATTCAATGCTTTAGTTTATGAGAGATGGGTAGTACAAGAAGGGCATATAAGATAGAATTATATGTGCATTAGTAGCTAGTCAATGCTGGCATAAGAAATTGATTGTTATGTACGTGCTATGCTAATTGTTTAATGTTACATTTAAATATGCATAAAGAATTGTTTGCTCCCACCAAACTTATTGCATTATTGGACTTTGTTTATGATTTGGTTGAAAAATCGTTAGTGAGACATGTAATTGTTTATTTCAGGAATAAAATGTTTCTTTCCAAGTATACCAACATAGGATCCTTTGAGAAACTTGATATAGAAACCCCTGACATTTACGTGAAGAAAATTGTGTTTGGATGTGAATATCATGCTAAAGTTCAAGGGCAACCTATCTTGATGAGAAAGGATACCATAGCAGCCACTATCATTAATTGCCTACCTAACAAATTTCCATACCTAGAACTCAAGGAAAAGTTTAATGACATGCATTCTGATAATGGAACTCCAAACTTGGCTAAGTATGGGACTATGGATGGTAGATGGAAATATGACTCATAAATTCTGACCACCATTATTGAGGCGACAGAAAGTGGGTTTAGAGACGGTAAAATCGTAGGGAGTCATGTTGGAGATGCAGTTACAGAAGAACCTGTGGGAGTAAGTGTAAATAATGACCTAGAGGAAAATGATGTAGCCGTCGAGAATGAGAATGTAGGTGTTGAGGCAGAAAATCCTAACCCAGAGGCCCATGAGCCAACCATTGAGATTTCTAGTGATTCAGATGCAGAGCTCGAAAGTGAATAGGAGATTGCAAGTGAGCCTAATCAAAATGAAGACATGGAAGAAGATGAAGGCCTTGAGGAAGAGTTTGATGATCTTGAGATCTAAATTTCACTCCGCAAGTCTCAGGAGCAATGGATAGGCAAGAGGCCACAAATATTTTGAAGTCATAAATAGTTAATTAGCTCTTTTATGTTTTAAAGAATAAGTAGCAAAGCTGCAACAGTTTAAGGTTAAAATTTATTGAAGTTGAAATGTTCTTTATTATTTTGAAGGATGTAATAAACTTTTATGGAGTTAGCAATAAAAGTTAAAGTTTTCAAGGAATTATTCTTTATTCTATTTTGAGGATTCCATAATACCCCAACCTTTAGGTAACACGTCTTGGATTAATTTTTCTATTGGTTGCATACTCAGTGTGAATTGTGGACCAATTTAATTGCCACAATAATATTAAATGGTTTGAGTACATAAAGGAAGTGAGGGCCAATCTAGACCCTCATGACCAATATGATTCAAAATGTTATGCCTTATGTGCAGTGTGTGAATGTCTTTCGTGAATTATTGAGGATAATTATTTTTCAATGATTATTGCATCTTGTAGACGATCGTTGCACCTTCGTAAACGATTGTCGTGCCTTCTTAAATGATGTGTATTAATGTGAACATTGTTGGTTGAGGCGATCTTTATGGCCAATTCAAGTATTAAATTGTATGGGATGACGTATAGGTGATGTTTCAAACCTAAAGTAGATTATACTAATTGCAGGTCGCGTTCTAGAATGGCCAACAACAATGATCTAGCCGTTGCTATTCGCCTCTTGGCGGAAAAGCTGACTCAGGAAAGAACTGAGCGCCCCAATTCTGCAGGGGAAATGTTTGAAATACTTGCTAGGGTTAAACCACCATACTTCAAGGGGCAATCAGACCCTACCTTCTTAGAAAATTGGATTAGGGAGTTTGAGAAACTGTTTGAGGCCGTGAGTTGCCCTAGGAGTATGAGAGTAGGTGAAGCTGTCCTTTGCCTAAAAGATGAAGCCGATCTGTGGTGGAGAGAGAATGAAACTAGGCTAAGTACTGCCGAGGGATTTAATTGGGACTCATTTGTTGTTGCATTGAGAGAAAAGTTTTATCCTCCTTTTATAACAAAACGAAAAGCGCAGGAATTCATTAACCTTGGGATGGGGAATATGACCATCGCTGAATATTATAGCAAATTTATAGCGCTGTCGAAGTTTGCACCTGAGGTTGTAGCCACAGAGGAGATAAAGGCTCAGATGTTTGAGCAAGGGTTGACCGATGAGATCCAGTTGGGATTAGGTGGAGAAACCTTTACACCTTTAGAGAATGTGTATGAGAGAACCGCCCATATTCATGGTTTACAGTCTAGAAGGGACAAGAAAAATGTTGTTGGGGAGAAAAGAAAAGAGTTTGATGCTGGGAAAAACCTAGGGAATTTCAAGAAGAATAGAAACGTGAATAGGAATGAGATTGGAAATGGAAATTTTCAAGGAAGAACCAATCAGGGGCACCACAACAACTCGAACCAATCTAAGAGAGTGCATCATTGCAAGATGTGCAGTAACAATCACCCTGGTAAGAACTGCAAAGGAGAATTAGTGACCTGCAACTATTGTCAGAAAAGGGGGCATAGGGAGTATGAGTGCTTCATTAAGCACAGAAAGGAACAAAATAGTAATGGAGGTGGAAACCAAGTGAGGTTTAACCAGTCTGGAGCTCAAAATTCAAAGCCTGGAGGGGCACAAAACAACCAAGAGAACTATAATAAGCCTGCAAATGATAATAACAACCCAAATAAAGCTCCAGGAAAGTTGTACATAATAAATCAGAATGAGGATGAACGACCTGCCGATATAGATTTTGGTACTTTTTCTATTAACTCCGCCCAAGTTAAGCATTATTTAATTCGTGGTGACTTGTTCTTTTGTTTCGTCACATGTTGTGAAAAGTCTAAAGTTAGTAGTTTTAGTGAAATAGGAATTTTAAGGATAGAATTCGTCGAAAGAGAATTTTGGTTAGCTATTCCCTGAGGTGAGTTACGAGGGCGTAACTCCTTTTCTTTAAGGGGGGTAGAATGCGATAGAAATTCGCGCTTTTTACTTATTTTATGGAATTTTAATGCCTTTTATTGCTTATTTTAGCAAATTTTACAAGTTGATGCAAAGCAAATAGATTCTCCGCATAAGAAAAGGTGTTCACGAGTAACACAAATAGCTTTGAGTTGGCAAAAGAGTGCACATCGGTGGCACAAGTACTTCTCTAGTAAGAATAAGTTAAAAGCTTTTGGGGAAAATGCGGGAAATTTCGTGTCAAGTTTCGGGACAAAACTTCTTTTAAGAGGGGTAGATTGTAATCCCCCGTAAATTTATAAATTTTATTAATATATTTTAACGTATATTATTTATATTTAAATAGAATTTATGAATTTTAAGTAATAAATATATAATTAACGTATATTTATTTTATTTTAAGTACATTCTAAATATTTAACGATTTTGAACTTTATTATATTTATATATTTAATGTATATTTAATCTTATTTAAATATATTCTAAATATTTTAGCGATTGTGCAATCAAGAATAATTTTAGAATTTTATGTTGAAAAGAATTTTAATTAGGAAAACTCGTTGAATTCGGAAAAACAATTCTATTCGATTCTTACTCAAACACTAAAACCCAAATCCTAATCCTAATCCTAGCCCACATGGGAAAAGCCCAAAATATAAACCCATAACCCATTACTCTATTCACGTAAAACCAAAACACAACTCCTCTCCCCTTTCTAATTCACGTGAACCCAAAGAAACAAAAAAAAAAAAAAAACCCTCCTTCCATCCTCCTGCAAATCACGTACAACCATACACCATCCCTCAGCCGTTTCCTCTCTCTCTCCTTCCTTCACGCCGTCTCACTGCCCTACCGCCGACCACCTCTCGCCGCCGCGAGCACGTACGATGACTTCTCCTTCTTCGAGCTTCTCCTCCTTCGTTCCTCCTTTGTATTTTAGTTCCGTTTCTTGCAAACCCTTATTCGTTGTTGGTGTTCCGAACCCGCAGCCACCGCGGGACTCTCTGCCGCGACTCCCTGCCACCGCCAGACCGCCGGTAGTCTCTCCTCCTTCCTCCTTTTTCTCCTTTTTATTTCTTTGTTTTTCGTTTCTTTTCTCATGGCTTGCTCTCTCGATTTTCATGGCTGACCGCAACCCAAGCCAGCCGACCACCGCACGCAGCCACCGTGCCCAGACCCTTGCCGCGAGCCACCACCTGTCCGCCGGCCAGCCTCCTCTCTCCCTCTTGAATTGGTTATTTCTTAAACCCTAAGTAACTAATTATTTTAATTAATTATAATTGTTAATTTAAATTATGTTCTTGATATTAAATTCATAATTTTTATGGTTTGAACATGATTTTCAGATGTTGGTTGAGTTTATAAACGAATTAATTTCAAGTTTTGGTTGATTGAATTATAAGTTAGGGCTTATTTATGATTTATTAATTTGAATTATGTTTCTTGAATTAAAGTGATGATTTTTGTAATTTAAATTATAAATTTCAGATTATGCAAATTATATAATAAAGTTATTAATTTTCAGATTATCAAATTACTTTGAAATATGAATTTTGATTGTTTAAAGTATGAAATTCAAGGTTTTTACGATTTTTAATCATGATAGGTTGGGTATGAATTATTGAATTGGTTGTTTTGAGATACTAGGAACGTAGATTGACCTTGGTGAAGCTTTTAAATGAATTTATATTGCTGAAAATTTAAAGTACGATGTTTGCAAAAGTTTTCAACAAATTTCAATCACTAGTTCAATAATTATGATGCTAGGAAAGCAAATGTTCAAGTTTTGATATTGGGGAAAGTTCTAAATATATTTAGGATGCATTTAGAATGCTTTATTATGGTTGTCAATGATTAGAAATTGATTGAGACTACTTGTTGGTTGTTTAGGCGGAAAATTGATTGAAAGTGTTAAAGTGGCCTATCAGTTTGTTTACACAAGGTACGTACATACCTGCGTGCTTGGAATGTGTGGTAATTGTTGAAACCACGTTGAATTTGTTGTTGAACTTGGTTATGTTGATATTATTGTTGAACTTGGTGATGTTGATATTATAGACGAACTTGGTTATATGGAATGTGCATGTTTAATACTGTTGGACAAACTTATTGAACTTATTTTGTACTAAGAGAACTGTAACATGTTAGTATGGATGATTGATACAAACATGTTGGTTGGGAACACTAGATTATTCTATATGATTGGTTTGGATTGATTGGTTGTTGTTGTTCCCTTTTTAGCTTTTCACTACTTTATGAGGGCCGAGGACCTTGTTTAGTAAGTTGAACTTTATACCCATATACAGGGTTGATCTTGGTTAAAGGAAAGGTTGGGTAAATTAAAATGAGTCTTGATTGATGCCTTTATGATCACGTACTTAATCCCAAGATAAAAACAGTTGTGAACGAATGTGGATTATATGCCTTATGTGATTGTTGAGTCATAACGGAGTCTCAATTTGTAAATCATGTAAAGTGAAACTGAGTAGCAATAGCTTTAGACTGTGCACGTCTAAAGTGACGGACAAACAGGAGTTGGGGTTCATGGTGGTAGCCCATGGCCTTTATCTCAGACCGGATTGATCACCGTGTCCTATTTCTATTCAAATGTTCCTCGATATCGCAGGTCTATGAGGTTACGGAGTCGCGCCCGTACCTCGTCTTCCTTAGTGAAGGCTGTCGGACGGTCAACTCGGTCCATTGTCTATTTCAACTAAAATAATATTACTGTTGTAGGTCTAGCCTAGTCTAGTCAAGTATGGTCGTCAAATTATCATGTTTTGTCTGCCCTTGTTTATGTTTAATAGTATCATGTTAGGATTATTATTGTTTTAGTATGTAGTACTCAGCTTTGCTGATTACGTACTTTGTTTGTGTGTGTTGATTATGGCCATGCCTTATTGATCCTGTGATGACCCATCTTTGGTGAGCAGTCTCTAAGGATCAATAAGCGTTGCCCATCTACAGGTTTGAAGATGATGCATCATTGGGATCGGGATTAGAGAGCTTGTAGTTATATTTGTTTTATTAAGTGATTTGGTTTGTTAACTTAAATTTGAAATTGTCGTACTATTCGTATTTCCTTATTTCAGTTAATTGGTTTTGGACCTAATATGTAATAAGATTATTTATGAACCTAAAAGTTAGTTTTATGTTTTCCGCTGCAAAATTCTGAATAAGCCGTTACGTTTTCACACGGGCGATAATGCCTTGATAATTCTCTACGTTTTATATTAAAAGGTTATTTTAGAAAATAGAGAATTGTCGGGGTGTTACAAGTGGACTAAATTGTATTACTTGAATGGAAGCCTAAGTGTTTAACGACGTATTTAGGCATCATTAAGTGTTTGACGCTGTTGCTGGGAATCAATGGATTTTTTTTATTAGAGTATGTGTAGTTGATAGTTTAAGCTTTAATTTGTTTCTAGATTTAGTACTCTTTTGTGAATTTCCCTTTTACTTTGAAGTACTAACTCTCGTCTAAACCTCTGTTTTGTATATGCAAACTAGGAGAAAATATAGCACCTTGAATTGACACCTCTTAATTGCGAGATAGAAGCCACGACAAGGAGGGTGAACGGTAGAAGAAGAAGGTCGGTTGCTTGAGAGTATAACAACCATGGAAAACCCAAACCACCCCTTGAGACGATGGGCACAACCAAATGAGGTTACCACTTCCTCAAGCATATTGCGCCCCTAAATTGAGGCACACAAATTTTATTGAAGCCTAACTTCATACAATTCTTGGCCTAAGATAAGTATGGAGGATCACCTTTAATTGGAGGATGCGGCGGATCACCTTGACTCATTCCTTGAGAAACGTTATACTATTATGTACCAATTTAAGGTGTATCTAGTGATGCATTAAAGTTGAGGGCATTCCTCATTACCTTGAGGGATGCCACAAGAGAATGGTTGAGAAGAAAAGATGTGGGCAAGTTTACCACATGGGAAGACATGGCTAGTGCTTTTCGTACAAGTTTTTGTCCCCTAACATGATGGAAAAACTTCGTAATGATATTTCTACTTTCACACAAGGAGACATGGATTCCTTGTCGGAGGCATGGGTTAGGTACAAAGGCTTACAACGAAGGTGCCCCCAACATGGTATTCCCTAATGGGTGCTTCTAAGAACGTATTCTACAATGGTCTCTGGAAAAATAGTGAGCATTTCTATTGATGCCACCGCGGGTGGCTCCCTCATGAGAAAAACACCGGAAGTTGCTAGGGTGTTGATGGAAGAGATGACTGCAAATAGATATCAATGCGGAGGTGATCGTCATGTCTTAAAGAAAGGAGGCAAAATTGAAGTTGATGCATTCTCTAGCAAGCAAGATTGACAAGATCCAACCACTCTCACCTTCTCAAGTGACTAGTTGTGACATATGTGCTATTCAAGGGCACTTTACATATGAATCTCCACAACCTATGACACTTGAGCAAGTAAATTCTCTCAAATCGGGGTACTGTTAGGTTATGATACATATGACAATTCATAAATCATGCGGAAACAACCATTTAGCCAGGAATACATATTATTTACACATAATCATATAGCATAATTTAGATGCATACTCTTTGTTGCGTGCCTTCCCTAGCTGCGCCCGAACCGAACAAGAACAAGTCTTTAGGACTCCAAGTGTCGTCCCTCCGTAAATAGTCCACAGCACGTCCGGATCCGCCTTAAGATTGACCAACTAGAATCGCCCTTAAGGTACTAGAATTTTCGGCACTCTTAGGTAAGAAATATGGCTGAATTTTTCTCTCAAAACTCACTTTGAATACTTGAATTAATCTCTGAAAATATGTGACCCTAGGCACGTATTTATAGAGTTATGGAAAGGGAATTGGAATCCTAGTAGGATACGAATTAATTAAACTTAGAATCCTATAAGAACTCTAATTAATTAATTTTATCCTTTTAGGAATAGGAATTTAATCATATACTAATTCTAATAGTTTTAGGAATCGTGCATGAACACAAACTCACACACACACACGGCAGCCACGAGGGCCGCCCATGCGTGCGTGCGAGCAGCAGCCCACGCAGCGAGGCCATGGCCTTGGCGCGCGCTGGGCCTGCCTTGCGGTGGGCCTGGGCGCTGCCTTGGCTGGGCGCGCGTTTGGCTTGCTGGGTGATGGCCCGACTTCGTGCTGGGCCTTCGTCCGGCAGGCCTCGTCCGATGCTAATTCGTACGATACGATTCCGATTAAATTCCCGGTTCCGGAATTCATTTCCGATACGAACAATATTTAATATTTCCGATTCCGGAATCAATTTCCGTTTCGAACAAATATTTAATATTTCCGTTTCCGGAATTATTCTCCGATTCCGATAATATTTCCGATTCTGACAATATTTCCGTTTCCGGCAATATTTCCGATTCTGGTAATATTTCCATTTCCGATAATATTTTCCGATACGTACCATGTTTCCGTTTCCGGCAACATCTACGACTTGGATAATATTTATATTTCCGATACGATCCATATTTCCGTTTCCGGCAATATCATCGTTTCCGGAGTATTCATTTCTTGCCTGTGACGATCTCAGCTCCCACTGAAACCAAGATCCGTCGATTCCGAATATCCATAGATGGAGTATCTAATGCCATTAAATACTTGATCCGTTTACGTACTATTTGTGTGACCCTACGGGTTCAGTCAAGAGTAAGCTGTGGATTAATATCATTAATTCCACTTGAACTGAAGCGGCCTCTAGCTAGGCATTCAGCTCACTTGATCTCACTGAATTATTAACTTGTTAATTAATACTGAACCGCATTTATTAGACTTAACATAGAATGCATACTTGGACCAAGGGCATTATTTCCTTCAGTCTCCCACTTGTCCTTAGGGACAAGTGTGCATTTCCTAATTCCTTTGTCGCTCGATGCTTGCTCTTGAACATAAGGTAAGAGTTGTCATCCTTATTATGTCCAGAGGTGTTCCTCGGTTTCAGAGTTCAACTGATCAAATAAATAGATAATCATAGCCTATGATTCATCCGAGCACGGCCATGCATTTCACAGTTTCTAGCTCTCCGAGTGGCCTTGTACAACTTTTAAGTATCTCATCCCGATTTATGGGAGGACAATCCCAATCTTGCGATCTTGAGATTAGACTTCGTTTGATAGGTGATTACCTGAGCGTTGCCTTTATAGCCTCCTTTTACGGTGCGACGGTTGGTCAACGTCAAAGTAACCAGTTCTCAAACAAGTAATCTCAAATCACTCAGGTATTGAGGATTTAGTGTCTAATAATTTTAATGAAATTTACTTATGACAGATTTTCATCTCTTACAGTAAAGTTTCATAGGTCTTGTCCGATACTAGTCTTCCCAAAGTAAGTATCTATGCAAATGATTATGACATTGCCATGTCCACATAGTTCAAGAAACAGAACTACTAGTCATCTTGCATTCTAATCGTCTAACGTTTTCTATGCGTCCAATTTTATAGAAAACTCCGAATAGGGACCATTTTCAACCTTTGACATTCAAGTTCACTTGATAGA
Organism: Spinacia oleracea; assembly: GCF_020520425.1. NCBI lineage: Eukaryota > Viridiplantae > Streptophyta > Magnoliopsida > Caryophyllales > Amaranthaceae > Spinacia > Spinacia oleracea. Next base: position 91,388,633 of record NC_079488.1, on the reverse strand, counting down.
CATTTCTTAGTCACAGGACTGGTCCTGACAGTCTATCTTGAATATATCGTCAAATTGAAGGGACTCATCATTTAATACTAAACCAAGATTAAATGGAATATGAAAATACATTTCATATATGATAAATGTTCAACCCCATTGTTTTACAACCATGGGCCTCAAACCCATCTTTAAAACAGTTCATGGAATTCAAAGCTATGCTTGATTTCCAGTGCTACAACGTGAGTGTTGCTTCTCACTTGTTGCATAGGTTTAGTTATCATGCTTTGCCAATCTTAATATCATTTTCATCGAATGTTCTTCGAGATATGATGATAAGATCTTTTCGAGTTTGTTTATTATGTGATCTAGTCTTTCTTACTTTGATGGTGGTTTTACTCATTTTGCAATGAAGAACCATCAAGTTAGCAGACGTTTTTCTTGCTTCAAGAGTGGTTCTACGCATTTTTCAATGAAGAACCATCAAGCCAGCAGATAGGTGATCTACCCAAGTTCAGTGAAGAACTTTAAACAACCCTGTTTTATTGCTTCTTAGGCAATAATTACTTTTACTTCAACTGTTTAGGTTGCTAGTGATGCTTTGTTTGGATTTTCTTATCCAAGCAGTTCACAGATATGTGGAAGACTTTCCAGTTGTATCTTAGAACATAGAAATTAATATTTAATTTCCCACGCAACAACTCATGGTCTCCAATCCATGTTGCCATTTCAAAACACGATGCTCTATAGCTCGTCCTTATCAATGGTTAACTCCAAAGGGTCTTGCTTGATCCTTTGCTAGTGTTTATGCGTGTAGCATCAATATTTAGCATATCTTTATTTCCTTGAATCAAGAACTATTCCTATGTACCTTTTCAAGTACTATAAGTATTCTTGATCTCAATCTAGTTGATCTTTACTTAGATCAATAGAGATTGGTATATGTTCGTCATGGCTAAAGTCATACGATACGTTTTTGGCGATCCTCATATTATATCATACATGATAAATTCTTTTGCAGAATAATTCCCAATTGAATTCTATTCATGTAACTTTAGCTTATCTAGTTTCAGTAGATACTAAATTCAGCTAAATTCTTTGACATATAATATAGGTTAAGAATCTCATTTAGACTCTTTGATGTTTAACTTAGTAAATGCTTATACATAGTTCAAACATCCTTTACTTAGATTTATTCACATGGGTCGAATATCTCCAATGGAGACTTTCGTGTTTAATTTAGTAAATGCCATTACTTAATCTAAAACAATATCATAAGATCTTTGTAAATAGATCTTAATACCCAGTATGTACTAAGTTTCGCCATGGTCCATTATTGATGAATAATTTCAAATCTAAGTCATTAACATTTGAATGTTATTTCACAATAGAGAGATATGTGTGATACACATAGGACCAAATAAGTTTTACGTACTCCCACTAAACTTCTTATATATCTATAAGAATCATGTATATTTTATGAAACTAAAATGCTTATTAGCTTCACTAAAATACAGTTCCAATTCCCAATTGCTTGCTTAAATCTGTACTTAGATTTCATAAGTTAGCATTCCTTTTCAAGAATTTATTTGGATCCACAAATCCTATGACATACCATGTACATAGTTTATTCCAACATTTGATTGAGGAATACGTTTTGTCATCCAATTGCTATATGTACCAATATGCAATCATTGCTTGAATTATAGACTTGAGCATTACGATTATGCATGAGGTTTCAACACAATCCACACCGTGAATTTGCTTGTAACCTTTTAGCAACTAATCTAGCTTTGTGTTGTGAACACAATTTCATGTTTGATGGTTTTTATCCTTAAAACAAACTTGCAACCAATAGGTGTGAAATTATTCTTGCAAATCAACAAAATTTCAATTTTGTCATCAAAACATTGAGTATGTTTTATGGCTTTTAACCAATTAAACATATAGTCTATATATGGCCTCTAACCATTTTAGGGAATCTGGGTTTCGTCATAGCTTTCTTACAAGTCACAAACTCATTAATCTACATGATAATAGTTTGACTGCAAGTTGTAGGTTTCTTCACTATCTAATAGAAGAATCTCATAGTTTCATTGACCAGAACTCTATGTTTCTTTACTATCTAATAGAAGAATCTCATAGTTCCATTGACTTGAACTCTATGCCTACTTGGGTATAGAACATTAAACAATAGAATATCAATAGCCACTTGAAAGTCCTTTGAATATTCTGTTCTCCTTGAAGCACTTGTAAAGTCTTCTAAGAGATGTCTATTCTTTAAAGCCACTTGTAAAGTCCTTACAGAATAAGTTCGGATTTTCTGAAGCACTTCGAAAAGCCTCCGGAATGTCCGTTTATGTTTGTTGTTCGCCTCGAAGACTTTCGAGGTCCATTTTCTCCCACTTGTCATTTTGGAAACGAATCTCCAAAAGGACATTATTTCGAGCAAACAAACATTATGTTCTCAAAAATTCGTGGTAGAAACAATACCCTTGTGTCTCATTTGAATAAATCACAATGAAACATATATCTAGACTTGGGCCTTAGTTTGTTGAATAACAAACACTAAGCTCCCACTGAGTTTAGCAACTCTTTAGATATATATAATTGAAAAGATATCCTGAAATTACTTTTCAATAGCTTTGACGAATTTGGTTTAGTTTGGTGGTAGTTGAGCATTTTGTTTTAGAAATTATAGGAAAAGTCTTTATGATTCATCATTGATCGAATCAAGTACTAATTGACTTCGATTATTCCAACTACGATATGCCATATCTTATGGACCTAGATTGTGAAATTACAACACACAATCATTGATGATCATATTTGGTCTCAAGTAATCATCAACATGATCTAACCTAGATCTTTATGATTTCTTGCCAAGTGGATTTTATACTTCTGAATCTTGGAACTACCCAAACAGATTCAACTTATATCACATTTGAGTCAATAAACCTATATTCACTCAAATCCATAAAGTCATAAAATCTTTCTTTAGCTTTGAACTCTATCGTCTAGGCGTTCTAACAATAGTTCATATCTTTTGTTACTTTCAACAAGTAAGACTAGCTTGTCTTAAGTTGATCTAGAAATCAACCAACTTTCAAAAGTCCATTAAATAGAGCTTTTGAATGTTAACTTGTTGATATGGTCTAAGCAACAATGCCAAAGATTAGTGGAACTCAAATCAAGGGGTTGATTTGAACCTAGTAAAGTTCTTTAAAGAGTTGTTTGTTTTAATCAAGCATATTGACTCATTCCGTAAATGACCATTTCATTCAAATAAACAAACAAACAAGCATTGTTTTTGTTCTTCTGAATGTGAGTCTTTCTGTGTTTGAAGCAGAAATTTAGGTATGCTGATTATGGAACAAAATAGCCATTTAGTTCCAGCCTTTGAAATGACTTAAAACAAACTAGATGACCCTACAACTAATGTAGCATTGCCATGCTTCATTTCCCACTTGTAGGTCATTAGTGTATCCTAGCTTCCATTGTTTGAGTTATTACCGAAGTAAGAACCTCAAGCGGTATATGATACCAAGGAAGTTTGATTGCTAGGTCACTTCTCTTTAAACATAAACTTATAGGTAGAAACGGAATCGTAAATTCCTTTCATTTGTTCCTCGTTTTCCTATTTCTTGTACCCTTTCTTATAGTCTTAAGAATTGAATTCTTTAGTGTTGACTTTTATACTTTGTTAGACATGTCCAATGTCACCAACAAGGTTCTTTCCATTTAATTTATGTTGAACATTCTGTTTCAACTAGATGATCTTACCAGAAGCTTCTAAAGTTCTCTAAGCATCGATCTATTCGAATGTCTAGGGACTAGACTCATTCGAGAATTAAATGGACAGAGATATTAGGTTGTTAACCATTGGTAAAGCTGAGCGTATTAAACTCAATTTTTTATGATCTCAAAACTACAATGTATTTTGAATTCACAAGCACCAATTGGTTTGCCATTCGACTTTGATGTTCGAAAACAACCATAAAAGTCGCTATAAGAAACGTACATTTTAAATTGCTCACTTTCTCTCATTTCCGTGAATCGTTCTTGGATTCACTACCAATCGAGGAAATTTACTGTTACCTTTCTAAAAGGATTTATTGCAGTGCAAGATATTTAATTATAAACAATAATTAAAACATACATTGAAGCATGCAAAGTCTAAACATTTATCATGAATAATAACTTGAAAATCAAAGCAATCATGCAATTTCAACAAGTTATTAGCATTTTATTCGAATTTATTGTTCCGGCAGGTGTGAATAAAATGATTCCAAGATCCTAAAATCATTGAAGAACTAAGCACAGTTTGTCGACTTAATCCTAAAACATCTTAGGTAAGCAAAAGCCTTTTGCTAATAGTCTAGAAACTATTCTTGGTTGATAGGTACGTCTAAGAACTTATTAGGTAAACCTATCGATTTTGCCACGACATAAAAGGACTCCTTACTTATATCGTTGAGTTTCACCAAAACTAACATGTACTCACAATTATTTGTGTACCTTGCCCCTTTAGGACCAATAAGTAACACCTCGCTGAGCGAAAACTATTACTAGATTGATGTAAAGGATATCCAAGCAAGTGTATATTTTGGCATGGCACCTTTTAACTCAATTTTTAAGTTTGGAACTTAAGGCTCTTACTGTGTTGGTTAGATTTTAAGTGAACTAAAATCCTTAATCATGCAACATAATCAAGCTTTTGATCTCATGCATTTTAAGACATATTTAAAAGCAATAAATAACTTAAAACATGCATAAGATAAATGTGATCTAGTATGGCCCGACTTCATCTTGAAGCTTTAACTTCAAAGTCTGTCTTGAAAATCTCCGTGGGAGGCACCATTTTCTTCAAATAGAATAAGCTATAAGTAAAACTAATTACAACTATTTGATGGTACGCAGACCATATTTGAATTGAAAAACAACTTTGGTACTTTAGACCAATTACATTCAAATTAATGGTACGCAGACCATATTTTCTATCCTATTTGGGCCATACTAGTCACTTCATAACCTGCAAAACAGTACATATACAATATATACCATTCACCCATTCATTATCATGAATGGCCCACATAGCTGGTTAGTAAAACACATTATGCATCACATAAACATTTGCAGCAATTAATCAAGGGCACCAATAATCTACAAATTATTCAGTCCTTATTAATTCTAATCAAGTTGTTTTAACCTTAAGGATTTGTAGACCTAATCAAGAGTTTATGACTAAAAAGGGCTCCCACTTAAACCAATAAATTTATATGCTTTACTAATTTTAAACATAAAAATGTATTTCTAGTCTAACCAGAAACATACAAATTTAATTAAAATTTAAAGCTCATATAAATTTATAATTGAATCCAAAAAGTTTAATTTAATTTCAGTCGTATTTAAATTAATTCATGATTTTAATTTTAGTAAAATAATTAGAATAAATAAAATTTATTATAATTACAATATTCAAAATTAAAATCCAAGAAAATAATTTAAATTATCAATTTTAAAATTAATTAAAATTACGTAAACTGAAAATTTCAAATTAAAATTTCAAAACGATCTAATCGCAACGCAACAACCCCACGCAACGCACGCCCATGGGCCACACGCACACAGCCATCGCTGGCCATGTGCGCGCAGCCCATGCGCTGCCTCGCATCGCTGCTGCTCACCATCGCAAGGCATCACGCAAGCTGGTGCTCGCTGCGCGCGCCAGCGCTCGACGCACGAGCATGCTGCCGCAGCCCATCGCTGGGCGCAGCGCTCGTCGCATGTCGCAACAAGAACTCGCACGCCATCGCTGGGTGCAGCACTCGCCGCACGCACAACAAGCACTCGCACACCATCGCTAGGCGCAGCGCTCGTCGCACGCACAATAAGCACTCGCACGCCATCGCTGGGTGCAGCGCTCGTTGCACGCACAATATGATAGGTTATGATACATATGAAAATTCATAAATCATGCGGAAAAACCATAAAGCCAGGAAAGCATATTATATTCACATAATCATTTAGCATAGAATTGATGCATACATGTTGTAGCGTGCATTCCCTAGCTGCGCCCGAACCGAACAAGAACAAGTCTTTAGGACTCCAAATGTCGTCCCTCCGTAGATAGTCTAAGTACGTCCGGATCCGCCTCAAGTTAGACCAACTAGAATCGCCCTTAAGGTTACTAGGAATTTCGGCTAGTGTTTGCAAGTGTATGGTTAATTTTATTTCAAAAACTTACCCTTTGAATACTTTTATCGTCACTGTAAATAATGACCCTAGGCACTTATTTATAGAGGTATGGAAAAGGAACTGGAATCCTATTAGGATACTAATTAATTTAATTAGAATCCTGCTAGGACTCTATTTAAATAAACTTTATCTAATAGGTTTAGGATTTAATCTTTTATCGAATCCCGATAGCTTTAGGATTCGCACACGAGCATCGCACGAGCACCGTACACCCGCGCAGGCCTTGCGGCCCACGCTGAGCGCACAACGCTCGGCCCATGCTACTGTTCGCGCGCGCCCATGGCTTCGGCTGGGCCTGGCTTGCGTCGGGCCTGGTCGAGGCTTTGGCGTGTGTTGGTGATGCGTGTGGCTTGCTGGGCGATGGCCTGGCTTCGTGCTGGGCCTTCGTCTAGCGAGCCTCGTCCGATGCTAATTCGTATGATACGCTTCCGATTAAATTCCCGATTTCGGAATTCATTTCCGATACGAACAATATTTAATATTTCCGATTCCGGAATTAATTTCCGTTTCGAACAAATATTTAATATTTCCGTTTCCGGAATTATTTTTCGATTCCGATAATATTTCCGATTCTGACAATATTTCCGTTTCCGGCAATAATTCCGATTCCGGCAATATTTCCATTTCCGATAATATTTTCCGATACGTACCATGTTTCCGTTTCCGGCAACATCTACGACTTGGATAATATTTATACTTCCGATACGATCCATATTTCCGTTTCCGGCAATATCATCGTTTCCGGAGTATTCATTTCTTGCCTGTGACGATCTCAGCTCCCACTGAAACCAAGATCCGTCGATTCCGAATATCCATAGATGGAGTATTTAATGCCATTAAATACTTGATCCGTTTACGTACTATTTGTGTGACCCTACGGGTTCAGTCAAGAGTAAGCTGTGGATTAATATCATTAATTCCACTTGAACTGAAGCGGCCTCTAGCTAGGCATTCAGTTCACTTGATCTCACTGAATTATTAACTTGTTAATTAATACTGAACCGCATTTATTAGACTTAATATTATATGCATACTTGGACCAAGGGCACTATTTCCTTCAGTCTCCCACTTGTCCTTAGGGACAAGTGTGCATTTCCTAATTCCTTTGTCGCTCGATGCTTGCTCTTGAACATAAGGTAAGAGTTGTCATCCTTATTATGTCCAGAGGTGTTCCTCGGTTTCAGAGTTCAACTGATCAAATAAACAGATAATCATAGCCTATGATTCATCCGAGCACGGCCATGCATTTCACAGTTTCTAGCTCTCCGAGTGGCCTTGTACAACTTTTAAGCATCTCATCCCGATTTATGGGAGGACAATCCCAATCTTGCGATCTTGAGATTAGACTTCGTTTGATAGGTGATTACCTGAGCGTTGCCTTTATAGCCTCCTTTTACGGTGCGACGGTTGGTCAACGTCAAAGCAACCAGTTCTCAAACAAGTAATCTCAAATCACTCAGGTATTGAGGATTTAGTGTCTAATAATTTTAATGAAATTTACTTATGACAGATTTTCATCTCTTACAGTAAAGTTTCATAGGTCTGTCCGATACTAGTCTTCTCAAAGTAAGTATCTATGCAAATGATTATGACATTGCCATGTCCACATAGTTCAAGAAACAGAACTACTAGTCATCTTGCATTCTAGTCGTCTAACGTTTTCTATGCGTCCAATTTTATAGAAAACTCCGACCAGGGACCATTTTCAACTTTTGACATTTAAGTTCACTTGATAGACATTTCTTAGTCACAGGACTGGTCCTGACAGTCTATCTTGAATATTTCGTCAAATTGAAGGGACTCATCATTTAATACTAAACCAAGATTAAATGGAATATGAAAATACATTTCATATATGATAAATGTTCAACCCCATTGTTTTACAACCATGGGCCTCAAACCCATCTTTAAAACAGTTCATGGAATTTAAAGCTATGCTTGATTTCCAGTGCTACAACGTGAGTGTTGCTTCTCACTTGTTGCATAGGTTTAGTTATCACGCTTTGCCAATCTTAATATCATTTTCATCGAATGTTCTTCGAGATAGATGATAAGATCTTTTGAGTATGTTTACTTTGTGATCTAGTCTTTTCTTGCTTCAAGAGTGGTTCTACGCATTTTTCAATGAAGAACCATCAAGCCAACAGACATGTGATCTACACAAGTTCAGTGAAGAACTCTTTAACATAAACAACCCTGTTTTATTGCTTCTTAGGCAATAAGTACTTTTACTTCAACTGTATAGGTTGCTAGTGATGCTTTGTTTGGATTTGCTTATCCAAGCAGTTCACAGATATGTGGAAGACTTTCCAGATGTATCTTAGAACATAGAAATTAATATTTTAATTTCCCACGCAACAACTCATGGTCTCCAATGCATGTTGCCATTTCGAAACACGATGCTCTTTAGCTCGTCCTTGTCAATGGTTAACTCCAAAGGGTCTTTGCTTGATCCTTTGCCAGTGTTTATGCGTGTAGCATCAATATTTAGCATGTCTTTATTTCCTTGAATCAAGAACTATTCCTATGTACCTTTTCAAGTACCATAAGTATTCTTGATCTCAATCTAGTTGATCTTTACTTAGATCAATAGAGATTGGTATATGTTCGTCATGCCTAAAGTCATACGATACGTTTTTGGCGATCCTCATATTATATCATACATGATAAATTCTTTTGCAGAATAATTCCAATTGAATTCTATTCATGTAACTTTAGCTCATCTAGTTTCAGTAGATACTAAATCCAGCTAAATTCTTTGACATATAATATAGGTTAAGAATCTTACTCAGATCCTTTGATGTTTAACTTAGTAAATGCTTATACATAGTTCAAAAATTCTTTACTTAGATTTATTCACATGGGTCGAATATCTCCAATGGAGTATTTCGTGTTTGATTTAGTAAATGCCATTACTTAATCCAAAACAATAATATAAAATCTTTGTAAATAGATCTTAATACCCAGTATGTACTAAGTTCCGCCATGGTCCATCATTGATGAATAATCTCAAATCTAAGTCATTAGCATTTGAATGTTATTTCTCAATAGAGAGATATGTGTGTGATACACATAGGACCAATTAAGTTTTACGTACTCCCACTAAACTTCTTATAAATCTATAAGAATCATGTACATTTTATGAAACTAAAATACTTATTAGCTTCACTAAAATACAATTCCAATTCCCAATTGCTTGCTTAAATCTGTACTTAGATTTTATAAGCTAGCTTTCCTTTTCAAGCATTTATTTGGATCCACAAATCCTATGACATACCATGTACATAGTTTATTCCAACATTTGATTGAGGAATACGTTTTGTCATCCAATTGCTATATGTACCAATATGCAATCATTGCTTGAATTATAGACTTGAGCATTACGATTATGCATGAGGTTTCAACACAATCCACACCGTGAATTTGCTTGTAACCTTTTAGCAACTAATCTAGCTTTGTGTTGTGAACACAATTTCATGTTTGATGGTTTTTATCCTTAAAACAAACTTGCAACCAATAGGTGTGAAACTATTCTTGCAAATCAACAAATTTTCAATTTTGTCATCAAAACATTGAGTATGTTTTATGGCCTCTAACCATTTAAAACATTTGGGTCTATATATGGCCTCTAACCATTTTAGGGAATCTGGGTTTCGTCATAGCTTTCTTACAGGTCACAAACTCATTAATAGTTTGACTGCAAGTTGTAGGTTTCTTTACTATTTAATAGAAGAATCTCATAGTTTCATTGACCTGATCTCTATGTTTCTTCACTATCTAATAGAAGAATCTCATAGTTTCAGTGACTTGAATTCTATGCCTACTTGGGTATAGAACATCAAACAATAGAATATCAATAGCCACTTGAAAGTCCTTTGAATATTCTGTTCTCCTTGAAGCACTTGTAAAGTCTTCTAAGAGATGTCTATTCTTTAAAGCCACTTGTAAAGTCCTTACAGAATAAGTTCGGATTTTCTGAAGCACTTCGAAAAGCCTCCGGAATGTCCGTTTATGTTTGTTGTTCGCCTCGAAGACTTTCGAGGTCTATTTTCTCCCACTTGCCATTTTGGAAACGAATCTCCAAAAGGACATCATTTCGAGCAAACAAACATTTTGTTCTCAAAAATTCGTGGTAGAAACAATACCCTTGTGTCTCATTTGAATAAATCACAATGAAACATATATCTATACTTGGGCCTTAGTTTGTCGAATGACAAACACTAAGCTCCCACTGAGTTTTGCAACTCTCTAGATATATTTTATGAAAAGTTATTCTGAAATTACTTTTCAATAGCTTTGACGAATTTGGTTTAGTTTGGTGGTAGTTGAGCATTTTGTTTTAGAAATTATAGGAAAAGTCTTTATGATTCATCATTGATCGAATCAAGTACTAATTGAATTCGATCATTCCAACGTAGATATGCCATATCTTATGGAGTTAGATTGTGAAATTACAACACACAATCATTGATGATCATATTTGGTCTCAAGTAATCATCAACATGATCTAACCTAGATCTTTATGATTTCTTGCCAAGTGGATTTTATACTTCTGAATCTTTGAACTAGCCAAACAGATTCAACTTATATCACATTTGAGTAAATAAACCTATATTCACTCAAATCCATGTGAAATAATAAAGTCATAAAATCTTTCTTTAGCTTTGACCTCTATTGTCTAGGCGTTCTAACAATAGTTCATATCTTTTGTTACTTTCAACAAGTAAGACTAGTTGTCTTAAATTGATTTAGAAATCAATGAACTTTCAAAAGTCCATCAAAATAGAGCTTTTGAATGTTAACTTGTTGATATGGTCTAAGCAACAATGCCAAAGATTAGTGGAACTCAAATCAAGGGGTTGATTTGAACCTAGTAAAGTTCCTTAAAGAGTTGTTTGTTTTAATCAAGCATATTGACTCAACCCGTAAATGACCATTTTATTCAAATAAACAAACAAACAAACAAGAATTGTTTTTGTTCTTCTGAATGTGAGTCTTTCTGTGTTTGAAGCAGAAATTTAGGTATGCTGATTATGGAACAAAATAGCCATTAAGTTCCAGCCTTGAAAGGACTTAAAACAAACTATATGACCCTACAACTAATGTAGCATTTCCATGCTTCATTTCCCACTTGTAGGCCATTAGTGTAGCCTAGCTTCCATTGTTTGAGTTATTACCGAAGTAAGAACCTCAAGCGGTATATGATACCAAGGAAGTTTGATTGCTAGGTCACTACTCTTTAAACATAAACTTATAGGTAGAACCGGAATCGTAAATTCCTTTCATTTGTTCCTTTGTTTTCCTATTTCTTGTACCCTTTCTTATAGTCTTAAGAATTGAATTCTATAGTGTTGACTTTTATACTTTGTTATACATGTTTGCTTAGTTGGGCTGGCCTTGTTGCCACCTTCCTCTTTACAGATTTGGCGCCAGTTTGCTTAGTTGGGCTGGCCTTGTTGCCACCTTTCTTAGCATTCCTCTTCTTTCCAGATTTCTTGAACTTGCCCCCACGCACCATAAGCACATCCTGCTTATCACTTTTGAGCGTCTTTTCAGCGGTTTTCAGCATACCGTGAAGCTCAGTGAGCGTTTTGTCCAGACTATTCATACTGTAGTTCAGTTTGAACTGATCATACCCGCTATGAAGAGAATGGAGGATGGTGTCTATAGCCATTTCCTGAGAAAATTGCTGATCCAGCCGACTCATATTCTCAATGAGTCCAATCATTTTGAGAACATGTGGACTTACGGGCTCGCCTTTCTTAAGCTTGGTCTCAAGAATTTGCCTATGAGTCTCGAATCTTTCGACTCGAGCCAGATCTTGGAACATATTCTTCAACTCACTGATGATTGTGAAAGCATCTGAGTTGATGAACGTTTTCTGCAGATCCGCACTCATGGTGGCGAGCATTAGACATTTCACATCCTTGTTGGCATCAATCCAACGATTGAGGGCTGCCTGAGTGACCCCGTCGCCTGCGGCTTCGGGCATCGCCTCATCTAGGACATACTCCTTTTCTTCCTGCATAAGAACTATTTGCAAGTTCCTTTGCTAGTCAAGGAAGTTTTTCCCGTTCAACTTCTCCTTTTCGAGAATTGATCGAATGTTGAATGAATTGTTGTTTGCCATATTAAAAACTACAATTGAAAAGAATAAACAAATAAATAACCATTCACAGTTTCTCTTAATAAACTTAAATCCTAGCATACATGCATAATTCAATGTTTATTAAGCATTTTATTCAAGTTATTTGTTCCGGCAGGTGTGAATAAAATGATTCCAAGATCCTAAAATCATTGAAGAACTAAGCACAGTTTGTCGACTTAATCCTAGAACATCTTAGGTAAGCAAAAGCCTTTTGCTAATAGTCTAGAAACTATTCTTGGTTGATAGGTACGTCTAAGAACTTATTAGGTAAACCTATCGATTTTGCCACGACATAAAAGGACTCCTTACTTATATCGTTGAGTTTCACCAAAACTAACATGTACTCACAATTATTTGTGTACCTTGCCCCTTTAGGACCAATAAGTAACACCTCGCTGAGCGAAAACTATTACTAGATTGATGTAAAGGATATCCAAGCAAGTGTATATTTTGGCATGGCACCTTATAACTCAATTTTTAAGTTTGGAACTTAAGGCTCTTACTATGTTGGTTAGATTTTAAGTGAACTAAAATCCTTAATCATGCAACATAATCAAGCTTTTGATCTCATGCATTTTAAGACATATTTAAAAGCAATAAATAACTTAAAACATGCATAAGATAAATGTGATCTAGTATGGCCCGACTTCATCTTGAAGCTTTAACTTCAAAGTCCGTCTTGAAAATCTCCGTGGGAGGCACCATTTTCTTCAAATAGGATAAGCTATAATTAAAACTAATTACAACTATTTGATGGTACGCAGACCATATTTGAATTGAAAAACAACTTTGGTACTTTAGACCATTTACATTCAAATTAATGGTACGCAGACCATATTTTCTATCCTATTTGGGCCATACTAGTCACTTCATAACCTGCAAAACAGTACATATACAATATATACCATTCACCCATTCATTATCATGAATGGCCCACATAGCTGGTTAGTAAAACACATTATGCATCACGTAAACATTTGCAGCAATTAATCAAGGGCACCAATAATCTACCAATTATTCAGTCCTTATTAATTCTAATCAAGTTGTTTTAACCTTAAGGATTTGTAGACCTAATCAAGAGTTTATGACTAAAAGCGCTCCCACTTAAACCAATAAATTCATATGCTTTACTAATTTTAAACATAAAAATGTATTTCTAGTCTAACCGGAAACATACAAATTTAATTAAAATTTAAAGCTCATATAAATGTATAATTGAATCCAAAAAGTTTAATTTAATTTCAGTCGTATTTCAATTAATTCATGATATTAATTTTAGTAAAATAATTAGAATAAATAAAATTTATTATAATTACAATATTCAAAATTAAAATCCAAGAAAATAATTTAAATTATTAATTTTAAAATTAATTAAAATTACGTAAACTGAAAATTTCAAATTAAAATTTCAAAACGATCTAATCGCAACGCAAACACCTCACGCATCACACGCCCATGGGCCACACGCACACAGCCATCGCTGGCCATGTGCGCGCAGCCCATGCGCTCGTCGCATAGCTGCTGCATCTCCATCGCAAGCCATCGCACGCTGTGGTGCTTGCTGCGCGCGCGCCAGCGCTCGACGCACGCGAGCCATCGCTCGCTGTGCGCGCTCGCCAGCGCACGCTGCGCGCGCTCCATCGCTCGCTGTGCGCGCGAGCCATTGCTCGCTGTGCGCGCGAGCCATCGCTCGCTGTGCGCGCGAGCCATCGCTCACTGTGCGCGAGCAATTGCGCGCGTTCAACGTTGGGCGCAGCGCTCGTGGCACGCGAGCTTGCGCTCGCTGCGCGCGAGGCTGCGCGCGCTTGCGCGAGGCAAGGCGCATTGTGGCGCAGCTCGCTTGCTGCCCACACGCGACTGCCATGGCTTGCCTTTCGCCCATGCCCATACGTCCATAGCTCGTGGCCCACGACACAAGGCAGGGCTGCTGCCTTGTGCTCGTGCACCATGCCTTGCTCATTGCATTCGTGCCGCATGGGCGACGAGCTCCCTTGCTCGTCGTCGCATGCCCGCACTATACAACACCCCTTAAGGGTAACACGAAGCGTCCATTGCTTTGTGCGTGCAAGTTATATGAACGAATCGCATAAAAATTTAAAATTTATTGTTATTCCAGTAGGAACACGCACAAGAGGGGGGGGTGAATTGTAATTAGAACTTTGATAAAGTTTCTTGCGGAACTTAAGAAACAATCAAGGAACTGAGAATAGAGAAGACAATAACAACAATTGTGAAAACTTCTTGACACTAATCAAGAAGAGAATTCTTTTATTATAGTAATGCCTCGATTACAATAATCTCTCCAACACAAGTTCCTCTCAAACTTGTGTTCCTCACAGTAATCTACTCTGATTACAGCTCTTTCACTTCTCTCTCTCAGACTTAAACTCTAAGTCTCAACAAGATAACTCTATCCTTACTAATACCAAATACAATTCGTGTTTGGATAACTCTAGATATTAATGATGCTTTCGTGTATATATGTCACTTAGGAACTTAGGATTAACTAGGACACAAACTGTTTTTAGAAAAATCTTTGACAATGCGTTTTTAGGAAAGCAAGAACTCTTAGAAAGTTTGTGTGTTTTTTTCAGAAAACTTCTTGGCCTTATATAGAGTTTTGTCCTTAGGGTTTGTTCCCTTCAAAAACTCAACTGCCAACAACTGACACTTTGATTTTCACGTCCCTAGTCTTGAGGAACAAGGGGAGACCACTTCCCACACAACTTCCTCAACTGCTGGACGTGTTTAAGACTATGTCAATCACTGAAAAATGTTTATTTATTTTGTCAAAATATTTAGGAGAAGTTTTAGGAAGATAAAAACTGTTTTTATTTAAATAACAGAATGTGATGAAAATCTTATTTTTATTAAACAGGAAAAGATATTTTATTTAAAGTATTTTCCTTAAAACTGTGTTGCTTGATATTTTGACAAAAACACACGAGTAATCCAAGTTCCTCTAGTTCCTTATATACTACTTAACATATTAACATATTACATATAATCTAAGCAAGATAAACTACCTAGACATATATGTCTTTCCTTTGGTGAGGCATTCAACTCTGAAGCTTCACTTGTTCCAGCTCAGGAACATTAATGAGTTCCTCTTATGTTTAAATAGGAACTCGTGGCCATGAGTCTGTAATAGTTCTTGTGAATATTCGGAACTCTTGTTATGTAACTGTGTTGCTCCTCTTGTAACTTCAAACTGGAACAAATACAACTTCCAGCTCTGGAACTCCAGTGACTGTTCCAAGTGTATATCAGGAACTTCACCATCTGATTCAAGTTCCTATCCTAATAGAAACTTGGGCATTTACCTGTTCAAAGTCATTTAGCAACCATAATCAGGAAGTTTGCAATATGTGTGTGTCATCAACCAAAACTTAGGAACAACAATATTCCCCCTTTTTGGTGATGACAACACTTGCAAACTTTTTACAAAGAGAGTAAGTACAAACAGGAACTTATACAGACTATTGTGAAACAGAACATAAAAATTGAAAAACAAAAGAGAAAGATTAAAGAGAAGAAAGAAAGAAAGAAAAATAAACTTACAGAGAGATTCAGAGAGATTGATGCAGGAACTGGGATTGAGTGTGCCTTGGAAGTTTGCACCCTTGACTTCCCCCTGTTGACATCAACAAAAAGCATAGCACGAAATATAGCCATTCCAAACACAGTGCCCCACGATCAACGTTTGGCAAGTTAAGCTAGCCTCAAAGTATTAAACCAACTCAGACAATAAATTGAAAGCAAGCAGTAATGATCAAAACTAGAAAGCACAGATAGGTGTAACCAAGCAAGTCAAAATAAGATGGAACAAATACCCAAGTTTGAAAATTATACAAACCAAAAGCAAATTAAAAAGATTGTTCCATGGCAAAAGATAAAAGAAACATGGGATAGGGTGATTAGGCTTGGGATGGGGAACCAGAACCAGCAGTTTCTTCTATCACAGTCTCCTCAAAAGATTCCAGATTGTTGATCTTGGTGAGGATTGTGGCACGAGTTGCATTGGCTTGTTCTGAGTAGTGGTGAAGAGTGGTTTGGAGAGTCTTGACACTGGTAACCAATGCACCTATGTGGGCCTGCATTGAGCTAATCCTGTGATCTGTTCCCTCCTGCAGTTCCACCAGACGAGCAACTGTTGCCTTCAGCTCCAATATCTGATCATCCTTTGTGTTCCAGGCACCCCCATGATCTTGAACATGTTCCTGTTCAGATGGAACACGACGAGCTTTGGACTTTTTGGAGGATCTGGGTGTCCTTTTTCTTGGCCCAACAGTTTCAGGCAGTTCCTCTTGATTCAGTGGAACAGCATCCTCCTCTATGGGCATCTCCTTGACATCCCCTTCCTCATTTATTTCCATGAAGACAGGCCCTCTTTTCTTGTTCTCCTTCATTGCCACCCTCAAGCTCTTTCTTTTTCCTTGGGATCCTACACTCTTCCTGTTCCCTCGAGATAAAGGGACCTCTATTTGTTCGAGTTCCTCCTCCTCCTCCACTTCTTCTTTAACTACAGTTCCTTCCTGATCTTCCTCATCTTGTTTCTCTTCCTTTCCAGCCCTAATGACTTTACCCTGAACCACTTTAAGATTTAATAGATGGAGCATTTCAAGTTGAAGGATTTGGGTGGATTTTAAGG
Organism: Spinacia oleracea; assembly: GCF_020520425.1. Classification (NCBI taxonomy): domain Eukaryota; kingdom Viridiplantae; phylum Streptophyta; class Magnoliopsida; order Caryophyllales; family Amaranthaceae; genus Spinacia; species Spinacia oleracea. The sequence goes on along the minus strand of NC_079488.1, from coordinate 91,371,597 downwards.
GAATCACAAAGTATGGGCTAAGGTCAACTGAGAAGCTTTTGAAGATTTCTGTAAGAAGGGAGGAGTATGGAATTTTGAATTTGGGGATACAGGTGGATAAGTGTTTGATCATGATTGCAGGAAAGTTTATGGGAATTTTCCTTTCAAGACAATACATGAGACATGCATCAAACAGACTTGCTATGTTCCTTTTCTGAGTTCGAGGAACTACACCTCTCCACACAATATTAAACAGTAACTTTTGAAGAGGTGAAAAGCAGTTGTGTGAGGTGGAGGTGGATACTTTAGAATCTCCTCCAATGGAACCAACTATATCTTTCTCATCTACATTATCTATGGTCACTGTGATTTGACCTTTGAGCCACATATCAAAACCCCTATTGGGTGTACCAAACAGCTGTTCCAGATAAGAGGCATCAAATTCGATGCGAGTTCCATTCACTTTACTTGAACATACATTATCAACACATGCAAAGTTCTTGCAGAATTCTTTCATAGCTTCAGGAATTAAGGGGGATTTGGCATAGGTACTCAACAGACTTACCCATTTTTGTTGTTCAAGGATTTCCATCAACTCTTTAAATTTCGTGGCTTCACACCATGTTGAGTTGATTGCGAACCCCTCGACCAGGTTGTTTTCCTTTGCAGTGAGTTTCTTGGACCCTTTTGCTTCCCCCTGAGTTTGAGCATTTTCCTCTGTTTCCTCGATGTTTTCACCAGAAGCTTCCACTCGTCGTTTTTTGGATTTTCTTGTGGAGGATCTAGGGTTTGAGATTGGGGATTTCATTTCGATGTCAGTGTCGGTTTGTTCCCCCTGAGTGATTGCGAGCATTGGATTGTGGGATCGAAGAGGAATTGGCGATTGAATGGGTGAGGTATCCATGGGAACTGGAGATGAAGGGTTTCTCTTTCGTTTGAGGGAAGTGAGATCAGTGTTGTTGCTTGTGAGAACCATGGTGAAGGTTTTTATAGGTGAAAGGAGAGGTGATGTCAGTGGAGAAGGCGTGTGGGAGAGAGAGAAAGGGGGTTGCATGGATTGAATGTGGAAAGGGAAGAGTTTCTCCTATTTATTGCCAATGGAACCGTTCCAAACATTCTTTGAATATGGGTATTCGGTTTTGAATTTTAAAAAATAAATAAATAAAAATAAAAGGAAAATGTAGAAAAAAAATTGTGTTTGACTTTGACTTGCTTAATTTCGTATCTCTGACTTAACTAGTTTGAAAGGAACTGCTTACCTTGCTCATTTGGAGTGTGAGTGAATTTGCCACGATGGTAAGCTTCAACTATGTTTGCACACAAGATTTTGTGTTTGTAATAGTCTATATGTACCATGATTTTTGCTTTTGCCTTAGAGGAACTTCAATTTAGCAATTACCTTAGCTTGATCATTCCGAGTTCCATTCTCATTTTCTCATGTTTCTCTCTGTTCAAAGGCTTAGTTAAAATATCAGCAATTTGGTGATCAGTTTGGCAAAAATCTAATTTGATCAAGCCTTTCTCAACATTATCTTTAAGGAAATGGTGTCTAATGTGGATGTGTTTGACCCGGGAATGATGAACCGGATCTTTTGAAATACAAATAGCACTAGTGTTATCACAATAGATAGGAACACAATCATAGATAATACCAAAATCTCTTAGCTGTTGTTTTATCCATAGAATTTGTGAGCAACAAGCTGCAGCAGCTACATACTCAGCTTCAGCTGTGGATAGAGCAACAGTGTTCTGTTTCTTGGAACCCCAAGAAACCATGCATGGACCTAGGAACTGTACCAAACCTGATGTGCTTTTTCTATTCACTAAGTCACCTGCATAATCAGCATCCGCATATCCTCTTAGCTCGAAAGATCCACTTCTTGGATAGTATAGGCATAGGTCATCAGTTCCTTTGAGATATCTTAGTATTCTTTTCACCGCAGTTAGATGGGACTCCTTTGGATTTGATTGAAATCTTGCACATAGTCCTACACTAAAAGAAATGTCAGGTCTACTGGCTGTTAAATACAATAGTGATCCAATCATACCTCTGTATTTCGTTTGATTCACACTTTTCCCATTTGGATCAGTGTCTAATCTGGTAGCAGTTCCCATGGGAGTGTGATTTACTTTGGCTGATTCTAGCTCATATTTCTTTAGGAGTTCCTTCACATACTTTTGTTGGTGTATCATGATTCCTTCCTCGGTTTGCTTGATTTGTAAACCAAGGAAGAAATTGAGTTCCCCCATCATACTCATTTCAAATTCACTGCTCATCAAGCTTGCAAAATCCTTGCACAAATTTTCATTAGTTGCTCCAAATAATATATCATCAACATAAATTTGAACTACTAACAAGTCAGTTCCTCTAGATTTTAAGAATAAGGTTTTGTCTATTCTACCTCTTTTAAAATCATTTTGAAGGAGGAACTTTGATAATCTCTCGTACCAAGATCTAGGGGCTTGTTTTAGTCCATAGAGAGCCTTATCTAATTTGTAAATATGATTTGGAAATTCGGGATTTTCAAATCCAGGGGGCTGTTCCACATAAACATCTTCCTCTAAGAAACCGTTTAAGAAAGCACATTTAACATCCATTTGATAAAGTTTAAAGCCCATGAAAGCAGCAAAAGCAATTAAGATTCTAATGGCTTCTAATCTAGCAACAGGTGCAAATGTTTCTTCAAAGTCAATACCTTCCTGTTGGTTATAACCTTTGACCACTAACCTTGCTTTGTTCCTTATGATTGTTGCATGTTCATCTTTCTTGTTCCGGAACACCCATTTCAGCCCTATCACCTTCTGGTGCTTTGGTTTGGGTTCCAAGTGCCATACCTTGTTTCTTTTGAATTCATTTAATTCTTCTTGCATGGCTATGATCCAGTCAGCATCCTCCAGAGCCTCAGTGTGATTTCTTGGCTCAAATATGGAGAGGAACGCGTGGAATGCGCAAAAGTTCCTTAGTTGTGCCCTTGTCTGAGTTCCTTTTCTGATGTCACTCACAATGAGTTCCATTGGGTGTGACTTTTGATGCTTCCAAGGTTTAGGTTGAAATTGAGCTACTGGTGTTGTGGCATTTTCGTCAGTTCCTTCTATGACCTGAGTTTCCTGTTGGTCATTGTGGGGTTCCTCTGGTGTTGTTTCTGGATCTTCTTGGTTTTCTGCTTGTTCCTCTAGTACGGGAACTTCTTGATTTTGTTGAGCAGTTCCTCTGGCTGTGTGTTTGCTTGGTTGGAACTCCTCATCATTTTCTGCAGCACGAGATAAACCAATCTCGAAAAATTCTTGTTCCTGTACTATATCAGTTTTGTTAGATTCATCAAATATTATATGTACACTTTCCTCAACACACATAGATCTTTTGTTATAAACTCTATAAGCCTTACTATTCAAGGCATATCCTAGGAACACTGCCTCATCGCTTCTTTCATCAAACTTCCCCAAGTTCCTTTTTCCATTGTTGTGGACAAAACATTTGCTACCAAAGGCTCTAAAGTAAGAGATGTTGGGTTTTATACCTTTTAGTAGCTCATAGGGGGTTTTGTTTAGGATTTCTCGAATCATAACTCTATTTATAATATAACAAGCAGTATTGACTGCTTCAGCCCAGAAGTTCCTAGGCAGGGAACTGGCTATTAACATGGTTCTTGCCATGTCCTCTAAGGTTCTATTTTTCCTCTCAACAACTCCATTTTGTTGTGGAGTTCTGGGAGCTGAGAAATTGTGGTCCATACCTTGTTCCTTGCAGTATTCATCGAATTTGTAATTTTCAAATTCTGTTCCATGATCTGATCTTATATGGATCAGTTGATGACCTGTGGTTTTCTGAATTTTCTTTGAAAATGTAACAAACTCATCAAACGTTTCATCCTTGCTTGTTAGAAATATGACCCAAGTAAAGCGAGAGTAATCATCAACAATAACTAATACATATTTTTTTCCACTTCTGCTTTGAATTCTCATTGGTCCACATAAGTCCATATGGATGAGTTCCAATGGTTTTGTGGTGCTTACCAATTTCTTAGATTTAAAGGAACTTCGGACATGCTTGCCTTTTGCACATGCATCACACACTTTATCAGTTAGGAACTTGATTGAGGGGAGTCCTCGAACCAGTTCCTTTGATCTTAGTTTGTCAAGCAGAGAGAAACTAGCATGTCCAAACCTCCTGTGCCATAGTAGGGAATTTTCTTCAAGGGCACTGAGGCAGGTTAGATTGTTCCTGGGAACTGTATTGAGATCCACAGAATATGTGTTCCCTTTACGAGTTCCTTCCAAAATAACCTTCCCAGTGTTATTGTTTATGATTTGACAGTTTTCAGAAGTAAAACTTACAGAGTTTCCTTTGTCACAGAATTGAGAGATGCTTAGTAGACTGTGCATCAAACCCTCGACTAAAAATACATTTTCAATGGCGTAGGAACTTGACCTTCCAACTTTTCCAATTCCAACAATTTCTCCTTTCATGTTGTCTCCAAAGGTCACAGTTCCTCCATTGTAGGCTTCTAGTGAGAGGAATTTAGATTTGTCTCCTGTCATGTGTTTGGAACACCCGCTGTCGAGATACCACGAGCTGTTCCCCTTCACTAGAATCTGTAAAGAGATCAAAGGTTAGTTACAGGAACTCGGGTTTCCTCGAGTTCCTTTTCAACTATAACTTCAGACTTCTTGACCCATTTTTGCTTTACATAATTTATGTTTCTTTGATCCTGTTCCTTCATCTTGGAACACTCAGTACTTATATGACTTCCACTTCCACATGAGAAACAGACTTTTACACTAGGAAGATCCACATACTTTTTCTTATGACTAGTTTTATGGTTAAAGCCCAATCCTTCTGTTTTCTTAGATTGAGCATTCTCAATCCATTTGGGAGGAACTTTAGGTGGTTGTCTCTGTGCCCTGGCCATGGATAGTTCCCTTTCCAGTTTCTCTTTTTGTTCCTTTGTGGTGATCAGATCTTTGTTTAAATTTTCTAAGTCGATGTTAAAAACTCCCATGTTGATCTCCAAGGATTTTGTAGGATCTAAACTTAGATTAAACATCTTATATTGACTGAGTTGAACTTGTAGAAGGATGTTTTCATTTCTAATTTTTTCGAATGACTCATTAATAGAGGTATTTCTATCTAGTAATTCAAAGAACCTGCCTTGGACATCAGATCTAATATTGTTCAGATAATTTATGTGGTCTTTACTGAGTTCCAAGGCTCTATCACTTTGTGCTTTTAATATACTTAGCTTTTTGTAATCATCTAGAGTTTCTAGCAACAGTTCAATTAGTTTTGACTTTGAGAGACACTGAAGAGTGGAGGAACTTACTTCTTCTGATGGAACTTGATCAGTTCCTTCTGTTCTAGCCATAAGGCAGAGATTTGCAGTTTCTTCATTTGGTTGTTCCTCATCGTCTTCTGAGTCTGTTGCTTCGCCCCATGCAGCTATCATGGCCTTCTTGAAGTTTGGTCTGTTGAAGGTAGACTTGTTAAAGAGATCTTTGACCTGTTCCTTCCCTTTTCCTCTGGTCTTGTCGTTCTCCCACAGAGGGCATTCACGAATTTGATGATCAGTTTCTCCACATTTGAAGCAACCTTGCTCAGTTTTGGAACTAGTGATTTTCTTGGCAAAGTTCCTTCCTTTCTGGTTTCCTGGTTTGAAGTTCCTATAGAGCTTTCTCATTCTTCTGACCAGCATGGCAGCCTCTTCTTCATCTGGTTCAGATTCATCGAGTTCCTCAGCCTTTAGAGCAAGTCCTCGACTTCTTGAGCTCTCAGGAACAGCAGCTCCAAGATGCAATTCGTGTGTCATCAAGGAACCAGCAAGTTGTTCAATGTTGAACTTGGTAAAGTCCTTGGTCTCAAACAGTGCAGTGACCTTTGTTCTCCAACGATCATCTTGTGGCATGCTTCTTAGTATTTTTCTTACCTGTTCATCTGTGGGAATGATTCTACCAAGAGAAACTAATTCATTGGTTATGTTAGTAAATCTAGTGAACATTTCTTGAATAGTTTCTTTTGGAAGCATTTCAAATCTTTCATATTTAGACATCAAAAGGTCAATTTTGGAACGCTTAACTTCATTAGTTCCTTCGTGGGTTACTTGAAGTAGTTCCCAAATCTGTTTTGCGTTCTTGCACCCCATGACTCTGTTGTGTTCATGAGGTCCAAGCCCACAATGCAAGATTTTGACAGCCATGGCATTCATCTCATATTTATCAAAGTCTTCTTTAGAAAATTCAGACATTGGTTTAGGAACTACCTCGTTTTCAGCATTGGTCTTTGTTACCTCGAAGTCTCCAACTTCAATTACACGCCAAACTTGGTAATTTTCAGCTTTGATGAATATCTCCATTCTATTCTTCCAGTATGAGTAGAACTTGCCATTGAACATAGGTGGCCTTTGTGTCGAGTAACCTTCTTCCAGTTTCTCTTGTGAGTTCATACTTTCAGGAACTTGACTCAAACAGGGTTTCCTGTGTTTTAGTGAGTACTGGCTCTGATACCAACTGTTATTCCAGTAGGAACACGCACAAGAGGGGGGGGGGGGTGAATTGTAATTAGAACTTTGATAAAGTTTCTTGCGGAACTTAAGAAACAATCAAGGAACTGAGAATAGAGAAGACAATAACAACAATTGTGAAAACTTCTTGACACTAATCAAGAAGAGAATTCTTTTATTATAGTAATGCCTCGATTACAATAATCTCTCCAACACAAGTTCCTCTCAAACTTGTGTTCCTCACAGTAATCTACTCTGATTACAGCTCTTTCACTTCTCTCTCTCAGACTTAAACTCTAAGTCTCAACAAGATAACTCTATCCTTACTAATACCAAATACAATTCGTGTTTGGATAACTCTAGATATTAATGATGCTTTCGTGTATATATGTCACTTAGGAACTTAGGATTAACTAGGACACAAACTGTTTTTAGAAAAATCTTTGACAATGCGTTTTTAGGAAAGCAAGAACTCTTAGAAAGTTTGTGTGTTTTTTTCAGAAAACTTCTTGGCCTTATATAGAGTTTTGTCCTTAGGGTTTGTTCCCTTCAAAAACTCAACTGCCAACAACTGACACTTTGATTTTCACGTCCCTAGTCTTGAGGAACAAGGGGAGACCACTTCCCACACAACTTCCTCAACTGCTGGACGTGTTTAAGACTATGTCAATCACTGAAAAATGTTTATTTATTTTGTCAAAATATTTAGGAGAAGTTTTAGGAAGATAAAAACTGTTTTTATTTAAATAACAGAATGTGATGAAAATCTTATTTTTATTAAACAGGAAAAGATATTTTATTTAAAGTATTTTCCTTAAAACTGTGTTGCTTGATATTTTGACAAAAACACACGAGTAATCCAAGTTCCTCTAGTTCCTTATATACTACTTAACATATTAACATATTACATATAATCTAAGCAAGATAAACTACCTAGACATATATGTCTTTCCTTTGGTGAGGCATTCAACTCTGAAGCTTCACTTGTTCCAGCTCAGGAACATTAATGAGTTCCTCTTATGTTTAAATAGGAACTCGTGGCCATGAGTCTGTAATAGTTCTTGTGAATATTCGGAACTCTTGTTATGTAACTGTGTTGCTCCTCTTGTAACTTCAAACTGGAACAAATACAACTTCCAGCTCTGGAACTCCAGTGACTGTTCCAAGTGTATATCAGGAACTTCACCATCTGATTCAAGTTCCTATCCTAATAGAAACTTGGGCATTTACCTGTTCAAAGTCATTTAGCAACCATAATCAGGAAGTTTGCAATATGTGTGTGTCATCAACCAAAACTTAGGAACAACATTTATATTTAAAATTAATGACAAATTAATAAATAATATTAATTTCATAATTTTAGGGCGAAAAATCGAAAATTTATTATTCAATTGATTTCCGATTGTCATGGATTCAAGTCTAGGTCATAAAAATTTAAAATTTATCATAAATTTACAATTTTTATGGTGGTTTTTAATCATAGGTTTCTAATTAAATTATAATTAATTATGAAAATCAAATTAATTCTAAATTATTCTAATTTTCAACAAATTAATCATAATTACAAATTAGATTGCATAATTAACAAGGCTAGGCATTCAAACTTGTTAAACATATACAGTAGGTCAATCAAAAATTCAAGATTTATCAACAAGAATCGCAAATATTTAATTTAACATCTTAAATTTACGAAATTTTGCATTCGAAAAACTAAAACCTTCGAAAAGTCATAGTTAGGCTTCGAATTTGAAAATTCTGGGTTCGGCAGAAAAAAACTATTTTTGTCAAAATTTTAGAATGCCTTTTATATGCGGAATTGACACAAAAATCACTCGATTTGGATGAGTAACGAAGAAACTGCCGAAAAACTGCGTACGTATAATTAAATAAACGCAATTTGCAATTAATTAACAATTACGAAAATTAATCACCCCTTTTAATTCTTGCAAATTTGTAATATTTAACCATGTTCATGCAATTTAGATTATGAAAATAATAAGGGGCTCGTGATACCACTGTTAGGTTATGATACATATGACAATTCATAAATCATGCGGAAACAACCATTTAGCCAGGAATACATATTATTTACACATAATCATATAGCATAATTTAGATGCATACTCTTTGTTGCGTGCCTTCCTTAGCTGCGCCCGAACCGAACAAGAACAAGTCTTTAGGACTCCAAGTGTCGTCCTTCCCTAGATAGTCCACAGCATGTCCGGATCCGCCTTAAGATTGACCAACTAGAATCGCCCTTAAGGTACTAGAATTTTCGGCACTCTTAGGTAAGAAATATGGCTGAATTTTTCTCTCAAAACTCACTTTGAATACTTGAATTAATCTCTGAAAATATGTGACCCTAGGCACGTATTTATAGAGTTATGGAAAGGGAATTGGAATCCTAGTAGGATACGAATTAATTAAACTTAGAATCCTATAAGAACTCTAATTAATTAATTTTATCCTTTTAGGAATAGGAATTTAATCATATACTAATTCTAATAGTTTTAGGAATCGTGCATGAACACAAACTCACACACACACACGGCAGCCACGAGGGCCGCCCATGCGTGCGTGCGAGCAGCAGCCCACGCAGCGAGGCCATGGCCTTGGTGCGCGCTGGGCCTGCCTTGCGGTGGGCCTGGGCGCTGCCTTGGCTGGGCGCGCGTTTGGCTTGCTGGGTGATGGCCCGACTTCGTGCTGGGCCTTCGTCCGGCAGGCCTCGTCCGATGCTAATTCGTACGATACGATTCCGATTAAATTCCAGGTTCCGGAATTCATTTCCGATACGAACAATATTTAATATTTCCGATTCCGGAATCAATTTCCGTTTCGAACAAATATTTAATATTTCTGTTTCCGGAATTATTCTCCGATTCCGATAATATTTCCGATTCTGACAATATTTCCGTTTCCGGCAATATTTCCGATTCTGGTAATATTTCCATTTCCGATAATATTTTCCGATACGTACCATGTTTCCGTTTCCGGCAACATCTACGACTTGGATAATATTTATATTTCCGATACGATCCATATTTCCGTTTCCGGCAATATCATCGTTTCCAGAGTATTCATTTCTTGCCTGTGACGATCTCAGCTCCCACTGAAACCAAGATCCGTCGATTCCGAATATCCATAGATGGAGTATCTAATGCCATTAAATACTTGATCCGTTTACGTACTATTTGTGTGACCCTACGGGTTCAGTCAAGAGTAAGCTGTGGATTAATATCATTAATTCCACTTGAACTGAAGCGGCCTCTAGCTAGGCATTCAGCTCACTTGATCTCACTGAATTATTAACTTGTTAATTAATACTGAACCGCATTTATTAGACTTAACATAGAATGCATACTTGGACCAAGGGCATTATTTCCTTCAGGTACCAAAGACAAAATTCAAACTATGCATCAATGTAATACCCCAATATTTTATGATTTTATACTATATATTTTATAGAGAAAATGAAGTTATAAGTATTAATAAATGATATTTCCTTTTTAGTTAGTCTCTTTTAATATTTTATTCAGAAAATTTAAAACACTATTTTATTATTAGTAGCACTCTTGTGGGGAGTTATAAATACCCATAAACCCTAATTATTTTGTAAAAAGACAGGTATCTTGGCCTCTGCCGTTTCTATTTCTCAATCCAAGATCCTTGTGCATGAGTTAATTAGCATCAAATTCATCTTCTTTACCTAATCATCAAAATCACCAATTGCATCACATAAACACCTCACGCTGATTTCCTCTAATCATAAATTTGATTTCCATTAGCAAACCCCAAACAAACTACACTTCTATGATACGTCCTTCGATCTACTTTTTATCGACAATTCTCCTTTCGATGAGTTTCTAAGCCATTCATCTTTATAAATTGTTGTTTTTCGTAATAGGAAAAACTCTAACGCCGGTTGAGTTTGATACTCGAAAATGTCACCTCAGAAGGTAATCACACGTACTTAGTCTATTCGAATTATCTGTATATGTAAATTGTAATCACGCACACTTAGTCTCTCGAATCGGTGTGTGTATCATTAGTTGTTATCATGCCTATTCTTTAGAGATTTTATTTATATTTATCGTTGGAATTGTATTGAGTATACCTGTTGTTTATCTGATGTTGGATTTGTTGATGTCTTACAAAAGTGCTTATGTGTTTGCAATTATCATGAAAATAGTTAGTTGTATGATACTTTTGTGCGATAATCACAGCAATTTGTGATTCTTATGCTCTATAATAATGGTCATAGTTATATTGATTTTGTTATTATCATTTAAGGGAGAATATCAATTAACTATGAAGGACTAGCTAGTTTATCTAATAAGTATTGAGGACTTAGTCGCATGTATTTTTGGGATTGTTTAGAAGTTTTATTTGGGTATTGATGTTGTTCCCCGAAAAGGTTTGAGATGTTTCATAGACAAATTATGTCGTATAATATTATTTGGGAGTCTATGCTGTTTTTGAGAAGTATAGATTATTAACCAGGAATGGGTATTGATCATATGGATAAGATTATTAGAAAATGTTAGAGAATGATTATTATATTTTTGGTTTGAGGCTCGGCGTTATACACCTTAGTCCATGACATGTTTGGTAAGGAGATGATAACCATTAGTAGAGGAGCAAGATACAATCTTTATTATTTTCTTTATATCTCCAAAGTGGGATTTGGTCCAAAAGTGGCCTTGACTCAAAGAGTCTTTCTAGTAGCTATTGAGAGTTTCAAGTTTTTATACTTGTTGGTTTATTATTCGAATTACCCATGTCCAAGGCTAGGTATAGAACAAAGAGCAAATATGGCACCTATTGGTTTAAGTAAGTTTAGTAGAGGAAAAAGATTATATCAATATATTGAGGTTCAGTTGAAAGGAAGATCTAGAGTATCTATAGGCTATGGAGCTAAGTATTCTTTTGGGACTATACTTGAAATGTAGTTTCATACTACATTGTTTAAATGAGCATTTATTATTCTATATTGGTATGTTTTTATTTCAGGTGATTACTCAGCCTTTTGCTGACGTGTGTGTTTATTTGCTATGTGTGTTTGCGGCCATGTCTTTTTCTTATGGTGGCCCTGCGACGATCCTTTTGGAATTTGTCCTCTATGGTGAGCAGTCAAGATGACTGGAGCAGATTGATCGTGAAGGATTGCAGTTAGAAGTTAAAGGAGCTCAAAGTGTTACCGTTAGTCTTTTATAACAGTTACGTAGTTGTAAATAGATCACCTAGTAATTGAGTTGTAATAGTTTGAGTTTTGTAAGCCTTAGCACTTGACAATGTGGTCAAGTGTGGCGGTGATACCTCCGATTTAGTTATAAGCTTCCGCAAAATTTATTATAAAGCCTTTTATATTCTTATTTATTTATAGTTAGTATATCGGGGGTGTTACAAAATGGTATCAGAGCCTATTCGGTCTTGAATTCACACAGGGATCTTCATATCCCAGTGTTTGGTTCGAGTTTTAGGATTAAAATGACTAACTAAGAGTTAAGCTTAAAAGTTATAGGACAAGCCGTTTAATTTATAAAGTATCTCTTTTTATGTGTTAGTTATGTGTTCCTTGTGATGTGACTATTTGACTAGCTTTAAGTTCGGGGACGAACTACCTTTTTTTTTAAGGGGGATAGAATGTAATATCCAAAATATTTTTGTAGCAAAGTTGGTATAATGTTTTTTTTAAAAGCTTTTGAAATTAAGTCACAAATTAAGTTTTTCTAACTTAAGTTCCGGGAAATACTTCTTTTAAAGAGGGTATATTTTATATTCTATATCTTTCTAATTTTAAGTTTCGGGACGAAACTTCTTTTAAGGAGGGTAGATTGTAATACCCTAAAAAAAAAATTCCCAACTTTAAGTTTCGGGACGAAACTTCTTTTAAGGGGGGTAGATTGTAATACCCCAATATTTTATGATTTTATACTATATATTTTATAGAGAAAATGAAGTTATAAGTATTAATAAATGATATTTCCTTTTTAGTTAGTCTCTTTTAATATTTTATTCAGAAAATTTAAAACACTATTTTATTATTAGTAGCACTCTTGTGGGGAGTTATAAATACCCATAAACCCTAATTATTTTGTAAAAAGACAGGTATCTTGGCCTCTGCCGTTTCTATTTCTCAATCCAAGATCCTTGTGCATGAGTTAATTAGCATCAAATTCATCTTCTTTACCTAATCATCAAAATCACCAATTGCATCACATAAACACCTCACGCTGATTTCCTCTAATCATAAATTTGATTTCCATTAGCAAACCCCAAACAAACTACACTTCTATGATACGTCCTTCGATCTACTTTTTATCGACAATTCTCCTTTCGATGAGTTTCTAAGCCATTCATCTTTATAAATTGTTGTTTTTCGTAATAGGAAAAACTCTAACGCCGGTTGAGTTTGATACTCGAAAATGTCACCTCAGAAGGTAATCACACGTACTTAGTCTATTCGAATTATCTGTATATGTAAATTGTAATCACGCACACTTAGTCTCTCGAATCGGTGTGTGTATCATTAGTTGTTATCATGCCTATTCTTTAGAGATTTTATTTATATTTATCGTTGGAATTGTATTGAGTATACCTGTTGTTTATCTGATGTTGGATTTGTTGATGTCTTACAAAAGTGCTTATGTGTTTGCAATTATCATGAAAATAGTTAGTTGTATGATACTTTTGTGCGATAATCACAGCAATTTGTGATTCTTATGCTCTATAATAATGGTCATAGTTATATTGATTTTGTTATTATCATTTAAGGGAGAATATCAATTAACTATGAAGGACTAGCTAGTTTATCTAATAAGTATTGAGGACTTAGTCGCATGTATTTTTGGGATTGTTTAGAAGTTTTATTTGGGTATTGATGTTGTTCCCCGAAAAGGTTTGAGATGTTTCATAGACAAATTATGTCGTATAATATTATTTGGGAGTCTATGCTGTTTTTGAGAAGTATAGATTATTAACCAGGAATGGGTATTGATCATATGGATAAGATTATTAGAAAATGTTAGAGAATGATTATTATATTTTTGGTTTGAGGCTCGGCGTTATACACCTTAGTCCATGACATGTTTGGTAAGGAGATGATAACCATTAGTAGAGGAGCAAGATACAATCTTTATTATTTTCTTTATATCTCCAAAGTGGGATTTGGTCCAAAAGTGGCCTTGACTCAAAGAGTCTTTCTAGTAGCTATTGAGAGTTTCAAGTTTTTATACTTGTTGGTTTATTATTCGAATTACCCATGTCCAAGGCTAGGTATAGAACAAAGAGCAAATATGGCACCTATTGGTTTAAGTAAGTTTAGTAGAGGAAAAAGATTATATCAATATATTGAGGTTCAGTTGAAAGGAAGATCTAGAGTATCTATAGGCTATGGAGCTAAGTATTCTTTTGGGACTATACTTGAAATGTAGTTTCATACTACATTGTTTAAATGAGCATTTATTATTCTATATTGGTATGTTTTTATTTCAGGTGATTACTCAGCCTTTTGCTGACGTGTGTGTTTATTTGCTATGTGTGTTTGCGGCCATGTCTTTTTCTTATGGTGGCCCTGCGACGATCCTTTTGGAATTTGTCCTCTATGGTGAGCAGTCAAGATGACTGGAGCAGATTGATCGTGAAGGATTGCAGTTAGAAGTTAAAGGAGCTCAAAGTGTTACCGTTAGTCTTTTATAACAGTTACGTAGTTGTAAATAGATCACCTAGTAATTGAGTTGTAATAGTTTGAGTTTTGTAAGCCTTAGCACTTGACAATGTGGTCAAGTGTGGCGGTGATACCTCCGATTTAGTTATAAGCTTCCGCAAAATTTATTATAAAGCCTTTTATATTCTTATTTATTTATAGTTAGTATATCGGGGGTGTTACAAAATGGTATCAGAGCCTATTCGGTCTTGAATTCACACAGGGATCTTCATATCCCAGTGTTTGGTTCGAGTTTTAGGATTAAAATGACTAACTAAGAGTTAAGCTTAAAAGTTATAGGACAAGCCGTTTAATTTATAAAGTATCTCTTTTTATGTGTTAGTTATGTGTTCCTTGTGATGTGACTATTTGACTAGCTTTAAGTTCGGGGACGAACTACCTTTTTTTTTAAGGGGGATAGAATGTAATATCCAAAATATTTTTGTAGCAAAGTTGGTATAATGTTTTTTTTAAAAGCTTTTGAAATTAAGTCACAAATTAAGTTTTTCTAACTTAAGTTCCGGGAAATACTTCTTTTAAAGAGGGTATATTTTATATTCTATATCTTTCTAATTTTAAGTTTCGGGACGAAACTTCTTTTAAGGAGGGTAGATTGTAATACCCTAAAAAAAAAATTCCCAACTTTAAGTTTCGGGACGAAACTTCTTTTAAGGGGGGTAGATTGTAATACCCCAATATTTTATGATTTTATACTATATATTTTATAGAGAAAATGAAGTTATAAGTATTAATAAATGATATTTCCTTTTTAGTTAGTCTCTTTTAATATTTTATTCAGAAAATTTAAAACACTATTTTATTATTAGTAGCACTCTTGTGGGGAGTTATAAATACCCATAAACCCTAATTATTTTGTAAAAAGACAGGTATCTTGGCCTCTGCCGTTTCTATTTCTCAATCCAAGATCCTTGTGCATGAGTTAATTAGCATCAAATTCATCTTCTTTACCTAATCATCAAAATCACCAATTGCATCACATAAACACCTCACGCTGATTTCCTCTAATCATAAATTTGATTTCCATTAGCAAACCCCAAACAAACTACACTTCTATGATACGTCCTTCGATCTACTTTTTATCGACAATTCTCCTTTCGATGAGTTTCTAAGCCATTCATCTTTATAAATTGTTGTTTTTCGTAATAGGAAAAACTCTAACGCCGGTTGAGTTTGATACTCGAAAATGTCACCTCAGAAGGTAATCACACGTACTTAGTCTATTCGAATTATCTGTATATGTAAATTGTAATCACGCACACTTAGTCTCTCGAATCGGTGTGTGTATCATTAGTTGTTATCATGCCTATTCTTTAGAGATTTTATTTATATTTATCGTTGGAATTGTATTGAGTATACCTGTTGTTTATCTGATGTTGGATTTGTTGATGTCTTACAAAAGTGCTTATGTGTTTGCAATTATCATGAAAATAGTTAGTTGTATGATACTTTTGTGCGATAATCACAGCAATTTGTGATTCTTATGCTCTATAATAATGGTCATAGTTATATTGATTTTGTTATTATCATTTAAGGGAGAATATCAATTAACTATGAAGGACTAGCTAGTTTATCTAATAAGTATTGAGGACTTAGTCGCATGTATTTTTGGGATTGTTTAGAAGTTTTATTTGGGTATTGATGTTGTTCCCCGAAAAGGTTTGAGATGTTTCATAGACAAATTATGTCGTATAATATTATTTGGGAGTCTATGCTGTTTTTGAGAAGTATAGATTATTAACCAGGAATGGGTATTGATCATATGGATAAGATTATTAGAAAATGTTAGAGAATGATTATTATATTTTTGGTTTGAGGCTCGGCGTTATACACCTTAGTCCATGACATGTTTGGTAAGGAGATGATAACCATTAGTAGAGGAGCAAGATACAATCTTTATTATTTTCTTTATATCTCCAAAGTGGGATTTGGTCCAAAAGTGGCCTTGACTCAAAGAGTCTTTCTAGTAGCTATTGAGAGTTTCAAGTTTTTATACTTGTTGGTTTATTATTCGAATTACCCATGTCCAAGGCTAGGTATAGAACAAAGAGCAAATATGGCACCTATTGGTTTAAGTAAGTTTAGTAGAGGAAAAAGATTATATCAATATATTGAGGTTCAGTTGAAAGGAAGATCTAGAGTATCTATAGGCTATGGAGCTAAGTATTCTTTTGGGACTATACTTGAAATGTAGTTTCATACTACATTGTTTAAATGAGCATTTATTATTCTATATTGGTATGTTTTTATTTCAGGTGATTACTCAGCCTTTTGCTGACGTGTGTGTTTATTTGCTATGTGTGTTTGCGGCCATGTCTTTTTCTTATGGTGGCCCTGCGACGATCCTTTTGGAATTTGTCCTCTATGGTGAGCAGTCAAGATGACTGGAGCAGATTGATCGTGAAGGATTGCAGTTAGAAGTTAAAGGAGCTCAAAGTGTTACCGTTAGTCTTTTATAACAGTTACGTAGTTGTAAATAGATCACCTAGTAATTGAGTTGTAATAGTTTGAGTTTTGTAAGCCTTAGCACTTGACAATGTGGTCAAGTGTGGCGGTGATACCTCCGATTTAGTTATAAGCTTCCGCAAAATTTATTATAAAGCCTTTTATATTCTTATTTATTTATAGTTAGTATATCGGGGGTGTTACAATCAAGGCCACCATAAAACAACCTATACTCAAACACCTACAATCTCGTATGGAGAAATCACCTCAATTTCTCCTACAAAAGAATCAACATTCAAAATCCACAACCCTTTCCTTCATAAAACACCCCAAACACTCAAAAACCAAGTGGTGCATCTCAATCACCGAGTCAAACACTCCGTTTCTCAAAGCCATACAAGTCCAACCTTGAGACTATAATGGATAATTATCTTGCCCACCTCGAGTCGGTTAGAGTTCGGGTTATCTCTGTCTGAGTCGATCCGGTATTCAGTTTAAATTGGTTCATGTTTAAAATGGTTTTTTTTACCGTTTTGACTTGGTTTGGTCGAGTTAGGTTCAAGTAAGTCTCGGGTTTACTGCGGGTAACAATCATGCTCGGATCGGATAAGTCTTAGGTTTAGTTCAAGTTTGGATCAGTGAGTCTTAGGTGTGGGTCAAGTCCAGACCGGACTCGTATTTGGATCAATTACGGATTGAGTTTGTGCTTCAAGTTTTGATCGTGTTAGGGTTGTATTCTTGAGCTCTATGGATCGAGTGATTCTCAAGTTTACGATCAACCATATCATTTTATTATTATTTAAACTTTATACCGAATAAATATTTTTAGACTTTAATTAATTCGTCTCCAAATTATTTAATATGAAACATAGAATAAATTTACATATATTGAATTGAATTTACGTTATTAATAGTTTGATATGGTTTACTTGAGTCAGATTAATAACGAGTAAATGGAACCGGGTTCAGGTTAAATCAGATATAATTTTATCTCGGTAGCTTTAGGTTATTGACTTATCGGGTGAATTTGGATGGATTTTTTGGATTTCAGCTATAATTGGGTCAGATTGACAACAATTCGGTTCAATTCGGATTCGAGTTGACACCGATCGGGTTAAAAATCGAATATCAAATTTAATTGGTTCAGGTCGATTACTATTGTAATCAGATACAATCGGTTTTCAGATTGCTATCAGATCGGATGCGGGTTCGATTTTGTTCGGGTGATAATAAGGTTGTGGGTCTCCTTGGTTGATAGTAATTCGGGTTCGAAACTTGCACTAACGGGTTAAATCATATTACAGGTCAATATTGATTTGGATCGGGTCGGTTTTAAAATCTCCATTTTTCGGATATATTTGATTAAAATTTCTGTTGATTTTGATCCGCTTCTCGGATCGGATAACTTTTTGACCGCCCTCCGGTAGAGGACTACATTCTATGATATACTTCCTCCGTTCCACAATAATTGCATAGTTTCTTATTTACGCACTAATCATCAATCAACTTTGGCAAATATTTTTTCACTGTTGTTGTGTAAGAAAAAAACATAGTCAAGTGAGATCTTGTTAAATTCGTATTAATGCAAAGATTCCAAATATCAACTTTTTATAATTTTTACTTATACGCATTTAGAGATATTAATGTTTAAAGAAGTATATTGAATTATTGATATACGTGCAAATAGAAATGATATCGTTTGCGGAACGGAGGAAGTAGGATTTATAGTCAAGCCCAAAACCCTTATTTTGATCATCTCTTCCCTCTTTCACTCAACTTTTTATTGTAGTCTCGAATCAATTACTACAATTTTCGTAATTTCACCATCTTCAAATTGATGCAGCTGTAGCAAAACTTTGAATTATTCCAATTACATCAATCAAATCGCAACAGAGTCGTCGAAGGCAGCAGAACTTTTTGTAGCAATAACAATGGAGGAAGAAGAGATAGAGAAAGCCGTGCTTGCGTATTTGAAGAAGAAAGGTTTCAGGCAAACTGAAGTCGCCTTTCAGGAAGAACAGCAACTTCAGCAACAACAAAAACACCCGCAACAACAACAATCGAAAAATTCGTCGTCGAATTCTCACACTGACCCAGATGTCGCCAAGCTCATCCTCACCTTTACCTCCGAGTACTTTCTCTCTCCTTTGACTACGAGTACTTGTTATTACTACTGTTGAGTATTTATTTTGCTGATTTCTTCTGATTCGAGCTTAATTTTGTTTTGTATTGGTGATTTGGGGATTTGGGTATTATTTAATGTGCAATTTAAGCTTATTTTTAGGGCATGATTGATTTTTTTCCCGTACTATCAATGCGAAATTTTGAATTTATCTGCTATGCATTGAAGAAAATTGTAAATTTAAATGTGCATTTGAGCAAGTTGGGAATGAAGGTAAATGTGTTTAATACCTCCAACAGCGAAGAATCGTCTTTGTTGACAACCACCGGTGTTAATATCTTTGGTTTATGCAGTCGACCCGTCTTATTGTAACTAAGGCTGTGACGATGTTGTTGTGGGGTGGGGTTGGGGGTGAATTTAATCAATTTATGAAGATGAATGGTGGAAACTTCTGAAGAGTTTTTTGAGTTTTTAGGGGAACATGGCTTATTTTACAAATTATGTGCACATTTCCTTGAAGGTAGGGATTTTCTGGTTGAGGGTGGGGGGTGTTGGTCACATAATCTTTTCCTTGTGATGGACAAACATACGGTTTTCTATCTACCCTTGATTTGGTGTGTGACAAATCTGCTGTTTTCAGAATTGGGAAGCATTGGCTCCATTGGAAATAAATAAAAAGAATTTAATCAATTTATGAAGATGAATGGTGGAAACTTCTGAAGAGTTTTTTGAGTTTTTAGGGGAACATGGCTTATTTTACAAATTATGTGCACATTTCCTTGAAGGTAGGGATTTTCTGGTTGAGGGTGGGGGGTGTTGGTCACATAATCTTTTCCTTGTGATGGACAAACATACGGTTTTCTATCTACCCTTGATTTGGTGTGTGACAAATCTGCTGTTTTCAGAATTGGGAAGCATTGGCTCCATTGGAAATAAATAAAAAGAATTGTTGCTGGCTAAGGGTAGTAGAATCAGACATCCGGGGATTATTTTGGACATAAAGCCAAAACTAGCTACGAAGTTAAATAGTTTAGTTGATGTTCTAGCTAAGATAAGTGTTGATTTAGCTGACATGTTGCCGCTAGTTGATGTTCTAGAAAATACAAAACAAGCTGCTAATAAAACTGTGTAGTAGTAAAGTAGTAAAATGTTGCTTCTCGTCCAAAACAGGAAAAAGTTTGAGCTCAATCGTCTTCTCCCTCTTATGAGCTCTGGCGCACATTACGGGTGCTTACTAACATACGATCGCCTCCATAGATGGCGAAGAAAAGAAGGTAACTCCTGTTGTTGCTACTCCATTGCCTGTGGAAGGAAATACTCCATTGAACTCTCAATTAAATGATACCAATAATGCTCAAAATGGGGCACAATCGATGAACTCAGAGGACATGATGCCCAGAACAGATGAAGAGGAGTTGATTCTCTCGTCTTTGGTTCATCCATCAGCTGGTAAGATCTCTAAAGAGCTTCATGCTGCTATATATTGACTATGAATCGTGCTCTAGGATTGACTGGTAATGGAACTATGCGTAGTAACTTGACCTCACAAATTGGGGGTAAATTTTTGGGTATTGTTGATATTGTTGGAGATCTTCATAGGCAGAATATCTCTGTAACCTCTATTGAACGTTATGAACGTTAATAGAAGATTGCAAATGGGAATTGATGAGGGTGCTACTAGCGAACCTTGGAAAAATCTCTTCACAAGTTCAAAAATGGCTGCAAAAGGAGCCTCTCTGGACTTTGTTGCTCCTCTGGTAAAAGATGGGAAGAAAGTGGCCCAACTCCGCAATCATCAATGGTTATGTATGTGGTGAGTGATTCACCTTCAACTTCTTCTGTAAAGAGGTTAGAAGTTTATGGCTGGGTGCACTTGTGACTCAGCCACAAGTGTTTTTCCATGATGATGGGTATTTCATACTCAAGTTTGTGAATATTGAAGAGAGGAATCAGAGTATTTCAAGTGGCCCTTATACTTGTTATGGGAAGCCTGTTATAATCAAACCATGGGCATCAAATTTCAACTTCTATGAAGAAGTTCTGAAAGTAACTCCATTGTGGGTGAAATTCCCTAACCTGCCTCTAAATTGTTGGGGTAGTGACTCCCTTATAGAATAAGCAACTTGCTAGGAGTCCCTCTTTTTGCCGATGAGTTCACTTCAAGGCAGGACAAGATATCATTTGCTCGGGTTCTTATTGAAATGGACATCACAACAACCTTGCCTGATCATGTATGGATTGAAGAATACATTGGGAGAATGTTCAAGCAAACTGTTTTTATGACTGGAATCCCTTATACTTCCCACTGCTGGCCATGGTTGTGCGAAGGCTCCAAAACCACCTACAACAAGGCCAATAGTTAAGAAGTTATGGTTGCCTAAAGCTATTCAAAAGCCACAAGAAATGGTTGCTAGTGTGCACACTCCACCACAAATGCGTGTTGTCCCTCAAGCTGAGTGGAAAATTGTTACTTAAAGCTATTCAGAAGCCACAAGAAATGGTTGCCAGTTTGCACACTCCACCACTAATGCGTGTTGTCCCTCTAGTGACCAAGCTGAGTGGAAAATTGTTACTTAAACTAAAAAACCTGCAAGAATGAGAACTATGAGTTCTAACAACCCTTTCATGAGATTTAGGATTCAAGGAGATCACTACAGGTATTATTTCTTCAAATTAGGAGGTCTTAGATCACCTAGCCTCATATAGTAATACTCCTTTTGATGAAGGTTAATCTCTACACCAGGAATGTGAGAGGCCTTAATGATCCTATTAAGGCTTCTGAGGTAAAATACCTTGTTAAATTGAATAATATTCATGTTATTGCTCTTTTAGAAACTAGAGTTAAAGTTATTTAGTTCTCTAAAATCTCTCGTAAATTTGGTAGACAATGGTGTTGGGAAGCTAATTATAGTTTTAATCCCAGAGGGAGTATTTGGTTAGGGTGGCCATACTTGGAGGTGGACATGAAGGTTTTAATCTGTCATTAGCAGTTTCTTCATTGTGAAATTAGAGATAAATCTGGAAATGTCTCTTATGTCTCTTTATACTTCACAGTTGTGTATGGTCTTCACACCATTGATACTAGGAAGGGTTATGGCGCGATTTTTTGCATGTTCTTCCTAGTATTGGAGCCAACCCTTGGCTTATTTCTGGAGATTTCAATTCTCCTATTTCTGGTGATGATAGAATTAATGGAGCTCCTATTTCTGCTAATGAAATTAAGGACTTTGATGACTTTATAGTGGTGCTGGGTTGTGCACTCTTAAGAGTGTGGGTCATTACTTCTCCTAAGGTCCTGGTATGGGCAAGACTGTTAGTAGGATTGGCCGGAGCTTGGGGAATTCTGACTGTATGCATATGTACAGTGGTGTAACTGTTGATTATACCCTTCAATATCTGACCACCCCCCTTTGCTGATTAATTGCCTTCTTATAAACTTGAAGGTGGTAGACCTTTCAAGTTTCTTAACTTCCTTGTAGAGAATAAACAGTTCATTCCTCTTATTGAATCTGTATGGTGGCGTAGCAGAGTGCAAGGTTCTCATATGTACAATCTATGGTGGAAGCTAAAGCAGGTTAAAGCTAAATTGAAGACTCTCTACAGAGAAGAATTTGCTGGCATTTCTGATAGGATCACTCAGTCAAGTTGACTCTGTCCAAAGTTCACTGAAGTCTAATCCTACTCCTGATGTGCCGTCGCAAGAAGTGGCTGTTTTGATGACATTCGAAAATGGATGAGAATTGATGAGATTGCTTTGAGACATAAATCTAGGATTCAATGGCTGCAAACCGGTGATTCCAATCAACAATTCTTCTTTTCTTCTGTGAAAAAGAGAGGAACAAATTGAATCGAATATATGTACTATTTGATGAGCATGGTAATAAACTGGTGGATCTGAGAAAATTCAGCTAGAGATTATCTCTTTTTATAAATATTTGCTTGGTGCTGCATCTCTTGGCGTTGTCGATGTTCCTACCTTATGAAGTGGTGCCAAGCTTTGATGCTAGGAGAAGTCTATGCAAGGATATCACTTATTAGAAACTGACCTTGCTTTGAAGGGTATTGGTGATGATAAGGCTCCTGGTCTTGATGGCTTTAATGCATTATTTTTCAAGAATTCATGGCATATAATCAAGGCTTTGTTTATGAGGTAGTTAAAGAGGTGCTTAGCACTAATACTTTGCTCCCTCGATATGAGTGCACTTCCATTACCTTAATTCATAAGGTGTCTAATCCTTCTAAACTCAAAGATTTCAGACTAATTGCTTGTTGCAATGTGGTTTACTAGCTTATTTCTAAAATCTCGACTTCGAGGATGCATGTAATCATTGGTGATGTGGTCAGTGAATTGGCAATCTGGTTTCATCTTACAACATTCTTCTTGCTACAGAGTTGATCAAGGGCTATACCAGGTCTCATCTTTCCCCTAAGTGTCTCTTAAGGGTTGATCTGAAAAAGGCCTATGACTCTATAGAGTCGTCCTTCATTAGAGATTTCATGCTTGAACTTGGTTTTCTGAATGTATTATTGCCTAGGTCACTACATATATTGTTGTTTTCAAGAGCTGATAGTATATCTGTTACTATGTTGTTTGCAGCCTTCAGCTTGTGGTCTGTAGGCAAACCTAGGTAAAAGCAACATCTACATTAGTGGTGTGGGTGCAGAGGAAAAGAATACAATTACAATGGTGACCTGTGTTAACATTTCCATTTCGTTAACTTGGTGTTCCCCTCTCCGCCGAGAAGCTAGCCTACCATGATACCATCAATGCAAACCTTTAGGAGGCGTTTGGTTGGGGGTCTTCATCAAAGGGAAAGGGAATCAACTAGTATGATTCCCTTTGTTGTTGTTTGTTAAGCATGTTTTGTCATTCCCTTTACCCTTTTTTCTGATTCACTTACCCCATAAATCCTTTACATTGAAAACAACCCCCCCAGGTATTTCGATTCCCATTCCTTCCTCACCACCCAAAATCGTTGACCACCATTGACCAACATTATAACACAACCGCCACCATCTGAACCACCTTCACCGGCGACCCATCCACCTTACCCCACCCACTCACCTTCTCCCTCGCCGCACCGCCGCCTCTCCATCCACCTCGCACCCACCTGATACCACCATGAAACCACCACGCAACCACCCCTCACCACGAGGAAACCTCCACACAACCACCCATCACCACCACGCAACCACCACCGTCACCCGAAACTCCAACCCGACCACCAACCGCCACACATCGTCCACCCAAAAAACTCCACCCATCGTCCAAAATACCCGAAAACCATGAAATATTACCTTTTTATCTTAATCATGGCTTCAAATGGTCAAATTCGACCATGAAAACTCCAGATCCGGAGTTTTCATGGTCGAATTTGACCATTAAAACCTCAAATTAGTAGAGAGAAATGAAGGTGAAGGCGGTGGCGCGATGGTGAAGAAGGGGAGGCAACGCGATGGTGAAGAAGAGGAAGGCGGCGTGAAGGGGAAGGAGGCGGCGTTGTGACTCTGCGAGGGTGATGATGGGAAGGCCGCGACGCTGCAAGGGTGAAGAAGGCAGCGAGAGAAGAAGAAGCCGGCGCTGCAAGGGTGAAGAACACGGCGAAGAAAGCGGCGGCGGCGGCCTCATGGGGTGGAGCAGAAAGAAAGAGATGTAATAAGGAGTATAGAATGAAAATAACCCAAACAACTCTTTAAATCAAAGGGATTCATTCCCATTCTCTTTCTTTCCCTTTCTTGATTCCATTCCCTTTACCCCGTGTGAACCAAACGCCCCCTTAATTGACAAGGTGGTGGGTCATTCTACAGTAGTCCAAGCACTTATCTTACATTGTCACGCTTCAGCTAGTCCAAACTATCCTACTAAGCTTGCAATCTTTTGGCGTCGGATCTTCATTCTCCCATAAAAAAAGCCATTAGAGAGATCCAGAACTACAGTAGAATGACCCATTAAGGAAATTTCTTGTTGCTTGGCATTCACTTTGCCTCCCTAGATGTGCGGGTGGACTGAATCTAAAGGAAATGACTATTGGGAACAAAGCAGCAATGGCTAAGCTCTCGTGGGCCTTCACTCATAAAAAAGACAAGTTGTGGTATAGGTGGGTGCATAGCTACTACATTAAAGGCATAAAACTTTTTTCACGCAATGGCCTTCCTCAATGTCATGGCCATTTGAGGAAGATATTAGAGTCTATGGAGTTGGTGGATGCTCTTGTTGGCTGCAACTTTGCAAAGATGGGAAATTTTCTACTAGAAGCATGTAGCCTAAGGTCTTAGGCATCCATGAGAAAGTCAATTGGAGAAGGGTGGTTTGCAACAATAAGGCTACCGCAAAAAGCTTGTTCATCTGGTTATCCGGAAGAGGTTGCCTACGTTAAATAGGCTGGTTACTTGGAAAGTGGTTACTGTTAATTTTTGCCCTCTTTGTTCTAATAGCCAAGAATCTATTCAATATCTGTTCTTTGATTGTAGCTACACTTATGAAATTTGGAGTAAGGTGTTGCAAGGCTTGCAGTTTTATAAGACTCCTCATTTTGATAATGAGGTGCAGTGGATTATCAAAGCTTCCAAGCGTACCGGAGATAGATGTAAGCTCGTGGCGGTGGTGATGTTTTTTGCTGAGTGTATCTACAACATATGGATTCAACTAGAGCTGACAATGGGTTGGGTTGGGTCGAAATCAGGTTGACCGGTTTATAAACGGGTTGAGATTTTCCGACCCAACTCGACATGTTTACTTAAACGAGTTGACATTTTCAACCAAACCAACCCGGCTATAAACGGGTTGAAGTGAAGTGGACCCATTTAAGTTTTTTTGTTTCTCTTTTAAGTGTCAATTGACTTGACTGTATAATTGCGGGGTGATTTTTTTGAGCTAAATCCTCATAGCAAAAATTAATACTCCAATATGTATTTGACATGAATCAAAATGTCAAATAATCATGGCAAATTTGCCAAAAAGGACCTTTTATAGCCCAAATCTTTCGAGAAAGGACCTTATATACTTTTTTGTGAAATCACACCTTAAGGTAATTTTTTTATTTTTTGCGAAAGACAACCAAAGGAATTTTCCGGTATTGATTGAGCTTTTTCGGCCATTGACTTGCACGTGAGCAGCACGTGTGGCTTTATTTGCTAACCACACCCAATTTCCCTCCAAAATTCTAAACTTTAAAACCTAAAGTTGAAAAAAAAATAAAAAAAAATTCAAGTTTGAAAATTCAAGACTCGGTAAAATGAATGTCTTTAGCCAATTTAAGTCACACGTGTTGTTCACGTGCAAGTCAATGGTCGGAAAAAATCAGTCAATGCTGGAAACTTCCCTTAGGTTGTCTTTCGTAAAAAAAAAAAAATTGACATCAAGGTGTGATTTCACAAAAAAATTATATAAGGTCCTTTCTCGCAAATTTTGGGTTATAAAAGATTAAAAGGTATTTTTTTGCAAATTTGCCATTATTCAATGTTGAAGGAAAGAATGAGAAATAAAATATTTCAAATAACATTCTACAGATGTATATTACATACTTGATTGAACTTAAACGGGTTAACCGAGTTGTTTTCGGGTTGACTCATTTAATTAAACGGGTTGAAAATCTTGACCCAACCCTTTATTATTGGGTTAAGTTTGGGTCGGGTTGGTGGGTTGAGTCAGGTTTTGCCAGCTCTAGATTCAGCGCAATAATAAAGTCTTTAATCAGAGAAGTAGGCGTCCAACTGATGTACCGGAGGACATCAGATTCAGAGTTGCTTGTAGAGCTATTGATAAACATGCTCAGCTTGTTTGGTCTTGTTGTGTTTGCTACGTTTCTATTGCAGTTAGCTTGATGCCTTCGGTTTCATTTTGTAACTGTTGTTTTGGAAGACTTGTGGTACCAGCTTTGCTAGTTCCATTCTTTATTCTTTTTGTTATAATATCCTTTACTTGCCCAAAAAAAAAAAAGTGTTGCTTCTCGGATATTATCACCCTTAAATTCTGTAGAGTTAAATGGTGCAATAGAGACACCAATCCTTCCACAGGTGAGCTACTCCGCTATTGCTAAAATATACCATCTTTTTATGATAGAATATCATATGAGATAGAGTTATGTTATATGATATGTGATAGAAGTTTATAGAGATTTAGAAAATCTACGAAGTGTAGGATATGTAGTTTGTAATATAAATAGAGACATATGCCATGAATAATATGAGACATCAATAATTTTCCTATAATTTAGCATTGTTTAAGAGCCTAGGGCTAAGGACCGTCTACAAAAAAATGTCACTTTGATTATCCCATCGGCAGGATTTATGGTTAATATAATACTCTCGATGTGAATAATTGGTAGAAGTTGAGTTTGTGTTGTGAAAAAACTCGTACTAGGTGATCACGTCCAACTCGAGTACAAATCTAAGTTTATTTTGCTTCGAAAAATCAATGAAGGGTTTCAAATTGGTTTTACTCCGAAAAATCAATAACGGATTAAGCATGATTTCGCTCAAGAGAAGAGAAACCGGCGGGTGCGAAAAGAATGACGTTCTTATTATGTTGAGATTTAGCCGAGTTCCAATAGAAAGGAGTTCTCGTCAAGAGAGATAAAAGAAAGAGAAAAATTGCAGGTTCGAAAAGAGAGGCGTTCTTGCTCGAGAATTATTTTTATTGAAGCCGACATCATTGGGTTGTGTATATCAACTTTAACATAGAAGTTGCAGTTTATCTGATTGATCTAGACTAACGTAGAAGATATTTTTAGGTTTCCAATCGCAATGTTCGTGAAACTGTCGTTACAATTGCGGGAGGGTTTTGAGGATAACGTAGTTATTATAGAGGATAGAATATCATATGAAATAGAGTTATGTTATATGATACTCCCTCCGTCCCAGATTAGTTGTTACACTTACCTTTGCACAAAGTTTTAGGAGATAAAGATTGTTTGGTTGTCAATTGTTATTTAATTGAAAAAGTAGATGTGATAGGAGTTAGTGGGGTATTTTTTTAATTGAATGAGAGAGGGTGTAGGGACAAAAAAAATTTGGTGGGAAGAGAGAGACAATATAATAATTGTGGGGTCATTCCTAATTTAGAAGTGTAACAACTTATAGGACGGAGGTAGTATGAGATAGAAGTCTATAGGACTTAGGAAACCTACGAAGTGTAGGATATTTAGTTTGTAATATAAATAGAGGCATACTTTGTTACCCCGACTTTTCATTTTACCTCAAACACCCGTGTTGGATCCTCGACACTCGGACATGGGTATGGACACTTTAACACTTCATTTTGGACCAAAATCATGCAATTTTTTTCACAAAATAGTCGTGTCGAACACTTTGACACGTACTCGTGTCCAATATGGGTATCTGAGTGCAGGTAACATAGGAGGCATATGCCATGAATAATAGAAGACGATAAAATACCATTTCCCCATAACAATATCACTATGTCCAAGTAAAAATGACTCAATAATTAGTAATCTAGGACTTAAAATCATTAATGTAAGCAACATTTCTGTTACCATTGGACGTATGGTGTCTAACTATTGCAAAGATGAATGAAAGTACCTAGCAATCTAGCATTGATTTCCTATTTGGTGTGCCTAGATAATTTACTTGTCATGTAACATGTTTGAGCCCTTGGGGAGAATGAAATCTGCTTGCAGATAAAATTACCTTCCCCCTATCCCTCTTTTAGAGGGGGGCGATAGATTCCTGAAATTTTTGCGTGTGGTATATTGTTCTGTGAATTCTATCGACATGTTTTACACCTTTGTTCAGCGCTAAGTGCCCCTTTCTTCTTGTCATTTCCTTTCCTATGAGATTAATGTTCGCCATTTTGCTTATACCAACTATGAGTTGCAAGATCACACTAACCTTGGCATTCATGTGAAAATTAGATGGTAATACTCCCTCCGTTTCGAAATAATAGAGACACTTTGACTTTTGACACTATTCACAAATTTCAATTTGACTATCATTTGTGATTTATGCGCAAAGAAAAATATAGTCGTGTGAGATCTTGTTTGATTCGTCTTGATATGCACTTTCCGAATATCAACTTTTTATAATTTTTACGAATACAAAATTAGAGATTAATGTCCAAACATTTACATAGGCAAGCGTGAAAAGGTAAATTGTCCCCATTATTTCGAAACGGAGGGAATACGTGCTAGTGTGCTATGCTGCTATAAGGTCTTTGATTTTGTACATGATTAATAATTTTTGGTAGATGAAGTGATGAACATGACATTGTTGTTGTCTGTCTTCTAATTACTATGTTTACGTTAAGTCAAAAGACCATTTCTATTTTACTATTCAGTATAAAAGAAAAAGGGAAGTTCATATAAATCCTTACCTTTTGTTCTTGCCAGGTCCGAGAGCCTTCCTGCACAATATTATGATGGGTACAGCAAGTTAAGATCATGGGCCCACAATTCCCTAGATTTATACAAGGTGATTTTCATCTTGTTTTACTTCCCACAAAATTCTTGCACTTTATCCGGAGTTGAATACTTGCAGATATTGTAAGCCTTTTATTGAACCAACTTTTACCAATTCCTTATTGTCTTCCTTTGTACTTGCTCCAAGTAGAAGTGCAGGGTTATAGTCAATTTCTTTGAAGAGTTGGCTTTTCCCCTGTGTTCTATTCATTGTATTCCCCCCACCCCCACCCCCCCCACCCTCGGAAAACTAAAAATCAACGACGTTCTTGAAGGGTTATAAATAAAGATTTTTTTTCCCCTTGTTTTTTTACTGAACAGCATGAATTGCTTCGGGTACTTTATCCAGTATTTATTCATTGCTTCATGGATCTTGTTGCAAGAGGCCATCTACAAGAAGGTGAGATGTCAACTTATCTTCATAATATCCTTCAGCTGCTCAATGCTTCTTGTTTGAAGAGTTCGCCAAATGTACGTGATTGTGGGAGTTTTCTTTTATTTGTGTTATTTCTACAGCCCGTAGTTTTTTCATTACCTTCCGTGAAGATCATGAAACTATGCATGAAAGAGATCTGCAGAAGCTCGAAGGAGTTCTTTCACCCTCTCATTTGAAGGTTAACTGCAGTTTAAAACTTTCAAACAAATCATTTAGTTTCTGATCTTTTCTATGTTTACTGAATATTTTATCCCCTACTTTTTCTTTTGCTTTTGATCCCCTCTGTCCAGGAGATGGAGTTTGCTCACACTTTAAGGCAGAGCAAAGTAAACATCAAGATCTGCCAGGTTCTTTCTTGACTTCTCCAAAGCGAAATTCATTGCATATATTTTTCTGTGTTACCAGTAAGCAACTTACAAATGTTTCTTGCATGGGAGGATCACCCTGCCTCTCCTCCCCCTAGTATGAATGACGAAGGCATGATACTTCTGCTACTTTGAACTTTGAAAGTTAATCACATCATGGAATGAAATATGTTGTTTGTTCCTGCAATTACTTCTAAAGTTACTAAAATAAGAGTCTGATAAGATCAGATATTCCGTAAGTATTATACACCTGAATTAATCATGTCAAACTTTCTTCTTACCGTTGAATTTTATGAAAAATGGGCCCAAACAAATCAAGTAGAGACATTCTGATTTTTATTTTATTTTTCTTTTGTGGAAATACTTTCCTTTGATTTTATCTTAAAACCATTTTTGCAGTACCTGGTGTAATTCAGCATTTATCCGAAAAGTAACTAAAGGTTGATTATATTTCAGCATCTATCCTAACTGACAATACTGTTTTATGAAGTTGTGAAGTTTTGCATGCAAGTATTAATCCAAAAGATGATTCTAGATCCATCATTAGTTTAACGATAGTATTACCACAAACTTATTAAAAGTTTGGAATTTCTGTAAATCCTATATACTTTATGCATGTCTCTCCCTTCTCTAAGATGCCTAAAAAGTAATTGTAATTTATGTCTCTTTTTTGGTAAGCCATAAGTAAATAATAGGCAGTTTGTTTGACGAATATTTTTGTATAAAAATATATGGTTTATCTTTCCTAAGATAAAAGTAAAAAGAAAAAGCTTCTTAGTTAACAATACAAATTACAGTATAATTATGTCACATAGAAGCTAATGTAGTACTACCTCCGTTCCTAAATGTTCTTTACGCTTACTATTTGCACGGTAATTAAGAAACTTGTTGATCATGTGATGGTGGGAATAACAAGTGGGAAAATGGATGGTTATAAATTGTCCAACAATACAAGTCGATGAAACTTAACATTAAAGTATTGTGAGTGAGTAAGTTATGTTTTATTTCAATAATAAAAAATATTGCAACTTGTATGTTGTGGTGGGACAAATAAGGGTGTAAATGTAAATTTTATATGCCAAAAATGGAACAAAGTAGAGTGTAAAGAACTTCCAGGAACGGACTAAAACGGAAAGAGTAAAGAACTTTCAGGAACGGAGCTAGTATGTAAAAACAGTGTAAAACTATGGGAAAATAAAAAAAACATGCCTACTTAAGCTTTGTTCACTTCACCTGGACTGATTTTTCTAGTTTCCGGTCTGGTTTGGTTCCTCCTGATCTGTTCTGGTGTGGTCAGAATGTATTCTTTGTTTGCTTTTTGCTTTTCTGCTCTGGTGTGGTCTGAATTTTTCTAGCCTGGTCTGATTTTTCTGATGTGGTCTAATAAGGAATAAGAATAAAGTGAAGAGAACATAGCCTTGGGCTTCTTCAATAAATGCATGTTTAGAGGCTAACAGGCAATAGCCGCAATACATTAATCTACAAATCAACCTCTTAGACTACAATACTTTAACTTCTGTACAACTTTAATACCAAGTCTAAAATCATAGTTTGGGGAGCCAGCAAGCCCCTCCTTAGTTCCATCAATGCAGCCAAGATTTCCTTAGTGACACGATGGATGTACTTGTGTACAATACTTGAATACTTGAGATTACTGCTGGCCAAATCTCAAATTGGATTTCTACTTTTGTCCGACCACCCATGGTTGAAATTATCAATGGCAATTTACCAATTTTATTTTTCATTTTCTTAAAAGGAATTCTGATCAACCATTGCTCCCATATGGCCAATTAAGTTGGATAAATTGGTTAATATTAGTTTCAAACTTTTGCTGTAGTACTCTCATGAGCTTCTCCTCCAGTATCTACTTAAAATTCAGTCAATGCTTGGAGTTGTAAATGAGCATATCAACTTCCAAGGTGCGGATTTCTTCTGTCTTTACTTTTTGTTTCTTTTTTACATTTAATGGCATGTCTGAGGCATTTGCATTTTGATTCACAGTTTGCCCCGGCCAGCCTGGAATCATATCTGATGATGCTGACGCTGTGACACTGGTTGATGGTGGCCAAGATGCGGCGAACTTGATAAATCAGAAAGAAATTCAGTGGGGGGTAAGATATCAAGTTCATAATCAACACTCGAGTCATAATTTTATGATGCTGAAGCTATGAATATCAGTCTGCTGGTTCCCTCAACTTAATCTGAAAGCTACAAACTAGCAGTTATTAAATTATCACATATTACCTGTTTTTTGTTTCTTTTCAAATCTGAGTGGGGGTTTAACATTGTAGACTCGTCAAAGTCGATATACCAATTAAAACCGTCATGGTGGAACAAGCCAAACTAGGATGGACATCATGCAAATGCAGAGAGTAAATGAAATTGAAGCTCCCCCCTTAATTCTTCCCTCGAGTATTTGGCAAATTTTTGTTTAGTTGAAAATGACATAATACGTTTCTATTAGTTACTTTATGGAGACATGACCTATTCTAATCAGAAAGTCAGTTTTTTAAAAATTAAAAGTACAGTGTCCCATATAGTGGATTGTGTTTTTGTTTAGCAGTTGTGCGACTTGTACTTAATTACTACTCCCTCCGTCCGGGTATACTCGCACCGCTTTCCTTATAAAGCCGTCCCGGATTACTCGCACCCTTTCTATAAATGGCAAACTTTTGTTAATATTATACTTACCCATGGATACTTACCCATGGATATTATACTCGCACCCGTGTGATAGCTTATATACCAAAAATATCAGTATTTTTTTTATACTTACGTATATTATTTGGTTCTTCAAGATGCACATGTGCACATTCCACTCATAGTTGAAGCTTTCACAAGTTATCCTGTAGTGCCCTATTGACTCATGGAAACTCCATTGGCAAATCAATCAATGTTCAACATAATCATGTAGTGCCTTTTCTTTTATTTAGATGCTGGAAGATTCAATAGAGGATCGCTTGGAGAAGGGTGGAGGTTTGCTTTTAGATTCTGATAAGGTAGATGGGGAAAACAAGGAAGGAGAGAATGAAGAAAATAAGGTGGTATTGCTGCTTCTTTGAATCCACCTCTTGCAATGTATGTATGCCTATACTTCGTACTGATAAAAATCTGCGTGTTTAATGTATAGAAAAGATCTGCTGACGGAGGAAAGCAAGCTGCACCAGTGAAAAAATCCAAAAAGGATAAAGTTGGAGGCGCTGGTGGAAAAGCTGCACGTCCAGAAGTGATCACTCCATTGGCACCAAGAGTCAAACCAGAGCTTACTTTGCCTGCAATGTATGCCTCATATATTAATATCTAGCTCTGCAACATACTTGGAAGCTCTAGAGTCATTAAAATGTATGATCTGCTATAGACAGAAAAACATAAGAGAGAGTTAAAAGTTAACCTCTACTTCTTGTTATTATTAAAAGTATAACACATTGCTGCAGGCCAACTGAAGTTGAGCATTCTATCCTGGAAGACCTCCGTAATCGTGTGCAGTTGAGTAGTGTGGCCCTGCCATCAGTAAGCTTCTACACATTTATCAATACACACAATGGGTAACTTCTTTGGCCTAATATCCTTGATAAATTAGTTTGTTGTTTCTCTTATTTCCTGTTCGCAACTAACTTCGGACCAACTTTGTGTTATATTTCTTAGTTTAAACTGTGCATCAATTTCACATGATGGATCCTTGGTTGCTGGTGGATTTTCAGATTCTTCCTTAAAGGTCTTATGGTTTGTCCCTAGAATTCCTGCTTCTTTATGTGAAAAAGCTGTCTGGTTGTGCTAATAAGAAGAGTTTATCTTATTTAGGTTTGGGACATGTCAAAGCTTGGGCAACAAATGGATAATAGTGAGTAATTATGCAGAATCTCTTTTATTTTTCCTGCTTGCTTTCACTTAGATAATGTCATCAACTCATCGTCATGCTTCCTTAAGAATTTGTTTCCTTCCATTTTCTGGTTGTAGCTGCTTTACAGGGTGAAAATGATACAGCTGGAAATGAACATATGCATAGTGCAAATGGTGGAAAAATACCCTATACTTTGTTTCAGGGTCATTCTGGGCCTGTTTATTCAGCCTCGTTCAGTCCTCTTGGCGACTTTATCCTCTCTTCGTCAGCAGATTCAACTGGTTTGTTCCTGATAATATCCTATATTTATCTGTGTCGTTCTTTCTTCTGTATGTTATGGATGTTGCATTTACCTTTAATTTATGAGCTGCAGTGCGGCTTTGGAGCACAAAACTGAATGCCAATCTGGTGTGCTACAAGGGTCATAATTATCCTGTATGGGATGTGCAGGTAGATTTCTAATTCTTGATCTATTTATAAATTGCTAGGCTTCAGTATCTGAACTTCCCCTTTGTTTCTCACTGTACTCATGTCTTTACTCTTGCTCTACTCCATGGTTGCAAATTTCATTTATATGCACTGATATCTCCTTAAACCGAGTGGTTTTATTCTTGCAGTTCAGCCCCTATGGACACTATTTTGCTAGTTGTTCTCATGATAGAACAGCAAGGATCTGGTCCATGGACAGAATACAGCCTCTGAGAATCATGGCTGGGCATTTGTCAGATGTTGATGTAAGTACTTCAATTTTGTCTCCTCTTCTCTTTGGCGGACATGGTTCCTTTCAGTTTCATCTTCTATGGCTTATTATGTGTTGTATGTTCAAACCTTGTAGTATTAACTAATTAGGAGGGATTTTTAAATTTAGTCGGGATTGTCTTGCTAAATTGAAGAAGAGCATCTTTTTCTCATGAAGCTCTAAAATTCAGGCGCTTGTTTTCATATTTGAATATGCTTACATGCCGTATTCTGCTTTTCCTATCTCATGAAATTGATGTTGCATTTACTTCGTTTTCAGTGTGTCCGGTGGCATGTAAACTGTAACTACATAGCTACTGGATCTAGTGATAAAACAGTTCGATTATGGGATATTCAGAGTGGGGAGTGTGTTAGGATTTTCATTGGTCACAGGAGTATGGTATTGTCTTTGGCAATGTCGCCTGATGGTCGGTATATGGCATCTGGTGATGAAGACGGTGCAATCATGATGTGGGATCTTGCTAGCGGTCGTTGCATTACCCCGTTGGTAGGTCACACGTCATGCGTATGGTCACTTGCTTTCAGGCAAGTATACTTCTCTCTTCTCAGCCGTGCTCATTTAACTGTGTGAACCTATATCTATTTATGGCTCAAATTCACGTATGTCCATGTACCAGTGGTGAAGGCTCACTTCTTGCCTCCGGATCAGCTGATTGCACAGTAAAACTGTGGGATGTCAATGCAAGCACAAAGACGCCAAGATCTGAGGAAAAGTAAGTTCATCTGGAATTGGTAAACAGGTGATTTCTAAAAAATTTAGAAGAAAAGGAACATACTATATCTCAGTTTACCTGTTTTCACGTGTAGGACTGGGAGCTCAAACAGACTCCGGTCGTTAAGGACTCTTCCTACCAAATCGTCGCCAGTTTACTCTTTGATGGTAATGTTGCAAGTTTTATAATGTCTCTTACGCGCCTTGTTCTCTTCAACTTATATGACCTTATCTAAATAAGTTTCAGGTCATATATATAATGTCCTATAAGTTCCAATAAGGTTTTATAAGTTCCAATGAGTAAAATATGTAATACTATGATTATTATTACCATTATTATATATTTCGTATTTGACTATTATTAAGTTGTTATATTAAGTAAAACATATTTATATTGTTATAAATGATTTGTTATATAATTTTAATATAAGAAATAAATAATAATTACTTTATTACTTTATACTTCGTAGTTGTTAATATTATAAGTATTTTGATTGCAAAAGTTTAGATATAATCTAATAAACTTTAAATAAGATATAATAATGTCGTATGAGGTTTTATGAGGTCTTATAAGGGTTCATACATAATTACATTTAGATAAGGTCCTATAAGTTTAGATAAGTTTACTTCTGAAAAGTTCAAGTATCTCGAGATGTGATTCAACTACTACCATTATCTCTGATTATGGTCCTTTCTTTTGCTACAGTTTTCGAGAAGGAATCTGCTATTTGCTGCCGGGGTTCTTTCTAAACGCTCATGAATGGATTAGCAGATTATGTTAGCAGTAGTAGTTTACAGATAAGCTTAGATGCCCGAAAGAGCAATTGGATGTCACAGTTTATGAAGGCATAGGTTGAGCAGCTTTAGCTGTTAAGAACTGCTTAGGTTGAGTTGTTTTAATGTGGAAATGAAGTGGTCGTGCTCTTTTTACTCTAATTTCTTCTTCTGTTCAGTAGTTGATATGAATTATTCTTTTTACCAAAACAAATACTTCGTATACTTTTCCGGGTTTTATTTTGCTTGGATCATTTTTCTTTTTTGGAAGTTGCATATTAGTTGCACTATTTTCTTTTATGGTATGTATTCACACACCATAATACATAATTTATATTTACCATTAATACCTATGGAGTACTTTTTTTTCTACCTAATTTGTTTGTGCAAGTAAAAAAAAAACGGTGGAAAAATGAAATATGACACTATAGTCAGATAAGAGATTAACCGCATATAAGTCTGACGTTTAATCCTAAAACCAATTGGTGATAGGTGAAGTAGCCAACTAATTTTATATGTTAATCAATGCCTCTTTATTTCTTCAATTTGAAATCATTAGTCTAATACCCACCTTAATTATACTCTTAACACATTTTAATGACTCTTAAATTATCTTTTAACTCATAGCTTTGGGGGCACTCCCTACTGAATATAAATCAAGCCACGTACATATTCTAATTCTAATTAATGATTGTTAGTTGCTTGATTGGCAATTGGCATCATGTTAACTGTTAAGATTCAACATAGTCAAATCATATAAATAATTAAGCAACATATGATTAAGGTCCACTAATCATGTGGCTCATGAACACTTAGTACTTCATCACTTAATATATAATTGGGTCGTCTTTACTAATCTAAACAATTAGTATGATCTAAGTCAGAGAGATGAGTGCCTTGTCAACCCGATTTTCTATCGAGTTATTAACTTTTTTATGAGTAAGGTTAAAAAGTCGCATTTGTATTGTTTTATGTTCAGTTTTTTGTTGTTTATAAAATTAAGTACCAAAATATGAAAATCACCAAAAGTTTTGTTGGTGATGATAAAGCTCGTAAATTGCGGCAATATTTAGTTGTCGCAATTTTACGTGTCAGAGTTTAATTAGTACATATAGGCGCTACATACGATATGCGTTATCATAATATTTTTCTATCAATGCAATATTTTTACTATGAAAACAAGTAAATAAGGTAGTCGATATGAAAAAGGAAACAAATTAGAATATTAATATTATCCAACTTTTTTTTAGTTTCCAAAATATGGAGTTAAATATTTTAGTTTCCAATCATGACACATGAGCATGACATGTCATCATTGTGACACGGCTTAAATGTTGCATTGTTTATAAAATTAAGTACCAAAATATGAAAATCACAAAAAGTATTTTTAGTTTTTTGTTGCCAGTTTTCAAAATCAATATGGTTACTACTCTCTCTGTATTTTATTACGAGTCACACTTACCGTTTTCGGCCGTATTTTTTATTATGAGTTACACTCTCATTTTTCATAACTTTTATACCCCACCTTCTAAGTATTTAATATATCTAATTTTCGAAGGACCACCACTACAATTATTCCCTCTCAACTTTGATTAAAACACTTTCCCCACGTCTTTTTTCTATTTTTTTATTACTCCCTCCCCACTTACTTTATTATTTCTATTACATTCTATTCTCCTTCCTTAATACGTGTGTCGGTCAACATGTGACTCCTAATAAAATACATAGGGAGTATTACGTAGTTATGCCTACTTTTTAGTTAGGATCAAATCATATTATATGGCTTTCAAAACCAAAAACTGAAAGTTGACCGTTATACCAAACGAGCCCTAATATGTTAAACTGTTCAATTCGTTTGAATACTTTTTTTTTTTGACATAGGCTTAATTTTGCATAAATAAACGAAGTTTACAAATTACACAACTAACTTACATAACAAACTGAAAATAAACTACTTAACACGAGGAATGCTACATCGCTGGTGGACAGCGACAAAAAGCGCCCATACCCAGGGCAAAATGGTATTTTCGCTACCTGAGTTGAAAAGTCAAACAAATTACTAAATATCGGTAATATGACAGTAATTGATACAACAATGACAGTATTTATGTAAATGATGATAATACTTATATAACCCTTGTATACATATTTTTATTTATTCATTGAATATGCAACACTTTTATCCGTTCATTTAAGTGATCCCTTTACTTTTTCTATTTCATTACACTTGTATACATAATTTCCTTTTTTTGGTTGATTGTGACAGTATTTTAATACAACAATGACAGTATATATATAACAATGACAATACTTATATTATCGATGACAGTATATAAGAAGTTAGCAACACTTGTACACATTTATTTAAGTGTGGGACATCTTTCCATTTTTTATTTTTTTTTAAAGTGGGTATGGGTCTTTTTTATCGCTGGTGGACAGCGATGTAGCATGCCTCTACTTAACACTACAAGGATAGCTAATTCTTCTCGGATGGTCTCCCGGTTGTTGACTTGACTTTGTTTACATTGCCAAACTAGTAATAGCATGCCAAAGCCATTCTTGATCGTTTCCTTGTAGAAGACTGAGATGCTGGGAAACTAAACTGGAGGTTCCCTTAATAACCTGAAACACTTGAGACCTAAAGAAAGAAGTAGAAGAGTAACTAGGAGTAGTATTTCATAGATTATTTTTATTTGTTTTTTTGCATATGATTAATCAATTAATTATTTGTTCTTAATATGAATGCAAAAGTTCAAATAGGAGTAACTTTGATAAGATTAGCTTTTTCGGCGGACTTCGAGATTGGAGTAACAATTTTTTTTTGTTTATAGTGGAATAAAAGTATCATAATTAGCTTTTAGGCAAAACTTTTAACATTTTTACACTTACACAACACATTTTTTTTCTTTTTCAATTAACAGCCTAGGGTTGTGTTCTATTCACCTGATTTCCACTTATTTTTTCTGAACTTATCTGAACTTATTAGAACTTATCAAAACTTATTTTAGTTATAAATTGTAGTTGGCCCACCCTTATTTTTCCTAAACTTATCTTATCTGAACTTAACTGAACTTATCTGAACTTATTTTTCCTGAAATAAGTGAAAATAAGGTGAACAGAACAAGTCCTTAATTCAACACAACCAATTAAACAAATGAAGATGTGGACAAAGTCACCAAAGCCGTCACTTAATTACAATAATCTGCCAATTTTATATTTTCAATTGACAATGATAGATAATTTATTTATTTTATTATGTATATTTCCAAAGTTACAAACCGTGTACAACATTTTGTCACATTCGCAAATATTTTATTTTAAAACAAGAAGAAAGCATATTACACATACGAGATTGTGATTAAGTTCAATCAATTAAACACATTATTGGATACCACATGATTAATAGAAGATTACTTGAATAATTGATCACTTTCTGCTGTCCGGCCATGAAAGGGGGTTTAAATTTATATTAACAAAATGCAAATTTTGGAAAATAAAATACAGAAAAGAAAAGAGAAAATGGTAAAATAAATAGAATTAGAGAAGCGGGGCAGAATTCAGAAAGCATTGAAAGAAATAGGCAAAATTGCTAAAAGGGGCCTTTTATAAGCCAGAATTTGCGAGAAGGGACCTTTTAAATTTTTTTTTGTAAAAACACACCTAAATGTAAAAATAATTTGCGAAAGACAAAAAAAAAGAATATTCAGGCATTGACTATTATTTGCCGGCGTTGACCCTCACGTGATAGTCACGTGCTGCTCTTTTTCACTCTTTGCACCCCTTTTCCCTCCAAATAGAAATCACAACCCCTTTTCCCACATTTCACGTTCTCCTTTCTCCTTCCTCTGTTCTTCTTCTTCCCCCCACCCCATGCTCTAAAAAAATTTCAATCCCTCTGCAAAATTAAGTTGAATAACGAATACTGCAAGCATCTCCATCAAGATTTGAGTCTGGGCACGAATTATCTGGTAAGAATTCCTTCTAAATTTGTGGAATTTGAATGTCGAAAAATTAGGGTTTTTTCCCCCAATTTTGTAAATCAATTGAATCGGATGTTGTTGATTACTTGTTGCAGTAATTATGGCTCCATGGAATGAAGTGAAATGTGGGTGTGGGTTTCCTGTAGCCAAGAGGATTGCTTGGACTCATGAAAACCCAGGGAGAAAGTTTATTGCTTGCAAATTCTACAATCCTGAAACTGGGCAAAGGGGGTGCAACAAATTTGATTGGCTTGATGAAGATATTGTTGAATGGCAAAGGGATGTTACTAATGTGCTTGTTGCTGAAAAACATAGGCTGTCCACTGATCTTGCAATTCTGAGGAACAGATTTGCTTGCATTGAACAAGAGAAGATTAGGCTAGTCGAAGAGGTTGACAGATTGAAGAAGAACAAGGGCATGATGATGGGTGTTTTGGGGTCTAAGAAGGCTGGCTTGGGTCAGAATCAGCTAATGGGGATGATTTGTGTGTGTGCAATTGTGTCTGTATTATTTAGTTTCACTGTAATCAAGGTACTTGGGTAGATGGTAGGATGAACTTTGTTTAAGGAATGTTAGGCAATTAGAAGCTAGGCTTGGTTTAATTCCTTGTTGTAATGCCTTTATGTTTAATGCATTCGTTGTTGTAATCAAACCATTGTGGTTTAGAATGAATGAAAAGTTTGCCTCCTTTATTTTGCCAAAATTATTTGTTTTGTTGGTATGAATCTTCCCGTATTTTGTTTCCGTATGTTGTTCCCGTATTTGGTTAAGTTGATGTTTATTTTTGTAGCCGTCGAGTTGAATATATTGTGTCGTGTTTAAGGTATGTTTAATATAATGTGTCGTGGTTAAGTTGATGTTTATTTTGTTTCCGTATTTTATTCCCGTATTTTGTTTCCGTATTGTGTCGTGTTTAAGGTACTTTGTTTCTTGACCAAAATGAAATGGACTTATATAAGATGACAAATTGGAGAGAAATACACTTTTATAACTTGTCAAATTGACATAATCTTACAAAAGTAGTCAAAATGACTAATGTTGACTTTAGCATACCAAAGTTGACTTCAGTTTCATGACCAAAGTAAGAGCTATAGACAAGCAAGCAGAGACAAGCAAGCAATCAGCAATTGTATTCATTTAACTTACAAAATACCAAAAACTAGGATTCCAACTGACTAACAACTAATCTAATCTATTCTTGTTGTTGACTTGGGTGAAGTTGAGGAGCACCTTGGGAGGATTGAACCACAGAAGGTTCTTGAGCTGCAATCTGACCAGGGGTTGAAGCTGCGACTGTTTCACCAGGTGGTGCAGGCATAGCACACTTAGGTTTGTAGTGTCCAAGTCCACCACATCTGCTACACTTGTTTTGCCTCTTTGCTCTCTTAACAGGCTGCTTGTCTTCATCCTCTCCAGCTGCCTTATGCCTCTTGTGCTTGCTTGGCCTACCTGGCATTTTTCTGTAAGGTGGAGGCAATGGACCAGGGTAGGGTGTTTGATCCCATTGATTCTGACTAGGCATGCCTTTGAATGGTGGGGCATAAGACTTGGCATAAGTCTGAACATGATAGGCAGGGTGGATGAAGTCTTCGTAGTTTAGCCTCTTTGTTTGAATACATGCCAATGCATGCCAGCAAGGAATTCCCATAAGACTCCATCTGTAGCATCCACATACTTTGGACTGTAAGTTGACAACAAATGTGTCCTGGTCATGGTCCACTTCGAACTCATGTAAGTCAGCTTGCCTGATTCTCATGTTATGCACTTGCGTAAGACCTTGCTGAACCATCTTAACAACAGAAGGCATAATGACACCCTTAAATCCCTTCAGTCCCTCCCTTTTTGAATTGAATCTCTCCATGACATACCTCCTAACCCACTCCATCAGCTGTAGGATTGGTTTTGCCCTTGCCTCCCTCAACACATTATTAAAACTCTCACAGCAGTTGTTTAGTAGCATTCCTGACTTAGAA
This sequence comes from Spinacia oleracea, assembly GCF_020520425.1. Lineage (NCBI taxonomy): Eukaryota > Viridiplantae > Streptophyta > Magnoliopsida > Caryophyllales > Amaranthaceae > Spinacia > Spinacia oleracea. The sequence goes on along the minus strand of NC_079488.1, from coordinate 91,329,578 downwards.
GCAGTGCTAAACCCATGTCTAGACCAGTGAGCTATGTTGATGGCATCCAAGTACTTAAATGCTTCTTCATTCAGCTCTTTTATGGCTGCCATGTGAGTGTTGAAATGGTGCTGGCAACAACAGATGCATTGTGTTAGATCAATGTATAGCAGACAGACAGACATACCACAATATGCAGACTCAAAGAAAGCAAGTACAGAAAAAGAATACCTTTGTGGAAGATCTAGCTGCCTTCCAGAAATGCTCTTTGTACACAACACCAGGAAACTTGCCTTTGAAGTTAGCCCAGATATGCCTACAACAGTATCTGGTCTCTGCATTTGGCAGAACTGTTCTGAAAGCATCAAGCAAACCCTGCACACCAGGCAACCATGAATGCAATGACCAAGTCAGATGTGGAGATAAAGTTAAAAAAAAAATTCTAGACTCGGGTTTGAAATCGGACACGATAAAGTTAAAAAATGACAAATATATACAATTTTGAATAATTCTAGACTCGGGTTTGAAATCGGACACGATAAAGTTAAAAAATGACAAATTATGTCCAATCTTGAATAATTCTAGACTCGGGTTTGAAATCGGATACGATAAAGTTAAAAAATGACAAATATATACAATTTTGAATAATTCTAGACTCGGGTACGATAAAGTTAAAAAATGAAAAAAATTAGGGGAAAGATTGTACCTTCTGTCTGTCAGACATGTAGGTCACTTCTTCCTTCTCGTGAACCCAAGTAACAGAGTCAGCCACAGTGATGATGTCAGCTCTCAAAAGCTCCAAGAACCAGGCCCAAGTTTCAGCATTTTCAGTCTCCACTACAGCCCAAGCCACAGGGAAGATGTTGTTGTTCCCATCCTTCCCAACTGCAGTCAACAAGATACCTGGGTATGATCCCCTCAAATGTGCCCCATCAACTCCTATTATTGGCCTGCAGCCAGCCATAAACCCCTCTTTGCAAGCTTGCAAACACACATACAACCTCTGAAACAATGGAGGTGGGTTTTCTATGCCTTGTACCTTCACCACAGCTGTGCTTCCCGGATTATACTTCTTAATAGCTGCTGCATAATCCCACACCTTTTTATACTCTAAGCTAGCATCCCCAAAGATCATTTTCATAGCTAAAGATCTACTATAGTAAGCTTTGTAATATCCTATTTCAGATTTCACTTCCCTCCTTGCTCGTCTTATGAATCCCTTAATTTTTGTGTTAGGTTCATCCCTCCAATCCTCCAAGTATCTCTCAGCTAGGTACTTTGAGGTAACCTTAGGGTTATCAAACTGCCACCCACAAATATGTTTTGGCCTAATACTCTTTATTTGCCAACTGTTCTCACCCTTTAGTTTTCTACCATGGATCTTAAATCTGCACTTCCTCTTCTGCTTACACACACACTGCACAGATCTACCACCCTTCACAGGACACCCACATCTGTTTGCACAATACACAGAGACTCTATTGTTGTTGTTGTGCAAGTAGTAGTAATTATACCCTTTCTGGATGGCATTGTACCTAATTGCCTTCCTAAGAACAGTGTTTGATGGAAACTTCAACCCCTTAAACAATTCAATTGGCACTTTGAAATCTACACTAGGATTGAAACAAGGGTAATTAGGTCCTTCATCATCTGATCCTAGTATGCTAACAACCTCACCATCACTGTCATTAAGCTCAACATCATCACCACCAATTAGCCCACCCTCAATACAGTCTTCATCTTCTTCCCTTTCTTCCCTTTCTTCCCTTTCTTCCCCTGCTGCTTGCTGCAGTCCTCCTAAAGTCCTTTCAACTCCCTCAGTTATCTCATGGTCCACATATTTATGGAACAAGTCATCATCACTCTCATCTTCATAGTCACCCTCACTCAGCAAGACATCACTGTCAGTATCAGATTGACCCTCATCAATTCTCTCCTTAGTTCCTGCAGCATTTCCCTCACTCACAGTAGCTCTTCCTCTCTCTTCATTCTCAACAGCTGTCTCCTGATCTCCCTCACCCCCAGCTCTTCCCTCAACCACAATCTGATCAAGATTTTCAGCTCTCTCTTCACTCACAATAACTCTCCCCTCACTCACACCAGCTCTCCCCACACTCACAGTAGCTCTTCCCACAATTGATTTGGATCTCTGCCCTTTTTCAGCTCTCACTTCACTCCCAAATGCTCCTCCCTCACTCACAGAAACTCTTCCCTCACCCCCAGCTGATTTGTGTTTAAGCAGTGCCTCCTTTTCAGCAAGTGTTCTCTTAAAAAGGGACACTGTGGGAATTTTTTGTCTCACTGCCTGTTCTAGTAGTGGGGAAAATTTGGGAAATTTGGGTGTTGAATGAAGGGGTATTGTTGAAGGGGGTGGGATTTCCCTGGACAGATTGGATGGTGGGAGTGATTTGGACTGATTTGTGTGTGGAGGCAAGCTTTTAAAAGTGTGGCAATGTGTGGAGTGTTGACTGGAATTAGGGTTTTGACTAGTGCTGCTGACTGTACTGCTGACTAGATTCACCAGTGGGGCCCCCAGTGATGAGTCACCACTCACAGAATTGCTCCCTCCACCACTTGATTGGAGATCACTATCACTATACCATTTGACATGTGTAGGAAAACGACTCCTATCATCATACTCCTTCTCACCATGTACCACATACAATTGGTACGACCCATCCTTCTCGGGTGCACTCAAAAAATCGGGAATCTCAACATCACTCTTGATCTCTTTCCTTCCATTCCCATGTAAACTACACCCTCGCCTCCTAAACCAAATCTGACCTACTTCTTTGTATCCCAATTCCCTCCTAATCCAATCTGCAAATTCAAAGTAACATATCTCCTCCACATTTGTATGCAATGACATACCAGCCTTAGGATTATCACCCCTCTCATACGTAGTTTTGTTATTTCTAGATACAAATTGCCCCCCGTGAAACAACCTAATAGTAACAGGCTCCATCAATTTAAACCAGCTTTGTTCTACGTGAATCCTACCGTTAAACCTGATGCACATACAACGACACACTACATTCAATTTCCTATTTAATCACAGCTATGCCAACACAAATTCAACAATACAAATTCCAGTCATTCATCAAAATGTGCCAAAATATCCTAATTAATCAAGCAACCAGATTAATGAGGCCCAAATTTAACAACCAGAATAAATTTAACAAACATAAACCACCACATTAATCACCCAGAATCAATTTAACATAAACCACCACATTAAGAATCAATTTCTTGAATTTTCACATTAAACCCTAATCCCAATTAATCGAATTTTTAGGAATACTTAGTATAATATTACCAGCAATTAACAAATACCAATGAATTATTAAACTAAGCCCTAATTTTTACAGCATATTCAAAGTTAAAATATGGTAATTCACCTGTCCTTGTGGATCAGTCTGTAATTTAGGTAGTTGTTGACTATTGTCTCGTTCCTCTTCCTTTTCCTTGATGATGACGCCTTCCCCTTTCCATTTTTAGCCATGGAAGTACAGCAGTAGCAGAGAAGAGCAGAAGGTGCAGAGATTTTTGACAAAAACGGGAAAGAGAAATTCAGAAAATTTGCCCAGAAATGGAAAAAAGAACATGAATTTAAGTAGTTGGACCATTGATGATGACTTACTTGTGCTTATTGGTTGAATTTTTTGAACTTCATTGATGACGCTTCATTAATGAAGACCTCATTGATGGCGCAGACCTCATTGATGGCAGAAGAGATGAAGAGTTTCCCAGAATTTTTTTTTTTAGGTATCAAAGGGTTTATATACCCTGATATTTTGGAGGGAAAAGGGGTGCAAAGAGTGAAAAAGAGCAGCACGTGACTATCACGTGAGGGTCAACGCCGGCAAATAATAGTCAATGCCTGAATATTCTTTTTTTTTGTCTTTCGCAAATTATTTTTACATTTAGGTGTGTTTTTACAAAAAAAAATTTAAAAGGTCCCTTCTCGCAAATTCTGGCTTATAAAAGGTCCTTTTTAGCAATTTTGCCAAAGAAATAAGAAAAAGAAAATAGGGAATTTATGAGCTTATCCACCTACCTGACAAAAGCATTTACTTTTTCTTCTGCGAAGCTATGACTAAATTTAGCTAGAGGATGAGCCACCTTATTAACAGTGACGGAACTACTTCGTACTTCTATAACGTTGAAGAAACAAATACTCTGTAAGAATATAATTGAGAACTAAGAGATCTGTTATAACCAAGCACTGTTCACTTAAGTCATACTAAACAAAACTCAACCCCGCACATAAGACACCAAGTATAAATACCAAAAATTTTAATAAAACTAGAGGCCGGTTCTTTGAAACAGTCGGTCTCTTAAAAGTTTGAATAACAAACCAGCTTTAAAATTCAATTTAAATCTAAGAGACCAGTTATTCAAACACATGGTATCTTAATTTGAATTATTTATTTCACCACCCACGTAAACCCATAGAAAATAATTGTACTCCATCAGTTTTCGAATATTAGTCCCTTTTGGAATCTTGACACTATTCACAAGTGAAGAGAATCTTCTAATTTCTTTTCAATCGTATTTCAAAACATATTCATGTGAGATCTTATTTTGTTCGTCTTAATATGTAGTTTAACAATATCAAATTTTTATATTTTTCTAACATAAGTACTTGGAGATAATTACGTTTAAATATTAGTTGAAATGAGTTGAAATGTCAAAACATAACTAATATTTAAGACGGATGGAGGAATATTTTTGTAGGTACTTAATCGTAATATAATGCTACTTATTACTTTTAGAACAATACATTTTTTAAATTGTGCGTTGTGAACGATGGTAACACAACACCCTAAAAATCCTGGATATGCCGTTATTACCATCCCGCATTCCCGCTTAATATGAAAATTAAAATATAATCAAAACGGGCCAAAACCAGAGGGTTTTTTTTTTTTAGGGAAGCAAAACCAGAGTTCTCATTCTTCCTTTCTCTCCCCTTCTTGTTAACTGGTTAAGGTAGTGTTCTCTTCACCTGAATTTCACTTATCTTATCTTATCTTATTGGCCCTGAACTTATCTTATTTTATCTTATCTTATCTTATCTTATTGACCATTATCTTATCGTATCTGAACTTATTGACCCTTATCTTATCTTATCTTATCTTATTGACCCTTATCTTATCTTATTGACCATTATCTTATCTTATCTTATTGAAACTTATAGTATTACCTTATGTTATATTTACCTCACCTTATCTTATTTGATCTTATCTTATCTTATCTTATTGGCCCTGTACTTATCTTATTTTATCTTATCTTATCTTATTAGCCCTGAACTTATCTTATCTTATCTTATCTTATTGGCTCTTATTTTATTTTATTTTATCTTATCTTATCAGACCTGAAATAAGTGAAAATAAGGTGAATAGAACAGAGCCTTACTTTGATAAATTTTGTCAAAAATCACTTTGATACAGTCATAGAGACCTGCACTACCTAGCTTGCTACATCCTCTGCTTAATGACACTCTTGCTGGATATTTTACTAGTATGTACCCGTGTATTAGCACGGGATATTAATTACGGAGTAACGTAAGAATATTATTAGGAACCAAAATTACAAAGGGGGCTACAGAGTATAATTCTAAAAAGTATTACTCCCTCCGTTTTCTTTTTAATTAAGCCCTTATTTTTTTCATCAAAATCAAGGTACCCATTGAATTTAGGATATACAATTAGAAGTACTTCGTAGAAAATAAAATGTGTAATAATGACATGCATAAAGTAGTTTATGTGAGAGTAAAGTGGGGAACTCATTATAAAAATAATTCAGATATAGCTAGAGTACATGTTAGTATTTGGGTTGAGGAAAACAACTTTTGCGTATGATATACGAAGTAATATTATTACAGAGTAAAACCTTTATTCTACTGATATTACTCAATAGGTACATCAACATCATCCAAGAACTATAATATAAGAAAACATTTTTTATCCCCTATCTATCATAAGAATTAGAAAGTGCAATTAGTTTGTAGAATAGTCGCACCAATCATTTTCAAACGTGAAAAAATTCCTCATAATGATTATTAATTTATACTCAAGGATGTAAATATAAGAGACTATTCTTATATGCACGCGATGCGTGCGAAATTATATAAAAAACTTAAAATAGTATTATTACAACAAACCACAACAAATATTAGGCAAGAAAATATTCGCAAAGTTCATAAGACCAAAACATGAAGGTCATACTATAGGTTACTTTTGCAATCTAAGTTCATATTCAACTAATCACAACAATTACATCAATCAAAAAATCTGTTAGTGGCCAGCATCAGACCCTTGTGCATTACATTGTTGCAGGCCCTGATCCCCACCTTGCACCATCTTTAATGACAACTTGTTACCTTCCTTCTAGTAGCTGTTTAACATCCAATGATATCATCCTGGCTTCCTTCCTTCTTCCAATTCAGCTCCTTGGAGATAACTAAGTAGACCTTTATTTGATTGATTGTAGCAAATTTTGTGAAGTCAAAACAATGAAAACGTCAGGTCAAAAATATGACAATGTTAAACTCTCAAGCAGCTAGAAATTAAGATTTCAATTGTTTCAAGTGTCACCAAAACTTGATCGAGTGTCAAGGTGAGCAAGCACAAAAAAAAAACCCTATGAAGCTAGGTGGAGGCCAGAGGATGCTAAAAACTCAGTAGCTTTTTTATCCAATCAGAATCAAATGCCAAAAATGAAAGTTTGAGCAAAACCCTATTAAAATCTTCTTGAATAATGCCCAAATTAGGAGTATTAATCAAGATAGATTTACTGCAACATACACAGTGAAATACAGTAGGAGAACTCCCATTTTTAAGTTCATTTAGATGCTTCCTTCATGTATTGTCCTGAATTGTTAATAGGAGAAATAAATATAATTTTAGGCTTTTTTTTAATTGAATAGTAATCATGAATCCTAGAAATCAAGATATTAAACCAACTAATGAGTAACGGTCAAACACATTAAGTACACAACTGATATGATCACTCCTTACATGAGAAAACATCCAAACTTAGCATCAAAACTAATTGTAAGAACCAAAAGCTAAAAGGTTCAAGACAAAAATAAGGCCCAAAAGTTCTGGCATACAACAAACCACTAATTTAATATGGACAAAAAATATTGAAGGCCTCTAGGCTCCAAAGTCAACGCAACAAAGAATCCAGCTTACCGTGAAGGATGTTATGCAGAGATCCATTTGATGCAAACTCATAGGCAAGAATGCGTAGGTTGCCATCAACACAATAACCAAGCAATTCAACAAAATTGTCATGTTTTAGCCTTGAAACCATAGAAACCTGCAAACAGAAAAGTCAAATAAGCAGCTGAGCGTTAAGCAGATAAATACAGCAGGTATAAATTTTCAAAATGATTTCAGAAGTTCTGAACCTGAGCTAAAAACTCGGTATCTGGTTGTTTGCAACATCCAGTTTTTAAATTGCTGTTGCACGCCCATTTTAAGCACTCCCTCCTTGATAGCAGCGTCTGTGTTGAGCTTAAACGGGGCAGCACACGGTTAAACAACAACCAATTAGACGTCAAATTGAAGAGGAATAGCAGAACAAACGCAACAAAGTAAACCCAGAAAAAAATATTATCTTAAACTGACTGAACCGACTCGAGTTTTTACTAATTCGGATTCGGAACCTATTTAACTGCCAGTCTGCCACCAACAATTCAGAAAGATTTGGTATGTATATCACCATGAGTTGGCCAACCTACTTCTCCTACTATGATTTACATGTCAGGGTACCCAGCTTTGTTCAATGCCGACACTAAAATATAAAAATTGGCATCAAACACATTAGTGTAAGTCACAAATCCAAAGTTTGGAATAGTGATCAATAACAAAAAAAACACAATGCAAAAATTGTAGTTCTCTCACTATTCAGTTCAGTTCAATCAAGGGCTTATTTCAACCTAAAAACATTGTCCGAGCATAAACCCTAGCAGACAATCAGCTATTCTGTTGTATTGGATCTCAAATCACATCAAATTCACTTGTATCAGACAATCAGCTCTAATATGACACCGGTTTAAAGTTATCTTTGAATCTGAAGCCTGAAGTTTGTTGTTTGACACCACTACCACCTCCTAATGTGAGTTCATCTCATAATTCAAAATTGTTCAACAATTCCACAAATAAACATCAAATTCAATAAAAAAAAATAACCATTCTTGTAAAAAAATTACGTATACTCGGACCTTTCATAGGAGCCAAGCTCCAGACCCGTTCCCTGCACAAACCTCCATACTCCCATTCCCTGCATTCGCATCATCAACCGACCACCGTTGATTCATCATCATTGGGTACCTCAGTCCCAGCCAACCCTCTGATTTGAGGCCCCGTGAATCATGTATCCCAGCTAAACCTGATCGTTCAAAATCATCAAAATTTCAACATTTAGCAGAAAAATTGAACAAAACCCCCCTTCGAAAATCATTTTTCATTTTAAAAATCTCAAAAGTTAGTCATTTACCAATTATAAGAAGAACTTTCACGTGTCCATGGCCGTATGTTCTATAGAAAATCCAGGCACCATTCAAACGCATGATTCTTCAGCTAAAGAGAGAGAGAAAAACGCAGAAAATTCAAACATATCATCGATGATAATTCTGAGAAATCACACAACTTGATCGAAATCGAATTGAATTGAAGAAGCTAGGTCCATGATTTCAAGAATTCGTAACTTAATTTCAAAATTAAAACTTGTGATTTCAAACCCTAAAATGATAAAACCACATCTCAAAAATGCTAAACAAACACAATCAACAACAGTGAACCCAATAAAAAATCAGATTAAATTCCAACCAAAAAAACAAACAAAATGAAGCATTAATCTAGGAAATGAAAGAAGATAAAGAAAAGGGGAACAAACAAACCAACAGAAGAAGTAAATCCGAAGAATTTCGATTTCAAATTTGGGGAAAACAAATCAGGTGATTTGGGAGAGAGATTCAAAGGTTTCAATCAAATTACAGAAAATAAAGCTTACAATATTAACTGATTTCGCCACAGCTTCCTAGTCGTCGGAAAATCAGAGTTTCCGGTTTCCAATGTTGGTGAAGAAACAGCGGTGCATCTCCAATTTCTCCGTCGAATACAGAAATTAATTTCCAACCCCTATTAGTTCCGATCTTTGACCGCAATTTGATGAATATGCTTGAAATCGATATTCTTGAAGTTGGAATTTAAACATTGCAATGCAATTGAATAAGCAGAAATTTTCGGGTAGGGTTTACAAAATCCTGCCATTTAGGGGTGATTGATTGAGGGATATCCATTAACGATTGAATGAAGGGTGATTGAATGAGCAATTTAGGGGTGGTTGAAGGAAGGATTTCGAAATTCTGCAATTTAGGGGTGATTGAATGAGGGTTTTTGAATATTTGGAGAGAGATTCGAAGGGTTTGATTTTCTGAGTGTTTTCGGTTCAGAGTGTTTTCGGTTACTAATTGAATTGGGATAGCAGTTTTTTTTTAATTAATTTGTTTTTAATTACCAAGGCCTTAAGGGTGTAATGGATTATTTTAAGGTGGACAATTCTGTAAATTTAATGGGGGACACGAAAAGTTAATTTACAAAAACGACCTCTGCTTAATGACACTCTTGCTGGATATTTTACTAGTATGTGCCCGTGCATTAGCACGGGATATTAATTACGGAGTAACGTAAGAATATTATTAGGAACCAAAATTACAAAGGGGGCTACAGAGTATAATTCTAAAAAGTATTACTCCCTCCGTTTTCTTTTTAATTAAGCCCTTATTTTTTCATCAAAATCAAGGTACCCATTGAATTTAGGATATACAATTAGAAGTACTTCGTAGAAAATAAAATGTGTAATAATGACATGCATAAAGTAGTTTATGTGAGAGTAAAGTGGGGAACTCATTATAAAAATAATTCAGATATAGCTAGAGTACATGTTAGTATTTGGGTTGAGGAAAACAACTTTTGCGTATGATATACGAAGTAATATTATTACAGAGTAAAACCTTTATTCTACTGATATTACTCAATAGGTACATCAACATCATCCAAGAACTATAATATAAGAAAACATTTTTTATCCCCTATCTATCATAAGAATTAGAAAGTGCAATTAGTTTGTAGAATAGTCGCACCAATCATTTTCAAACGTGAAAAAATTCCTCATAATGATTATTAATTTATACTCAAGGATGTAAATATAAGAGATATCTTAGTATCTTGAATTTACAACTTTGACAGATCTTGATTTGATTTAATAATATGCTCGCTTAACATTTTCCTTCAAAAAAAGAGTAAAAAGTAGCAAGATTGCAAAATACTCTGTAAATAAGACATCAACCAAGCAAATACCTTTAACGCCATTATGATGATCGTACCACCGATATAATCATGCACAGTTCCTATTGCCATAGAATTGTCACGAAATCCTGAAAGAAATACTATTTGCTAACTTTAAAAAGAAAAAAACCAAAAGATGAATTGAAGTGTCCAAATCAAATGTGTAAGTGTTATTAACTAAAAACTAACAAATTAAAGTACTCTGTATGCAATTACCAATAGCTAACTGCTGTTCCCGGGTACAGCCAGCTCTGGCTGTACCCCCCAAAACGACACACTCATATTGTTTGTTCATTTTTGTCGACTGTTTGTTCTTTTTTATTGAACTGTTTGTTCTTTCTTATTGTACTGTTTGTTCTTTCTTGTTGTACTGTTTGTTCTTTCATGTTGTTTTTTAAATTCACCATCAAAATTTCATAATTGTTGTATTTTTTGTTCTTTCTTCTGGATTTTTATGTTCTTTTTTATATTGTTTGTTCTTTCTTGTTTATTTGTTTGTTTGTAATAATCATATGGTTAATGTTCATAATTAAACTCTTCATTGATCTTTTATTCTTTCTTTTTGTATTGATTGTTCTTTCTTGTTGTACTGTTTGTTCTTTCTTGTTGTTTTTTAAATTCATTCATCAAACTTATTGTTTGTTCTTTCATTTGGCTTTAAAATTCATCATAAAATTGTTCATAATTGTTGTATTGTTTGTTCTTTTTTCTGGAATTTTATGTTCTTTTTTATATTGTTTGTTCTTTTTTGTTGAATTATTTGTTCTTTTTTGTTTATTTGTTTGTTCACAATAAATATATGGTTAATGTTCATAATGAAATTGTTCACTTCATTGGTCTTTTATGTTTTTACAAGCGCCTATATTGTTTATTTCCAAATAAATAAATAAATGTTCATTTCCAAAATAGTAAATGTTCATTCCAAATAAATAAATAAATGTTCATTTCCGAAATAGTAAATGTTCATTTTTGTAGTTTATTTCCAAATAAATAAATAAATGTTCATTTCCAAAATAGTAAATGTTCATTCCAAATAAATAAATAAATGTTCATTTCCGAAATAGTAAATGTTCCTTTTTGTTGTATTGTTTGTTCTTTCATGTTGGCTTTAAAATTCATCATAAAATTGTTCATAATTGTTGTATTGTTTGTTCTTTTTTCTGGAATTTTATGTTATTTTTTATATTGTTTGTTTTTTTTGTTGAATTATTTGTTCTTTCTTGTTTATTTGTTTGTTCACAATAAATATATGGTTAATGTTTATAATGAAATTGTTCACTTCATTGGTCTTTTATGTTTTTACAAGCGCCTATATTGTTTATTTCCAAATAAATAAATAAATAAATGTTCATTTCCAAAATAGTAAATGTTCATTCCAAATAAATAAACAAATGTTCATTTCCGAAATAGTAAATGTTCATTTTTGTAGTTTATTTCCAAATAAATAAATAAATGTTCATTTCCAAAATAGTAAATGTTCATTCCAAATAAATAAATAAATGTTCATTTCCGAAATAGTAAATGTTCATTTTTGTACCAGTATATTAATGTTCATTTTAAACAACACAAAACGACATCGTTTTGGATGGGGGTACAGCCAGCTTTGGCTGTACCCGGGTATAGCCAAAAAATTGCGTGCAATTACTACTCAACGGGTATTGAGGATCAAGATCGAACACATTTACATCACCACTGTGATATTAGACGCTTCTCAAAACACCTTAAAAAGTTGGTTGTAATACTCACCCATATAAATCAATTGGTCGCAACTGGATTCAATTCATTAGGAATATTACAGGCGTTATAATTAGACAAATACCTGCATAGTAAACTAAAAATGGTAAAAATTATAGGAGTAATAAGTAGACAAATATCCGCATAGTAAAGAAAATTATTGCGACAATGAAAGGTACAATGCAAATAATTGAAATAAAATAATACCATAATTACCTACAAAATTAAATTGACTGGATATAGAATTCATCATACATTGAAGAATGAGGAGATGATTATCCTATTAGATTAGTTTTTTGTTGGAAGTTAGTACTTAGTAGTGGGAAGGAAACGGTGGAGTACCGTTTTGTTATAATATAGAGGGGTTCAATTCTTAGTTGGTTATTGCTTAGTATAATTTATTTATTCTTTGAAACTTATTGTTTAGCATTTCTTAGGATCATTTTTTTTGTTTTTCATTATTAAGGGAAGTTACACGGTTATTGTTTTTTAAAATGTATTTTTTTTGGAGGGATTTGATTGTTGTTTGAATTATTTAATGAGTTTTGGAGGGAGTGTACAGAATTGCTCTATTGATATTTTAGAGGTCTCACAATAGCCAATGACATTTTTATCATTATATAGGATATAGGATATGATAAACTATCATTTTTTGTTAGGGTTCAAAGGGTGTTTTTTTGTTGTATTTTATTATCATTAGTGTATTCATGAGTTATTAACCGGCCCCTTTCTAAATTGCGATTTTCTTAATGCTATGTTTTTAGAACTAATGAAGTAATGATGTAATAAACTACTCAGTACCTGTACTAATCTATCTATATACATATTATTAAATTTCTAAGGTAATCCATGACATCTCTCCACGTGTCACGATGAGTTGGCAAGTGACATGACATTGTAGCGCCACGTCATACGCACAAATGATTGTTTATTGTGTCATCACAAAAAAAAATGTTGCTACCATCTTTGAACACTCATGAGTTCATGACAGAATATGTTAATGCTAAGTTTTATCCATCACTACAACAATACAACTTGTGACTATAAAACAACTAAAAAGGAAAAAAGTCGTATAAAAATTTAATGCCCAAAATTATGTATTTGAGTAACAATTTATGATAATAATTTTTTCTTAGTTTCTATTCTTTTACTAATCAAATCATATATCTTTTCAACAAATTTATTTAGATGAAACATAAAACCATGACATTAACATAAAAACGAATAGGGAAAAAATAATGTTGCGCTTTCTTTTAACCAATCAAATGTGTTTATTTTCCTCTAAAATGTATAACACTTTGAAAACTCAATATACATGCAATTGTAATTTATTTATTTTTTAAATAAAGTATTACAAAAATAAAGTTTTATACAAATAAAATTACACAAAAATCTAGTGCTGGTTAACCAATTTTATTCTTAAACTACATATATAATGAAATTCATATTATTCTCAAGTGCATATATAAAGAAATTCATAAGTAAATTTAAAATGAATAAAAAATTAAACTATGTGTAACACTCCGGGACATCATCTGGGGCACTAACTAATTTCTAATATAAATCTTCTCTTTTCCGTTAAATAAAAATTGCCAATGAGTTTCATCTTACATAAACATGACGACATTTTTATAAGCTTTGGTGGAGGCCAATTTGAATTTACAAACAATAAAATTGTTGACCTACATTTCAATCTATACTAATATATATATTAAAAAACGTCTATAAGAAAATATATGTCACATGTGACGTTCTATTTATGAGTTGGTCAAACATAGTTTGCGTAAGGTTTGAACCTCTGACCTTGAATTTAAAGGATAAAACTTTTACCAGTAAACTATTACATTTTTCATGTTTTGATTGCAAAAAGAAAAATAATAAGTAATGTGAATGTTATTAATATAGTACATGATGGCTCGGGGACAAAAACTAGTTAAGATATTACATTGAGTTTTTCTGTCATCCTACTGACTTAAATAAAAAATACAATTTGACATACACGTAGTTTTAAGATGGTGAGTTGAATTTATTAAAATAAGATAAAAGTGAGGTATTGAGTTAAATTAATAGTGGGTGAATTATTTTATGTAATAAAAAGAATATGTGAGTAAGTATGGGGACCACAAGAGGGAGAGAAAGATTAAATCATTGGAAATGGAGATCATGACATACCAAAAATAAAAAGTGCATATTTTAATTAAATGCGACCGATTATGGGAAATATATCTTTTATTTAAACACGGGGGAGTATATTACAAAGATCTTACTCCCTCCGATTTCTTTGATGTACCCAGCCACTCTCTAAAAAAAGGTACTAATTAATTTTTTTTTTTTTTTTGGCAATCATTTCTACTATCTTACCCCTTTTTCTCATAATAATTACACATTTTTATTATCCCTCCCCCAATATTTTGTTAGGAGTCACAAGTTGATCGATAAGTATAGTTGAATTTGATATAATAATGATGCCAATGGAGTAATTGACAATAAAAAAAAAATTAAAAAAATATATAAAAAATTGAAGTGTAGTTACAAAAAATGGAATAATTAATTATTTAAGTGGATTCATAGGAAAGTAAAAATTTATAAATGATTGAGGAGTAGGTGTAAAAGTTACAAAAAATGGATTTGTGACTCCTAAAAAATACTGCCGGAAGTAGTAATTGTGACTCCTAAAAAAAATAGGGAGGGAGTATTTCTTCTGTTTAGAAATAGTTGTACCGCTTAATTTTCACGTTTGTCAATAAAAAACTTTGACCATTAATATCTTTAATTATCTATTAGCAAAAATAAATTTATTTTTGATAATTTGAAAAGTAGATATTGAGACTAATCCGGCCACTTTTTTACATGAAGTCCAAATCCAATCCAAAAAAATTTGGATTTGGATATTTGAGACCAGGTCCGAACTTTTTTTGAGTTCGATCCATGTTATTTTCTTAAGTCTAAATTCGGTCCAATTCGTTCCAACATTTTTTTACAAAAAAACTTTTAATTATAATTTTTTTAACTCAAATGGTTCGTACATTACTGAACAATACTCTTACAGGCTAACTTTTCTGACACATAAAATAAAATATACGATTATTAAATATTGGGTACATATGAGATACTTTAACACCTATAGCTCAAGTCACTCTTCCATAAAGGGAAAATAAATAGCCAAAATTCAATTAAACAATAGATATAATTGCAAATATTTAGCCGAAAAAGGTTTCAGTTCTTAAAAAAACATAAATTTTAAAGTATATTAAAACTCAATGATCAACGAGAGAAAGCGAAAGAGAAAGAGGGTGAGGGAATATTTTTGCGTTATGGGTTATATATATATGGAGTGTAGCATTTGATTGTTATTTTTCCCATAGTAAATAAACACCCAAAAATCACATATTCACTATAGTTTTTAAATTACATATGTATACGTATAAACAAAAAATTTAAACATTGGACTTAATTGGATTTTTGGACTCCAAAAGACTGAGTTCAAGTTCAGTCAAAAAATAATTGAACTTGAAATTTTTAGTCAAATCCCGATACATACATTTTCAAGTCCGATCCAGTCCGACAAGTTTGGATTGGACTAGATTAAAGTTTGGACTTTTCTTAGTCCAGTTATATATATACCCCTAGAAGTATTAATTTATTAAACCTCTCTTGCTTTTATTTCCACTTTTTCTTTTATTACACTCACTCATCACTAATCGAAACAAGAGTATACATTAAATGGACTAATCTTTTATGCACAC
The DNA here is from genome assembly GCF_020520425.1 of Spinacia oleracea. Lineage (NCBI taxonomy): Eukaryota > Viridiplantae > Streptophyta > Magnoliopsida > Caryophyllales > Amaranthaceae > Spinacia > Spinacia oleracea. The sequence goes on along the minus strand of NC_079488.1, from coordinate 91,313,761 downwards.
AATGCGTTCGCAAATTTTAGAATGCATATATATGATGACATTAAGAAATCAAACATTTCTACACGTAGAATAATTACCTCTTTTTTTTACCTTCATAAAGTATCTTAACCAATGGTTTAATATCAATTTCAAGATTTCATCACAAAATGACTAATCGTAAGTTAAGAAATGTTTAAAAGATCTATACCAATCCAATGTGTGATTTTGTTGTTGAAAATAATAAATCTCAATAACACAATTTCTGTTTTCATTTTCTTAATTTGTGCATGGATTTCGGAGAAAATATATATACTCAACATGTATCGGCACGACTTCAAAGGAAACAATGGTGGAGTTTTGGGATGAAATCGTTTGTTTGATTACTCTTTCTTTTAGAATTGTTATTACCCCTATTACTTTTAAACACTCTTACAGCAGATAACTTCTACGTTAAAGCGGGGTAAATCTATATTATTAAAGCGGAATAGTGGTTAATGTGAATGCTCCAAAACCCCAATTCTCAAACCACAACTACTCCACGTCATCACCCTTAATTCCCTTAAATTAAGCTTAATTAAATAGGAAACTACCAAAACATGAAATTAAAATATCAACAAGAAGGAAAAAATACTAAAAGTATTAAAAAGTTGGTCAGTTTAAATAATAATATGAATAAAGAAGGAAACTAAAATTAATACTGTATTTACTAATTTTATAGAAATCCCGTGCTATGACTAGTTTTAAATATTTTGATTTAAATTTAAAAGGTGATAGACAATATTTATTGCATACCACCTTTAAATAAGAATTTGTATTAAAATTCTTTGTTGACTTTTTGCTATCACATACTCCCTCCGTCCCCTTTTTTTTCTTTACGTATTCAATTTCGGGTGTCCCATTTTGTTCTTTACATTTCCTTTTATATTATCACATAAATGCCAGCCTGAGTATTCTATCAAAATTTGTGTCCACAAATTATTTTAAATTTATTGGGCATTTAATCTCTCACACTTTTTCATTGGGGCATTAAATATTTTCCATTTTTTCAATGTCAGTTGTTTGATAAAAGTGAAAACATTATAAATAAATGTAAGTTTCCTTGTTTAAATAAATAAAAAAAGAGGAATCTCAATGCACATTAATTAGTCGCTAAATCGCGTGCATAATACCAAACGTAAAGAACAAAAAGGGACGGAGGGAGTAGACAATAAGGAAGATTTTATGCATGATATTATTTGGTTTATCTAATTTGCATTAAATAATAATTTTTTTAAATTATTAAAAATTAATAATTTTAAATTGTAGTTGTCAAAGGTATTTTAGTCTATTTTATAGGGTACAACAAAAGATCATTTACGAAAATGACATAAAAAATTTCCTTATAGAATAGAGATAAACACACAGGGGAGAGATACATCAAATTTGAAATCATATATGATAAGTTGTTGACTCTCATACTAATATTGGCCATGATTTATCTTAAATGACAAAAACATTTGTTCTACTTCGTAACAAAAATTCATAAAATTAATATAGCAATATATAATTAAAGAAAAATAGATGCATTTTCAGATCATGAAAATTGCCTACACTTATGTCAAAAAAAATAGTTGCTAACACACGAATTAAACAACTATTTTGCGTAGATTTCTTATGATACCCAATATAACACATATGTACAAGACCGTCAATGTCAACATTGAAAAATATAAGTATACAATGATAAGGTGTGATTTTTTAAGTATAAAGTATAACTACCGAACATGACTATTTAATTAATTAGAAAGTATAACTACGTGATAATAAGTTGATTTTATACATAAAATGGTCGTATATAAGTTTTTTTTTCTTTTCACAGGATCGTATATAGTTTTTATACCCTAATTTTTTGTTATATTTCATTTCTCTTTTTTATTTACTCATCATCTACTACGTAAGAGTTAAAAATGTATACAAAAAAAGTAAAAAAATATGGTACTGAGTAATACATTTGATTTTGTACACGGTACACCTAACTCTAAAAGTACAATGAATCGGCGATATCCTACGGGTATGCAGATCTATGGAATGAAACCTAAGATTGAAAAAGCTAGAGTTGACAATTAAAATGGAGGGTGGAACGCGGGAAGTACACTAATCTACTATACAAGAGTCTTGCAAAGTCATAGATTCTCCTAACATCATTAAGCTAATAAGTAAGTGGGTATTACCTATAATGCAATTCTTCTTGTTCTTTTCTCACAATTCTATTTCATCCAATTGGTGAGAAAGTGGGATCATTACAAATTCGGGTGGGCCCCACCCACTTTCTACCATTATAATTAATTCCTCATGTCATGTTTGGTATCTAAACCCATCAATGTTATCACAAAGCTAGGTTGCGGAGTAGATGCTATGCCAATGCCACTATATATGATGAAGGTGACCCTAGGACTCTAGGAGGGAACGACACAATCAATTTTAAGATAGATGTGCAATACTTAGGATTATATCCAAGGAATGTTGTCAAACTCATATCTATCTATCCCATTTTCTTTCTTTTTTAATATGCAAACAACAAATTAAAATAAATTACTCTTCTATTAGACCATCTTAGCCTTACTTAACCATCACACAATGTCTAATAGCAATATGATAGATGTATAGAGATGGGTGTCTTGTTATGTAGTCAACTAACATACCATTGTTTTTTTTACAAGAATTTGCAAATAACAAAATATAATATTAAATAAAAAATACCATTTTTGTATTAATGATAATTATGTTCAAGGTTGTGGTAGCTATATATGATGCTTGCAACACTAGCTAGCTGGTTAAAGGATATAAAAAAAAATTGAAAAGTTAGTTGAAACTGTAAAACTAAAACTGATATACAGTTGAAAGTTAATCGATAAAGGTTAATTAGTTGATCACATGAGTTGTTTCCTTTTTGACAGCAACGTTGTTTTTAGTAGATATGATAAAGAGGGATAAAAAGCAATATTCCAATTCAATATTTTAGAAGAAACATATACAAGATAGCTTCTTGATGTACACGTTTGATAAATCTCAACTCTGGTCTTATTCGACGCTCTTTTACATCAAAAATAGGACCAATAACATAATATTTTTTTTATATAAAAAAAATTTGAAATGATATCTTGAAGGGTATTTTTAGGCTTTAATGACATAAAATGACATCACATGAATAAATTAGATGAGTATTGGGCCTGGTTAGGGTTGGGGCGGGTCGGTGCAGGTCAATAGCAGGGCGGGTTAATAGCGGATCACTTAAATATGTTAATGGATAGGGTTAGGGTCTAGGACGGGTCATGGTCAAGACTAAAATATGTTAATCAATTAGTCATAAGTTTTAAGCCAAAACCCTAACACTAAATCATCATTAAAATCATTAAAACCCTTAAAATTGAAGCTTTATTTAATAAAACAAATCTAAAATTGATGTCCTTCAATAAAAAATAGTCCTCAACAATCTAATCATCAATATACACAACCTTGGTGTTCATAACCAATCCCAAGTATAATAATCAATCAAGATCCAATATTAATCATAATAAAAATCCATAATTTAAAATAGAGAAGAAGAGGAAGAAAAGGAATTATACCAAGCCAGCCTATAGCACGACACGATTACTTTGGTTGATGTAACCGGGCGCAAAAAGAGAGCAAAAGAACCTGAGGGTGGTGCACGGCACAACACAACGATGTTGTTGTTGCTTGTGCGTGCACGCGGGTGTGCGGGCGGATCAGCAGGGGAAGGTGAGCAGCGTTGGGCGCTGGCTCGCGAGAGTGTGCGGCGATGAGGCAGGCAGCACGCAACAACATCGAGGAAAGTGTTGCGCTGCTCGGGTTGGGCGCACAAAAGGGAAGAGAAGAAAGGGAGGGAGTTCCTTGGAGAAGATTAAAGAGAGAGGAGAGAGAATTTGAGGGTTTGTAAAATATGTGGGATTAAGTTCCTGCAAAATAGGAGTAACACAATAACCCCTCAATTGATGATTCATCTCAACAATGTATTTCCCTCTCTTATTTTCTACCTAGGCCTAAACCTCCTTTTACAGGATAAACTAGAAACTCACGTCTACTAGAATTATATTTGCTCCTCAAGTCTAAATAATTCTAGAGATTGTTACATACCAAAACATATCTAGTTTCCTAATTACAATTCGAATTAAACTAGAAAACAATATATAAATCAAATAAGAATTATATTTGACTCCATTCCCGTTTCATATTCTTGTCAAGTTAACTAAGTTGCATTTAATTCCTAACAAAAGGCATGCAGTTAGAGGCGCAGTACATGATGTTTTAATTTTGTTGTATCTTGTTATGTCCATTTGATCTTCTAATACATGCCCTTGGCAGGATCTGGTTGCACAATTCTGTCGACTCATATATTTTATTTTAAAGATTAATAATTCTCCACGCAACTATGCTCTACTCCATTAGGTAAACTATGATATCAGTCAAACTACGTACAATTACACCAAAATAAAAGGGAACTTCCTTTTCTGAAAGCAACTATTAGTGTTACTCTAATCCAAACTTTCTTAATCTTTCTCTTTCACATTAACTCGGCTCTATATAATTATAGGATAAGATAACATCATTAGATAAAACAGTCTGAAAAATGACAGAAATGTTGTATTATAGTACTAGTAGTAAAATATGGAGTAAATAGGTCTGGAGGTCCCTAAACTTTGTCAAAAGGAGCAGTTAGGTCCCTCAAGTTTCAAAAGGAGCATTTAGGTCCCTCAAAATGGATGAAAACCGCTGCTTTTTGACTTCTGTTACTAACGTCTGTTAAATGAATTAAAAATAAAGGCAAATTAATATAAAGGGCAGAAAAGGACAAAATAACAGTTACTTTTACATATTAACAATAATTAAATAAAGGGAAACCCTTTTAAGTTAGCTTTTTACAAAAAACTAGCAGTTCAAAGTATTTAACAAGGCCATTTGTACCCAAATTATTCAACACTTAATAAAATAAAACAAAGGATCAACGCTTCCTACTAATCAAATCCCCCAAATTAACACACCCAACAAGCATAGGTTAATCAACAACATTTCTCAGAGACAATTTATCAAACACCTTGTGTGCACACCCAAGTAACTTACATTTCCGGTAAAATTCATCCGAGCTCAAACCCATAAACTCCATGCATCATCATCATCTTCAATCTCATGTTTAATCAGCAAGTCAGCAACTCATACATGAAATCTAACGAGCCTACGACTAATGAGGCAATATTAGGTACTTCCGTTTTTCTACAGTCTAATGAGTGTCAATTTGTCTTAGCGTTAGTGTAAAATGTGATACTTTACAACTAAGGTGTGTTTTGGGAGCTTTGTAAGGCCGTAAGGATTTGCATCTCCACCATGTCAATATGTCGTACTTAATTTTAGGATAATGCAACACCCTTATGGGCTGTATATAAGGAGCTAATACTTGCTATCACATTTGGTATCATAGATTGGTAGGAGAAAAAGATAATGAGCCTCTGAGTGTTGGCATCACACCCTTCAATATAATCTGTTTAATTTTGCAAATTTATTTCTATTGTGGGTTTGCCTTGTCTCCGTTTTTTAGGCTTAAGCATTGAGGGCAATGACAAATGTGAAATTACAATGGAATTGTTGGAGAAATCCAGAAATTAAGAAAGAGAAGCAGATTGAAGAGAATCCATAATAAAAGATGAGAGAGAAAGAGAGAGAAAAAAGGTAGAAGAAGAACTAGTGGTAGTAGCAGACATCTGGGAGAAGAGAATTTGAAACTTTAGAGTTGTGGAAGAACAACAATTAGCTGAAGTTTATGGCGATAATTGCTGAAAATTTGGAGTAAATTTGCTTGGGTTACTCACTAAATTCGATTTGATTAGGAAGAGTTGTGGAAAAACCTAAAAAAGGGGAATATAAAGGGTGAAACGTGTAAATGGAGAAAAAGCCATATGAAAAAGCTAAGTAAGTTGAAAAAGCTAAGTCATAATTAAAATCAGTTGTTTTCATTTATTTATACACGTGTAAATTAATTTTCTTTTTCTTTAAAGCGGTTTTATTATTATTTTATTGAACTTAACAGAAAATGAAACGGTGTTAATAAAAGTAGCTGATTCCATCCATTTTGAGGGACTAAAATGCTCCTTTTGAAACTTGAGGGACTTAACTGCTCCTTTTGCCAAAGTTTAGGGACCTCCAGTATAGTTTACTCGTAAAATATGCTACCAAAAAGGTTATTTTATAAAGATGAAGAAAGATTGAAATTACAATTCCTTCCGTTTTAAAATAGTCGTGATTATTATCTAGTTTTCTTTTAAAATATACCATAAAATTACTGCGCAGTACAAATAAAAAAGAAAGTGATTTGTAAATCTACTTTGTAAAAGGCTAATCAGAAGAGACAAAGTAGTTTATATAACTATACTAGTAGTACTATTCCGTAGAATGGAGTACTCTGTGATTTTTATCATTATTGACTACGAAAGTGAATATATTGAATGTTAAGAGCAATATTGGCGCTAATTTTAAGATGTAGTCTCATTAAATGTTAAGATAAAATCTTTCATTTTAAGCGGATGGGTAAGACAAAAGCCTAGCAAAAGTCTTGAAATATCAAGATTCTATTTCAAACGATTAAGCAAAGCAAATTTTATCTCAATTACTGATTTTTTCAATTTTATTATTTTCACAAGAATGAATACGGAGATGGAGTGAAAAATTAGGGTAAATCTAAAAGGATCTTAACCAAAAATTTGGTAAAATAACTTAAGTTTATTAAAAAAAAAAAAAGTCTTAAACTCCACTACCGAGTTTGAAACAATGTGGTTGAATTTTTAATTTTATTTGGGAAGGAATGTAGTTGAAAAATTTAGTTTAGCAAAGAATATTGAGAATAGCAAGTTGGTTGAAATCAAATTTGGATTTGACACTTGACAGGTGGTTGAAAGCTAGAAAAATTTAATTACTCCGTACAAAGAACAACTATATGCTTGCCAAACAATTCTACACTTATTAAAATATAGGAGAAATGAAATATAAGGTAATAAAATGCTTATCAATGACTGATCCTTTACAATTGTACATTGTGTTCGAACTTCGAAAATCCATTACCAAGTTGTACATGTTCATACAATTTTCATAACGTAATAAAAAACCATCTTACAAAACCGTAAAATACTAAAATGTGAATGCTCAAATGTGTCACCCTTTCATTTCTCAAAGGCACCTTGCAAAATAGTCTTCTATAGAAAAAACTTAAATGTACATAGCAAATTGTGTCACAATCTTTTGGTATCAACATTTTAATTATACTACTCCAAAAAAAAAAAAAAAAACTACGGTGGGTAATATGGTACTTTACTCTAATCGTCAACATCATCATCATTAATCCCATCCAATTGAGTGGTTGAGTATGTGGGGAACATGGTCAAAGTCAACGGTTCCGATTTAACCTTCCAAAATCAGCAAGCTTCCTAGATCGATTCGCACAAAACGACGCCGCTTCAGACAAGTGCGGTTTATCATTATTACTATTGTTACTTTTATTGCAACTGCCAAAATTACTTTTCCCGGTCGTCGGAACCCTAATTTCGCCGGAGAAACTCGGCTCAATTCCCCAATGATGCCGACTAGCAGGGGAAGCCCTAACCAGCGGGCTCAAGCAGAATGCGAAATTCGCCACATTATTCGCCAACCTCGCTGGACTCGCCTTGACTCGTCCCGGACTCGGACGAGTCATCGCCTCTCTTTCTCTCTCCTCCAATTCCTCCCACTCATTCTGCGGCGACATTCCCCGGTTACTACACCGAACGAACTCCGTGGGTCCAACCTCTGAGTTCGTCGTCGAACTGGCGACGCTCGATTTAGATCGGAATAGCTTGGAAATAAGACCGAATTTCCCGGAGCTCTTCTTCTTCTGAAACGTGGGGCCCACTTGCGGAGTGCTGTAAAACCGCTGAATCATCGGCAACTTCTTGATGCTAGTGGTGGTGGTGGTGGTGGTGGTGGCGGAGGCGGTTAGGTCGGATTTACGGCGAGAGATATACGGAGAAACAGACCGAGGAAAGATCAACGGCGGCGGCGGAGGCTGTTGCTGCTGATAAAAGCGATGATTATGAAGCTGAATAGGGTTAGGTTTAGAATTATCAGGAACGGATTTGGATTGAGATTGCGATTCAACAACAACAAACAAGCGTTCACGAAGACAAGAGGCGCAAACGCCGATTGTACTACTGAAATCCGACAAGTGTTTCTTGCACCTCATCAGACCAAATTTATCTCTCCTCAAATCCTCTCTCTCCTCCCCTCTCCTCTCTAATGAACTGAATTCTTTAATATGTTCAACTGAATTCTCTAATATGTTGACATTTCCTCTCTGTACATTTCTGGAAAGTTGAATATTTCTGGGTTACAGAGATCTGAATGATGGTGAAATTTAAAGAAGAAGAAGAAAGGAGAAGATTCAAGGTTGTCGTCTTCTCCTGTGGGTTGTTTATTAGCGCTTTTATATTGGGGGCAGAAGGTAGTAGTAGTAGTTGGGGTTATAGTTGATAGTTTACTCCATTAGTGAATTTAATTATGTTTGTCAGGAGTAATTAATTTAGTGGTGTTGTTTTTGTTAATTTGGAGTGAGAAAGTTAGGTTCGTATTGGGTTTGACTTGTGTGATTTTACTTGTGCTACTACGGAGTATTTGACTCAATAATAAAATTGTTGTTTTCTTTACTTTTGGAGTTTTGGAGGATTCAAAGGACCCCAAATAACCATTGCTTAAAGAATAAAAATATGATATCTTGTGGTTTATATGGTAAGTGATTTTTAAGGGGTCTAAGTGCATTGTGTTTTTATTTTTAATGATTGTGATTAATTGAGGTTAATGGGGGCTTTTTATTCAAGGAATGATAACATTAGCTAGGCTCTTAAAGTGAGACATATCACATATATATGAATTTTGACATAGAAAATCAGTGAAATAAAAGTACGACGATGGAAAATAAATGAAATGGTGTGGATTTGTGGAATAGTGTTTCTTACTCGTCAATTATTATTTTTTTATGGTGGAGAAAATTCAGACAAAATTATAATGATTCTGATTAGTGAGACATGATTTTGTGATTTCATGATTTATTTCCTTTTCTAAAATTATTTATTGGTATGTTTGGATTCACTAATATTTTATTTATTTTGCCAAATAATGCATTGGGAGAAAGATTTTTGCACATGTCATGCACATGTCATGATGTTTTTTTTTACTTAGCTACTAATTACTATTTTGAGTCATATGTCAAATGAAAATGGATCCTTATCATTGTAAGGTTGTGCAAAGATTTCTTTTGTTATAACTAGTAAAAGAGTCAACTATTTTTGAAATAACATTGATGTTGATATAAAAATTGAAGGGATAATGAACTAAGTAATCAAGTATTGAGAGTTATAAGAATAATTGATACATCTCTCTTTGTGCTAAAGTAACTAGTGTTTGGCCCGTGCTACGCTGCTACGCACGATATATTTTTTTTAAATCAAATTAAATAATGATGTTGATATAAAAGTTGAAGGAAAAATGAACTAAGTAATCAAGCATTGAGAGTTTTAAGAATGTTAAAAGTTTTTCAAATTAAACATTTAGAGAGAGTTGTACAAAATAAGTTAAAATGTGTATAAAAATAAAAGAGATTTTAAGGTAGTAACAAGTGGCATGCAAATACTCCCGTTTAAAAATATTAAGATAGATTAGCAATCTCCTTATTTGGAAATTATCCATCATTATTAAAAACATTTTCCTCATATACCATCACATTAACTTCTCACCCCCGCACCATGTCGCATTTTATAACAAATAAAATGATTCTAATAACTTTATACTTCCTATTTATGTTGATTAGTACACAGTATTTCTTATGGGGTATGATTTATGTTGATTAGTGTGAAATGATTTGTTTCCTTTTCTGAAAAAAAATCTTGATAATTTTGGATTATTTCCACGTACTCCGTATATTTTATACTTTATACGGAGTATTTATTTTGTTGAATATACACAAGGATAGAGATGAGTGCACAGATTTGAAATGTTGTTTTTACTGAAGTACCCTCTACCATTTTATTTACACTAATATAAACCTGGTCCATGCTAACTTAGCGTGAACCAGGGCAACGGAGTAATTTTTATGGGTAACATATGTAACTGTCACGTGACAGTTATTTTGTAATTTTAAATAGTAACTATATGCGTATTACAGTAACTATGTGTTTTAAAGAGTTACTATGTGTTTTGAAGAGTTTTAATGCGATTTGTGTCTAGTCCACTTTATATACGTTTTAAACTTTTTTATTTTTCAAAATTTCAGATCTACATTCTGTTCATTCTCTTTCATTTTCTCTCTCTTCATTTTCTCTTTTTTCAAAATTTAGCCCAAATTTCTAGGTTTTGTTCGATTTTTTTCGTAATTATCTTATAATTCTTATGATTGGATCTATTTGATGATGAAAAATTGGAGGAAGTAGTAGATCAAGAAGGAGGTTCGTCGTTGCCGAAATCGAATCGAAGAATTTGCGCTCGCCTACAAATCTTCGCAAGAATTTTTAGAATTCACATCTCGGTTTGTTGTTTTTTAAAGAATTTTAAGTCTATTTTTATTTAAAATTGAAAATATTTTTTGTTTTGAAGAAATTAATGTTTGTGTTTTACCGAAGTATCGTTTTCACTTCGCGAATTCGATCAGTGACTTCACGATTTTAAATAGTAACTATATGAGTAATGCAGTAACTATATGGTTTAAAGAGGTACTATGTAATTTTAATGGTTACTATATGTGTACAATAGTTACTGTATTATTTTAATGGTTACTATATGTGTACAACAGTTACTATATGTTTACAATAGTTATTATTTTGTTGAGTGATTCGAAATGTTTGTTGTTTTGTTGAAATTAGGGTTAGTGTTTCACATAGTTAGTATATAAATGATATAGTCACCTTTAATTTATGTTGCGAATTAGTGTTTTTAATAGTCACTGGAATGTTCGTTGTGTTTATGTTAGTAGTAGTTTTTAGAGTAACTATACTTTTTTTAAAAGTAACTATAACTTTAAAACAGTAACTATGTGTTTAAGATAGTTATTATGTTATGAACAGTTTATAGTGACTTTTTGATAAATAATAGTTACTATACGATTACATTATGTACTATGTTATTTAAAGTATGTATTTGTCCGCTTCTTAGATAGTGACTATATGATTATAATGGTTACTATATGTGTTCAATAGTTACTATATTTTAATAATAGTCACTATATGTTTTATATAGTTGCTATATGGTTTATATAGTTACTATATGGTTTATATAGTTACTATATATTTGATATTTGTATAAGAAAATAATACGAAGTATCAATCACATGTTATTCCAGGTCCTAAAGTTGCACTATCTAGTGACGAATCTTCAAAAATACTTTACAATATCATTTATATAAGAAGAAATAATGTCTTAAATTTAGAAAAAAGAGACAAAGGCTGTGAACTTTAAGAATTGATGCAGCAAAGCAAAGAGGTAGAAATAGTGTTTGTTGTTTGGGTGAAATTAGGGTTAGTGTTTCATATAGTTAGTATATAAATGATATAGTTACCTTTAATTTATGTTGCGAAATAATGTTTTTAATAGTCATTGGAATATTCATTGTGTTTATGTTAGTAGTAGTTTTTAGAGTAACTATATTTTTTAAAAAGTTACTATAACTTTAAAACAGTAACTATGTGTTTAAAATAGTTACTATATTTTTTAGAAAGTTATTATAAATTTAAAACAATAACTATGTGTTTAAGATAGTTACTATGTTAAGAACAGTTTATAGTGACTTTTTGATAAATAATAGTTAATATACGATTACATTATGTAATATGTTATTTCGAGTATATTTTTATCTGCTTCTTAGATAGTGACTATATGATTATAATGGTTACTATATTTGTACAATAGTTACTATATTATAATAATAGTCACTATATGTTAAGCTAGTTGTTGTGTGATTATAATGGTTACTATATGTGTACAATAGTTACTATATTATTATATTAGTTACTATATGTTTGAAATAGGTACTATGTTTATTTTATCATGATGTGTTACCATATGTTTATTTTCTTTAATAGTTATTGTACGTTTTATATAGTTACTATATTTTTGGAATAGGTACTATGTTAGTTTATTATGTTATGCGCATGTTTTTATGTTATTCTATATTTTTAATGATATAGTTACTGTATTATGGATAGAGTTACTATATTATTATCACATCAACTATGTCTGCAACTCTGTGACTAAATGACCATCAATAATATTTATAGGTATTATATCTTGTATTATAGTAACTATATGTTTGGTATAGTTTTTTATGTATATTATAATGTTCTTTTCATGTTCTTTGTTGTCTTCTATGTTATTAGTAATAAGAGTTACTATGTTATGATCACAACAACTATATGATCATAACAATAACTATATCTACAACCTTGCTCGTATATGACTATCATTAATATTAAGAGTTACTATATCATGTATAATAGTAACTATATATTTTTAATAGTTATTATCTTATCATTATGTTCTTTTTATGATCTTTCTTTGTACTCCATGTTATTATTAATAAAAGTGACTATATTATTTTGACAGTAACTATATGACTATAACAATAACAATAACTATATATGCAATTCTGCAAGTATTTTACCATCGTTAATTGTAAGAGTTACTATATGATGCATAATAGAAACTACACGTTTTACATAGTTACTATGTTATTTTTTCATATTTAAATGTTAAATTATTAACTTAGTTTAAATATTATTGATTCAGAAATACAAAGATGATGCACCCAGAATTGAAATTGTGCAAAGAATAAATTCTGCAAGGAAAACAAAAGCAGGAGGAGAAGAAGAAAATCCTGACAACAATGGAAACCAATAACATGGTAGAGGAAGGACATGATGTGTTGGTGGAAAAAAGAGACGTGGTCCACGTGGACGTGTCGATTAGTATTTTTTAGTTCAAAAAACATTTGAGTTTAACATGGTTTATTTAATAGATGCAAAGAATTAGAATTGCGTGGCTAAAACAACTAACCAAGTAGTTAATGTTTTCTTTATTATTGTTCAAGAGTTATAATTACTGTTACTTTTGATATAGTTACTCTTTTATATTTCAGTAATTATGTGATATATAATAGAAAAAATTACTATATGACCTCTAAAACATCTATATCATATTGTTTATTTTTATAATATAGTAATTGTTTTACAGCTAAAGTTATTTTTCTATATAATATAGTTAATCTTTGGATAGAATAATTGTTCTCATCGAAATTACTATATTATTATTATTTATTTCATAGTTACTATTCTAAAAATATAGTTACTTTACAGAACCTATAGTTTCTATAATTTACTCTTTTTGTCTGCAAGAATGAATATATAGTAGTAATTGTTTTACAGTTAAAATTACTTTTCTATATGATATAGTTACTCTTTGGATAGAATAGTTATTCTTATCATTATTATGTTCATAGTTATTATTCTGGAGATATAGTTACTTTACAGAACCTACAATTTCTATAATTTACTCACTGTTAGAATTACCTAATTACCCTAGTCCATGGTAATCTTATGGTGGATCGGGTCCATGCAAGTGGAATTGCTACCATTTTGAATTAATTGAAAAATCAATTTGAATCTTTACACTACTACAAAAAGTGGCTAAGAAACCACACTAAATTGGCCTAAGAAACCAAAAATAGTATGGTTTATATCTCAATGGTCTCTTTGCATAAGAAACCATACTTTTAGTGTGGTTTGTTAGACTCAACAGAAAAACCAGACTTTTAAGAAACATGGTTTCTTATAAGCCTTTAATTTTCAAAATTATTAAGGCAAAGAAACCAGTTTTCTTATGTAAAAAGGTTTATTTGGTGGAGACAAAGAAATCTCATATGTAAGTAGTGTGGTCTCTTTGATCATTAATTTTTTTTTTAAAATATTTTTTTGGAAGTTAATTTTCCTTATAAACCGCCCATAATCTACAATTAAACTACCATAGCAAGATTAATTGTAACAAAGTGCCAAAATAATAAAAAGAAAAGAAAACTTCCGAAACATAAATTCCAAAAAAAACTTCATTCATTTCATACAGGGTTCTTAATCTACATAATTAATACGGAGTACCCAAGTAATTAAATTGAAAATACAATAACACATTATACATCCATCTCAAAAATACTGAAGTATATGACTATCTGAGTTTGATGATGCTCAATATAATCTTAACCTCCACTAATTTAAGTATTTAACTAATTATCAAAAGAACATAAACTAATGACTCATCGTGTCCCTTTGATTTTCTCTCTCTTCCGGAGGCTGGATATGAAACTGATGTATGTGCTGCACCATTGCACTTCCCCTTGTGTCTGTATTCTCCGGCCTGCATGACGTTTAAACAGAGATAATCCAGAAAATCCATCAGATATAAGTACCAACGAAGAAGTAAAGAATATAGACATCTCTATCTCACAATGTCTCACGCTTATTATGACATTTACCCAGTAAATTATTTAACCAGAAATTAACTTATGTCCAGAAATAAGTTCTCAAATTAATTACCAAAAGAAATAACTAAACATAAAATTTAACATGCAATCGAGAAATAATAAGTATAAAACCAAAATTGTTTACTACGGCGTATGATTCTATTGGACTATTGGAGAACAATAATGCTTAGTAGAAATTGGTGCGTTCATTGGTAATTTGGTATTTTACAGTTGTATAACCTTGTTTACCCAGCCCAAAAACTCAACAACATCTATTTCCAATTCCCATTATCGATTCAAAAGAATTTACTTTCAAACCAAATTAACACTTTAATAAAGGATCATCCATCTTACATCATCAAATTTACAATGCAATTCCTAAATTTAATTTAAAAACAAATCATTTTAAAATATAGAAAGGAATCCAAGAGTGGTTTATTACTAACTAGTTAAAAAAATCAAAACTTCTCAGCAAATTGAAACGGTTATTAAAAGAAAAGGGGAAATTAAAGAGGAACCAGCTTGAGCTTGACAATATTCAAAACTTTTGTAAATTCCTATGACAACGAAGAATGCAATTTTTTCATCCGCATCTCTATAAACTGCAATTAGTTTCAAGTTTAAACCCAATCATTGTCATGCTATCTAGTATGGACTACTACCAACCTTTTCAGATGATCAAACAGAAAGCCGAAAATGACTGCAACATTGAGAGAGAGATCTTTCCCGGTGAACCAGAGAGGATGAGAGAGAGATGAGTGTTTGAGAGTTTAGATTGAGACTGAGAGGATGGCGGCTAACCTGATGGTTTAGATTTAGGTTTAGGTTGTTTTTTACTTCTTTTTCAAAATAAAAAATAAATTTAAAAATTTCTTTTTTTACCACTTAACCGAGGGGTCAGAACCGACATGTTTTAGTCTACTTTTATTAAAAAGCCATTGATGTTTTCCTAAGAAACCATATTTCTTTAATGTCTCGTATCTTATTACTTCTCTAAGTAACCATGTTTTAAAATTATGTGGTTTCTATATATAAGATACCTTTAAAGTGTTTTAAATGGTTTCTTATTAGTGGTTTCTTAGCTACTTTTTGTAGTAGTGTTATCATTGAAAAATATATCCTATGGGGAAAGATTTCTGATTTACAATACGAAAAAGAACCAATCCTTTTGAACGCAACGAAGTACATTGTCCTTGTTTTTCTTGATGAACCGGATCTTTAGTTCAAGTTTGGATGGAGTCAATGGATGGAGCTAGTGACTCATGTTAGTTAGCACGGAATAGTTCATATCGGGTCAATTTTTCAATTTTATTATCTTCTTTAAAATTCTAATGATGTGAAATTTCTTTTGATGAAATTTAAGTCTAGCTATATTCTTACTTTATCAACAATAACAAAAATTACCTTATCTATTACGTTATACTAAAGCAGACACCAGAAACGTCACATGTCACTTCCTGGTGCAATTTTTTCCCACCAAAACATTATTTTATTTTAGGACAAATTGTTTTTTACCACCTAAAAAAGTCCAAAAATTGTTTTTTACCACCTAAAAAAACAAAAAATGTATTTTACCACCTAAAAAATAAGTAAAAGTTGTATTTTACCACCTATGAACGGGAAATTAAAGAAACCGTTTTATGGATCCACGATAACGGTAATATTTCAGATTTTTTTTCACTTATTCCCGCGATTCCATGTATTTACTTTGTTGCCTTCTCTTCCCCGTCTTTGTGTTCTTCCCTTCTGCTAAATCTTTTACCCAGATTTCCTCCATTAATTCACGAAAATAAAATTTCTCAAATTCAATTACTTTTTCTGATCTTTGCAAAGGAGATACAAAAGATTATTTAAGGTATTTTTTATTTGTGTCAAAAATAATATCTTATCAATTCGTAATGAGTAATTGAAACGATGTTAATTGTGTCAATAAACCAATTCGTGTGTGTAAGTGATTCCGAAACATGATGTATGTCAAGAAATTTTTCGAATTTATGATTCCATGACTTAAGTTAACCCCTAAAATTGAAAATAAAATTTAGGGTTCATAACAATTTTGAATTGGGGATTTATTGAATATGAATTGTTTTTTCAAATTAATGTCAGAAAATGCTAATTGAATTTATTATGAACTAATTAGTATCGTTTTTTTATGTCAATTATAGGGGATAATGTCTGCAAATAAGCAGTAGCAAATAGCAAAGCATAGCATAGCAGATAAGCAAGCAACGTTCGTACATCAGAAAGTAAAAATTATGCTAGGAAAACTAATGAACTTGTGCTTGAACTATCGAAATGACAATTATCATGGGATAAAAAGAAAATAACAACCTGTTTGTTTCTCTTATCAACGGAAAATTATTTTGCCTAATAAAACCAAATTTTCTCTCTTATTAACAGAAAATTCAGTTTGTCTGTTTGTTTCTAATAAATAAACTTGTTGAAGCAAAACAGAAGCAAATCAAGTAGAATAGCGTAGCATAGCATAGCATAGCATAGCAAATCAGCAAATAGCAAAGCAAAATCAAAGCTAAGAAGCAACAGATAGCAGATTCAACATAGCAGATGCAAAGCAACAGCAGAATAGCATATCAACAAGCAGTAGAAATAGCAGATTTCAAGTCAAAGCCACTCACATGAGTAGTTGGTAAAACGGTTTCTTTAATTTTCCCGCTTTTAGGTGGTAAAACACAACTTTTAGTTTTTTTTAGGTGGTAAAATACAATTTTTAGATTTTTAGGTGGTAAAAAACAATTTTTAGATTTTTTTTAGGTGGTAAAAAACAATTTGTCCTTTATTTTATTTTAATTAAAAAAAATAAGGACATTGCCTTTTTAGGAAACTAAGATAAAAATGAAATAAAAATATAATTCAATTACCATAAATGTTACTCCCTCCATTCCTAAATGATCTTCCTATTTGGTGTTTGGGGTGGAAAATAAGAAAATGGAATCTTGTAATGATTGAGTGTAAGAGTAATGATTGAGTGTTAAAAAGGAAATAATAAATAAATGAAGAAAAGTAATAAAGAAATGAAGGAGAGAGAAGATATGGTAATAAAAAAATCATAAAAGTGGGGTTGGGTAGGTGGATGAGGAAATGTGAATGTATTAAATAAGGGATGGTGGGAAAATTTATGGTAAAAAGTAATATCCAAAAATAGAAACAGGAATATCAAATAGGAACGACATTTATAGAAACAGGAAGATAAAAAAGGAATGGAGGGAGTATTACATAATATAATATCGGAGGAAAGTTGAATCATTTTTCCTTTATAATATGATTTTATTTTTGTATTATTATAACTTTTTTATCTAATAATAAATTTAAATGATATCGATGAATTAACTTTTAATGTTAGTCCATTTCTAATGTTAACATAATACTACGTACATGGTAAGTGGAAATGTTAATTAAAATAACAATACATGGTAAATATACTAATACTAGAAGTCCATTTATCAAAATTGTACTCAATTCAAACTATGTTGCATTTGACTAACTCAATTATGCTCAGGTCTTTTCAAAAAATTAGTCTCGGGTAAGTCATTCTGGTTTGGTTAACTTTCTTAGATCGATCTACAAGTATACCACTATAATCCTTAACTTTGTATTGTAATACGCAAATTTAGTTCATTTGAATATTGTTTAAACAACTTTGAATTTATACTTTTTCGTACCACAAGATGTGCCACGAGGAAAACTCCTAATCCGGTCCAAAACAACAGCAGAAGTAGCCATGAGATGATGGTCATCAACATGAATATCAGGCAAGGACGGAGCTGGAAACGAAGGGTGTTTCGACTGCAAATCCACAAGAGTGGCCTCATTATAAGGCGCAACGCCAGAAGAAGAAAGAACACGAACAACAGCAGTGTAATGGCCATCACCAATCTTCCTACGACACTGCTTGATATTACGCTCTGCTAAATCAAGACCCTCATCAGCGTCCATCAAAGTAGGGGATCCAGCTGCCAAAGCTTCCCGCAAAAGAAGCATATCACCACCCGGCTCACTCCAAGTACGAATATCATTAACAATGCTCTCCTCCTGCCGTTGCCGCCTTACTGCAGATGTGCACTCACGATTACTTCTCGGACTAAAGGTCTTAAGGATACATAGAGGCAACACGAGAAGTTTAACCCAATAAGAGACACCCTCAAGCCTGGAAATAACCCTATCAAGCGCGCCTCTCAAAACCCGGGAAAAACCCAAACGACATTTAGGAGGGATGGATTTCACTGTGCAAAGCCGTTTAGAAAACAATCTGTCCAGAAGAGTGACGTTAAAAACACAATCCTGTTCTTGCACCGCAGTATCCATTCGAACATCAGAAGCAAGACACGGTTTAGAAAAACCATTGAGCACAAACCGAACAACACCATCCTCAACAACAGGCAGGGCCACAAAATCAGAACCATGCCGACATTTAGCACGAAAGGCATGCGTCTTTAAACAATCCCCACAAAGCCAAATCCCCATACGGCGGAAGGTCAACTCAGCTTCAGAAAAAATAGCCAAGTCAGTGGTTAGAGAGTGTCGTGTGACCACTTGAGCATCACCCTTACAATGACGATCATGAAGATGAGTGATCAAAGAGCTCTTAGTAAGCCCATTTCCACCGCCGTCTTGACACCCACTAAGACCCACAAATGACAATGAAAACGCACCACACCATTAGGCATTATGGAGAAATGGAAAATGGATTTTGACAACTCCAACCCCACTGCCAATCGGCCCACAATTCATAAACACTATGCAAAATACAACACTCAATAATAACCACGTAAAACACCACTCGACACCCACGATACCACTGCCAAACACCAAAAAGCAACACCAACGCACCCACTGCCAAACACACCCACAAGACTCACAACACACAAGCTGCCGACTGCCGGCCAATACTCCACACTACCGGAGAACACGAACCTGCCGGATAATACTCCACACTACCGGAGAACACGAACCTGCCGGATAATGAACGCTTGAATACTATACTCGAACCTGCCGGATAACAACGCACGAAATTGCTAGAAACTGAACACCTTTTCTGAAACTGAACGCACCAAACTGCCAGAAACTGAACGCTGATTCCGTCACAAAACCACCGTCACTTCACCAGAATTAATATTATTATTATTATTATTATTATTATTATTATTATTATTATTATTATTATTATTAACCGTATTAATATTAATATTATTATAAATTAAAATTCATTTTTTTGTTTAACCACGCGGACTTCTTTGTTTTGAGCTTAAATCATGGTAGAGACTTTTGCGTTTTAAGTTCCACCGTGGACAAAGTTTAAAACGCAAAGTCTCTACCATGGTCTATGGACCAAACTCAAAACGAAGAAGTCTAAGTTTTTAAAAATTATTTTTTTAATATATGAATTTTTTTAAATTTATGAACCAAATTCTTTAACGTTTAAAAATACATTAACTAAATTTATTACCCAGTTTGAGGAGTGAGATGGGGGTAAAAATGGAGGAGAGAGGAAGGTAATATAGACAGGATAGACCTGATCAAGATGAGCCCGACCCGAAATTTTGCGGGTTTGGGCAGAATTTTCCGGCCTGGTTTTCGGGACCAGCCCTGCAGCCCGGCCCGGCCCGAATTTTTAAATTTTTTGGGCGGGTTTGGGAAACATAAAAGTACACTGTTAAGTTATAAATTTGGCCCGACCCGAAATTATCCTAGAAAGCCCGGTACTTTAGACTCGAAATAGCGGATTTTCGACATAATTTTTTGGCCCCAATCTTGTCCCGGTCCGACATAGCTGGTTGATTTTTCATGCCACGGCCCTGCCCGAATCCGGTCCGGCCCGCCATTTGATCAGGTTTAAGACATGAGTATCTTAAAAATTAGATAGGACAGGTGAGTAGTAAATTGAGCGGGGTTTAGGCTCCGCTTATTAAAATTAATTGGAAAAATTACTTTTAATAATTCAACCTTTCGACGATTTTCCGCTAATAATCCAACCTATCAATTATTATTTAATAATCCAACCTTTATACCCTGTCAACTTTTATTGCACCCAAATGACCGCTTACCTGCTAACAAGGTCGCCCTCCCACTTTCAGAAAAAAAATAAAAAAAATAAAAAAACAATAATATTTTTTATTTAATTACTTTTAAAAGAAAATCATCCTCTTTCCCCATATGACCAATTTCACCGCATCCATCACTCGTCAACAACCACTGCCGTCGTTCGCGTCTACAATCACCAACACCTGGGTTCTATGAATTGGCGCCGTCCACGCCTGCAACTTATTCCTCTCCTCGTTGTTGCTTCACCTGGGTCACAAACACTCCATCCACAACCACTGCCAACCTCCAACACTGGCTGCTAAAGCCCACATTCTCACAAGCCTAACAGAAATCAAATTGGGGAAATATTTAGGGTCCATGTTCAAACAATGTGAGTCAAATTTTGAACAATTCTTATACGCATTTAGGCATGAATTCAAGTATTTGGTGTTTAATTTCAATCAATTTAATCTACTTTTACAATTTGTATAAGAAATTGATATTAAGAAAATTAAATTGAGGGGAAAAGTCATGGTTTATGTTTTGGGTGGATTGGAGGAAGAGTTCGGCAGCGACAGTGGGTTAGGACGTTAGGTGGCTTAAATGGGTTATGTCATGTGTTTAAGAGTGGAGATTTTGGAGTTTGTGGATGACTATTTTCATGGTGGCTGACTATTTCTATGGTGTTATGGAAAAGAGAGAGAAACCGAATAGAAGAGTAAAGAAAAGACAAAAGAAAGGGAAAGACAAAAATGTTATAATGGATTAATGGCAACATGCCACGTGGGCAGATGACCTGTTGCACCGGTTTTTTACCTGATGGGTGCAATAAAAGTAGATGGGGGTATAAAGGTTAGTTTATTAAATAATAATCGATAGGTTGGATTATTAACGAAAAATCGTTGAAAGGTTGGATTATTTAAAGTTATTTTTCCAAATTAATTAAATTTTTTTTTTGGGTTTCCTAATGTTCATTGGTGTGCATCTAGAGATCTACTATTGGTTGTTTTTGTTTGGTTCATCTACAGTTCTACACACAGAATAATGTGGTGCGACTGGGACATTGAGCCCAATCTATATACCGCAACAATCGCTATTCACTGGAAACCGGGAGTGTTAGCACATTCCACAGCATCAGCTGGGTCCATCTTCCAAAAATGACGAACATTGTCTGACTAAAACGATCATCTCGCCATTTCCCCCCAATCCAGTATGAAAGATTCTTATATTCCCTCCAATCTGAAATAAAGTCCCCTGATTCACACTCTTTCTCTCTCCTCCCTGCAGCAGTGACGCTTCTCCATTGAATTTGTAGAAAATTCTGCAAAAATTGAAGAAAATCAAAAGCCAAAATGTCGGCGATTTGTAATCGCAGTAGAGTGTCGTCGTGTTTGATCAAACGATTGAAGTATCATATTGCGATGGTTTCGAATCGCAGATCGTTTACTACTTCTGAAGGTCATCGTCCTGCTATAGTCAACAAGCGTAGTCTGGACATTCTTCATGATCCTTTGTATAACAAGGTCTATTTCCCTCTCTTAGTTAATTAATCTTCGCAATATTTTGGATTCTGATGTTTGATGTTGATTATTAATAGTTTTTTGTTATTATTTGATTGATTGAGGCATTTGCATTGAAGTATGATCAGTTATAATTGTTGCGATCTTGCGATTCGTTTCATTGATTTATTGCTGATTTTTTTTAGAGGCTTTTATGTGAATTTATGTTGATTCAGATGTGTTCGTTTGATTGAGGAGTAGGTTTGTGGAACTTGTCATAACTTGGAATGTTGCAGTTGATTGATCATTGATACTACAACAAGTTGATTTAATTCGTGTCACTTAGTCACATTATGCTTGACAAGGTTAATGAAAATCGCCAAAGCTCCCTCCATTTCGTACATGGAATTTTAAGGTTCTAGTTAGTGGAGGATTCAGGAATTTAGGAATGGTGTGTCACAATTGACTGCGTACTAAACAAAACTAAAAAAACAAAAGAAATATACAAAGCAAAGTAAACATCATGTAATGTTAGCATAATGTTATATCTTTCCTCATGAAGTTCTCTGCATCTATATCTAAGTCACTGTTTAGATGTCCCTTGATTTTAGTTTGTGTAAAAAAGAACACTAGAACCGTACTTATTATTGTAACCTAAAATCATATACCTTCGTCTAAATTAAATTAATACTTGGTATGTATTTATACTAAAAAATGAGTTTTCCAATACAACTATTCACTTTTTTTGTTTTTGCAACACAAAAGTATTGCTCTTTAAAGTACAATTTTGGTTTTTGAATAAACATAAATAAAA
This sequence comes from Spinacia oleracea, assembly GCF_020520425.1. Lineage (NCBI taxonomy): Eukaryota > Viridiplantae > Streptophyta > Magnoliopsida > Caryophyllales > Amaranthaceae > Spinacia > Spinacia oleracea. The sequence continues at coordinate 91,290,861 of NC_079488.1, read as the reverse complement.
AAACAAACGGGGAAGGAAAAAAAAAATATATTTAAAAAAAATGAAGGGAGAATTTATATAAATAAATAAATAATAAATAGGGAAGGTAAAAGAACAAGGGGGTGCTGACATGCAGTAAAAGAGGACGTTAAAAATGATTTTTTAAAAAGGTGCCAAAAGCGTCGGGCAGAATCTAACACGTGTATTAAAACAAAAGTAGAAAAAGAATCACGGATGTCCACTGGACCAACGGATGCTTTATGTTATTATCTACACGCTAATGTATCTATTCTGTCTTTAGACTTTTTGTTTTAAAGTTCGAGGAATGTTTTGTCACGTGACACACCATGCCCAAGTGTCACGGTCTCGAGTATTTTGACACCGAATCATGCGGTGCACTCTTTCCTATGGGACGGCAAGGGCAGCAAGTATATCTCAAGGCTTGATGGGCCACGAGCGGGAGCGGGTGCTTGGTTCAGAATGGTCACACTTGTCTATTGGCGACAAGAGTGAGGGTCGAGGGTCGATCGGGGCACTTATGTGTGCAAACAGCACAAGCAGGACCGACGACGAGAATGTATCTGTTTTTGGAAAGACTTTGTAAGTATTGAAAATCTTAAGAACGAGCGATGTCACAATATCTATAAAGGCTTACAGCAACACTAGTAATTAAGCAAAGACAACTTCTGATGAGAGGTCTTGATCCATACCCCTCATAGAGGTTCATTTTGAATTAGCTTTAAACTTTTAGTGAACACTTGATTGACAAAAAACATAATAATTTATTCTAATGCCTAGAAAACCATTAGAAATGTCCTAGAAAGAAATATATAAGCAAAATACAAGTAGAGGAAGATTGAATACTAACATCCTCCCCTACTTAAACCGTCGACTCACAAGAATTATAATAGATAAAAGAAAAAACTCTTATCCTAAATTATGCAGTCTCTTTTGCGCCGTTGGTTGATGGCCGTTGCTGAAGTTTTCTTGAATCTTGGTTGTTGGGTGAGCTTTTGGAGGAGTCTTGTGAAGTGTTTCTTCTTGGAGTTGATGCTCCTTATGAATCCACATTTTCCTTGCTTCTGGTTTCTTGCTCGATGCTGTTTGGCGCGAGCTATCAATTTGTATCTTGTTTATGATGCCAGGTGCATTCTTCTGGGGCTCTATCACTCGCATTGCAGAAAGGTATAGACCCTTCTCTTTTGCATCTGTAGAAGTACTTGTACTTCGGACGAGACAAGTCTGTCCGCCTGTTACAAGCAAAGAATTCAAGTGAGGCATTACATTTTCTTTCCTGGTGCGGAGGAACCAACACAAGGTTGAAGTCGTCCATGTTAACGACAATGAAGTTTATTTTTCTTTCCCACTCTCCCAACTTTGTTTCCTCCTTTTAGCCATAATGTGAATCGGCTTGGCTTTAGAATTGACGAATTTCATATTTCCACCTTCTTTCTTGAGGACCAACCCCAATCTCCGGGCTTCTGTTTCGTGACAAAGTTGTGAGAGGCGTCGGTGTCTAACATGGCTCAAGCTTTCCTCCCATTCACTAAGAGGTCCACATACGTCAGGTTTGTGGAACGTTCTCTTATCTTCAGGGTCTCTTTCCCTATTATATATACTTCCTTCGTCCCTTAATACTCGTCTCGGTTTGACCGACACAGAGTTTTAGGCAATTTAATTGACTTATTAATTTATTCGGTGGTAGTTAATAGTGATGTATTTTTTAATATAGTTAATGAGAAATGTGTCAAATAAAGGGGTGGGGTTGGGAGAGGGGTTAGATTTTTTAATGTTTCTTTAGAAAGTAAGAATATATGTGGGTACATAGTTAAGAGAGAGAAATAATATAATATTAGTAAAAGTATGTCATATATAGAAACGGGGCAAGTATTAAGGGACGACTTTATATGGAAAGTGAGGCGAGTATTAAGGGAAAGAGGGAGTACATCATATAGACAACACCCATCCCCCAGGGCTCTTCGTCGTCGTTGCATGCTTCTTCTTCAGTTTCTTTCGAGGCTTCTTCCACGGACATGGCGGACAACTTTCTCTGCAGGTTATCGATCTCTCCTTTGTGCTTGCACTCACACCATTTGTGTGGGCCTTGACATAGCAAGCAGTTAAGCCTACTAATATTTCCCGAGAAAATGTTGACCTAGATTCTCTTGTTGATGGGAAGGTGACGACCGAGATTTCTACGAGTCGCCTCCTTTATTTCTTACACTCTTGGGTGAGCTTGCAGTCGGCCCCTCCTAGCTTGTAGGCGCCCCCCTTGATTCTTCTTCTATCGATGGCCCTTTTTTGCGTAGTAGTTCATTAGTTTCTCTGCAACAGTCATAGCGTCCGAGAGGGTGTCAACCTTCGCCTTCAGAATTTCACGCTGCACCCATTCTTTCAACCCGTGAACAAAATTGAACAATTGATCCTTCTCATTTATGTCTCAGATGTCCAACATACAAGCCGAATATTCTTTCACATAGTCGCGGATGGAGCCTTTGTGGCGGGTCTCATGCGGCTTCATATGTGCGGTGAACTCGGTGTTCTCAGGGTAGAACTGTTCTTTGGGTTCCTTTTTGAACTCCTCCCATGTGTCTATCTTGATCTTCCATCTTTGATTGCTTTCTGCGCCTCCTTAACTTTGTCTCATTTGACAGTGCATGGTCGTAGTATCAGTATTGCTCCATGTTGAAGAGTAAATTGTCAACTTCCTTCGAGTCTCTGGCCTCGTTGTAGTCTCGAGGCTTTGGAGGTTTGATTTTCATCACACCACCTCCACCTAAGTCTTTTCGTGCAACGCGCATCAGGGACGCGCACTTGTCTAGTGTTTCATCAGCTTGCCCCTGAACAAAGCTAAGTTGTCCATGAAGCACCTGTTTCTCTTACATGGTCGATCGAGTCTTTCGATTTGTTTTGCTTGGCCAATCACATTCCTAGAGTCGAGTCCATCTTTCTAACTTGCCCTCTAGCCAAGCTAGTCTTTCTTCGGATGATTCCATCTTGGGTTGTTTACTCGGGTCTCTTGATGCCTAGGGTTTGAACCTTAGCTCTGATACCAACTGTCGCGGTCCGAGTGTTTTGACACCGGGTCGTGTGACACGCTCTTGTCTATGGGGCGGCAAGGGCGCAAGCCTCGTGTGGAAAGTGTATCTTAAGGCTTGATGGGCACGAGCGGGTGCATGATTGATTTTGAATGGGTACTCTTGCGTATTGGTGACAAGAGCGAGGGTTGAGGGTCGATCGGGGCGCTCACCGACAACGAGAATGTATCTGTTTTTGGGAAGACTTTGTTGAGTCTTGAAAAACTTAAGAGCGAGCGGTAGCACAATATCTATGAATGCTTACAACAACGCTAGTAATTAAGCAAAGACAAATTCTGATGAGAGTTATTGACCCATACCCCTCTTAGAGGTTATTTTGAATTAGCTTTAAACTTCCACTGAACGCTGGATTGACAGAAACATAATAATTTTTATGTAATGCCTAAGAAACTATTAAAAGGTCTTAAAAAACAATAGATATGGAAAATACAAGTAAAAGAAGGTTGGATTCTAACACCACGGTTGGTTCCGCCAATGGTTGTTGTGCATGGATTAAGAAATATTTATATCTAGAAGAAGAAAGGGTCAATTGACTACTATATCACTCTATTTAGGATCCCTTCTTTTCATCTGAAAACCTTTATTTGAACTAGTTTGAACTTATATTGCCGGATGTGAACTTAATTAAGTTGTGCCTTGAACTTGGGTAGCTCTGGTCTAAACTTACTTGTGCTTGTCCTTATGTGAATTTATTTTCCTTGAACCTTTAAGGCGAAAGGAGCAAAGCCTAATTACTATATTAAATGATGATAAGCGAAGAAAAGAAGGGTAAAATTAAACACATCACCTTAGATATTGTGATAAGAAAACAAGAGAAGGGTACAATGACTGTGAAACAAAAAAAGAAGTATTTATATGGCTTCTATTCTGAAATGGAGGGAGTTACCTACATATCATATATAGTTTGGTGAGTACTGAGTTCATGACAAACTACAGAACTTTGTACGAGATTACACCATGGTTAAGTACCCATGCTATATTAAAAATTATTTAGCTTTGGTTTTGTGATAAGAGATGAGAGTGCGACACTACTTGATTTTTTTTCTGATATACTTGATAAATTTCTTGCTAATTTATTCTATTCGAAGCTGTTGCACATTTCCTAGCGATTCTTCAGGATTTCCCAAAATTGATTTTGTGATATATGATTGTCTGAATAGTAGGGGACTGCATTTTCCATGACGGAACGCAACAGGCTCGATCTCCGTGGACTTCTTCCACCAAATGTTATGACTACTGAGCAGCAAATTGATCGATTTAGTCAGTTTCTATCTCTCTATTAGTTTCTCATTTCAATATTTGTGGCTCTTCGTATTTTTGTAGCTGAAATGATTATAGCTTTTTACTATGCTCTGATGTTTCTGTCATTTTCATTCATGATCATTTGGTGGTTCTTCGTTGCTATACTATCTTTTTCTTTCTGTCCATGTCATTTTCTTATAAAAAAAGAGAATGCTCTCTATTGAAAGTGGAAAATGTAGTCCTGCAGAGATGAAGATTTGACCAAGAGGCCTGGTACAAGTAATATAGATCAGTGTCAGTGTAGTAAATCAATGGCACAATGATAGAGCCACCTAGTAATGTCATGAAAGTCATCCCCTCTTACATTCAGTGGATCATAGACTAACTCAAGATCCGTTATTTTGGCGAACATAGATGGAGTGCACACTACACAGCCTCTATAACTAATGTGACTTCTTTCTCCAGTATTTTGAGGCTTCTTACTGAAAATATTTCAATTAGAGCTGGGAAGAGCTGAAATGCGCTTTGGAAGCAATTTTAACACTCCAGGGTGCTAGCAAGCATACATATGTTAGTGTTCCTTGATTTAGTGTTACCTAATTCTATAACCCCCCATGAACCGCGAACCAAAAATGATGAATTATAACATGAAAGTGATGCAATTTTGGCTTAATTTAACAAATCAAGTAGCAAATTGCAAGCCATCATCCAATCCATACTAGCAAATTAGGTAACTATTATCTGCAGCAGTTTTGTATAAGGTTTCCGTGTCCTTATACTGTTAGATTAGATTTTACCCTAAATCTTACGGAAATGAGTATGGTTTTTAGTACAGCATGAGGAATCCATTTTCTTATGAAGTCACTCGGGAGACACCTTATTGTGTTTTTTACGATTTCTGTCCACGAGGTTCTGTTTTTCTGGCTCTTATGAACTGGTGGTATTGCGAGGTATTCTTGGTTGGCAATCACAAAAAGACCCCTGTTTTTTCTTAGAGAACTTTTATGAGTACAAGTTGGTTATATGAAGCAAACTTCAGTAATTCATTTCAGCTGTGACAAAATTGACTAGAAAAAGTATAGGAGTACAGGAAGTCTATTGCTTTTTTCTTCTTTTTATTAGTCAAATGCTAACAGTTATTCAAATTTTTACTCGGTGAAAATGTTGAGGTGGAGTAATTCAGAGGTGGAAAGAATCATAAAAACTATTGAACGGGGAAAGTTGTCCATTTTGATCCACCGTCCTTGATTTATATGATGTCCTTATGATGATGGAGATCTGGAAGTATCCTCTTAATTGTTCTCTGATCACCAAATGTTTGAGGTTTGGTCCTTGGATGGTGCTTGAAATCTCGGAAGCAAATAGTTCAATTGTCTTTCTTTTTGGATGGAAGTATGGAACACCCTGATGTGACAGTTCCTCTTTTTGCATTACAGGACTTCCTCATGAATTTGATCAAGTTTGATACTTGATAGGTCTTTGATTTGCTCTTTTTGAGTTTCAATGTCACTGCATTTGCATGATGTTTATGATATGCTGTGAAGATTTTTATAGGTCCTTGTGAATTGACAGTATTGTCACAATATTGTGCATTAGTGAGTATGGTTCTTGTTACACCAGGTGCATATGACCGTTTATGTACTAGGTCCATTCAATCAAATATACCAAGAATGTAGTCTGTGCTGTGTTTGCATCCCACCAAACTAGAAATTAGTTTTAAGCCTTATTTCTCAATATCACATCTTCGGCATACCAATAAACGGGCTATCCTATGTTCTATCCAGCACGTCTTGCATTACTTTGATTCTGGGTACTGTTTGCTAATTGCTATGGATGGTTCTTTGTGCCCCGAGAAATGCTTGTTATTAATTACTTACTATTACCAAACAGTGGCGGACCTAAGGAGACTTGAAACACAAGCGAAGGATGGACCATCTGATCCCAATGCTTTAGCTAAATGGAGAATACTCAACCGACTACATGACAGAAATGAGACTATGTACTATAAAGTGAGTGAGTACCCTTGTTATATATTCATGTTGTAGTATTTACATGCACTCAAGATTTTCTTTGTCACAGACTATTACCAGACGACTATAGAAAAAATAATGTTTACATTTTTTGGGGCTATCCAAGTTTGTCATGAAAGCTAAGTAGCTAACTGGTGAAACGGAATGATGTTTTGGAGTTTTTACTCCCGAGATTTGACATTGTCCTTGTCTTTTGTAGCCTAATCATGATCAGATCGAACACTGCTGTAGTCCTGTTACCTGTTGAGTTATTCATTTCAGCTTCAGCTCGATTGAGCTGAAATTATTAACCTGAAACTTGTTAAATATTACTTCATAATATGTTTAATCATGATCGGATGCTGTTGAAATATTCATTTCAGCTTCAGCTTGTTTGAGCTGAATTGATTAACCTGGAACTTGTTAAATATTACTTCATAATATGTTAAGCTTATGAATTCCATTTAACTATAGCATATCCACATGGCTCCATAGAGTGTGAACAATGATGTGCTGATCAAAAGTGTTCAGCTGACTAGTTCTTGGGGAAATCTATCCTTGTTGGCTTCCTCTGTAATTTTGAATAGACCTCTTCATTTGTTTTGGCTTAGGTTGAAATATTAAATAAGAGAAATTTGGGCCTTCCAGTATTTTGATCACTTTAGTAAAATCTGAATCTGCTACTCAAGAAATTAACATCAAAGAGGTTGTCTCGTAGAAATTCTTGCATATTAGATTATTTGCGCACTTGACTTACAAAGCATTCAAGTTGACACCTGATCGTTAAGAAGCATGGCAAACAAAACATTTCAATTTACTGCTGTATCTGGTTGGTCACCGATGCTTGGATGATTTTAGAAGTTCTGACACTCTTTCTAAATGTTTGTTCAGGTTTTAATTGCAAATATCACAGAATATGCTCCTATCGTGTACACTCCTACAGTTGGCCTTGTCTGCCAGAATTACAGAGGGTTATATAGAAGGCCACGAGGAATGTATTTTAGCTCTGCTGATCGTGGAGAAATGATGTCAATGGTATACAACTGGCCTGCGGAACAGGTATTTCCTAATGACATAATGATCCCAGATGCAAGAGTCGTCATTTCATCTTGATCATTCATTCTGTATGAAAAGTAATATTCTGACACTTAACTGAGATTTTTCCAGTATGCTGATCTGTTATGCTCTATCTCTATGTCACTTCTTATGTCCTTTCTTTTCCAAGTTAGGATCAACTGTATTTTTGTTAGATCAAGATCTACCTTATTTTTTGTTTTCATGCACCAGTTTTTTGTTTCACCTGTAGTATGTGAACTCTTTCATATTTGACAAAAACAGACAACTGACTGCAGAATCAAAATTCTGTCATTAACGGCTTACCTAATATGGCGAGAATATAAATCTGTTTCAAATTAGCTTGTTATCAAAATACATAGGTTACAGGATCGGATTTCAGCCACTATGCTTGTAATGTTCTGAATAAATTAATCTCTATAAGTTGTCTTCAGAGTTAAGCAGCTAGGAACAAGTGCAGACGTATTTTTGTGCCTAATTTATCTATTTTCACAATATAGCATTTGATTTCTCAACTTAATTGTTCTTGCCACATTTTGTTCTCATGGTTTTATGCTGATAGAGTCCTCTTGTTTTGCAGGTCGATATGATAGTTGTTACTGATGGTAGTAGAATTTTGGGACTTGGAGATCTAGGAATTCAGGGCATTGGAATAGCAATTGGGAAGTTAGATCTATATGTTGCTGCTGCAGGGATAAACCCACAAAGAGTAATTCCTTGACTTTGAGTTATGTCACTCATATATGTCTGAATATCTCCCCCCTGAATCAGGCTGTGAAATTAATTGTCTCACTTTTCTCATTTTCTATCCTTTTGTCTTCTATGTCCTCTACTACTTAAAATTAAAACCTTCTTCATAAAATTTGTGTTAAACCGGTAATGGGAATTTTGTTTTAGATGGAGAAATTGATGACATGTTATAGTGTTATACTGTAATGGCGATGCAATAGAATTTCACGCTTGCTAAGGCACAACTTTGACCAATCATATCTTGGATCATCCATTAGTAAAAATTATAAAAAGTTGATATTTTGAAAATAATACAATGAGACTTGTTTAGCAAAGCAACATTTACATAATAACATTTAGTACAAAAATGTGGTAAGTTTCTATATAAATAGTGTAAAAGTAAAAAGTATTGCAATTAAGTATTGATGTAAGTAATGTAAGTAAAGAAAAGAAAAGACTCGTTTTGGCAAAGATGTTCTTCCTGTAGAAATTTGGCGGTACACCCATAAAAAAAATGAAATTATAAGAATAGAGCTTGTGCGCATTAAAAGTTTAAATTCATTTTTGTATGGATATTGTATTGGTGGAGTCAAGTTTTAGGGTTTGAGTGACACTTAAGTTTCATTGTTCTAAGGTTACTTGCCGCATGATAGCTTGAGGGCATAAGATTTTGACATTGCCCTCTTTTTGCATATGGATGACATCCCCTCCTTGATGCTTTCTAATATATTCCTTATGTCTTTTAACTTAGAGAAAAAAGATTAGGAGGGTTTTGTTTTCCTGTTATCCATAGCTACAAACATTTTTTTAACATTTTCCTTTTTTTGAAATTAAAATCTTCCTTTTCCCTTATAGTTGTATTGAGTTTTAATTTGTCAAAAAACAAAGTTTTCTCATACCAAGAAAAGCCATATACGTTTTACATAAACTATCCTGTATTTAAAAAAGCGGATTCTACTTTTACATTTGTTTTGAGAATTTGCGTTGCCCCGTTTCCCATATTCTTTACGTGCTAGGTTGGAAAAACAAAGATTTTGTGATTGGATGTTTTCTTCTGCATTGCTACAGTATTGGGTGCTGCATTTAGCTTCTCTTTGGGCACATACCTCAAATGGGCCCCTGTTGTAATGTTTCTGTCCCTTGTTTGTTGCAATTTCTTATTTGTTAGAAAGCAACGGCTCCATCTATCATTACATGCATTCTCAAGGATTCAGTACTGAGTATAGATATTTCCATCCAAATGTGTGGCTCGACAATATCTTTTATTGTTTGTTTAACTATTGTCATCTTAGTATTTCCAAATCTTTTTCCCATGGGTTGCTAGGTTAATCTTATTCAGTTGTGCTTTATATAGGCTTTTAACTTTTTGAAATTTGAACATGTAGAGCGTATATTAATTTTCCATTCTATATTTCCAATGGAGTAAAAGATTCACTGGTTTTTACTTGGATTATAATGGGAAAAATTAAAAAGTTCATTTCTCCCCACCTCGCCGATGGGAGCTTCATTTGAGGCGTTGGAGTAATTTTGTTGTACAGCAATTAATTACTTTTCCTTTCAGTCCCAACTCCCAACTCTTTGAGTGAGTTCCATCGACAATAAAAATACAACACTTTAAAGTGAAGCCCTCTCCTTATTGCTCTTTTTTTGGCGAGCAGGTATTACCAGTGATGATTGATGTGGGAACCAATAACGAGAAGCTTCTTAAGGACTCTCAGTGTAAGGATAATGTTATTGTGAATATCTGTTTGGTAATTTAGTATATCAGCCACAATTCATTTGAGATGTGTTTTGTTCGTATACATGCTTATCATGTGCCTGTCTTTTCATATCTAATGTCTGTTTTAAATGGTGTCCTGAGTGTAGCAATGTTTCTTCATGTGAATGCTTTCACAATCAATATGTGAAAGGGCGCTGCTTTTTTCGGTTTGTTTTGTTGCAATAGGTCTTTGCTTCTTTGGTGAAATTTCCTAGATTTCATGACACTGTCCAGTATTTTCTACAACATGAACATGCTTTAATCTTTCAAAATTTCTCTTTAAGATCAAGTATGCTGCATTGACTTCTCTTTTTAAACAATTTAATTTTATATGCTCCCTAAAATTACCGCCGTATGTTTCACTATTTCCTTCTACAAGGCCTCAAGAAAGTCGTTTGCTCGCTGATTCGTAAAAGAATGTATAAAGGGTTGTTCTGTTGGTATATGTTTATGTTTACCACATCTGACTTTTGAAAGTCATAGACTTACTACAGACACCAAACGCGGGCCACTCACCCATATATAAAAGAATGCTGCCATAAAAAGCTCACGCCTTTAGTTCCAAGTGATCTAATTTCGCGAGTAGGGATTTACTGCTTTACAAAATTGGTGGACCTTGTTACTGCTTATAATCTTAAACAGTCAGTTTTATTTTTCTTTTATGTGCGTGTGTAAAAATAACCCCTTCATCACAAAAGAAATTTGAATATACATACGCCAACATTAATTCAACTTCCTATCTATTTTCTTGGTAAGAAGTCCATACGAGAGATTAAAGTATCATGTACTACCACTATTAACACTAAAACTACTACTCCGTACTGTAGTTGTTACAATAGTGCCTTTTATTTTAACTACGAAATTTGTTCCTCTCTAGAAAATGTTTTTTGTTGTTTTTTCTGGAATTAACCTTTTAACTGGCTCCCATTGGTTAGGGGGTAAGGTTGTGTACATCTACCAGTGACAGGTTTTTTTTTGTTGGGCTGTTGTTTCTGTTGTACTTGTCAAAGTGACAAAGTGTGATAGCATATGAGAAATGTGAATGTAACGATCTTTTCTTCCTTTTGGCAGATCTGGGAGTGCAAGAACACCGTCTTGAGGGGGAGGAGTACCTTGCAGTCATTGATGAATTCATGGAGGCTGTTTATACGCGTTGGCCGCATGTCATTGTGCAGGTCAGTTTCTTTATGCTATTAATATCAGCTGATGCAAAGCATTGCGAAACCTGTTGTTTTTCTGTGGCATTTTCACCATATCACCACCTTATGCTCTCTATTTTGCAGTTTGAAGATTTCCAGACTAAATGGGCTTTCAAGTTGTTACAGCGTTACAGGCATAATTACAGAATGTTTAATGATGATGTACAGGTATGAGTATGCTGTTATTGGTGACTGTGTTTTCACCTTGAAGTTCTTCATAATGTTTATTAGTTAGAACATTTAAGGCTCAGTTTGCAATCCTGTTGTTTTCTATGTGATATCTGTCATATTACCTTGCTATTTACCTTTTTTAGGTGGTCAAATCTTCAGAGTTTAGAGAGTATCACCCTGTAGTTAATCATTCTCCCTTGGTTGTGTTAAAAAACTTGGGTTATCTCTCTCAATATATGTTCTAGTTTCTATGTGTACTTGAGATTTCTAAGGAGCTCGTCTCAAAATTCGCCCTCGTTACTTTTCCCAAGTCAAATAACCTGGATGTATGAAAGAGATCTTGATTGCCTCTCTGGAAAGGAAATCAACTTGATGGTGGCTCTTCTATCCGTAAAATTATCTCATTTTCTTAAGGCAACGACATGACTACATGAGTAATATCAATTACTTAATGCTGGGACCCTATGTTGCTGAATATTATGTCACATTCCTCTACCTTCCACTCCATATTTTTTTTTCTCATCCACTGTGTCCTAAGTCTGTTTTCTATTTTTTATTAAGTACAATCCAGACCGTCATTAGGCTGGCTTATACGCTATCTCAATTATTCAGGATTTTTTGTTTCCTCTGTCCTTCACATTATTTTTCCCTGAACAAACAAGTAAAACTAAAGGTATGTGGAGCGCAGAATCATCCTTTACAGGTATTTAAAGATGTTCAGTACTACACGTGAATAGTTCATGCCAAAAAATTTATGTATTGTTCTCGAAGGTAGGAGCAAGCTTCCTAAGTAGACTCGTTACTGCTTTTGCTTAATTGTTTTTTTAGTGGTACTTTTTAAAAGGTTTGATCTTGTCTCAGTTGTCTTAGTCGTTCCTTTTTTGCAGCGATTAAATTGCAAGCATTTATGCTTATATCTGATTCCTCTGTTGTAGTTAATATGTCAAAAAATTGTGAAGAATGTAATCCTCAATATTTCCTCCAGACTAGAATGACAATCTGGATGGTTGCTAGCATGTTAGCATTCTATGTAGGTGCTTTTCTAAAAGTATTGGTCTGAAACATTTAGAATTTTCATCATGACAACTGAATCTAATACTCTTATGTCTTAAGCCCGAATGGACTTGAATTAGTAGATTCTTGTTAAGTTCAATTATCCTTTGATAAACTAGATAGTCATTTTTTGTGATATTGAAGATACTGTATGTTGTCTTAAATTAGGTACCGATTGAACAAATTGGAGACATGTGGTCATTGATTATTTTATTGTAGGGCCTTTAGGCCCTTTACCAAAATTCATTTATTGCTTAGATATTGACTTACAATTGACTATCCCTTTTGTCAGAGGTACATGTTTGATTGTCTTTTGACTGGAAACTGCAAAGACCGAGTAACATGCTTGATACTCTCTATTGGAAACAGGGGACAGCAGGTGTTGCAATTGCTGGGCTTCTGGGAGCTGTAAGGGCTCAAGGAAGGCCAATGGTTGACTTTCCTAAGCAAAAAATTGTTGTTGCTGGGGCTGGAAGGTTCACTTGTCTTACCTTTTCTCTGGACTTGAGATCCTTTGTAAAGTTAGCCTGCAGTCATTTTTTCTTTGGTGCATAATGATTGATAATTAGTATTCTTTGTTTACATTTCTTGTTATTTTACTGTGCCCTGTACCTTTCTGCTGAATATGAAACCTTGCATGTTTAATAAATTTGTATGTTGGATGGTATGTCAAGTTTCAGCTCGTATGCAAATATGCTTGTTGGGATGGGGCTATTGTCACAGTTAAAGGAGTAAAGAGAAATGTTATAAATCACACCTTGTTATCTTGTCAATGATACCCTTTGTAACTTTATATCTGATTTTTTTTAATATATCATACTTGAGGGGGTGGGATTAATTGCAAAGTGGTCGCATGCATGTTCTTAGCTCTGAGGATTTTGTTTGTAGAAGATCAGAGTATATTCCAAAGAATTCTCATGAACCTCCCAATAGTTTCTCATGTAGTATTGGAGGATTTCAGGAAGTTTAGAGCAAATGATAGTAAGCACTAAGCAGGAAGTGGATTGTTAGTTTAAAATTTGAAACTTGTCCAGAATCATAAGCTAGAGAATTTTAGACAGAACGCATATTTTGAATTGAAGAAAGAAATCGATGGGTGGTAGTGTGGTACCTCATTTCTTTTCCTTGGTCCTTCTTTTGGCTTCAGCATCGTCTATCTCCTCGGAATCCTCATCTCTTTTGTCTGAATGAAACCTCAAACTTTTGAGCTTGTTTTAGTGGCTTTTGTCCGTTTTTTAGTTAAGATGCATATTTAAACGTGTTAAGTGAAATAAAATCATGACTCCTATGGTCATGTAAGTGGTTCTCCAGCAATTGACGTTTTGATTTGTTGATTCTGACAGTGCAGGTGTAGGGGTTCTTAATGCTGCCAGGAAAACAATGGCAAGGATGTTGGGGAATAACGAGGCTGCTTTTGAAAGTGCAAGGAGTCAATTCTGGGTGGTTGATGCAAAGGTATGTAATCAATAATGTTTTAGTCTGATAGTAGCTTTGACTTATTCCTTGATCGCTTCTTCAGGATCCAAGTAGCTTTGACTTGTGACGAACGAGTTTATTGTCTTTTGTCTTAATTAGTACAATAACGAAATGGTCTTTTCAGCAAAGCCATGTAATAGCTAGGCTGTCTAGATGCAGTGTTGGACCGTTGGTAGAGCTAACCGCTCCTCTCCTGCTGCCTTGTCTCCTGGGGACTGGGCAATGGGAATAGAGATGTTATATAGGCAGAGGAGGAAATAGAGGGATGGGACTCATGGGAGTCTTGAGTAAATGGTGTTTTACTAATTGTCATACGAGTTCGTCGAGCTGGTAGGTACATCCTACGCTACGGATGCTCCGTGTTCTTCACAGAAGTGGTTGAGACGTAAACACATGTCACTTAGGCTCCGTTTGGTTTGGTGTAAAATGTTTTCAGTGTAAAATGATTTTCCATGGAAAATATTTTTCAAGGGAAAACACAATTCAAAACTAGTTTTCCTTTGTTTGATTCCTTAAAGGAAAATGGGAGAAGATGGTGAAGTTTGAGGGGACGAAGGGAGAGGGGGGTAAGGAGGAAAAGAGGAAAGTTGAAAAATTAGCTTCCCTCCCTTTCAAATGGAAAAGATTTTTTCACCTTTGAGGGAGTTATGGAAAATTGTTTTCCATCCCTTGCAAAACCAAACAACGTAAAATGATTGAAAAGGGGAAAATCGTTTTCATGGAAAACGTTTTACTCCCTACCAAACGGAGCCTTGAGGTTATTTCAACTACTGATGGGGGACATGCAGATATCATACTATCATGCTTTATCTATATGGTTACATACATGTAATGGATCTAGGATCATGTGTCATTTTAAGCAGACCATACCGGACCTTCCTTTTCACATTCTATTTTCTCCTCCTTATGTAGACTGTGAAAGTGTGAAGTGCTTCTGTGGTAATTTTATGGGTAGCCAGGAGCTCCTTGATATGAAATTTAGTTTTGGAACAGATAAGGAGAAAATAAATTTGTTGCATCTCTCTTTATCAGCTATTATTTGTGTCACTGGTTTGAAAGGAATTGCTGAAATTTTCTCCAAGTCTTAGTCTGGGAATGATTGATGTGCTTGACTTCTCTTCAAGCTCAAAGCACTGTGGTTCTTAAGGGGATGTACTGCCAGACTATGTTACCCGGACTCAGATACCCATATCGGACATGGGTACGTGTCTAAGTGTCCGACACAGCTATTTTGTGAAACAATTGCATGATTTTGGTCCAAAATGAAGTGTCCATATCCATGTCCGAGTGTCGAGGATCCGACGCGGGTATTTGAGGTAAAATGAAGAGTCCGGCTAACAGAGCTGCCAGATGTATAGAGGAACTGGGGTCCCTTGAAAACCTGTACTTCTTTTGGAGTATACCTTCAACATTACCAGTTTACCACACAAGCACCTTGAAAACCTGTACTTGTTTTGGGGTCCTTTACCCCCACCTCTATATTTCTTTCATTTTCTTCTTGTAAGAATATTGTTTTTTGTTAGTTATGAAAGAGCTCACATATCAGCTGAACTGTTGTAATCATTATTTACTTGTTAACATTTTGATAGTCAACAATAATTTTGATCAGTAAGACTATGCTAGGATTTTGATTTCATGTCCTCGGTTGGGAAAGTATGGCGGTCATTCGCCTTTAAGAACACAAATAAAAAATTCTGGTTATGTTTCTTTGTTTCTACTTATTCAGTACTTAAATTTTCTTATTTTCTTTACCACATTGGTGAAGAATTAGAAGCTGTTGCCACTGTGTTACTTTGTATTGTGTAGATTATTTATCGTAATTTACAACAACAACCACCAAGCCTTAATCCCAAAATGATTGGTGTTGGCTAACATGAACCGTTATAAGGAACTGTTAATTATTCATTGTAATTTAATTGGTTATATTAAGAGCTTTAGCTTTCAGCTAACAGAAACTGTGTAAATGATTATGACTAAGCTGCTCTATTATGCATATTAGGGACTGGTCACGGAGGAGCGTGAAGATATAGACCCAGAAGTCCGCCCATTTGCGTGGAAGGCAAATGAAATTAGCCGCCAAGGGTTAAAGGAAGGGGCAAGCCTGGTTGAAGTGGTTAGTGAGCTTCTGTCCCACTGCTTACAACTTACAAGTTACAAATTGTGCAATTTGTTTACAAGAATTTATAACCCTTGAAAAGTTATAACTTATTTGGTTGTTGTTCAGTAATCCCCCTTGTCTTACCTTGTTGTCTTGCTGATTCGAAAATCATTTTGGAATTATGAATTTGGGTTCCATCTAGGATGAGACATTCTTGAGCAAAATATTATTCCTTTTCATTTATACCAAAATAAAATTTTCCCCCTTGCTCACTTAATTTGTGGTATTTTCTTCAGAGGAATAATTATATTTGTAGTTCTTGAAAGGGTTTATGTTACTTGAATTTGCCAAAAGTGTTGGATTCATTCATGGTGTCCGACATAGCCACGTCTAGCTTTTCCCAGGTTTTCAATTATTGGTGAAGGATCACATAGCACACCCATATTTGAGATGTGCATGATAGGGCAGGTAAAGGATACATCCTCATCATGCAAATCTCCCCCCCCCCCCCCCCCCCCCCCCTTCCTCTTCTTCATAGACGTAGGAAGCTTTGTTTAGTGTGAGTAGTATGTGTAGTGTCGTGCCACTCGGAGGCATGGGATTGTATATTTGTATGCCATATAGTATTTTATTTAATTAATAGAATGAGTTAATCAAGTTTTCCCCAATTTTTTCTTCTTCCCCATTTCTAAAATTCTGATTTCCAGTTTATAACAGTATTGGTTAGCAATTAACACTGAAATCTGAAGGTCTTCCGGAGTTAAGTTCAATACTTCTTGCTTCATGTCCAGACGTCCAGTATATAACCACTTTGAAAAATACACATGCACTGCATTTCAGACACTTCCTATTTCTCAGTGCAAAGCACCTGATTTTGACACGTGATATTGATGACTACTCATTTTCATTGCGTTTTACATCTTGGTCTATTTGTGAAACAGGTCCGGCAAGTAAAGCCTGATGTACTTCTTGGATTGTCTGCGGTTGGGGGTTTGTTCTCAAAAGAGGTATGGCCATATGACAGGTCAACTGATCTCTTTTTGTTTTCCTGCTTAAGATTATTGTTTTCTCACCCTTCCTTTCTCAACCCAGTTCATATCAAAATTCAAGCTGCATATTGCATGCTGCCAATTAATGCTTCATATAATAAGATAAATAAAAGTGACTTGCTATTTACCGCAAAAAATTACGACCAACCGCCCAATTAAATGACAAATTTGCACACCCCTCCCCCCATCTCTCTCCTCTTTCGTTCATTATCATTACCCCATTGCCTCAAAGAGGCTCCCACAAGAAGCGGGGTAAGGGGGGGTCGGACGTACGCAACCTTACTCCTGCAATTGCAGAGAGGTTGTTTCCAATTGACCCAAAAGCAATAACGGGACGACCATCTTCTACTTCATGAAAAGGAAGCGAAGAGGTTTTAAGAGCCATTTTGATTTAGTCCATTACATCCCACAGCCAAAAGAACAAATGAATCTTTGGCCCCATCTCTCTCCTCTCCCTAAATAAAAACATAATTCTTGGCTCAAGAGCATCCAGATCGATATTGCCCATCTGATAAGCCAGCAATATCAACTCATGCGTTATAAGATTTTATTTGACAATTTTTGTTTGTTTTTATACTGATTTTTTTTCTTTTACCAAATGATCTTAATTTTAAGGTATCTTATGTTCATATCAAGGTTTTCTTTTTGTCTTCACCCATTAAGTTCATTCCTTATTCCTTTTATTATTTTAGAAAAAGTTCAATCCTTTCATTTTTCACATCAATCCTAGTTGGTATGTGTCAGTATTTGTTAGTTTACCTCTGATGCAAACTCATCCTATTCCAGTGAGTTTCTTTGTAATATTTTTTCACTGACTGCCTTTATTATCATCATTGAACATTTTCACCACTTCCATTCACTTAGAGGCCTTAGAGACATGATCATATGAGATTTCTTTTAACGACTTGCTGTGTAATTATATACCTTCAATCTGAGGGAAATATCCAAATCATGTTTCTCACTTTCTCATCTTCCAATTACTTCTATTCCAAAAATTATTTTGTTAGAACTTCTTCCTTCTTGAAACTGACCAAGGTTATCACGATCCTCCTTGAAGATCTTACTACTCGACTTTCAAATATTTGTGCCCCATTTTAATCCAAATCTGTATTTTGATTGAACTCCATCATCATAATCATAAGCTTTGGTCGTCCTAATTAATCAAACTTCGTGGTTTCCCCTTTTAACATCCAGTGTTAGCTAGGCAGCTTCCTGAATCTCTTTATAGGTGGATAAATTTGAGACAATGGTGATTGTTGTGCGGCGTAGCGTATGCGGAATTAACTTGTATACCGGCTTGGGGTTGTGTTTAAAGAGGTTTTATTCGCATAAAGATGGAATGCATGTAACTGGCCTCATGCTTCAAGAGTTTTCCAAAGAAGAAAAAAAAAAATTGAACAATATTCAGTTTTTTTTGCTCACGATTATGTGTCACTAGTTTTATACATGGCTTCTAGTTGCTGCCAGAATCCATCAGTATTCTCCTCCAGAAGAAAAAGATTGCTGTAAATTTTTTCGCAGTTTCTGATTGGGATTCACCTATTCTAATTGTGGTTAGGTCTTGGAAGCACTTAAGGGCTCAACATCAACGAGGCCTGCAATCTTTGCAATGTCAAATCCTACAAAAAATGGTGTGCTTTTATTTGTACTTATGGTTTTTGTTATGCTTTGCACTTTTATTCCCTTTTTTCTTCCCATCAACAGCAGAATAGTTTGTTCTTCACTCTTGTTATTACTTGCTGCAGATGAATAGATGATAGTCAGTTTTGTCATATTTCTTTTTATTTTTCCCTAATGAACAGCTGAATGCACCCCTGAGGAAGCGTACTCTATAGTAGGTGACCACATAATATATGCAAGTGGAAGCCCATTCAAAAATGTGGATCTTGGTACGTATTCATTTTATTTGATTTACTCAAGTTTTATAGTGATGTTAGTGCAGTGTATAAGAAACAAGAATCGTTGCACAAGAGGGAAATACCTTGTAAAAACGAAAAGTAACCAAAAAGCATATGCATGCAGTGTTAGGGGCCTCATAAAGGCTGCTGGAACTTTCAGAAATTTTTTGTAGTCAAACTTAGAATGAATCTTTACCTTTTATTTCTTATTCTATGGAGTATAGGGCCTATAGGCTAGGATAAGGCTATGTATATCTGAACCGTCCCTGCCCCCATCTTTCCTTGCATAGTTATACTTGTATCATTATATATTTATATGGGAATCTTGTGATAGATTGATGACTAGAAAATCAAGTAAATATTCTTTGATATCATGCGTCTTCAGATTTTCTCTTCTCTTTCCCTTTGGTTCTAGTTATAGCATATCAATTTTTTCAACAGAGACTACTACAGAATGCCATTTTCTCTCCTCCCCAGTCCCTCAAATCTTAAGAAATATAGCTCATATTTATTTGGGACATGGACAAATGAGTAGAGCATTTTTGATGAAACATTTTGAATTTGGTAGGAAATGGCAGGATTGGGCACGTTAACCAGGGAAATAACATGTACCTTTTTCCTGGGTAAGTTGCACTTATAGCTCGCTCCTTTCTCATTTTTTTTTTTAATAAAAAAAGACTCCATTCTCTGATTTCTTAACTTTCAGGATTGGACTAGGTACCCTTCTCTCGGGCTCTGAGATTGTCTCAGATGGCATGTTACAGGCTGCTGCTGAGCGGTAATAATTACCATTCCCAATAAATTTCTATTTAAAGCTTGTCTAGTTTGTTTTTTGCCTTGTTTTGGATCTACAGCTCCAATCTCAGTCTATTCCCTTATTTGATTTATTCATCATAATGTATCCGAGTCACAATCTGGGCTTTATAGATTATATTAGATCAAATACATGTTCAAAGTAGCATATTAACAGAACCTGATTGCATAGCACATCAGTTATTGTAGAATGGTTTCTTATTATTTCTCCTTGGGGCTAGAGGTCATCTAACTGTCATGGCTGGTCCTTGTGACCCTGCGGCTTAGTTGAAGGTACCGGAATGTGGATGCTAGCTTCATTTTTGCTACACTATTATCTGCTCTTTAAAATTCTCAACCTGGTAATAACAGCATGCTGTGAAGTACAGAATCACACTTTTATTGTTGAAGAATGCTGATATTGGTTTTTGGATTTGCAGCTTAGCTGGATATATGACCGAAGAGGAGGTGCTCAATGGTGTTATCTATCCTTCCACGTCAAGGTTGATTTTGGAGCATATAGCTTTCTAAATTTCCATTCATGGCATCTTTTTTCACATTTCTTCTGGTGCAGAATACGTGACATCACTAAAGAGGTAGCCGCAGCCGTAGTGAAAGAAGCTATACAAGAGGACCTTGCAGAAGGCTACCGTGGCATGGATGTTAGGGAACTTCAGAAACTAAATGAGGTAGAAATAACCAACTTGAACCTTGTTTTTCATCTGTCCTTTTAGGAAGTTCACGTTTGGCACAAGACTTATTGTGCTTGTGCCTATAAAATGTGCTCGTATAAATTATTAGGGAATGAAGTTGTTTTAGTTGGCATCTTGGAATTGGATCATATTGTAATGACTTTATGACTTCCTTTCTATGATATCTCTGTCAGCCATTCAGTTGATATCAACGGCTCTTTCAGTAACTGAGAACTTATGTTATGTTTGCAGGAGGAAATTCTGGAGTATGTAGAGAACAACATGTGGTACCCAGAATACCCTACGTTAGTGTACAAGTAGCACTGAAACCATAATTTAAGTGCAAAGGAGAAAATGCTTATTGTATTAGACACTGGAGAAGCAGGCGCTGCAAGCCTGGCTTTCGAGTTTCGACACAGTTGTCATCTTCTCCGATTTGTATAATTGTATTGCTTGTTTGAAAGGAGCGACTGTCTTTGGACTGTGGTCTCTTATATTCTGATGTAGTAGTGATTTCATGCCATTCTTGCTTCTCCATTCCATTTCAAGTCCGTTTTTGGGAACATGGCTTTGAACTGTAGAGGACGCCAAAGTCGCCAATGGTGGCATATTAATTGTATGTAAAATGTTGGTTATCATAAGAGCTACCACATATTACTTTATCAGGCTGTGTTTACCTATAGCTTGTGTGATGAGCCACCCTATAGAGAATACGTAAAGATTGTCTAGAAATAAATTGTCATCAACAATCGATAGACAATACGTAAAGATTGTCTAGATTGACATCCGATAGAGAAAAAGGCAAAAAAAGTGAGCTGGATGCAACTCCTATTTACACTAGCAATTGGAATTTACTCGGGGGAAAAATTACTTTAAATAATCCAACCTTTCGACGATTTTCTGTTAATAATCCGACCTTTGGATTATTATCTAATAATCTAACCTTTGCACCCCATTAACTTTCATTGCACCTAACAAGTCACCAACCCGGTATAGCAGGTCACCTATATACGTGTCATGCAACCATTTGTTATTTTTATATTAGAAAATAATTAATATTTTTTTTTTCCCTTTACCTTCTTCCTTTTTCTAGTTTTTTTCTTTCTTCTTTTCTTTACCCTTCCTCCTTGTTTAGTCGCGGCCTCCACCAGAACTCTAACCCTTAACCAAATCCATTATAAAAACCATTTTTTTCATTTTTAATATTATTTCTTTGAATTACATTAAAAAAAAAAAACTTCCTCATCTCCTATATCCACCACCGCAACTCCTCCTCTTCCGCTTCATCATCATTCCTTCTTTATTCTTCTTGTCAATCACCAACAAGTTATGCCTCTTCAACTAGTGAAATTTCTATTGATTTTTTTTTTATGATTAGTAAAAAAATTAATGAAGGATTACTCAAATAACTAAAGAGAATTTCAATTGAAATTTTAGTATGAGGAAACGGATTTGTAGATCTTGATGAGGGTGTGGTTATATATCTGCTAGATTTTGCCGCCCCACTTTGTAGATGGTTTTGATGGTGGTGACAGAGCTAGGGACATTCCGAGGTGAGGGGTATTAGCAGTGGTGGTTGATTTTGGGTGTTAGTGATTGTTTGTTGGTGGTGAAGAATAGACGGTGGGGAGGAGAGGTGAAGGAGAAAGATGGTTGGTTTAATTGGTTGGGTAGTGGTTGTGGTGGTGGTGCGGTACAGACAATAAAAGGATGGAGAGAAATTTTTTGTTACATAAAGGTAAAATTAATTTTAAGAAATATAAATAAAATAATTCCATCAAAAAGGAAAAAAAATACAGCAATCAGTTTTGAGGAAGGATGGGTTCTTTTTAGAATAAATAAAAATAAATAAATAAAGGTGATGACTTGTTGTGCCGGTTGCAAGTGGTTTAGGTGCAATAAAAATTAATAGGGTATAAAGGTTAGATTATTAGATAATAATCAAAAGGTTGGATTATTAACGGAAAATGGTCAAAAGGTTGGATTATTTAAAGTAATTTTTCCTTACTCGGGCACCCATTGATTTTGCTGCCACTTAAAAGACCAAAACAATATTCAATGTCCATCCTCTCATTCCCCTCACTATTATGTTCTCTCATTACCATACATTCAACCAACCAATTGCGTTATGTTTTCTCATTGTGGTGATTGGGGCTGAACTTGGTAGAGAGGATTGCGTGTTCGATCTCCCGCAACAACAATTGGGAGGGATTTGAACCTATTCACTCAAAACTCGCCTTGAATTCGGATTAGCCTTAAGGGTGAATTGGGTGGTAACACCAAAAAAAACAATGCATTCAACCAATGTAGCACCACCGGTGCCTCCTCCTATACACCCTCATTAAACAACTACTGGGGACTAACCCACCTCGTTGACGTCTAGGCCACTTGCTATGGTAACCAATATTTATTTATTTATTTTTATATTCGGAAAGTATATTACAAACTTTTATATAAGGTGGTTTTGCACAAAAGACCACCTTATAATTGGGTTGGGGTCGCAGGTCAAGTCGAATTGGTTTTGGTTGCGGGTCAATTCAATTGTATCCTATAAAAACTTCTTTTCATGCTCGTTTCCCATCATTTTCAATTTCAAAAACACTGTTCACATTTGAGGAGAGAGAAAGTTATGATTTTTCATCTACACGTGCCAATTCTTCTTATGCTCGATTTCTACTGCAATTCCCCCATTTGTTCTTCAGTTCTTCGACTCGAACTCTCTGCTTTATCTTCGTTTCTTCAATTTCGTTACTTTTTGTTTCGATTCAGCTTTGATTTTGTATTTTTTTTAGGGTTTTCACTTCTTTTCAACTGATTTTAGTTTCTAAACTCGTTTGGTTGTTATTTTATTACGATGATACTAGATTTTTAGGGTTTTACCTTATTTTGAGTTGACGTTAAGGTTTTTGCGCGATTTTTAGGGTTTTACCTAACTTCACTATGCGTTTTTGCGCGATTTGTTCCCAAGTTCTGCGATTCTTACTCGAATTTTCAATTACGTAAGTTTATGTTCTTCTCTCTTTTGATTTAGCTTCATTTTGGCTTATGCTAGTAGATTTTTAAGTTTTTACGTTGTTTTGAGAT
The DNA here is from genome assembly GCF_020520425.1 of Spinacia oleracea. Taxonomy (NCBI): domain Eukaryota; kingdom Viridiplantae; phylum Streptophyta; class Magnoliopsida; order Caryophyllales; family Amaranthaceae; genus Spinacia; species Spinacia oleracea. The sequence goes on along the minus strand of NC_079488.1, from coordinate 91,267,459 downwards.
CATTTTAGTGTTTACCTAATTCTTTTGTGTGTTTTTGTTTCGATCTGCTTCAAAATGCTTTACTTCTACTCCTTGATATGATTTTATGACACTCGAGTTGTTTTATTTTGGAATTTTGGTTATTTAGTTATGATATTAGTGGTTTTAGTTTTGATTTGTTTAATACTTTAATACCTGGTAATTCATTCGATTTTAGTATCAGTTACTTATTAGAAGTAAATCGCAATTTGGATTATACACCCCATTACACAGTGCTCACTATGCACTCTAATGAACATTCATCGATCACCTAATGAGCATGGGAATGATTTCAATGTACGCTTACAAGTTGAATATTTTAATATAAATTCTTTGGATTTGAACTTATGTTCATTTACTATATGTTCTTTAGGTATAAACAATATATTCTTTATATTTCAACTAAATGTTCATTTAAAAATAGGGTGCATAGGAAGCATTGGGCACCCGGGTGCATAAACAACATTTTGGAAGTAAATAGTATATTAAGGCTTATACTACCACCACAGTATCACCACCAGCCGCATCAACCACCTCACTACCGCCCTTGCCGCGCAGCGCCGCCCAGCCGCGACCAACCTCCCTCCTTTCTCCTCCAACACACGCAAGCAGTCTTCCCTTCTCTTCTTGTGTAACACCCCGACAATTCTCTCTTTTCTAAAATAATCTTTTAATATAAAACATAGAGAATCATCAAGGCATTATCGCCCGTGTGAAAACGTAACGGCTTATTCAGAATTTTGCAGCGGAAAACATAAAACCAACTTTAAGTTTATAAATAATCGATTACAGGTTTAGTCCCAAAAATTAACCAACGAAAATAAGGAAATATAAATAGTACGACAAGTTTAAAGTCCAATTAAACAAACCCAAGTCAACTTAGCAAATCAAAACTAAATACAAGCTCTCTATTCCCGATCCCAATGATGCATCATCTTCAAACCTGCAGATGGACAATGCTTATTGATCCTTAGAGACTGCTCACCAAAGATTGGGTCATCACAGGATCAATAAGGCATAGCCATGATCAACATGCACAAGCAAAAGCACGTAATCAGCAAAGCTGAGTACTACATACTAAATCAATAATAATCCTAACATGATTCTATTAAACGAACAACCCTAACATGATTCTATTAAACGAACAACCCTAACATGATACTAATGAACACAAACAAGGGCAGACAAAACATGATAGTTTGACGACCATACTTGACCAGACTAGACTAGGCTAGACTTTTTGCAATAATATTATTTTAGTTGAAATAGACAATGGACCGAGTTGTCCGTCCAGCAGTCTTCACTAAGGAAGACGAGGTACGGGCGCGACTCCGTAACCTCAGAGACCTGCGATATCGAGGAACATTTGAATAAAAATAGAACACGGTGATCAATCCGGTCCCAGAAAAGGCCATGGGCTACCACCATGAACCCCAACTCCTGTTTGTCCGTCACTTTAGACGTGCACGGTCTAAAGCTATTGCTACTCAGTTTCACTTTACATGATTTACAAATTGAGATTCCGTTATGACTCAACAATCACATAAGGCATGCAATCCACATTTGTTCACAACTGTTTTTATCTTGGAATTAAGTAAGTGATCACAAAGGCATCAATCAAGACTCATTCCAATTTATCCAACCTTTCCTTTAACCATGATCAACCCCTGTATATGGGTGTAAAGTTTCAACTTACTAAACAAGGTCCACCGCCCTCATAAAGTAGTGAAAAGCTAAAAAGGGAACAACAACCAACATATATAGAATAATCTAGCGTTCCCAACCAACATGTTTGTATCAATCATCCATACTAACATGTTACAATTCTCATAATGCCATATAAGTTCAATATGTTCGTCCAACAGTATTAAACATGTAATTTCAACACAACCAAGTTCGTCAATAATATCAACATAACCAAGTTCAACAACAATCTCAACACAACCAAGTTCACCAACAAATTCAACATGAATTCAACAATTAGCACACATTCCAAGCACACAGGTATGTACGTACCTTGTGTAAACAAACTGATAGGCCACTTTAACACTTTCAAAAGTCGCCTAAAGAGAATTCTCCGCCTAACAACAACCAATAAAATTCCCAATCAATATCCAACAATTTACAGCAATACTAAAGTACTCTAAATAGACCCTAAACATATTTCGAACCATCCCAAATATCGAAATTTAACTAAATATCCTCCAAGCATAATAACTATTAAACTAATGATCCCAAATCGTTCCAAACTCCAATAAAACATCCCTTTTAAAATTCCAGCAATATAAAATAGTTTAAAACTTCGCCAAACCATAATTAATATGCTTAAAATCGTAAAAAAAATAACCTTAATAATTCATAAACATCATACTATGATTTTAAAACTATTAAAACCTTAAATATTCATGCTTTAATAATTAAAAATCATTATTTCAATGCAATCGCATAATCTGAAAATTAAATTTACTATTTAAACATAATATATAATCTGAAAATATAATTTAATCATAATAACTTATAATTTAAATTCAATAAACATGAATTAAATCACTAAACTAATTTAAACCCTAACTTATATATTAATCAACCAAAACTGAAAATAATTAATTAATAACATCAACACCAAATCTGAAAATTATAATTTAACTATAAAGATTAATAATTTAATTTCAAGAAACATAAATTCAAATTAATAAACTTAATTAAAAGATTTAAATAACTTAGGGTTTAAGAAATAACCAAAAGGAGAAAGAGAGAGGAGTTGGCCGGCGGTGTGAGGCACGACTGAAGGTGGCGGCGTCGCGCAGTGGGAGCAAGGTGGTGGTGGTTGGTTGCGGGAACCTTGAGCGAGAGAAGAGGGGCAATTAAACCACATGAAAATAAATTAAAAGAAAATCTTTAACCAACAAAAAAAGAAAGAAAGAAGGGGGAGGCTACCGTGCGGTGGCCGGCGGCTGCGCTGGCGGCGGTAGGGCTGGCGGCGAGGACAGACTCGCGGAGTTCTGTGCTGCGCGAAAATCAACAATGGGAGTACGATTAAGGAAGGACGAAAAGAGAACGAAAGAGAAGGAGAATGAAGAAGAAGATCGAAGAAGTTACCGGTGTTAGGGATCGCCGGTGACTGTGGCGGCTGGGACGGCGACGTGGAGAGCAAGGCAGAGGCACCACCGTGAGAGAGAACTGAGGGAAGGAGGCTTGGTGTTTCACGTGAAATAGAAAGGGAGGGTTTTGGTTGCTTTGGGTTTTACGTGAATTAGAGTAAGGGAAGGAATGGATTTTTATTTTGGGCTTTTCCCATGTGGGCTAGGATTAGGATTTGGATTTTAGTGTTTGAGTCAAACCGAATAGGATTGTTTTTCCGAATTCAAGTGTTTTCCTAATTCGAATTCTTTTTAACATAAAATTCTAAAATTATTTTTGATTGCACAATCGCTAAAATGTTTAGAATATATTTAAATAAAATTCAATATACATTAAATATATAAATATAATAATGTTCAAAATCGTTAAATATTTAGAACGTACTTAAAATAAAATAAATATACGTTAATTATATATTTATTACTTAAAATTTATAGATTCTATTTAAATATAAATAATATGCGTTAAAATATATTAATAAAATTTATAAATTTACGGGGGATTACAATCTACCCCTCTTAAAAGAAGTTTCGTCCCGAAACTTGACACGAAATTTCCCACATTTTCCGAAAAGCTTTTAACTTATTCTTACTAGAGAAGTACTTGTGCCACCTATATGCACTCTTTTGCCAACTCAAAGCTGTTTGTGTTACTCATGAACACCTTTTCTTATGCGGAGAATCTATTTGCTTTGCATCAACTTGTAAAATTTGCTAAAATAAGCAATAAAATGCATAAAAAAATCCATAAAATAGGTAAAAAGCGCGAATTTCTATCGCATTCTACCCCCCTTAAAGAAAACGAGTTACGCCCTCGTAACTCACCTCAGGGAATAGCTAATCAAAATTCTCTTTCGACGAATTCTATCCTCAAAATTCCTATTTCACTAAAACTACCACTATAGACTTTTCACAACATATGACGAAACAAAAGAACAAGTTACCACGAATTAAATAATGCTTAACTTGCGCGGAGTTAATAGAAAAGTACCAGAATCTATATCGGCAGATCATTCATCCTCATTCTGATTCATCATGTACAACTTTCCTGGAGCCTTATTCGGGTTGTTGTTATCATTTGCAGGCTTATTATAGTTCTCTTGATTGTTTTGTGCCCCTTCAGGCTTTTGACCTCCAGACTGGTTAAACCTCACTTGGTTTCCACCTCCATTACTATTTTGTTCCTTTTTGTGCTTAGTGAAGCACTCATACTCCCTATGCCCCCTTTTCTGACAATAGTTGCAGGTCACTAGTTCTACTTTGCAGTTCTTACCAGGGTGATTGCTACTGCACATCTTGCAATGATGCACTCTCTTAGATTGGTTCGAGTTGTTGTGGTGCCCCTGATTGCTTCTTCCTTGAAAATTTCCATTTCCACTCTCATTCCTATTCACGTTTCTATTCTTCTTGAAATTCCCTCAGTTTTTCCCAGAATCTAACTCTTTTCTTTTCTCCCCAACAATATTTTTCTTGTCCCTTCTAGACTGTAAGCCATGAATATGGGCGGTTCTCTCATACACATTCTCTAAAGGTGTAAAGGTTTCTCCACCTAATCCCAACTTGATCTCATTGGTCAACCCTTGCTCAAACATCTGAGCCTTTATCTCCTCTGTGGCTACAACCTCAGGTGCAAACTTCGACAGCGCTATAAATTTGCTATAATATTCAGCGATGGTCATACTCCCCATCCCAAGGTTTATGAATTCCTGTGCTTTTCGTTCTGTTATAAAAGGAGGATAAAACTTTTCCCTCAATGCAACAACAAATGAGTCCCAATTAAATCCCTCGGCAGTACTTAGCCTAGTTTCATTCTCTCTCCACCACAGATCGGCTTCATCTTTTAGGTAAAGGACAGCTTGACCTACTCTCATACTCCTAGGGCAACTCACAGCCTCAAACAGTTTCTCAAACTCCCTAATCCAATTTTCTAAGAAGGTAGGGTCTGATTGCCCCTTGAAGTATGGTGGTTTAACCCTAGCAAGCCTTTTAAACATTTCCCCTGCAGAATTAGGGCGCTCAGTTCTTTCCTGAGTCAGCTTTTCCGCCAAGAGGTGAATAGCAACGGCTAGATCATTGTTGTTGGCCATTCTAGAACGCGACCTGCAATTAGTATACTCTACTTTAGGTTCGAACATCACCTATACGTCATCCCATACAATTTAATACTTGAATTGACCATAAAGATCGCCTCAACCAACAATGTTCACATTAATACACATCATTTATGAAGTCACGACAATCGTTTACGAAGGTGCAACGATCGTCTACAAGATGCAATAATCATTGAACAATAATCATCCTCAATAATTTACGAAAGACATTCACACACTGCACATAAGGCATAACATTTTGAATCATATTGGTCATGAGGGTCTAGATTGGCCCTCACTTCCTTTATGCACTCAAATCATTTAATATTATTGTGGCAATTAAATTGATCCACAATTCACACTGAGTATGCAACCAATAGGAAAATTAATCCATGACGTGTTACCTAAAGGTTGGGGTATTATGGAATCCTCAAAATAGAATAAAGAACAATTCCTTGAGAACTTTAACTTTTATTGCTAACTCCATAAAGGTTTATTACATCCTTCAAAATAATAAAGAACATTTCAAACTTCAATAAACTTTAACCTTAAACTGTTGTAGCTTTGCTACTTATTCTTTAAAACATAAAAGAGCTAATTAACTATTTGTGGCCTCTTGCCTATCCATTGCTCCTGAAAGCTTTCGGAGTGAACTTTAGATCTCAAGATCATCGAACTCTTCTTCAGGGTCTTCATCGGGGTCTTCCTCAGGGTTTGCATCTTCTCCCATGTCTTCATCTTGATTAGGCTCACTTGCCATCTCCTGTTCACTTTCGAGCTCTTCATCTGAATCACTAGAAATCTCAATTGTTGGCTCATGGGCCGCTGGGTTAGGATTCTCTGTCTCAACATCTACATTCTCATTCTCCACAGCTACATCATTTTCCTCTAGGTCATTATTTACACTTACTCCCATAGGTTCTTCTGTAACTGCATCTCCAACATGACTTCCTACGATTTTACCGTCTCTAAACCCACTTTCTGCCGCCTCAATAATGGTGGTCAGAATTTCTGAATCATATTTCCATCTACCATCCCAAGTTCCATACTTAGCCAAGTTTGGAGTTCCATTATCAGAATGCATGTCTTTAAACTTTTCCTTGAGTTCTAGGTATGGAAATTTGTTAGGTAAGCAATTAATGATAGTGGCTGCTATGGTATCCTTTCTCATTAAGATAGGTTGCCCTTGAACTTTAGCATGATATTCACATCCAAACACAATTTTCTTCACGTAAATGTCAGGGGTTTCTATATCAAGTTTCTCGAAGGATCCTATGTTGGTATACTTGGAAAGAAACATTTTATTCCTGATATAAACAATTCCATGTCTCACTAACGATTTTCCAACCAAATCATAAACAAAGTTCAATAATGCAATAAGTTTGGTGGAATCAAACAATTCTTTATGCACATTTAAATGTAACATTAAACAATTAGCACACGCACGTACATAACAATCAATTTCTTATGCTAGCATTGACTAGCTACTAATGCACATATAATTCTATCTTATATGCCCTTCTTATACTACCCATCTCTCATAAACTAAATCAATGAAATAATTTAAATGACGAAGTAAAAGAACGATAATATATGAAAATTATAACATAAAATAATAACATAAAAATAAATATGAAATAAATAAAGTAAAATAAATTAAGGAAATGCGTAGCGAATAAATTCGAAAATAAAGTTTTTAATTCGAAAAAGATTTATATTTCCTAAATAACGAATTCTAACTCTTGGAGCAACTTTTTTTAAAAAAAAAATTGAACTTCTAAAGATTTGTACTCATTTTTTTTTTTTGAATAATAAATAATAAGAAAAAGAATAAAAATTTCGAAAGTCACTTTAATTCGAATAAATAATTTGATTTCTAACTTAAATAAGAAATATTATATACTTTCAAACAAGATAAAAGAAAATCGCCCCCCCCCAAAAAAAGTACCAATTTTTGAACACTATAATACGTAGAATCTCGATTTTTAAAAAATTTATTTTAAATAACTAGATAGTTAGGCGCCTAAAAATTTATTAAAGTAAAACCTTAGCTTCTAGATACCACTTTGTAACACCCCGACAATTCTCTCTTTTCTAAAATAATCTTTTAATATAAAACATAGAGAATCATCAAGGCATTATCGCCCGTGTGAAAACGTAACGGCTTATTCAGAATTTTGCAGCGGAAAACATAAAACCAACTTTAGGTTTATAAATAATCGATTACAGGTTTAGTCCCAAAAATTAACCAACGAAAATAAGGAAATATAAATAGTACGACAAGTTTAAAGTCCAATTAAACAAACCCAAGTCAACTTAGCAAATCAAAACTAAATACAAGCTTTCTATTCCCGATCCCAATGATGCAACATCTTCAAACCTGCAGATGGACAATGCTTATTGATCCTTAGAGACTGCTCACCAAAGATTGGGTCATCACAGGATCAATAAGGCATAGCCATGATCAACATGCACAAGCAAAATCACGTAATCAGCAAAGCTGAGTACTACATACTAAATCAATAATAATCCTAACATGATTCTATTAAACGAACAACCCTAACATGATTCTATTAAACGAACAACCCTAACATGATACTAATGAACACAAACAAGGGCAGACAAAACATGATAGTTTGACGACCATACTTGACCAGACTAGACTAGGCTAGACTTTTTGCAATAATATTATTTTAGTTGAAATAGACAATGGACCGAGTTGTCCGTCCAGCAGACTTCACTAAGGAAGACGAGGTACGGGCGCGACTCCGTAACCTCAGAGACCTGCGATATCGAGGAACATTTGAATAAAAATAGAACACGGTGATCAATCCGGTCCCAGAAAAGGCCATGGGCTACCACCATGAACCCCAACTCCTGTTTGTCCGTCACTTTAGACGTGCACGGTCTAAAGCTATTGCTACTCAGTTTCACTTTACATGATTTACAAATTGAGATTCCGTTATGACTCAACAATCACATAAGGCATGCAATCCACATTTGTTCACAACTGTTTTTATCTTGGAATTAAGTAAGTGATCACAAAGGCATCAATCAAGACTCATTCTAATTTATCCAACCTTTCCTTTAACCATGATCAACCCCTGTATATGGGTGTAAAGTTTCAACTTACTAAACAAGGTCCACCGCCCTCATAAAGTAGTGAAAAGCTAAAAAGGGAACAACAACCAACATATATAGAATAATCTAGCGGTCCCAACCAACATGTTTGTATCAATCATCCATACTAACATGTTACAATTCTCATAATGCCATATAAGTTCAATATGTTCGTCCAACAGTATTAAACATGTAATTTCAACACAACCAAGTTCGTCAATAATATCAACATAACCAAGTTCAACAACAATCTCAACACAACCAAGTTCACCAACAAATTCAACATGAATTCAACAATTAGCACACATTCCAAGCACACAGGTATGTACGTACCTTGTGTAAACAAACTGATAGGCCACTTTAACACTTTCAAAAGTCGCCTAAAGAGAATTCTCCGCCTAACAACAACCAATAAAATTCCCAATCAATATCCAACAATTTACAGCAATACTAAAGTACTCTAAATAGACCCTAAACATATTTCGAACCATCCCAAATATCGAAATTTAACTAAATATCCTCCAAGCATAATAACTATTAAACTAATGATCCCAAATCGTTCCAAACTCCAATAAAACATCCCTTTTAAAATTCCAGCAATATAAAATAGTTTAAAACTTCGCCAAACCATAATTAATATGCTTAAAATCGTAAAAACAATAACCTTAATAATTCATAAACATCATACTATGATTTTAAAACTATTAAAACCTTAAATATTCATGCTTTAATAATTAAAAATAATTATTTTAATGCAATCGCATAATCTGAAAATTAAATTTACTATTTAAACATAATATATAATCTGAAAATATAATTTAATCATAATGACTTATAATTTAAATTCAATAAACATGAATTAAATCACTAAACTAATTTAAACCCTAACTTATATATTAATCAACCAAAACTGAAAATAATTAATTAATAACATCAACACCAAATCTGAAAATTATAATTTAACTATAAAGATTAATAATTTAATTTCAAGAAACATAAATTCAAATTAATAAACTTAATTAAAAGATTTAAATAACTTAGGGTTTAATAAATAACCAAAAGGAGAAAGAGAGAGGAGTTGGCCGGCGGTGTGAGGCACGGCTGAAGGTGGCGGCGTCGCGCAGTGGGAGCAAGGTGGTGGTGGTTGGTTGCGGGAACCTTGAGCGAGAGAAGAGGGGCAATTAAACCACATGAAAATAAATTAAAAGAAAAGCTTTAACCAACAAAAAAAGAAAGAAAGAAGGGGGAGGCTACCGTGCGGTGGCCGGCGGCTGCGCTGACGGCGGTAGGGCTGGCGGCGAGGACAGACTCGCGGAGTTCTGTGCTGCGCGAAAATCAACAATGGGAGTACGATTAAGGAAGGACGAAAAGAGAACGAAAGAGAAGGAGAATGAAGAAGAAGATCGAAGAAGTTACCGGTGTTAGGGATCGCCGGTGACTGTGGCGGCTGGGACGGCGACGTGGAGAGCAAGGCAGAGGCACCACCGTGAGAGAGAACTGAGGGAAGGAGGCTTGGTGTTTCACGTGAAATAGAAAGGGAGGGTTTTGGTTGCTTTGGGTTTTACGTGAATTAGAGTAAGGGAAGGAATGGATTTTTATTTTGGGCTTTTCCCATGTGGGCTAGGATTAGGATTTGGATTTTAGTGTTTGAGTCAAACCGAATAGGATTGTTTTTCCGAATTCAAGTGTTTTCCTAATTCGAATTCTTTTTAACATAAAATTCTAAAATTATTTTTGATTGCACAATCGCTAAAATGTTTAGAATATATTTAAATAAAATTAAATATACATTAAATATATAAATATAATAAAGTTCAAAATCGTTAAATATTTAGAACGTACTTAAAATAAAAATAAATATACGTTAATTATATATTTATTACTTAAAATTTATAGATTCTATTTAAATATAAATAATATGCGTTAAAATATATTAATAAAATTTATAAATTTACGGGGGATTACATCTTGCTTCTTGCTCACGCCAGCCACCGTGTTGCACCTCCTTCGCGCCACCAGCCACGCTGCACCACCGGCGCGCTGACCTCTTGCTCTGCTGCCGCCGTCCTTGACTGCCGGCCAGCCACCCTTTTCTCTTTCGTTTGGTTAATTCATAAAAACCCTAAGCTAATTAAATTTTTTAATTATGTTTTATTTATGTAATTTACGTTTTATTGAATTAAATGTATAGTTTTTATTATTCAATTATAAATTTCAGATTTATTTGTTTTATGTAATTTAATTATTAAATTGCAGATTACATAATTTATTGAAATAAGAGTTTGATTATTTAAAGCATGAATTTTAAGGCTTTAATGGTTTTAAGTCATGGTAGAATGATTATGAATTATTAAAACTATTATTAATTATTGTTATAAGCATGATAATTTGGTTTTGGGAAAGATTTAAACGATTTCATATTGCTGAAAGTTTAAAGAAGGTGTTTTATAGAGTTTTTAATGAATTTCAATCATTAATTCAATAATTGTTATGCTAGGATATTAAATATCCAAGTTTTGATTTTGGGGAAGGTTCTAAGTATGTGATGAATCATATTTATATAGGGTATTTTAGGCTCATTTAGGTTGCATTTCTAGGCATTTCTCTCATTTTTGTTGCATTTAGAGTCATTATTGCATAAGTCGTCGTTATCGTACTCTATTACGCTCCATTTGTGTTTTCTTTGATATTTCAGGTGATTTTACAATCATTTGGATGTTTCTGGAGATTTAGAGGTGGGTCAAATGGCTATCGGATGGTTCGTATTGAAAACGTCGTGTTTGATCGGAAAATGAAGTTTTCGGAAATGATTTGCGGAAGTTCCGGTTCACTTAGCTTGAGTTATTCGGCCATCGAGGCAATTCGTTATTTTGGATGACATGAAGCTAGTTTCTGATGCTCGCCATAAAATCTTGGTAATGTGGGAAGCATCATCGCAACATCGTACTTGAATCGTGCAATGTGGCCACATCGAAGTGCTTTATGCCCATATCTAGAGCTTTGTGGCCGCACCCAGCCCGCAGCACCCCGTCGCTTCACTAAACATCGTCTGCCATGCTCACAGCGAAGTGCTGCGCCCACAGCGAAGTGCTGCGCCCACAGCAAGAAGTGATGCGCCCACAGCAAGGGTTGTTGCGCCCACATCTCACTCACGCTTCACTAAACAGTTGCTGGCTTGCCCACAGCGAAGTGCTGCGCCCACAGTGCGTCCAGGCCGACGAATCCATATTGTGTATGTCTCTCATGCCATCGACCAATCGTTGACGACTTCTATTTTTATTTTCTCATTTATTTATTTATTATTATTTCAGAAATAGGAAGCCTATAAATATTGAAGGGAATTATATTCCTAGGGCTCTTATGTTATTTTTCTTAGAATTCCTTGAACGTTTATTTTTATTGTCGAACGCTTTTCTGAATTCATTCATTCATCAATCTAAGGTAATTTCATAATTTCTTTTTCTCTAATTCAAATTTATTATTTTTCGTTCCTTAGATTAATTCGTTCGTTGATTATGAATTCCATTATTATTATTCGTTTCATGATTGTTAAATTAATTATGAGCGAGTAGTCTTTTTCTAGGGCTAAGTAAGGGAAGCCATGTTTATACCATAATCGTTATGCATTAAAGTTCGTTAATTTATAGATTATGATTGAGTAATTCCAATTGATTTGTTCTTAATCGTTGATTCATGTTATCGGCCAATTTCATGGATTAATTATCTAGCTAATAGGAATTAGAATCGAAAGATCGTGTTTTTAGAGGCTTTGTACAATTGGCAATTCTGATTATGTTAGCGATCGTACTGCATATGTTGAATTGAAAGTGTTAAGACCCGACCGTAGGATTAGCATGTACTTTAATTACTCGATCTGGTTTATTCGTTGTCGAATTGAATTGTGTTATTGGATTGGTATAAGCATGGTGAACCGAACAGACGCCCTAGACCTTTAATTCATTGATAAATTACGCATTTTTATTATTGCTTTAGCTTTAGTAGTTAATACTCAAACTCAACTTTCGTTATTGAAATAGTTCGTATAATTGGGCAAAAACTAATAGAACTTGTCTCCCTGTGGGATCGACCCGTATTTGCTAAGTATCTGCTAACAACAGACACCGTGCACTTGCGGTATCACTTTTTAACTCATCAAGTTTTTGGTGCCGTTGCCGGGGAGACGGCTAGATTCTATTAGTTTTAGTTTGATTATTTGAATTGTTTCCATTGTCTCATTGGAACTCTTAGTTCCAATTGAGGCAAATCTCACTGCGTTTTCTTTCGTTGTTGTTTATGCCCAGGTCTGCCAGAAAGGGTACCTTGGTTCCTCCCGATCCCGATCTCGGAAAGACCCTTCGTCAACTAAAAAAGCAACAGAAAAAGAAGAAGCAGTCAGGGCCCCAAGACTCACAGACTCCACCGAGTCACACGATGTCTAAATCCCTGAAATCATATGGGGTTCCTTCCTCGAATAGTATTCCGACTGGGCTCACAATGCCAACTATTGATGCAGTCAACTTTGAGATCAAGCCCGCTCTAATCTCCATGGTTTCACAGAGTCAATATGGTGGCCATCCATCTGAGGAACCCACCAACCATTTGCAGAGGTTCAACCAACTGTGTGGTACTATCAAGCATCAAGGGGTCACTCAAGACCAATTGAAAGTCATGTTGTTTGGTTTTAGCCTTCGTGATAAGGCTCAGACATGGTTGAATGATGTCAAGGAGACAGAGTGGAGTGCTATTTCACAGGCCTTTCTAGAAGAATTCTTTCCACCCACCAAGACTGCTGAAATAAGGCATAAGCTGACTACATTCACTCAAGAACCTGGTGAATCACTTCGAGAAGCCTGGGATAGATTCAAGGCTTTGCAGCGGTCGTGTCCGCATCACAACATTGAGAAATGGTTCTTGGTTCAGATTTTCTACCATGGTTTGGAAGATGAAACAAAGAACACGGTTGATTCTGCTGCTGGGGGTGTTTTTCTTGACAAAGAAGTGGATGCAGGTTATGATTTTCTTGCCAATTTAGCTGCCAACCATTACAGCACCACCAGATCCACATCTAAGAAGGGAAAATTGGATGTCGATGCTTATGCTCTATTGTCCTCACAAGTGGCAGCCTTGAACCTGAAGATCGATTCTTTGAAGGCTCCTCAGTCTAGTACACCCCCAATGAGTATCAATGCTATGTCTAGTGTAGCTCCAGTGACAACTTCTTACTGCGAAGTATGTGGCATCCAAGGTCACTTTGGTCATGAGTGCTCTTATAGTTTACAGGATACTACGCAATTGGAGCAAGTGAATGCTTTTCAACAGAGACAACCCAATGACCCATACTCCAATTCATTTAATCCGGGTTGGAGGAATCATCCAAATTTCTCATATCGGGGCAACAATGTTCAGAATCCTCAACCCCAACAACAATGGTCGCAACCACAGTTCCATCCACCTCAACCACATGTTGCTAGGCCTCCATTTCAACAAGGAGCCTCACATAATGCTCCCCCGGGGTTTAATAGACCCCCGCACCAAGGCTATCAGCAACAACCTCCGCAGAGCAATGCCACTCCAGAGCCTAACATGAGTGATTTGTATAAGCTCATAGCGAATATGCAGAAGACCTCAGAGATTGCTCAAAAGAACCACGACAAAAGCATAAAGGAGTTGAAGAATCAAAATAGAATGTTGGAGAACCAAGTTGCTCAACTCGCTGATACTTTGTCAAAAAGGCAACCGGGTAAACTTCCAGGGCAATCTATGTCGTCTCAAGATCACACTAGAGAGAGTGCTTGTGCCATTGTTCTTCGGAGTGGTACTACATATGATGCCCCCTTGGTACCTACTGATTTTATAGATATTGAAAAGGGGAGAGAGGAGGCTAGAAGGGCTAAGGAAAGAGTCGAGGAGAAGGTTATTGATGATTCTCTCCCTTTTGTTCCTCGATTGCCATTTCCACATCGACAATATAAGTCAAAGGGTGATCATCAGTCTGGTGAAGAGGCATATGTTGAAAGCAAGATTGTGGATGTAGGGGTTGAAATCCCAGGTGTTGAGAATGAAATAAAGAAGAAGTAAAGCAGGTAGGAGAAGGTTACTGATTCTCCCCCTTTTGCACCTACACTACCATTTCCTCACTGAATGCAGAAAACAAAGGTTGATCAACAGTTCGGTAAGTTCTTGGCTATGGTCAAGAATCTCGAGGTAACAATTCCTTTCATTGATTTAATATCTCAGATTCCTATGTATGCAAAGTATTTAAAGGAATTAATCACTAAGAAAAGGGATCTTGGTGGTGTAGAGAGAGTGGCTCTAACTGAGGAGTGTAGTGCTATGTTACAAAACAAGTCTCCTCCTAAATTAAAGGACCCCGGTAGTTTCTCAATCCCTTGTCATATAGGTGCTTTATTCATTGATAAGGCTCTATGCGATTTAGGTGCTAGTGTGTCCGTCATTCCCCTCTCTATTTATAAAAAGTTGAACATGGGAGAATTAAAATGTACCACCATTACTCTTCAAATGGCCGACCATTCTATTAAATACCCCTTAGGTGTTTTAGAAGACCGCCCCGTGAGAGTAGGTAAATTCTATATTCCCGTAGACTTTGTTGTGCTTGACATAGCAGAGGACAATCAGATTCCGATAATCTTAGGAAGGCCATTCCTTCATACTGCAGGGGCAGTTATTGATGTTAAGAAAGGGAAGCTAACCTTGACTGTAGGGGATGACAAGGTGGCCTTTAGCTTGTCTCATGAGATGAAAAGTTCAATGCAAGAAGTGTCGTGTTCTTTGATTGCTTTTAATGCTAAGTTGCCTAATTCTTATTCTAGAAATCTTTCAAATAATGCACTTGGCTTGAAAGGGTTTGCAGGTGATGATGATCCTGGAGATGCAGTTGATGCTAGTCCAAAAGTTGGAACAAGAGATTCGGTACTCGAAGGCACCGGGTTTGGTGCCCCTAATCGGTGAAGTTGTAAGTTTTCTCTTCCCCTCACTTTGGTTTTACTGTCGTGTTTTGTGCAGTGGGGACACTGCATCATTCTATCTTGGGGGAGGGATATTCTATCCTTTATTGCTTTCTTAGTGTAATTTTATCGCTTTTGTAGGTGTTGTACGCTTTGTACCATCCATTAGGGGTGGGAGTTTACGTGCAACGAAAAAAATGTACTGCTTTCCTAGTATTATTGATTAGTTTAGTTGTTTTTCTTTACTTGCATTGCATTCATATTTCCTTATACCCTGCATAGTGAATTTGACTTTCAAACCATGTTCGGACTCTTTTTGACTCTTTGGAGCTTCTCTTGAACTTAGCTATGATTCTGAAATTCTGTCGGTTGTGCTATACATTGATAGCTGCTTGGCATTGTGTGAACCAATTGAATGGTATGCGGTAAGATGTTGGTCTCGTATCAAGAATAGCTAGCCAATTATCTTGTAGGTCACCTTACTATGTGTTTGTGTGATTGATGTGACTTGTTATCGTATGTAATCCCCCGCAAATTTAGAAATATTATTTATATATTTTAACGTATAGTTAATTATATTTAAATAAGAACTTACGAATTTTAGAAATAAATATATAATCAACGTATATTTATTTTATTACATTTTTAATATTTTTAATGATTTATGAAATCAAAAGTAATTTTAGAATTTTTCGTTGAAAAGAAATCGAATTACGAAAATTGATTGAATTTAGAAAACGATCTTATTCAGTTTTGGATTCGAATCATAAAAGCTAAATCCTAATTCTAGCCCACTTGGGAAAGCCCAACATTAAAACCCAAAAACTCAAACCTCCCTTCCCTTACTCTAATTCACGTGAAACCCAAGCAAGCATACACTCCTCTCCCTCCTTCAATCTCACGTACAACAAACCCTCACAGCCGTTTTTCTCTCCTCCTTCACGCCGTGCTCCAGCTGCCGGTCAATCACCGCCCGCCGCCGGTAAGCACCCCTCTGCTTCGACCTTCTTCTTCGTCGTCCTTCTTCCCTTTCGTTTCTCTTTTCTTTCTTTTGTTTTTCTTTTTCGCTCCTCCTCACTTCGTTGTTTTGTTTCTCGGGTCAGCCACCACCGCACGACCACCGTGCCTTGCTGCCGACCATCGTTCTCAACCACCACGGCAACCACCACGGCAACCACCACCGGTGTGCTGCACCGTTGATTGCTGCTTTGCCCAGCCGGCTCTCCTCCTCTCCCCTTTCTTATTTCGAGTGCTACCCACCACCAACGCACGCCCCAGCGCAGCCACCACCCTGCTCCACCATTGCGCCGCCATCCTCCACGACCATTTGTGTTGCTGCCGCGCAGTCCACCCCAGTCCACCGCCGGCCAACCTCTTCTTTCTCTTCTAGTTTTTGGTTAATTCTCAACCCTAAACTAAATTATGTTTTAGTTATGTTTTAATTAAATATGTTTTATTAGTTTAATCCATGTTTCTTGAATTAAATTATAGTTTTATTATTAATTTAGGAATTTCAGATTATATACTTTGCATAATTAATAATTTAATTTCCAGATTTATATAATTGAATTAAAATAAGGATTTTAATTATTAAAACATGAATTTTTAAGATTTTAATAGTTTTAAAATCATGATAGAATGGTTATGAATTATTAAAATTATTATTTTTATGTTCTAAGCATGATAATTTGGTTTTGGGAAAGCTTCAAACGATTTCATATTGCTGAAAATTTAAAGTATGACGTTTGCGAAGAGTTTTCAACGAATTTCAATCATTGATTCAATGATTATGATTCTAGGAAATCAAATGTTCAAGTTTTAATGTTAGGGAATGTCCTAAATATGTTTAGGATGTATTTAGAATGCTTTGTTATGGTTGTGAGTGATTAGAAGTTGATTGGGAATATTTGTTGGTTGTTTAGGCGGAGAATTCTCTTTAGGCGACTTTTGAATTATTAAAGTGGTCTTGCAGTTTGTTTACACAAGGTACGTACATACCTGTGTGCTTGGAATGTGTGCTAATTGTTGAAACCATGTTGAATTTGTTGTTGAACTTGGCTATGTTGATAGTATTGTTGAACTTGGTGATGTTGATATTATCGACGAACTTAGTCAGGTTGAAATTGCATGTTTAATACTGTTGCATGGTTATATTGAACCTATATTGCATTACGAGAATTATAACATGTTAGTATGGATGATTGATGCAAACATGTTTGATTGGGAACACTAGATTACTTTGTATATATTGATTCAGATCAGTTGATTGTTGTTCCCTTTTAGCTTTTCACTACTTTATGAGGGCCGAGGACCTTGTTTAGTAAGTTGAAACCTTATACCCATATAGAGGGGTTAATCAGTATTAAAGGAAAGGTTGGATTTAATTGGAATGAGTCTTCTTTGATCCCTTTATGATACTTACTTAATTCCAAGATAAAAACAGTTGTGAATACATGTGGTTTGTATGCCTTATGTGATTGTTAAGTCATAACAGAGTTTCAATTTGTAAATCATGTAAAGTGAAACTGAGTAGCAATAGCTTTAGACTGTGCACATCTAAAGTGACGGACAAACAGGAGTTGGGGTTCATGGTGGTAGCCCATGGCCTTTAATTCGGACCGGATTGATCACCGTGTCCTATTTTTATTCAAACGTTCCTCGATATCGCAGGTCACTGAGGTTACGGAGTCGCGCCCGTACCTCGTCTTCCTTAGTGAAGCCTCTAGCTAGAAAACTCGGTCCATTGTCTATTTCAACTAAAATAATATTATTGTTATAAGTCTAGCCTAGTCTAGTCAAGTATGGTCGTCAAATTATCATGTTTGTCTGCCCTTATTTATGTTCATTAGTATCATGTTAGGATGATTCGTTTGGTAGTATCATGTTAGGATTATTATTGCTTTTAGTATGTAGTACTCAGCTTTGCTGATTACGTGCTTTGTTTGTGTGTGTTGATCATGGCTATGCCTTATTGATCCTGTGAGGACCCAACTTTGGTGAGCAGTCTCTAAGGATCAATAAGCATTGCCCATCTACAGGTTTGAAGATGATGCATCATTGGGATCGGGATTAGAGAGCTTGTAGTTATATTTGTTTTATTAAGTGATTTGGTTTGTTAACTTATATTTGAAAGTTGTCGTACTATTCGTATTTCCTTATTTCCGTTAATTGGTTTTGGACTTAATATGTAATCGATTATTTATGAACCTAAAAGTTAGTTTTATGTTTTCCGCTGCAAAATTCTGAATAAGCCGTACGTTTTCACACGGGCGATAATGCCTTGATAATTCTCTATAGTTATATTTATAAAAGGGTTGTTATAGAAAAAGGGAATTGCCGGGGTGTTACATCGTATGATTTTGGCTTGAGATTCATTAGTAGTTTAGTCGCAACTCACGCATGCCGCCTATGACAGAGGCCATTATCTTAGGAAGCCTTCAGACAAATTTAGAAACATCAGTTCCTGCCTTTCATACCCATGTTGTAGCCTTGTCCGTTTATTGTTTTAACTCCACAAATTGAGCCCTATTAGCCCCGTTGGTTACTTGTCCCGAGTCTAGCTTGGGGGAGCTTCGGTGTTCGTAATGGTTTCGTTGATGTTGATTGATTGGCACACTAAGCCAATAGTTCGTGGTTCGAGGCTATGTTTGGATTTGTGGTTCGGAAATGATGTATATTATTGTCGGCACCCAAGCTTGTAGCAGTTAGCATTAGATTTATTTATGTACTTTCGATTTTCATTCTTTAGTTTCATTTTCAAAAAAAAAAAAAAAAAAAAAAAAAGAAAAAAAAAAAAGAAAAAAAATTGAAATATCAAAGAAAAATCAAAAATATGTTTTTCGTTTTTTGTATATAGTTTGAAGGCAAGGAAAGGGGATTGAACAAAGAAATTGACATTATATTATGTTTTTTTCCCCTTGGTTATATATAACTTGGTTGATTGTTCGGGTTTCATGGTTTGATGGAGTTGGATTTTCGGCATTATCACGCCGACGCATATAGTTCACATTTGCTCCCCAAGTTGGACTTTACTCTCACTTTTTCCCAAATTATATCCTACCCTTCCTTTTCACCTAGCCCCATTACAAGCTTATTATAAAGACCTCTTGATCGGCATGTTTTTTTTGTGAATGAGCGAAAATTGTTTCTTGCTATTGTCATCTTACCCCGCGTTGCATCATATATTCATATTCTACAAGGTATGCGGCGACGACTAGCTTGATTGAGAACGGTTTGTGGCTAAGCTTGGTTGTTTCAACTGTGGATCATGATGCTTTGTGGTTCTATTTGTATCCGAGCTAAATTTCTGTCTTAATAACTTTGTTTGATTGTTTGCCCGAGAGTTGAGTAGGTTTGTTCAGGTTCAATGAAAGTCATGTGCGTCTCATTTCTCTGTGTTCGGTCTAGTGTTGCTTGGGGACAAGCAACAATTTAGCTTGGGGGAATTTGATGAATCATATTTATATAGGGTATTTTAGGCTCATTTAGGTTGCATTTCTAGGCATTTCTCTCATTTTTGTTGCATTTAGAGTCATTATTGCATAAGTCGTCGTTATCGTACTCTATTACGCTCCATTTGTGTTTTCTTTGATATTTCAGGTGATTTTACAATCATTTGGATGTTTCTGGAGATTTAGAGGTGGGTCGAATGGCTATCGGATGGTTCGTATTGAAAACGTCGTGTTTGATCGGAAAATGAAGTTTTCGGAAATGATTTGCGGAAGTTCCGGTTCACTTAGCTTGAGTTATTCGGCCATCGAGGCAATTCGTTATTTTGGATGACATGAAGCTAGTTTCTGATGCTCGCCATAAAATCTTGGTAATGTGGGAAGCATCATCGCAACATCGTACTTGAATCGTGCAATGTGGCCACATCGAAGTGCTTTATGCCCATATCTAGAGCTTTGTGGCCGCACCCAGCCCGCAGCACCCCGTCGCTTCACTAAACATCGTCTGCCATGCTCACAGCGAAGTGCTGCGCCCACAGCGAAGTGCTGCGCCCACAGCAAGGGTTGTTGCGCCCACATCTCACTCACGCTTCACTAAACAGTTGCTGGCTTGCCCACAGCGAAGTGCTGCGCCCACAGTGCGTCCAGGCCGACGAATCCATATTGTGTATGTCTCTCATGCCATCGACCAATCGTTGACGACTTCTATTTTTATTTTCTCATTTATTTATTTATTATTATTTCAGAAATAGGAAGCCTATAAATATTGAAGGGAATTATATTCCTAGGGCTCTTATGTTATTTTTCTTAGAATTCCTTGAACGTTTATTTTTATTGTCGAACGCTTTTCTGAATTCATTCATTCATCAATCTAAGGTAATTTCATAATTTCTTTTTCTCTAATTCAAATTTATTATTTTTCGTTCCTTAGATTAATTCGTTCGTTGATTATGAATTCCATTATTATTATTCGTTTCATGATTGTTAAATTAATTATGAGCGAGTAGTCTTTTTCTAGGGCTAAGTAAGGGAAGCCATGTTTATACCATAATCGTTATGCATTAAAGTTCGTTAATTTATAGATTATGATTGAGTAATTCCAATTGATTTGTTCTTAATCGTTGATTCATGTTATCGGCCAATTTCATGGATTAATTATCTAGCTAATAGGAATTAGAATCGAAAGATCGTGTTTTTAGAGGCTTTGTACAATTGGCAATTCTGATTATGTTAGCGATCGTACTGCATATGTTGAATTGAAAGTGTTAAGACCCGACCGTAGGATTAGCATGTACTTTAATTACTCGGTCTGGTTTATTCGTTGTCGAATTGAATTGTGTTATTGGATTGGTATAAGCATGGTGAACCGAACAGACGCCCTAGCCTTTAATTCATTGATAAATTACGCATTTTTATTATTGCTTTAGCTTTAGTAGTTAATACTCAAACTCAACTTTCGTTATTGAAATAGTTCGTATAATTGGGCAAAAACTAATAGAACTTGTCTCCCTGTGGGATCGACCCGCATTTGCTAAGTATCTGCTAACAACAGACACCGTGCACTTGTGGTATCACTTTTTAACTCATCAGTATGCTTAGGATGTATTTAGAATACTTTATTATTGTTGTGAATTATTAGAAGTTGATTGGGAATCTTTATTGGTTGTTTTAGGAGGAGAATCCTATGTAGGCGACTTTTGAAAGTGTTAAATTGACCTATCAGTTTATTTACACAAGGTACGTACATACATGTGTATTTGTGAATGTGTGCTATTGTTGAAACTATGTTGGATGTATATATGAACTGGTTTATGTTGAATTTCATGTTCAATGTCGTTGAATGAATGTGTTGGGCATAGAACTTTATTATAAGAATTATAACATGTTAGCATGGATGATTGGTGCAAGCATGTCAATTGGGAACTTTATAGTATTTTATATATTGGTTTAGATCAATTGATTGTTGTTCCCTTTTAGCATTTCACTACTTTATGGGGGACGAGGACCTTGTTTACATTACACCTATATAAAGGTGGTTAACCATTGTTAAAGGAAAGGTTGAATTAATTGGAATGAGTCTTGATTGATAACCTTGTGATCGCTTACTTAATTCCAAGATAAAAACAGTTGTGGATACTTGTTGATTATATGATTTATGTGATTGACGAGTCATAACAAAGTATTAATTGGTAAATCATGTAAAGTGAAACTGAATAGCAATAGCTTTAGATTGTGCGTCTGAAGTGATGGACAATCAGGAGTTGGGGTTTATGGTGGTAGCCCATGGCTTTTTCTGGGACCGGATTGATTACCGTGTTCTATTTTCTTCAAAAGTTCCTTGATATCGCAGGTCACTGAGGTTACGGAGTCGCGCCCGTACCTCGTCTTCCTTAGTGAAGGCTTCTGGTTAGACAACTCGGTCCATTGACTATTTCAATTAAAATAATATTAATGTTATAAAAGTCTAGTCCAGTCTAGTCCAGTCTAGTCCAGTCATGTGTGGTCTTCAAGTTAATATGTTTTGGTTGTCCTTACTTATGTTTTGTTAGTATCATGTTAGGAATATTTATTCATTGATTTAGTATGTAGTACTCAGCTTTGCTGATTACGTGCTTTGTTTGTGTGTGTGTTGATCATGGCTATGCCTTATTGATCATGTGATGACCCATTTTAATTTGTGAGCAGTCTATAAGGATCAATAAGCATTGTCCATCTACATGTCAAAGATGATGCATCATTGGGTTCGGGATTGGAGTGCTTGTAGTTTAGTTTTAATATTCTAAGTTGATTGTTTTAAGTGGACTTTAAACTTGTTGAATTTGTTATGTTGACTTTGTTTTTCGTTGGTTAGTTTAGGAGTTAATTCCGTAGTTGACTATTTATAAACTTAAAGTAAGTTTTATGTTTTCCACTGCAAAATCCTGAATAAGCCGATACATTTTCACACGGGCGATAATGCCTTGATAATTCTCTATATTTATATTAAAAGGTTATTTTAGAAAAGAGGGAATTGTCGGGGTGTTACAAAGTGGTATTTTTGAGCTATAGGTTTTATATAACTTTCGTGTCTACTTTCTAAGTTTTTAGGCGCCTAATTAACTAATTGTTTACTTAAAACGAATTTCGTTGAATTAAGCTCCAAATAATTGAATTAAATGGATCGAAATATTTTCTTCATTTTTCAAAGAGTCCGAATTTCTTTTATTTGTCCTAAATCTGAAAATTTATAAATTCGGAACTTTCTTTTTGGTTCGAATTAATGATTTTCTTTGAATTTATTTAAAATTATTCGAGTTAGTTAATTCCTTTTTCTTCGAAATTATTTAAAATTATATGAAAATTTAACTTCCCTTTGTTCAAGTTAATTAATTTCTTTTCTTCGAATTTATTTTAATTTATTCGGAATAAAAGGGGGGGGGGGGAGGAGGATACCAAAGTGGCCTACACAATCATCACTATTATCCACAAGTTGGACGCATGGAACAAGTCAAAGGAAGATAGGGATGACGTGGCCACGAACTGCCAAAGCAGTCAGTTTTTCTCTCCCATTTAAGCAGTTAAGGAAAATAAATCTCACTTCCCATCAACCGCTTTACAACTGCAACATACCAAGAGTATAAATATGGATTAAAATGGCAGAGTGAGGACAACATCAACAACAACAACAACAACGTTTCTTAAATTCTAATCTTTCCTTAGCTTTTTATCCTTGGTTTATAGTTAGCTCTAGGTTTAGTAGCCTAGTAGTAGCATAACGTAGTTTCCTAGAATCCTCTATGTTTTGAAAAACTCAGGGTTACTAGCGCCAGTGCGTCCTTCCAAGAATTCAAGCATGCAGGTAACATTCCTCGCGATTTATTGTTTGTCCAATTTTTACTACACATTAATAAATGATATTTATTAAATTTTGTTGTTGTTAATCTTAAGAATTTCATTTCGCACTTATTACTCACTATTTGAGTTCAACTTGGTAGTTTCCTACGAAATTACTTGTTCACGAGAGACTCTACATAAAAAGGTCAGTTGTCCTTAAGAGCAGTACCCTTGGGAACCTTGATCACCCTACATCATAAGGTGATATTATACTTGTTCGCTAGCTTATAGCGTCAACAAGTTTACAACCACAGTGGCAGAGATAATTAACAACTTAAGAAATCTCTTGTAAATACACTGCATAATTTTTCATCTTGAATTATGTCTCCAAAGACTGAGAAACAGAAGAGGAAATCCGCATGGAGGACAATGATCAGAACAATGACATCTCCTCGGAAAACCCTCATAAACCTACAACTTCAGTCCATGAGGACAATACACTTCCTTTGTAATACCCCGTATTTTTATTATCTTATAAATATAGTTTTAATATATTTATAACTAGATTTTAGCCCGTGCGATGCACGAATTCTATTAAATTGTTAAGTTAAAATAAAACTCTTATACATACCAACTGCTATATTTTATATATTAGATTAGAATACGGTTTGATTTTAGATTGATTTTCATTTTAGATTTAGTTTTTAGAGTGTTTGATTTTGGATACAATTTTATTTTAGATTTTTTTCAAAATTACCACCTTATAAAGTCCAAATTTTCTAACTTACCACCTTATAAAATTTTAATTTAAAATTACCACCTTATAAAATCACAAAACTTCAAAGTTACTACTTGTTAATGGATTCTGTCAATTTTTCCCTTAGCAATTGGTAACTTTGAAGGTTTATTTATGTTTTTCCTCCAAAATTTACATTTTTTGGTTTAAAATTACCACCCTATAAAATCACAAACATTCAAAGTTACCACCTGTTAATGAAAAAATTGACAAAATCCGTTAATAGGTGGTAACTTTCAAGGTTTTTGATTTTATAAGGTGGTAAGTTTGAAAATGTGGACTTTATAAGGTGGTAATTTTGAAATTTTCCTTTATTTTTTAATTATTAGAGTGTTTTATTTTTGATACAGTGGTATATACGTAGTATTAGTAATTAATTAATAAAAATATCCACGTGGAATTGTGGCACTTGACTTTTCAAATTAATAATAGTTTCAAAATCTTATTTTTCATTGGCCAAAACCATTAGATTTCCTACGTAGCGCTCTAATATTGGATTAGTGTTTGATTTTGGATATAATTTTATTTTAGATTAGTTTTTGATTTTGGATTGAATTTTATTTTAGATTTATTTTTTAATTGTTAGTGTTTGATTTTGGATGGAGTTGTATATATTATTAGTTAATAATATCTACATGGCAATTATCTACGTGGCACTCAATTTTTTAATTCAAAAATAAATTAGAAATCTTATTTTTCACTGGCCGAAACCATTAGATTGCCTACGTGGCGCTATAATAATTCAAAAATTATGCCTCATTTATATATGTATATTAGATTTAATTAAGAATTTTATTATTGAGTCATATAAATTAGGACAAATTGTTTTTTACCACCTACAAAAATCGAAAAATTGTTTTTTACCACCTAAAAAATTAAAACTTGTATTTTACCACCTAAAAAAAAATTAAAATTTGTTTTTTACCACCTAAAAGCAAAAAATTAGATAAATCCTTTATGTATGGCTATCTAATTCAACTTTCCACCAATTTTTGACACTCCCTATATGATTTTCCTTAACTCTTTCACCCTTCTTGCTTTACTTTCATTAAAGTTTTTCGATTTTGTGAATTAATGGTGGTGAAAAATTATGCAAATCCGTGAAACATAAGTAAGTTGGGGAAGTGAAGAGAGTTAAATACATGAAATCATGGAAGAATAGAACATATAAGAATTATTACCGTTATTGTCGCCCCCTACATAGGGGTGAGCACGGATCGGATATCCGATCCGAAATCTGATTTCGGATCGGATATCCGAATCCGAAAATTGTGAAATTTGATATTTGTATCTGATCCAAAAAGTTTCGGATATCCAATATCCGATACCCAAAAATTTTCGGATCGGGTATCCCGGATATCCGATATCCAATTTCTTAATGTTTTTTTAAAAAATGTAACTTTGTTTTCCATCAATTTCTCACTTTTACTTGTAATCTCACCGTTCACTATCCAAAACAAAGAAATAAAGTTCCTTATTATGAAATGGAGATCTGTAATTCAAGAATACATAAATTCTTACTTTGTATAAAAAATAAGTACAAGAGCTAATTGTGCCCTAGTGTTAAACAAGCTCCTAGTGTTGCTTACTTTTAAGTGTTACGGAGCATATACTTCATCAATTGTTCACATTGTAAAAATTAAAAATAAATTGCATTAGATTTTATTTTTATTTCGGATATTTTTCGGATATCGGATATCCGAAATAATAAAAATCAATATCCAAATAGGTATTTGATATTTGAATTTTCGGATCGGATATCTGATCCGAATTCAATTTTCATATCGGATATCCAAAAAATCGGATCAGATACGAATCGGATTATCGGATATTTGGGTTTTCAAATAGTTTTGCTCAGCCCTACCCCTACATAACATTTTAATACATTTTTCCATTTTTCAGGTGGTAAAAAACAAGTTTTAAATTTTTGTTATGTGGTAAAATACAAGTTTTAGTTTTTTAGGTGGTAAAAGACAATTTTTCGATTTTTTTAGGTGGTAAAAAAAAATTTATCCTATAAATTATAAAGAAGATTTAAATGCATTTTATATTTATTAATTTCATTAAATGTATTTTAGAAAAGAAAGTTCCAAATATTTTCTAAGTGGAAACCATTTTTATAAAAAGGATGGAGAGTTTAAAAGTGGAAAAAGATAACAATTAATCATTAAGGGTAATAAAATATTTTCATTACGGTTTTCTAATCCTAATTGAATTCCCAAGTATGGAACCCTATTTAAACCTTAGAGCATAAGAAAAACTTCACCTTAAGTATTGAACTCTCTCTCTCTCTCTCTCTCTCTCTCTCTCTCTCTCTCTCTCTCTCTCTCTCTCTCCCCTAGATGCCCTGCCGCGAGCCGCACGCAGCAACAACCGCAACCCACCACAACCATCCCCACGACGCTGCAACCACGTGGGTGGTGCATTTCTTCCTCTACTTTCTCCTCTTTTTGTAACTAATTGATTTTATTACAAAAAAATAAGCTTTGTTAATTTAATTAATTTTCAGATTATGTTTGTTAATTAGATTAATTATATTTTATAGTTTTTATGTATAAAAATTCAGATTTATTAAATTACTGAATTGTGCATGTTTAACCCTAAAGGTTGAGATTTTTAATGTGTTAAATGCATGTTTGACCTAGGATTTGAGCATGGTAATTAATTATGGTTAACAAAGGATTAATTAAGGTCTTAATGATACTTTAAATCTTAAAAGAGTTGTTGAACATTTATTAAAGTATGAATAATTATTAATTTATTATTTAGTTTAGGAAAAAGTTTTGATTGAAAGATTACTTGAGCAAAGTGGCACATTTGAGAACGTACTCAAGGTACGTACATGTTTAGATTATTCTTATGTGTGTAGTATCATGTACATGAAGTTATATTTAATCTTGTAGCATTATGTCATATGTGAATGTGGTGGTTACTTGATTCAAGAAAAAGTTTATGATGCATATTATTGTGTAAATATTTAGTAGAGCATGTTTGTCATTATTTTAATACTAGTCTTATATGCACGCGATGCGTGCGAAATCATTAAAAAACTTAAAATTGTATTGTTACAACAAATATATCACAATGAAAAATCAAAATATAAATCCGGGACATGAACTCAGTATTTCAAAAGCTTATTGATTTTATCTTGCATCAAAACAGGCCAAATATTCTATTTCCATCTTTACATTTTCCTGTACCGCAGTTGAATTTTTGCTCGCCTGTAAGTTGAAATTGTGTATAGCTTCCTTGTTGATAAAAATGGAGATGTTTAGTGTAAATTTGTGATGCTTAAAGCTTTTACTTGACTGATCCTTGATTCTCCAGCAACATAAATTAATCATTGAGATGATAAGAAACCCCTAATACACTAACTACATTCCTATAAAATCTATTGAACATTCGACAACAGTGAGTTTTCGGGTTCTATTGAGATCCACATTTTCATTTGATCACTAAATCAAATCTTCAGTAATCTTCAGTAGGCTTGTTGCCACCAGCCTTCTTTGAGAGAAGAAGGTTGTGGAAGTTGGGCATCACACCTCTATTAGCAATGGTCACATCACCAAGAAGTTTGCTTAGCTCCTCGTCGTTTCTTACTGCCAATTGAAGAAGTGCCCCCAAAATTCGAGTTTTCTTGTTGTCTCTTGCAGCATTTCCTTCCAATTCCAAAACCTACACCAAAAAATAGAACATGCAGATCAGCAATTATCCGTTGATTTTGTACATATTTCAATCAATTCATGCAATTTCAAGCTAATTAACATTTGCAAACCAAAATCCATTGCTTAATCATGGCTAAACAACAACAACTGAACAACATTAAATCAATGCCTGGTTATACGATCATCTCAAAAATGCTGGAGACCCTAGATTCAACGTGGTCAATAACAAACAATAGGCATCTGAAATTAAAATACTCAATCAAAAGTTTAAACAATCGCAAAACAAAGTTGAATTCACAAACTAATTACACCCTAGATTCATCAAAATCGACATCAAAAGGCGCAAAACAAATTAAATAAAAAAGGTATGAGAGAGAAAATACATCAGCAGCAAAAATTTGATCAATAAAACTTGCAGTGTATTGATTTTTGCTCAATAACACGTGATATACAAAAATTTGTTCAATATCACAGAACACAATTCCTCTCATTCTCATCCAAAATTGCAGACAATTCCACAATTTACTCAATATCACACAAACCGACATCGTATGTTAACTTCTAAACACTGAAATTCCACATTCAATTAAAAAATTACAATAAAATAAAGAACCGGAATTGAACCTGATTAACTGACGAAGCAAACTGAAAACATGAAGTATTAAAGAACGACGACCAGAGCAAACAATATTTTGTAGATCAACCCCATTACTTCATGTTTTCAATAAGTAAACTTCTTGTTTTCAGTTTTCTTGAAATCACTGAAAGAGTGAAAACAATATGAAGAAAAAGAACAAACCTGGAAAATGTCAGCAGGGAACAATCATTTCTGGAGGGTATCCATATCATTATGGTTAACTGTAAAGAATTTGCAAACCTGACATGAGAAACAAATTATTAGTCACACATGCAACATAATTGAATAGGGTTGATCAACATAGAACAACAATTTTATCACTGAAAGATTTTAGGAGAGAAACTTAAAAGCAAACTGATAAAGGAAGTAATCAAAGAACGACGACCAGAGCAAACAATATAATCTAGACCAACCCTATTACTGGTACATTTGCGGATTGACATAAAGCTGCTGCCCAAAACACTTGAATATGGACTTAGCGTTCAGCTCTCCTATGGCTATCCTTAAGCATTGTAATTCCTTTGTTAATGCTTCATTTAGAGCTGCCAAAGATATAGAAAACTCAATGAGATTTGCTACTATATATCTATACTACCAAGAAGAGGTAACTTCTAAATGATTTAACTATCAATGAATTAATTGTTTATCATGACAGCATAACCAGAATGTGAGCATGTTGCACGAACACCACGCTGTGATTCAATCTCTTACCGTTCTTATCTTTCTTTTTCTTTTTGAACGGGGGGGTTGGGAAGGTTGGTTGATTTGGTTCATATAGATAGAGCTATGATAATTGAAACAGTGTTCTAGACTTCTAGACCAAAGACGACAAACCTTTAGCAAACTCAGAGAACAAATTGATACCAGCCACATTCATAACAATTCTTACTGCTTATTTGTTTATAGAATAGAAATCATACCGCCACGAAGCTTTTGATGTTGCTCCATCGCTTGTAGACGGAACCTCGGCTCATTGTTTTGGCTGGAAAGTCCAGCAAAATCTCTCTGTTCACAAAAGAAAATTTCAGTTAAGGTCACACGAATGATATTCAACAAAGTGCGCACTTCTAAACCAATGATCATGGTACCCGCAATAATGTAAGTTGTGCAGACAAAGTTGTAGCTTCATTTTGTAAAGTCTGAACTTTGTGTTCCAATTCTGATATATATATCTCATCTATCGCTCCTATGACCGAGCAACTGACTGGCGATTTGCCAAAATCCTGATAAGGCACCACCATCAGTCGTCAAATCACCACCATCAACGCAGGAAGATCTCTCCAGTTCATCGATTTTGCGTGACACCTTCCACAAACGCATTCGCCTAACAAAACCACCAATCAAATTGAATCACCAAAAAATCAATATTCAATCATACATTGTACAAAAAAATCGATTCCGAAATCCAAATCAGATTTAAATAGAGACTTGTAGGCAGAACTTATTAGGAATCCAAATTAGATTTCTAATACCTAATCAAAAGCAAAACATCGTTACACATATGCTTTCAATTAGTAATTAAAATTGCAAAAACGAAAACAAAATAGCAATTAAAATCCCTAGATTGTAAAATTGGTGTTGCAACAACAGAAACAAATCCGAAGAAACAACAACAAATGATTAGCTACTAAACAGAACGTGTCAAATTATTGATAACGGTTCAACACCGCCTTTCAAAAGATTGGTTCAATGTAACCCAAACTATTGCATACCTAAAGGTTTAACAACACCTCCAAAAACTTAAACAAATGAAATCCAAATTAACAAACACAATGACTGAATTGTTAGACAATTACCTGTCGTTGCTGTCTATCTTCGGCTTTCGACTGAACCATTTTCGATTTTATATCATCATAAACACCATCGTAATCAAATACGGACGGGTCTTCTTCTAACGCTTTCTTGTACTGATCCTCAACCTACAAACAAATGAGACACTTTTCACCATTAAATTCCCCCTCCTAAATTCTAATGGCAGAAGTAATCAACAGCTTGACAGATTTTAATTCTTTTCCTTAATTATAATCAAAACCTGTCATACTGATTTCAATCCTGAACAAATCTCTATTATATTCAAATGCCTTTTCAGCACCCAGTTTAAGCTGTACAGTTTCAACAAACCCACAAACCTTCATTCCATTTTCAGCGCCAATCATCAAGTACGTTACATGATTCAGAAGTACACTAATTAAGAAAATTCAACTATAATTGCAACTAATAATTTGAATTTCAAAGTCCAAACTTCCCATGTATGAAACCAATTACCGTTTTTAGAATAAAAATTAATCAAATATTACCTTAATCTCCTTCCTAAGATTGTGAAGATCTTAATCACCCTTCCCATGCTTCATTATAAAATTCATAGCAACAGTCTGCAGTTTTACAAACCCAAATCACTAATTAATCCGCCGGAAAATTATGTAAACCCTAAAATCAAACAATAAAAAAACTAATTAATTAACATGGCGGACAACCCTAAAATCAAATTAACCTGGCGAAAAACCCTAAAATCAAATTAAATCCCTAAATTTCACACTTAAAATTTTAAATGGAAAACCATGTTTTAAATTTCGATATAGAATTAGTACCTGAGACCACAATCTCCGACGACGCCATTGAAATCGACGAAACGACCTCCCAGAAACCCCATTTCCTCTATTCTTCGCCATTGAAGGCGAATTGGTAGAGCTTGAAACCTACGACGATATGGAGTTTGAGTATGAGGAAGCAGCACCCGAGTCAATCGCAGTTGCGGGAGAGATGGAGGGGAGAAATCGCAGGAGACGGCGAGAATGTCTAACCCTACGAATGGGTCAGTGAGGGAAAAGGGAGGAGAGAGAAAAGTGAGAGGGGAAGACTGAAGAGAGTGCATAAACAACGAAACAGAAGGAGAGATATGTGAGGGTATAACAGACTTTTCAAAAGGGGACACGAAAAGTTATTTTACCAAAAAGACCTCAGCTGTTCCTTTATATAATAGAGAGAAAAGTGAGAGGGGAAGACTGAAGAGAGTGCATAAACAACGAAACAGAAGGAGAGATATGTGAGGATATAACGGACTTTTCAAAAGGGGACACGAAAAGTTATTTTACCAAAAAGACCTCAACTGTTCCTTTATATAATAGAGATATTCAAGCATGGGGGTGTGGATTATTCTAGTGTCTAATTCATGTTAAAGTCAAGTAAGTTTTAATTACATGTGTGTCAAGGTACCCCCATGTAAGAAGAGAAGTTTTTGATTGTATGTGTGTCAAAAGTATCCATGTAATTGACAAAGATACTTGGTGGCAAGTTAAGGCTTCGTCCGTTAAGTAAATGAAGGTCTAGTAGATAAGTTTTATATTTTGGATAAGCATTAAAAGCTCTTGGATCGTATACCTAGAGTGAACATATGGAGGGTACACGGCTGTAGCCCGTGGCATCCGTTGTTGTTCAGAACGTTGTACCATTTCTTATTATTTAATGCGCTGAAATTCCGTTACGGATAAGTGATATAGTTTTATAGCATGTGTAGCTCCCGCGCTATAGTCCCAAGTGGACATTAGTAGAAGTAAACCCGGTTCATTGCTTAATCCATTCAAGGAACCTTTAAATTCCGACTAGTAGAAAAGAAGAAGTTGTTTTAGTAAAAAGTCAAGAGTGGCTTTTATTAATTTATTCAATGATGTCATGCATGTTGAATTGTCAATTAAGTAGGTCATTAGTGACCATTTTCGTTGTCAAGTTAAGCATGTTAGTTGTATTTCTTTTTCATGCATGTATGTGCTCAGCTTTACTGATTCGTGCTCTCTTGTTTGTCTTGGTCATGACCTTTTCCTTATTGACCATGTGAAGATCAATATTTACACTTGTAATTATGGTGAGTTGTCAACAAGTGTCAAAGCATTTGCAGGTTGACATTCTACATTCGGGATTGAGTGTTGAGTGAACCTTTAAATGCTTTGAACGCTTTTATTTCAAGTTTATATAATTAGTTTGATTACTTAATGGTTACAAATGTTTTGGGTTGCAAGATTTGTGGACCTATAATGGTTCCAAGTTGTAAGGGCTTTAAGTTGAAGTTAGACTTTTAAAAGTAAGTTTTAGTAGTTAGTTCCAAACCCGAAAATTATGGGTCTTGAACAAGCATTTGTGAACCCAAAACCCGAAAATGACCGACCCGATTCAACTCGAACTCGAAAATGACGGACCCGATTCAACTCAAACCCGAAAATATTTTTTTTACAAACCGACCCGACCGACCCGTTTGACAGGTCTAGCCGTATGGCATTACGGCTAGATTGGCCCCCTAGCCCAATGTCAGATCCTTCGTCATCACAGGGCCGGCTAAAGGGAGGTCCAGGCGGACCTTCAGCACCGGGCCACAAAATTTTGGGACCCCAAAAAGAAATTATGTTGGTTAAACCCCCCAAGAACAAATATTATATATTTAACAGCTGCTTTGTTATGCATTAAGTAATCTTTGTCCTAATTGGTAAGGAATTATAAGTGTGGTAGCCTAGACCAGGGTTCGATTCTTACCATGCCCCTTTTTTTTATTTGCTTTTTTCATGTCCATTAAACCTTTACATCAATTTTCTCAAACCATCACACACAAAACGTTAAACCATATTATTAATTTGACTTTATATTTTTTATAAATAAAAAATATTAATATAATAATTATATGTTTTACATTAAATAATTGCCCATAAAAAATTATATGGGCCCAATATCTGTATTTTAGCACAGGGCCTCCAAATTGCCGGAGACGGCCCTGCCTCATCACATCCACATTCTCCAACGGCACCAAAGGTGGACCTTTCATCTTTTTCCTCTTTCAAAATTTGAAACATCAAATTAACAATTTACTCTTTTTTTAAAAAAAAAAGTAAAAAAAACATAAGAGCTGACATAGATACACTGACCAAAAATACGAATCTAAAACTTTCATTCCTTATCCCTACTATTTTCATCATTTTAACAATTAATTTTAAGTTTATTACAAAACATTTCTACTTGTCTAGATTCTCTCTTCCGCAAATTTCTTCAGCGCGTCCAAAACTTCCCCCAAAACTAATTTTCTCTCTCCTCCTCCATTGCTCTGCTGCTCCACCACCGTGGTGACCTTCTCCAACACTCAAACTCTAGGGTTTTGATTCTCGGAAGAGAGATGTCTACTATGGAGAGTTTGATTGGACTTGTCAACAGAATTCAAAGAGCTTGTACTGTTCTAGGCGACCATGGCGGTGGTGACTCGTCTTTCTCTTCTCTTTGGGAAGCTCTTCCTACCGTCGCTGTTGTCGGTGGTCAGGTATGGACTACTTCTCACTCATGATTTTTTTCTTCAGTTGAATTTGATGTTTGATTGTTGAATTTTGTCTGATTTTTCAGAGTTCAGGAAAATCTTCTGTTCTTGAGAGTATTGTTGGACGTGATTTCCTTCCCAGAGGATCTGGTTAGCTATCTAATTCCTCTTTTTTCTTGGAAAGTTTTCAATTTTGGTTAATTTTTAGGAGTAAAATTGAAGGAAAAGTTTTTTTTATTTGGAAAATTTGTGGCAGGAATTGTGACGAGGCGGCCGTTGGTGTTGCAATTGCACAAAACAGATGAAGGAGAGCAAGAATATGGCGAATTTCTGCACTTGCCAAAGCGTCGGTTCAGTGATTTTGGTATGAAATTCTGACCCTTTTGGCGGATTATTATTTCTATGGTTTAATTATAATTTAGAACTGAGGGGCATGATTCATTTCGCATAAATTTCTCATTTTGTTTTGGTTAGTACTTCGTAAATGATTCAAGGTTTGTCCTTGTTCGGTTTCTGCACTTGCTTAGGCGTCTGTTTTACTGGTGATAGTGGTCTGTAACTCTCATTTAGATAATTACAACTTTTTATGCAGTTTAGAGATGATGCATGATTCAATTTCGCATAAATTTCTCATTTTGTTACAATTAGTAGATTATTCTTTGACTCCATGTTGTGAAGGTTTCCACTTTTCAGTGTCTTTGAGCTCTAAATTTAATATTTTAGCATTTATTTAAAAAAAAGTCCAGTTTCTTTATGGAATTCTACATACCGGATTATGATTAGTAGTTTAGTACTCTATAGTTTGTGTAGTTTACCTAAACAGAAGAAGCTAGTT
Source organism: Spinacia oleracea (assembly GCF_020520425.1). Lineage (NCBI taxonomy): Eukaryota > Viridiplantae > Streptophyta > Magnoliopsida > Caryophyllales > Amaranthaceae > Spinacia > Spinacia oleracea. Next base: position 91,232,645 of record NC_079488.1, on the reverse strand, counting down.
TTAATTATCTCGCACCTCTTTAATGTTTAATGCGATACTCCAAGTGTTGTATACTTCTGTTACTTGCTTATTTTTCGATATGCATTATTTTCTTCGATTTTAGGATGTTTTCTTTCTGTGTTGATATATGATACGGAGTTAATTATTGTACTAAATGTGCTTTGCATTTTTATTTGGTGTGACATTTTGGTCTTTGCAAAGTTTGTTTTCTGAATAATATTTTCTGTTGAACATGTGCGCTCTGTTAGCCCTTGTTCGCAAGGAGATTCAAGATGAGACTGATCGAGTTACGGGAAAGTCGAAAATGATATCGCCTGTTCCAATTCACCTCAGCATATATTCGCCTCATGGTAATTTACTCACATCATCTTTTTTGTGCCGGATACAGGGTTTGGTCTATCTACTGGTTTGTGACTTGCTAGTGTAATTTGTGTATATGGAACCTTTTTTGACTGTTTCACCGCTTGTCTAGTTGTCAACTTGACCCTCGTCGATTTGCCGGGTTTGACAAAAGTTGCTGTAGGTGAGCTCCTCGTCTTCTCCGTGCAACATATAGTATTTCTACCAGCTATCTATTCTAGCTTGTTGGTGAGCTAAGATACTTGTTTTCTGTTTTTTTGGTGTTAAATCTCAGAGGGACAGCCTGAGAGTATTGTCAAAGACATTGAAGATATGATCCGTACATACGTTGATAAGGTAATCACCAACTTCATCATTATATTCTGTCTGCATCCTCATTATAACCTTGATGTCCACCTTCTTGACCACCATGCACATGCTGGGAAGACACTTATCTAATGAGGTTGTTTTGTAATTGTAAAGCATATGTGCAAGATCTAAAACTTGTAGTGTTTACAGGTTCTTTGAGCAGGGTGCTTTTAGTTACTGAATTACTTAGCAGGTGTTTGGTTCACACATTTTAGGAACCATAAATGGTCAGGAAAATTACCTTAATTGAAACTAGGGCCCACACTCCAAACCCCCAATAGCCCCCTAGGTATGAAGTTTTCATACCCTGAAGAGGAGGGGAAGGCCAGAGGAGTTTGGACAGTGTTCCTTTAAAGTCCCACCCATGGAGCCAGAAATGAAGAGGGGTGGGGGGTTCCTGCAAAAGTCCCACCCATGCTTTTCTTGTCAAACCTAGGTGTTATTTCTAGTCTATGTTTATGGATGACATAGTTTTATACTTTTGTTATATTTAATTATTTACTGCTAGTCTGTTAGAGTAGTTACTCTATTTAATTTGGAAATGCTGCATGAAGTAGTATAGCATTATTCTAATGTTGAAGCATTTTCTTTGCTAGCCCAACTGCATCATTCTGGCAATATCTCCAGCAAATCAAGATATAGCAACATCAGATGCCATGAAACTTGCCAAAGAAGTGGACCCCAGTGGTAATTCTACTTTCTTTGCTTGTGCTTATCTTTTACCCGATCATTTTGTCCCATCTTTCTTCTCTTCCGTACTAAGGATATTTTGATTTAAATTTTCCAGGTGATCGAACCTTCGGTGTTCTAACAAAGTTGGATTTAATGGATAAAGGGACAAATGCCTTGGATGTAGGTTTCTTTAGCTCAAATTTTCTTTAGCTCAAATTTTACATTTTCTCTATGTAGTTTTCAATTAAACCAATATAAGAGGTTAGATCCTCTCTTATTTTCACGTTGTTCCCGATACTAGATTCCAATAGTCGCCTATGTGTAGAAGTATCTCGATATAATTCTCAATGGGTTACCATGTGTGATTCCCTTTGCTACATGGGTTAACCAATTGACTTTCACATGTGTCAGACGCTCGGACACCTTGAGAAGACATAGATATGTAATCCTTTGAAACTAGTGTGAAATCATATAAGAGCTCGATTTATCCGATAGTTCTGCAAGTCAGATATTTCTGGAAAGTCTAAATGACACAGGACCTATTATCAAAATACATCAATGTACTTGTGTAATAATGCTTTGACCGAGGTTTACACTTTTAGGCGCTAAAGCAACTATTCGTCAATGGTAGGAAATTTCATGGCACCAGTTTCTTCAGTGATCCATTATGTTGTCCCTTCCATTTGGCGGCTGACAGCATTTTGTGAAGGCGTGAAGCAATGTTGAGTGTGAAATGTGATTAATACTCTGATTTTCTTATCCCTTTCCTTCTCTGTACAAGGTTCTTGAAGGAAGATCTTATCGACTTCAACATCCCTGGGTGGGAATAGTGAATCGCTCACAGGCAGAAATCAATAGAAATGTAGATATGATGGCTGCTAGGCACAAGGAGCGTGAGTACTTTGCAACCAGTCCGGACTACTCACATTTAGTTAGTAGAATGGGATCAGAATATCTTGCAAAAATCCTTTCAATGGTATAACTCTCTGGGCCATTCTTTGGTGAATTAATGGAGTTTTCTGTCTTGTTTTTGCATTTGCGATGAATGAATTTTTTTGTCCTGTTTCAGCATTTGGAGGCAGTAATTAGGGCCCGTATCCCGAGTATTATTGCTTTAATAAACAAAAACATCGATGAACTAGAAGCAGAGTTGGACCGGCTAGGTAGACCTATTGGTGTTGATGCAGGGGTAAGTAGCTTTTCCAGAATTTTTATTGCTGCTATGCTAACACATGACGTCATACTTCAATAACGCAAATGTTATATTTCAGGCCCAGTTATACACAATCTTGGAACTCTGCCGTGCGTTTGATAAAATATTCAAGGAGCATCTGGATGGAGGGTAATCTTCTGCCTTCGTACAAGTTGTGTACTATAGATTATTCCAGGGGTATATGAGTTGCGAATTTGTGACTATGTTTCATTCTCCAGTATCCATCGTTCATTTTTTCTCATATGTGTTCTTTACTGATTTAGAGGAAATATGAGTCATTGTTTTCACTGTATTTCGTCAACTTCACGGCTTCACGCTGGCTAATAAAGCCTTTATGGTTACCGTCTCCTTTTATGCATAAATATTTGTATCACCACTTGGTCCAGTTATATTTGTTACGTTTTGTATGGGAATTTGACTTCAGTACTCCGGAAGCCAAGGTATTCTATGTGCTTATGGTTGATTAACCTTAATACGGATTTTATTCTGTGGGATGACCTTACCTTGCTGTAACATAGCTTCGGCTCTATGTATTTTCTATGAATATATCTTTATCGAATTCTTATTCACACTCCTAATTTTTTTTTGGTTATGTTTGCTCTCATAGAATTATTCAAGGTGCCTAAAATTTTCTCTTTCAGGCGTCCTGGTGGTGATCGAATATATGGTGTTTTTGACAATCAGCTACCTGCTGCTTTGAAAAAGCTTCCATTTGATCGGTATCTCTCTCTACCAAATGTTAAGAAGGTGGTCTCCGAGGCTGATGGCTACCAGCCTCATCTCATAGCCCCCGAGCAAGGTTACCGCCGTCTTATTGATGGTGGTTTAAATTATTTCAGAGGCCCTGCCGAAGCTTCTGTAGACGCTGTAAGTGCTATCTGCTCTACATGTATATTTTATCTATTATCTTTATTTGTCTCCTGCTGATCATCGTCACTCACATTGGTGTGAGAGTTGATCAATTTAATTATTTCATACCTGTAAATCATCTTTCATAGCAGATTAAAAATGGTTTCATGTTGCTGTTTTATGAAACTTGCTCACTGATTTCATTATTTCCTTCCTATCAGCTTTGGAGTGAAAGTTTGCTAATAGGTGTACACCCTTGCTTGCTGTTGTCTGATTTGGGTCAATTTCTAACTATGTTGTTTGTATAGGTCCACTTTGTATTAAAGGAACTAGTGAGGAAGTCAATTGCAGAAACTCAGGTGACCTGAGATTTGCCTCTTATGTGGTGGCTTCAAAAGTTTATTAGTTCTTTTCGTGGATTATTGAACTTCCTTTACTTCAATTAACATTTAACAGGAACTTAAGCGCTTTCCATCCTTACAAGCTGAACTAGCTGCAGCTTGTTTTGCTTCCTTAGAGAGGTTCCGTGATGAAAGCAGGAAGACGGTTATCAGGTTAGTGGACATGGAATCTGCATACCTGACTGTGGATTTCTTCCGCAAACTTCCTCAGGATGTGGAGAAAGGGGCAAATCCAGCTGTCCCAAATGTGGATCGATACAATGAGGGACACTTCAGAAGAATTGCATCAAACGTCTCGTCATATATAAATATGATATCAGACACACTTAAGAACACCATCCCTAAGGCAACTGTTCATTGTCAAGTCAGGGAAGCTAAACACTCATTGCTGAATCTCTTCTACACCCAAGTTGGAAAGAGAGAGGTAATAGATGTGTTCTCTTTTGTTATAAAATATTCCATTCATGCATTCATGAAGCCGTTCTGTGTGTTATGTCATGTAGTGTATGGATAGGGAATGAATTCTTACCATACTACCCTAGATAAGAAGTATTCATCTGTTTTCAACTGTTGATTGTGGTATTTGACACCAAGTTGGTTTATGACTTCCAAATTTACTATTATGCATTTGAATTTAGCTTGTTTGATAGGAACCAGCAATGACACTTGCATCTTTGAGCTATGGTCATTAATATTTTTTGAGTAGTTAGTTGCTGATATACGACATGCTTTTGTATGTGGGCTGTGTATGTGTGTTTTGTTAATTTAGCTATTTACTGCATATTCAAATAGCAAAGCAAGGAGTGCTGAAGTGGAAATTCCACTAGGCAAAAGTGTTGTTGATTAAATAGCCTGAACTTTTCTACAGTTGTAGCTCAGAGTCAAAGACCGCAGAAAGACCTTTTACCGGGTTTATAGACCTGCCAATTTCCAATATCTTTCCTTAATAGGCTGAGTTCATGCACTTTCTGAGCATTGATTTGGGGGGGATGAACCTGAAACTATGCATTACTCTTTGCTTTCAGGCTAAACAGCTTGGACAGATGCTTGATGAAGACCCAACATTGATGGAGAGAAGACTAAAATGTGCTAAGAGGCTTGAATTATACAAAGCAGCGAGGGATGAGATCGAGTCTGTTTCATGGGCCCGATGATACTTTGGAGTGTTGTTGTTTTTTTTTGTATGTATGTATTTATTATAGGTGTACTGCTAACTGTAGTATTTGCTACTGTATTTATTTGTTGGTTTGAGCATTTTTCATATATGCTTCACTGGAGCAGGGTATTGGATCTGTGTTCTTATGTGATTATGTGAACCTGTTTGCCTTGTAAATCAACTGAAACCAGGAAACCGGGCTAAGCCAAATATGCACCAGGAAACCACTAGTCCTTCTAAACACTTCGAGCTTAATTGTATCTGTCAGAAAGTCTCGTCCAGAAAAACCAGTCAGACCAAAAGGATTATCGAAAAATAAATCAAATTCATTATACACATTGAAGATTATGTACAAAATCGATTGCTGAAGAAAGTCAAAGAAGATGTGTGTATAGTGTGAAAATCCAATTGTGTCATCTAATAAGAAACAAAAGTAGTATTTAGATAAGTCATTGTCTGTACTGTTCGACTTATTTTGTCTGAAATATTTTAGATAAAATAAATTCAAATAAATTCAGATAAGTTAACATAAGTTCAAAAAAACAAGTTTTTTCTAATTATTTTCACACACCAATATGTTTATTTCAGACAAAATAAACTCTTTTTCAGATAAAATACGATAAAATAAGTTCATACAAAATTAGTCAAATAAAATGAAGCCTTAATTTTAGTCAAATTCAATCGAACCGAACGAACGCACTTGTACCATAACTCCATGAGTGATGAGTCCGTGACTAACCATCGTTGTCAGTCTTGATACTCATAGTCAATGTACCCCATAAAAAGTGAGTGATTCTAATTCAATAACTGACTAAATGTTGTTGAAGAATAAATCAAATAGTATAATCGTAAATAAACAGACTTTTAAGATATACGTTAAACTCAATTTTGATTCATTTAAGCTCAAATTGTAATCATTTAGTTAATTTTTTCAATTTTTTTTTAATTTCCACCTTTTATTTTATTCTTTTTACCGATTCAGTTACGCAAATGCCATGCATTTGCACGATTCTTAGATACATTTATTGAATGGATGATACAAGGTATCTCGAAACAAAAGGTCTTCCACGCATAATTTATTGTACAACATGATAACTTTTACCCAGTTTTTTTTTTGTAACTTTTAATATATTTTAATTAATTTTTAAAAAAGTTGATAGATAAAAAATTTAACGGGTTAAATGATTAATTTATACTTTATTAATGATTTTGTAGAAACAATTTTATTAAAATGAAATTTAAACACTAAAAAATAGATAGCTTTTAGACATTTTACTGTAATTTAAGATATTTATTGTACACCACTTTTAAATAATAACTAGTATTTGGGCCCGGGCGATGCCCCGGGTTGATACACGTATAAAATTTTTAAATAAATTCAATACTCTGTATTATTAAATTGTCATTTATTATATTTTGTAATGAAAAAATGACATATAATTTGATTTGGAGTAGTGGTTAATTGTTTGGTTTACAATTAGAGGGTCACGGGTTCAAGACTTCTACCACACATATTTACCATTTTTAAATAATTGTGTATGACATGGAACATTGAAATGAGATTCGTGCGAGTGCCACGTGGCACATAGGCTTGTTTATCAACGCCTTTTAATATATTAGTATAGATTTGTGATCTCCGACTAAAAAAAAGAAAAGAAAATGAATGTCCAACTAAATTGAAGTCACTCTTTCGTAGACCACCAACAAAGCTGTGCGCCGGAGTTCAAAACTTCACCAGTAACTAAAGCTTTCTTCTACTGTTACAAGAATAAATAAACAGCGAAATGATGGGAGCTTCCAACATGCTCGAATTATGTCGGATTCCTTCCAACAGATTCTTATTCGGAACCTCCAAACTCATCAAAGGTACCCTCTTTTTCCTTTCTAGTGTAAATAATTCTGTATTAATTTTGTATTTGGAAGAAAATATCTTTTAATTTGTTGAATCATTATCTAATTTGAATTCTTTGTTAATGTTGCATTTATTGGGATTTCGAGTTTTTGACAAATTTGCCAATGTTTTCTCAATTAACAGGTTCTAGACAAATACCCAATAGATCATTTTATCCAATAATGTGTTTATGCAAAGAGATACAAACAACTACTGCTGAAAAAATCATGGGTGCAAGTTATATTCCTGATACCAAATTCAAAAAGGAAACCAAATTGAAGGTGATTATATTATTTTTGGGGTATATTTTGGAAGAATTGTTGATTGTTTTGTTTCTATTCTACATACTGTTGTGTTTATGTTTGTCTATACAATTATATTCATCAATCTGTGTTTCTTTGCGAAACAATGTTAGGTTAATGAACCAGTAGTTATTGAAGGTGTTGGTGCTTTTCAAAAGCTACCTATGGTAATGCCTTCTGTTGATATAATTCAATCCGCTATCCGGAAAGCTAAGAAGGTTTCAGCTACAAAGGGTAACTGGTTCTTTATTCAGTTGGTTTGATTTATTTGAATGTTTATGTTGAACGTGAGATTGTTGAAATTTTGAGCTGATTGTTTGATAGGCATTGCTAATATTGCAAAGCGTGAGAGGAACCGGGGCGCTAAGCAACTTGATGCGCTGATGAAGGTAAGATATTTGATGTGTCGTATTGTTTGTGTCTTTGGCTTGTTGTCTTATCAAGTTGTGATTATCTTGTCTGTTTGTTTGTTTGTTTAGGAGTTGGCAGTTCCCCTTAGATTGTATACAGAGAGCTTCCCTAACAAAAATCATTTGCATCCTTATGAGCGTTCTCTTATCGAGTTGACTCTTGGAGATGGGAATTATGAAGAGGTAACTGCTAAGTTTTCACCTATCATGTTTATATGATCCGTATATTCTTGTTACTCTGCGCATTACTTTTATTGCTTGATGTATCTGCAAGTATTCTAATTTTTTAATGACTCACCCTTATTCCTGTAAGGAGTATAATATCACTAATGGCGAAGCAAAGACCTTATTGCAAGAGAAAATTGGGCTGCAGAATGTACCTGCCCTGTGCATATTATGCTTTTCCTCACATTTCTAAATTCCAGTTTTACAAAGTTTTTGAGTAGAATAGTTAACATTTTCCAATTGCATTGGGGAATATTGATGTTTCACCGACTAACTTATGTGAATATGTCTACTATTGTTGTTTAAGTCAGACTGAAATTTCTATCAAAGACAACCATAAAAGAGTCGAAAATAAGTGGATAACCTTACAAGACACCAACGGGAGTGATGCCCTTTTAAGGGGAATGTGTCCTTTAAGCAAATTACATCAGACAGGCAATACGATGGTGTCCATTGTAGTTTCTTATGTCTGTTGCTTTAGGCAGTTAAAGCACACACCATATATCAATCTACTTGTCAGTTGGGTAGTCTTCTAATTACCAAATTTATTGCCTAACATTAGCATAGAACTATCTTGTGATCATTACGAATTAGAAATCCGCGTTTGTACTGTAGCAAGCATATTCGTGCCTCATGGGTCCTTGCTTGTTCTGCAGGTTTTGTCGAAGGTAAATAACCTGCGAAAGAAGGTTACAGCTGTTGCAAAGGAACATGCTTCTGTTTGTGCCAAGGTTGATTATTTTTTAATTAGGCCTTTGTCAGTTTGTCTTTTTTATCTGGCTTGCCTGGATAAGTTACATTTATTCTCATTTAATCTAATCATATTTTGAATCATCTTGAAGCCAAGTGGTGAGTTACTGTTATGATACAATGCTTCATTCTGAACTCTAAGTTTGCATGAGGGCTGATGTTGTCTCACTCAAATATCTGATATGTGTTCATTCATTCGTAATTCACACTTTAGTTTACCTAGGTGGCAAAAGAGATAGACTGAGACAAAGAGCATGGGAGAGACCAAAAATGATACTTGCTTTGGGCTATATTGTTTTGTTTATTTATGCTTGATGAGATGGATTCCTTCATGGAGATATTAGCGTACCCCCTTTCCCCCCTAGAAAGAGTTTGACTAAATCCAACTAGTGGACTGTAGCATTGAATAACTATTGAAAGGAGTGAATGGGCAACCAAATGGTGCTTACATCTAAAATAACTGCTAAATTTCTTTGCTTTTTGTAAGAGATTACTAATTACTCTAATTAACACTTAATTATGTACATTGCAGTCTTTGACAAAGAAAGAGGCAGAGGAACGGTTGAATGAGGTAAGTACTTGTTTCTAAGGAAGCTTTTAACTAACCTAAGGTTGCGCTGTTCAAGGATTTCGCTTATTAAGCTCTGGCCGTCACTTTTGAAAAATTCCTGTCACCTATTTAAGTAATTAGAGAACAACGTAAAATTTCAGTCATCAAGTTTTTGTTGCCTTCTTTGAAAGATTTTCTATTCACTTAGTAATCCTTTGCCGTTGCTTGTTATAAAAAAGCATCAAATATTTTATTTTGGTGTCGCTCATTCTACTCTAAAATCAACTTTTTTAGTTTTTTAATGTAATTCTAAATTTTTTGGTACAAGTTAGTAATAGTTGGGTAATTTATTACTTCCTCCGTCTTTTAATACTCGCAACGTTTGGACTTTTGCCACTATTCATATAATCTACTTTGATTATTTGTAGTGTTTTTTATATAAGATAAAACATAGTCATGTGAGATCTTGTTAGATTCGTCTCAATATGTATTTTCAAAATATAAACTTTTTATAATTTTTGCATAAAGAGAATTTAAGATATAAATGATCAAAGTTATGCATTGGCATGCGTGAAACTAACAAACGTTGCGAGTATTAAAAGACGGAGGAAGTATAACATATGTCATTTTTTCCAAGGTTAGTGACAATATTGTGTGAATAGCAATAATTAGCTGAATTCATCATTAACAATGATGGATCTTAGATCATTGCTAATTCCCCACTACATGCAGCTGGAGCACAACGCGACATCCAGTACTTGGAATATGATTAGTTATTCTACTTCTGCACTTATGCATATAAGTATTCACGTTGCTTTTTTTTTTGTTTGTTTCTAAGGGTATGAAAAGAGTAGAAGCTGCTTATTACCGTGAAAGTAAGGCCGTTGATGATTTGTTGAACATTGCCAAGGTATGAACTATGAGTCCTTGTTGATGAGGTAGTTCATCTCGAGATATTGCTGTTAGGTTATGATACATATGACAATTCATAAATCATGCGGAAAAACCATAAAGCCAGGAAAGCATATTATTTACACATAATCATTTAGCATAGAATGGATGCATACATGTTGTAGCGTGCCTTCCCTAGTTGCGCCCGAACCGAACAAGAACAAGCCTTTAGGACTCCAAATTTCGTCCCTCCGTAGATAGTCCACAGTACGTCCGGATCCGCCTCAAGTTAGACCAACTAGAATCGCCCTTAAGGTGCTTAGGAATTTCGGCTAGTGTTTGCAAGTGTATGGCTGATTTTTATTTCAAAAACTTACCCTTTGAATACTTCAATCGTACCCATAAATTGTGACCCTAGGCACCTATTTATAGGAGTATGGAAAAGGAATTGTAATCCTACTAGGATGTGGATTTGCTAGTTAGAACTTTATTAGGACTCTAAATAACAAAGCAAATCTAATAGGATTAGGATTTTAATCTTTGCACAAATCCTAATAGGATTAGGATTTCCCGCACACGCATCGCACAAGCCGTGCACCCGCGCAGGCCTTGCGGTCCACGACAGGCGCACAGCCCATGCTGCTGTGCTGCGCGCGCGCGCCCTTGGCTGGGCCTGGCCTTGCGCTGGGCCTGGTCGAGGCGTGCGTTGGTGCGTGCGGCTCACTGGGCGATGGCCTGCCTTCGTGCTGGGCCTTCGTCTAGCGGGCCTCGTCCGATGCTAATTCGTACGATACGCTTCCGATTAAATTCCCGATTCCGGAATTTATTTCCGATACGAACAATATTTAATATTTCCGATTCCGGAATTAATTTCCGTTTCGAACAAATATTTAATATTTCCGTTTCCGGAATTATTTTCCGATTCCGATAATATTTCCGATTCTGACAATATTTTCGTTTCCGGCAATATTTCCGATTCCGGCAATATTTCCATTTCCGATAATATTTTCCGATACGTACCATGTTTCCGTTTCCGGCAACATCTACGACTTGGATAATATTTATATTTCCGATACGATCCATATTTCCGTTTCCGGCAATATCATCGTTTCCGGAGTATTCATTTCTTGCTTGTGACGATCTCAGCTCCCACTGAAACCAAGATCCGTCGATTCCGAATATCCATAGATAGAGTATTTAATGCCATTAAATACTTGATCCGTTTACGTACTATTTGTGTGACCCTACGGGTTCAGTCAAGAGTAAGCTGTGGATTAATATCATTAATTCCACTTGAACTGAAGCGGCCTCTAGCTAGGCATTCAGCTCACTTGATCTCACTGAATTATTAACTTGTTAATTAATACTGAACCGCATTTATTAGACTTAACATAGAATGCATACTTGGACCAAGGGCATTATTTCCTTCAATTGCATTGTAGGGGAAACTGTTAGTGATCTCTATTTAACCTTTTGTGGATAGCATGCACAGGTTATTCATTTTCTAAACAAATTCTGTTATCAGTTCCTCTGCATGCAAACCTCTTGGCTAAAAATTGTAAATGGTGAACTCAATTTTACTACTGATTTATCATCACACGTGTTGGACGAATGAAGTTGTGAAAAATCTTGGTTGACAATTGATCATTTGATTAGTAAATGTACGCCCTCTGAACTGTGATCGTCTCTATATGGGATTAATGGTGACTGGTAGAGTGTCACGTCAGGTTAGCCAACTTTTAAAAAATGGTTGAGGTTAGCCAACTTTTAAAAACCGGGGATGTGACTCCTCACTATGGGCGCCATGCTTGAGATGTTCTGAAATTGTATAATTGCGACCATTTTTTACCAAATTTTGGTGCTTGTTAGGGTTTAAGCAAGTGTTTCTTTGTTAAATGTTGGACAAAATCACCTATGTTTTTTACTGCCCTATATTCATGCCCCTGCAAATCTGATTCACGTGCTTCTACCTTGTGATGTTTATTAAATAATCTATATCTGGATTCTAGGTCAAATTACTTGTGCATAAGCTACTAAAACGCTGTTAGCCTCTCCCTTATGATTCATTTTTCATTGCAGACTTTACGAGCTATGCCAGTGGTTGATCTGGAAACTCCAACACTGTCTCTTGTTGGAGCCCCTAATGTTGGGAAATCATCTTTAGTTCGTATTCTTTCAACAGGGAAGCCTGAGGTATTCAGAGAGCTGATTTTGATAATTAGTACTTGTTCTGAATTTTCTTTTGAAGCAGATGACTAAGCAACTTGTTATAACCAAGCACGTGCCACGAAGGATTAGGAACAAACCCTGCAAGTACAATGCAGAACAAATAGCAAAAACATTAAAAGGACACAAGTGTTTACGAGGAAATTTATATTTCTTCCCCTCAAATAATATCGTATTATTAAGTTCCTGCAAAATAATACAATAACCCCCAAATTGATGATTCCTCTCACCAATGTGTTTTTCCCTCTCACTTTCTAGCTAGGCCTAAACCCTCCTTTTATAAGCTAAACTAGAAACCCTCTTCTACTAGAATTAGAATTATACTTGCACCCCAAGTCTAAATAATTTATAGAGATTGGTACATGCCAAAATATATCTAGTTTCCTATTTACATTATGTATTCAACTAGGAAACTAAACATAATAAACAAGAAACCAATTGGCAATTCAACAATCTTATGGAGTACGTGTATTTCCCCCTTGAAGATTTCCATTACAACACTAACTCCCTCAAGATACTTAGTTGACTCGTGTTTCTTATTTATTTTAGCATGTAACTTCAAGGCTCCGACTCGAGATCCCGCCGGTTGACATAAGTTGTGTTTATTTCCTAACACAAGTTATCCAGCAGTGTGAAATGGCGGGCTTGAGGTGCATTGAGGCAATATGGGTCCTAGAGCTTAGGCACAATGCATTATGTGTGCGCCTCATGGAAGTGAGGCACACTTCCGAGTACTAATAAAAACATCACTCTTATACATAATCCACTTGCATAGATTAGCAACCACTTTATCGTTAAACAAAAGATAGCATCGCACCATATTACACATTTCATTTATCCGAACTAGGAGCTGTGGGAAGAGGCAATATTTACTTCAAGCCATAAAATAAGCTAGAGGAAGGACTGGCTGCTTGTCCTTTCTGTCATTGTCTTCTTTCTGTCTTTTCCTTCCTTGACTCTTGGTACTCCGATCTAGGGATTTCTGTTGTTACAGAGATAATATGGTGGTGCAGTCCATAATAAATTCTAACCTGAAGAATATAAAAACCAAGCATTTCAATTATTATCCCAAAAAGCAGTGTGTCATGGGCCTCAAGCACTTGATGCGCTTCTTAATTTCTCTGTGCGCCCGATCAAAAGCGTGTGACTAATCCATTCTAAGCATATGGGATGTGGCTCCTGGAGCTTTAAAACCTAGATGTGTGGTGCGCCCTTTTCAAAATCTGCTTTCTAGTCTTGGTTGATATAATGATATCTGGGAGCTCTGTTCAATGTGAAGGAAAGCACTGAAATCAAGTTCCAAGAGGAAAATCAGAACTGTTAGTCTAAAGAACAGGCTTTTGAGTTATCCGTGTGCACCAAATGTGTGGATAAGAGCGATTAGTTACCTCTTGATTTGGACCAAAGATGCAACTTTCATGCTGCCATGATTTTGGATAAATTTAAATGATCCGTTGACTGATTTGGCTTAGGGAATCATACATTCATACCCTGCTGAGGAAATTTTACCATGCTATGGAGAAAAGGATATTGTATGGCTACAGATGATATTGTATGGCTATAAATGATATGAGTTTAGATGCGCATTTTATCGTGGATAGAGCTCCGTTAAGATAGTTTGCTCCAGTTGAGAGTTGAGACTAGTAGAAAATCATGTTTTAGGACTAAATTAGTTATTAAGATTAGTATAGTCATGGTTTTGAACTATTTGGCACCACTGCAATTAGTATTTTGGACAAACTAGGGCTATAACAGCTTGGAATTTTGGCCTTTCATCTCATGATGTGTAAATTCAATTGGTGAAAGGGAGTGAAGGAGAAGAGAAAACGTAAACAGAAGAGTGAATTTGGTGTAAATTTGAATCCTGTAACAGTGGCTCCCGTATGGCTTATGTTAGGCATGAAGTCCTTGAATGAAAACATAAAGTGGCATATGAAGCATGAATAGCTACTGTTTAACTCCACATCAGATGAAAGATGGACGAACCAAGATTACATTATCTTTTTAGTCAGTGAAGTGGTGTTTCCTACTGCTCAAATTGATACCTACCATATCCTCTTTACTCACTTTTTTTGTATTTTATGCATAGATTTTTAGATTGTATGGAATTCTATAGCTGTTGAGGATATGAAGCTTTGTGATTACATTTCTATTGAAAATGACTATTCCTTCAACATTTTCTCCAGATTTGCAACTATCCATTTACAACCAGGGGAATTTTGATGGGTCATATTGTTGTGAACTATCAGCGTTTTCAGGTCTGCATGAAAGTGTTTATGTATTTGTAATACGAAGTATATTAAATTATCAATGCTACTTTTATTGCGCAATTTGATATAAATTTTTTTGATAGGTAACAGACACACCCGGGGTACTCACGCGATTAGATGGTAAGTGAAGATGTTTTCTGCTTTCTTCGTTACATTCTAATTTATGTTGCTTCGGGTTGGAGTTGTGGATGAAATGGGCAGGATATTTATGGTACTAATGGAAGCCATGTGGCTTATCAGAACTTTATCTTTGCATATAGAAAGGGTCTAGAGTCATGTGAATGAAAATAGGCTAGGGTCAAGAGCCATATGAATGAAGATAGGCAAGGGTCAAGAACTCTGCAAATAGGAAGGTTTTTGCCAATTGCCATCAAATATGACTCGTATGGCTCATTAACATGTATCAGTTTTGTCAGTCCAAACATACTACTCCATCCGTCCCAAGTTAGTTTTGACACTTATCATAGCACATAGTTTTAGGAAATAAAATGTTGTGTGATTATCATATATTATTTTGTTGGCAAAGTAATGTGAAAAGTGATAGTGGCGTATTATTTATTGAAAAGTAAATGTGATAATATACTGGATGATATTTTAATTGAATGTGAAAAAGTGTGATATCCTAACTTTTTGGTAGTGTATAAAGGGAAGTACTAAATTATAATTTAGGGTCTTCCCCAAAATAGAAGTGTAAAAACTAATTGGTACGGGTGAAAATGGAAAGTGTAAAAACTAATCTGGACGGACGGAGGGAGGGAGTACTCAATAGTATTGGTGGAAATCGAGTCGATTCGACTTAAGTAATTGTTGATCCATTTAGGTTGGATCATAATTGTGTAAGGAGCTTTTCGGTTACGGTATAGGTCAAGACAGTTAGACGGGTCATTCGGGTCAAGAGACTTTTTCTAACATTTGTGCGTTGATTTTTCATATCCGTACACAAATTTCCCAATGTCACATCTCAAAATTTAAGTTTATTATGTTCAAAAAGACTTTATTTTTTCTAAATTATTGTTGAAAAAATAATAAATAACTTTGTTGCATTGCTTAATCTATTTGTTGCATTCTTAGCTTTGATTCTTACTTCACTGCTCATTTATTGTATCTAAAAGTATCATGTGTGTTTTGATTTGCTTAATCTGAAGAGGAGAGGAACAATTTGGAGAAGCTGACTCTTGCAGTCCTCACACATTTGCCAACAGCAGTAATTTATGTTCATGACTTAACAGGAGAATGTGGAACTTCAGTTTCTGACCAGGTATATAATTTTTGTTAAGAATTGATTTTTGTTTGAAGATATGGTGTTAGAATCCGCAAAAATATGTCCACTTCATTTGTTCATCTGATCATAGATGTATAAGCCCTTTTCTCTGTTTGAACTTTTAGAAAGGCAAAATTTTCTTATGCTATATTTTTAAAATTTCTTGATTTCCCAGTTATCAGCTCTCTTTCAAACTTTCGATAAACAACAATCTTGTGTACTTCCATAGGCATGGTTCTAGGAAGGCCCATTTGTTACACGGCCTCACTCCTATCTAGTGAACTAGAAGATAGTAAGACGTGCATGGTGATTGTAGTTGTTGCATTCCCAAATATTTGATTGGTTATGATGATTACGCAGTTCACAACGTACACAGAAATCCGGGGAAGGTTTAGCAAGCACCTTTGGATCGATGTTGTTTCCAAATGTGATATTTTGCACGAGTCCCCTTCCGCCTTCATAACTGAAGACTTGACCACTGATGATGCGGATTTGGCAAGATATCGGATTTTTGGGCCTGAAGGAGCCATGCGTGTATCCGTGATGAATGGACATGGTCTGGATGAGGTATGTACTGAATCTGTCTTGTACTTAATAGGATTTGTATACACAAACAAAATGGTACTTATATATCAATTGTTAGAAGAGATTTTGCTGATTTTATCATTCTTTATGCTCCTGTCATTTCCTGGCCTATATTTTTTCTACAAATCTTGTTACATTTTATTGATGGATTCTCAATGGCGTCTCTTTTACTTATTTATTGCAGCTGAAGGAAAAGGTTCATAATATGCTAATCTCCCAATCAGAGAAGATCAGAAGGCAGATAATAGATCCAAAATGTGATGCAACTCCTACATGAAAATAGTTTTGTGTATGATCCTGGTGAAGATTCGAGGACACAAAGTGCGCATAGCAGATATGCTGCTCGGCTCGTGCTGGAAAGAAACATGATAACTGGATTATATACATTTGGGTACTTTGCTACACCAAACCAGTTCTAATGGAAGAAAGTCCGTAAGAGAAAGCTGTTAAGACACAGAAAGAATTACTATGTGGTTTGGATTTTTGTATCTCTTGTTGAGTTCTTGATGGCCCTTGGGGGTAAAACCTAAAAATCCCAAAGCTTGTAATTGTTGTATATTGAGAAATACAAGTAGGATTATTAAGAGTTAAGGGGGAAAATGCAATTACTTATGTTGTAAGTTGTAACATTATTCAGAATCTTTAATGTAGTTTAGTTTTTCTTCTCAAACTTAGTGCATCGCTTTTCTTTATCTTTTACGGAGTCGTGACTCGTGAGTAGTATACACTAAACCGTTAATAAACTACTTCGTATATGCAGAAACATTACATACCGAGTATAACTAAACAACAATCCCGATAAAGAAGCGAAACAACTCTTTAGTAATTAATTACTCTTTAAAAGAGAGGCGAATCAATGAGTGACATTTGTCATCACCACATTGATTTCCTCTCTTTTAGTATAATATATAGATAGATTGGTGTTTTCCAGTTTTCCTCAATTACTAGTATTAGACTATTAATACGTTGTTTTCATCTCCGCTTATATGCATAATGCATTCATTATTAAATATATCAAAGTGTTAATGCATTATGCATAACCAGTTAGTCTCATAATTATGGGAAAAATATATGCCAAGTACTTGGTATATTTTAACTTTTTGCAAATTGCACAAATAATTATTTCTAAACACACATGACAAAATAAGTGGATTATAAAATGTGTATAACTCCATACGTACGGTTAATGAATGAATGAGTTAAACATAAATAATCTACTAAAATCTGTCATATAATTAACAATCTTAATAAAAGTAACACATGGAATTAAGCCTTAAGTACGGGCATCTCGGGAGTAACAACATCCTCGGGAATGAAATGACCCCAAAACTTGTGATTCTTCCAGACAAGATTCATCTCTTCGATAGGCACGTTCTTGGTCTCAGGCAACAAGAAGTAGATGAATATCGTCATAACCACCACGAAGAAGGCGAAGAAGATGAAGAGTCCAAACTTCATGGCACATAACATTGGGAGGAAAGCTTGGGCTATAATAAAGGTGAATATCATATTAACCGATACATTGATACTTTGTGCAGCTGATCGGACTTCGAGAGGGAAGATTTCACTAGGGACGAGCCATCCTAGTGGACCCCATGACCATGCAA
This sequence comes from Spinacia oleracea, assembly GCF_020520425.1. Classification (NCBI taxonomy): domain Eukaryota; kingdom Viridiplantae; phylum Streptophyta; class Magnoliopsida; order Caryophyllales; family Amaranthaceae; genus Spinacia; species Spinacia oleracea. The sequence goes on along the minus strand of NC_079488.1, from coordinate 91,214,678 downwards.
ATCCTGCTACGTAGATGCATATAAACAATACAACTACAATTGCATACCATTCTGGCAAATTTGTTGCATCCCCTGTCACCCCAAATTGCCATCCGATGAATATTGCTACCAAGATCTGACAAATATGCAACATAACAATTAAGATAAGTCGTCAATTAATCAATCAATTAATGTTACATTTAATTAAATTAAGATGGAAGAAATTGATTTGATTACCTGGAGAATGAGCATTTGAATGCCACCCTGAAGGAAGAGAGCGCGCCTTCCCCACTTATCAACACCGTAAATGGAGACCAAAGTAGCAACAACGTTAACGCCACCGGTAATAACAGCTGACATGAGGGAAGCGTCATCTGCAAATCCAATTGTTTTAAACAAAACAGGTGCGTAGAACATGATCACATTGATCCCGGTAAGTTGTTGAAACATTGGAATTGCAAAGGCGAAGATGAGAGGAGGTCGATATTGTCTGTCTTTTAAGAGGCTTTTCCAAGGGTCTTCCACTTTCTTGGAGGCGTCGCTAGCTGTAACTAGGTCTTGGAATTCGGCGTCAACATTGTCAACCCCTCGGATTTTTAACAGTTGTTTCTTAGCTTCATCGGGTTTGCCTTGTTCAATGAGGGAGTTGGGGGTTTCGGGAAGGATTAAAGAACCAACAAGGATAATGAGAGCAGGAACCATAGCTCCCCCGAGACTCAACCTCCAACCAATGTGGTCAACTTTGGCAAATACGTAGTTAAGGAGATTGGCTATCAGGATTCCTATTGTGATTGTCAGTTGGAACATCATGTTTAGCGCACCACGGTGCTTGTAAGGTGCCATCTCTGATAGAAACACAGGCACTGACTGCAAATATTATACAACAACCAATAATTTACTTAGTTTAATTTTTTATAAACAAATCTCAACTTACAATTACACATATTAATTGGTTCTATTTGTGATATAGCAATAAGAAGTATAAATTAGAAACGGTAGCTCTATCAATATCAATGTCATATATAGGTTAGGAACTACGTACTACGTATTAGACTTTGATATATATAAATCGTTTCGTAATAAGCTGGTTAATATATCCATAATGCATTAACACTTTGATATATATAAATCGTTTCGTAAAAAGCTACGCATACTTTAAGATAGAATACAATATAAGTAAAACATACAAAGTATTACAATTACAATTACAGTACAGTACAGTAAAAATATATATAGGTTATACATGCATAATGCACTAACACTTTGATATAAATAATTTCGTAATAAGCAAACGTCTACTTTAAGATAGAACGCAATATAATTGTGCTTAAAAACAAGAGTTATGTTCTACCACTAATAGTAATCTCTAAGTAAAACATATTACAATTACAGTAAAAATATTGGTTATATATGCATAATGCATTAACACTTCGATCTAAAGGAGTACGTACCTGATTAGCAAAGCCAATGCCAAAACCAAGAAGTATACGACCAATGATAAGCATGGCAACGTTTTGAGCAGCGGCATTAACGACGGCACCAACAAGGAAGAGGAGGCCTCCAGCAAACATGGATCGCTTACGGCCCCACTTTCGGGTGACAGTGGATGCCACAATAGAAGCTACTAATGCTGCCAAGTATAAAGAGGATGTGAACATGGTTAATTTGACGCTATTGAATTTACAATATTGATTTGTTCCAGAATCCGCCATCTGCTGTCGGTAAACGGATGGGAAGAATTTCTCCAAAAACATCGGCATTGATGTAACTCCACCTACATATATGAAAATTATATTATGTTAATTGACGTATCTAATAACACACATGCTATTAATACTCTTAATTAGAATCCATATACGAGATTTACGTACTAATGACAATTATAATATGTTAATTCACGTACGTATCTAATAACAAACACAAGTGCGATTAATGCTTTAATTAGCTAGCATCCATATACGAGATTTACTAATTAAGTGAATAACACTATCCCTCAAAAAAAAAAAAGCGAATAACACTAGCAACATCAATTCATTCAATTCAAGCCATACAAATTAAATTAAACCTTGATAATATAATAATTCAATAAACCAAATATATACCTGAAATCCCGATGTCATAGCCGAAAATCAAACCTCCTGCCGCCGCAAGAAGGCAACTCAAAAAGACGTAGCCAGTTAGTTTTCCTGGATAGTCTTTACCAACTTTTCCACCATCAACAATTATTCCACCCGCCATTGTTTATTTTATCTTTAGGTTTGATCGATAGAGAAAATATGGATATTATGAATAAATTAGAACACAAATATAACGTATTTATAGTACCATATACTCTCCTAATCCTAATCGACATGTAATAGGAAACTAATAAGAACTACTCTCCTAATCCTAATCGACATGTAATAGGAAACTAATAAGAAACATAAGATAAACATAACTCTAAAAAGTCTCCTAATTCTATCCTAACAAGAAGCAAAACCGAATTTACAAGGACCAAGAGTTTTAGTCCATTAGAGATTAAGAGAACCGTATTAGTTGCACGATTAGAAGATAACTTAGCTTTATCAATCAATTACTATAAGTTCAATGATTTTTTTTTTCATACAGTCTTTGCAGAAATCAGTCAACATTAAATATGTTTTCTAAATTGGTAATAATTTAGGAAATCACTAATCGAATCGGTGTTTAAATGTTTGATTATGCTTAGTATTTTCACCCTTAACTCACCTAATACTTGTATTTCATAATGATACTTTGTTTGTCACCCTAATCCGATCAAATTACTATCCTACATTTTGTATTCTTGATCCCTTATTATTTTTTGCCCCTGACTCCTTGCATAATACAACCGACTTACCTACTCCATGACTCTAATAAGTTGCCTAAACACAAAAATACTGTATGTGCTTTTTTAAAAAGATTGTTCAGAATTTTTAGAAAAATTCTTTAAAAAAAAGGAAGAAAAGGCGATGCTCAAATAGCAAGACATTAAGGGGTCGGAAGGAGGAAATTTATGTCAAACGTGGCTTGTGTCTAAAATGGAAGCATGTGACTCTACTGATACTCATATATTTGGTATTGGTACAAATTAGTATGGTATTAATCAACAAGTACACTACTAAGTAGTATCAATACAAGTCAGATGTGCCTTATTGGTAATTGACAACTCTTTGTTGATACGGAGAACCAAAAATGTTATATTGGGTGACTTGTGTCCAATTTGATCACAAGTTCCTTAACTTTGGGCCGCGGGTACGAGCGTTGCCTTTTGTTTGAATTTTTGTTTGTCTTTCCTTTCACAATTTTTTTATTTACAAGTGATTAAAAAGTTACTCTTATCTAGGTAAAAGTTATCTACATGACCATCTTACGTACAGGGCTTCTCCCCTCTCTCCCTTTATTCTCTCTTTTTTATGGTTTACAAAATTTAGGGTTTTCTAGGTCGGAAATAGCCAATTTTCTTCGAAAATTTAGTTATTTCCGCCCCTTCTCCTTCATTTCCGTCGTGTTTTTGCGTTAGATCTCAATAAAACTACATAGTTTCAGTGTGGTAAATACCCCTATGGTGGGTTTGATTGTTTCGGTGTAGTAAGTACCCCTATGGGGGTTTGTTTTTAGTTAAGTTTTGTATGTTTAGTTTAGTTCAAGTTATTTCTTTGGTAAAGATTTATGCGGGATCGAAGAGGATGTCAATCTTTCGACTACAATCAGACGAATCAGACAGAAACCATATTTGTCACGGCTATAACAGATCTATAGACCCCCTCGTCAATGAAGGCTGTAAATCACAACGATATAAAAGAGGGTATACAGTATGTTTGATATATTACGATCGTAGTTATGGTGAAAGGAAGTTTTTATTTGATTCGATTGTTATGTATATGTTAGATTTAAATCATTATGTAGATGTCGTATGACTTTTTATCAATGAATTAGTTTGTTTATAAAATAAAATATAAAAAAAAAGTTAAAAGTTATCTATTTTTTAGTGATAAAATTTTCTATTTTAATAACAAAATTTTCTTCAAAATCACTAATATGATATAAAATTAGTCATTTACAATGTTTATCTATTAACTTTCAATAATAGAAAAGTTAATAAAACACGTTAAAAGGTAAAAAAAATTAGTTAGTTTTTTTTATATATATAACTTGTGCATATACATGACCTTTTGCTTTCCTTTTACTCCCTCCGTCCCTTATTACTTGACCTGTTGGGCCGTCTTTTAATACTTGACCTGTTTCTAAAATTGGAAATATTCTAACAATATTATATTATTTTTCACTCCCCCTATCAACCCAAATACCCTCTATTCCATACAAAAAATAATTAAAAATTCAACTCTTGCTCTACCCCAACCCCACCTCTTTACCCATTTCCCATTTTCCACTAACTAAACAGCACACTTCCAAGATCCAAATGTTGTAAAAAAAAAAAAAAAAAACTCCGTACTTTCAAAAACTCAAAAATCCAGGCCTAACATAAGCGTTTACTGTCTTCTCTGCAAACGACTTGCAGAGAAAATCATAAAACCCCTCAAAAATTCCCTCTTTCTCTCTCTAACTTTACCATGGTTTACATTGCTTCCTGGGATGAATTCGTGGAGAGATCCGTCCAATTATTCCGCGCCGATCCCGAATCTGTAAGTCCTGCACTTCATCATTAAATCTATTAATCTCTTTAATCGCATTGCTTTTCATTGTTGGAATTCCGCAAGTTGAGTTGTTGATTATGAATTTACGATTCACTGCTCAATGCAGACTCGTTATTTGATGAAATACAGACACTGTGATGGCAAATTAGTTCTCAAAGTCACCGATAACAAACAGGTATTAGTCGATTTCTTCATGCCGGATTTTTGTGTTTTTCTATGTTAGATTCCAATTAGTTGGTTTTTAGTGCTGGAATTGTTGGATTTGAATTATATAAGTTTTTATGTGATTTCTATTATAAGAAAATGGAGAAGTAAGGATTATTTTGGTTATCTGATAACTATTTGAATGTATAAATGATGGAATTTATATCTGTAGAAAATGTTGTGGGTGGAAGAAAATTTCGTATGGACCTTGATTGAAAATGAGTACATAATTAGTGGACTTGATCAGCAGATAGTAGATTCCTGTAAAAGGCTTTTGCAATTAAGCAATTCTTATGGAGTATGGTATAGCGGTTAGTTGTTTTGTATTTGTATAATGACATATAAGGTCATAACCAGATTTCGTGCTAAATAGTGGGCATTAGGTAAAGTCAATAGTTTTGATTCTTGTAAGGGTAAAAGTAATTTTTCTGCTGCAATATGCTACTCCCGCTTAGCGGTTGCAAAAGAATAGTTTGAATCCTTTTTAGACTTGCAATCATTTATATACCAAAAAAGGACATCACTGTGAAGGTCTAACGTGTTTAAATCAAGCATATAAGTAGGTTTAGGATGTTTGAGGGTAATGTTGTTGTAGCAATTTGATGGATTTTATCAAGTCTTGTGAAGGTGTCATTTTTTTAAGGTACCTGATATGTTGAAGTGAAAGATATATTGAGAACGAATCTAGTTGTTGGGTTATGTTTGATTTTTTAGTACTCTTTGTGTAGGGAGTCTGACCTATTAAGTAGAACTTCTTTCTTTGAAGTGCATGGCTTGAGCATGCAAATATATTCTCCAAAAGCATACAGAGTCGGATGTTGTTGTAATTGTTCTTTAATTATGATGATTTACTATATGTTTTATAGAAAATGTGGTTGTCTGCTGTTACTTACCTCACTTTTAAATACAGGATTACTTTTGATTTTGCATCAGCTAGTTTAGGGGCATCATTCACAAACAGTGATCTAAAATTTGATGGCTGTCGTAATATGTTTGATTTTGGCCCTTGGAGCTTAATTGCTATAGTTAACAAATTTGGTAAGAAGCGTGTCAAAAGTTACACTTGTAGTGTTGTATCCATGTACACGTGTCACATGATGTCTTGGTAATTCAGTTTTTGTTTTTTTTACGTAGATGCCACACCACCGAGACTAGAAATATTTTGAAGTACCCACAGTGGACGAAAAAGGAGGGAGGGGGGTGGGAGAGGGAGAAAGTAGTTCAAGAAGAACTAATATGTCCTAAGTACTGATTACCAATTATTTAGGGAGAACTAAATTACTTCGTATTTTCAGTAACATAAAGTGTCTTGGTTTTTGCTTCTTTATGTTACTCTGTAGTTTTTTACTAGTGATTGTAAACCTGATTCTTCAAGTGTTTGTTCATTTATCGTGGCTGGTTATAGTTTATGGATCCCTGTTCTGAGCCTTGTCTTTACTTATGTGATCTGTCTTTAGTGCCTCAAGTTTAAGACTGACCAAGCACAGGATGCAAAGAAGATGGAGAAGCTTAACAATATATTCTTTGCTTTAATGGCTCGAGGTCCTGAAGGTAACAGTCTTTTCTGCCCTTATGTCTACAGGGAATGGTATTGCATGCATCTCTGCCTGTTTTGATTTGATTATTCATGTATAAGCCGGAGACGTTGCTACTTGCAAATCGAGTTCTTTGTTGTCATTGTCTACGGACTTCTTTTAATGGTGGGGGTGGAGGTGGGGGTGGATATGGGTAGATAGAGAAAAGGATAATAGTACATACTGAATCCAAGGGTTGGATATGCATAGATAAAAAACAAGGATAGAGAAAAGTATAGCTCTATTTAGAAGGAAGCTGAATTTTAACATGCCAGATTTATTTTTTGCTGGGATTTTTTGTCACATTTTTCTGATATAAAGTTCCATGTCCCTCTTCTGCAGTGGATATTACAGAAGTCACAGGGAAAGAACAGATGGAGGCTCAACCGTCAAAGAAAGGAAGGGGAAGAAAACAATGACTTGCAGCTTTGATGTTTGACTAGAAACTAGGGGTTGGGATTGGCATGTTACTGCTGGAGCACGAGTTATTGCGCAGATATTTTTTCATTGCTTTACAGATTTTGTCATGATGTCAATATTATTTTAGCCAAGGGCAATGGACAAGTAGTAATTTTCACAAAGAATGATTCAGGCCTGACTTTTTCTTTGCAAGTTCGTCTAAGAATGCTGTATAAAGCCCAGCCTAATATGGCTCGGTTCTTTGCTTTATGCAACTTGTGAAGAGCATTAACACATTGTGTTGGTGGGTATGTAGTATGTAGCATATTTTTCACCTGACCAGTTTATTAAATGACATCAACTAATCAGCAATGAAATTGTGATACAGAAACATGTTGAATCAAATTTTAGTGAAGTTTGGAAAGGAGATTCAAGATTGCAAGCAAAATATAGCTATCTGCATCTGTGACTCTGCGTACTGACTATAAAAGCCAGATGCCTCTTTTATTTCTCAACTTCACTAATTGATCAGTATCCATTACCGAGACTACTTCGTCCCTAAAACAAGTCACATTCCAATAATATGATTAAGAAAATATGTTTGCCCGAAATTGAAGTCAGATTAAGAAAAGATTAAACTCATGTTGTGATTGAAACATGTAAAATATGATTAAGAAAAGATTAAGCTCATAATTTCAGACAACACCATAGCTAGAAAATGTGGTAAAATTAGTCTACAAAAATGATCCCGTTTTCTTTGATGGTATCCAGGATAATACCAAGTTTACCCTCAATCCGCTCATCTTTCCTAGGCTCATAGGCCATGGCATATACATCGGCTTCTTTTGATCGTTCAGCTATTAGCTTGCCCACGACTCTACAAGCATTAGTATCAAGAAGAGATGGCAAGGTAGTTCTTAAATCCTTAGAATTTGTGGTGGCAACAGATATCACTTTGCTGGTTCCACGGTGCATCACTTTGGCTTGTATGAACCTCTTTGAGAAGTAAACATTCAGCAGAAAAGGTCTCAAGTACATATCAGTCCGTTGTTTCCATGATTTCCTTCCGCTTTTCTTTGGTTCTCCTCGAGATCTCCTGGTCCAGGCTGCTTGAACAACAAAGTCCTACATGTATAAACTCAAATTCAGATCAGCCAGTACAATTGCAACAGACATGGCTTTCGATGTATAGACTAATGCGCATAAGAATATATCGATCCCAGCTAAACCATCTATTCGACTCCTAAATACATTTCAGTCTGGCTAATAGCACGGTGCAAAGATGTGCAATATCAACAGAGCTCTACCCCAACTCCAAGTCTCCGACCACAGCTACTCCTTAAAGGTATATAAGGCATTTCACTCCCCGTAATGTTCCCTAAAGAACTAGGCAAAAGGACTTTTTTTTCATTTAGCCATGATTGTTTAAATTTTTGCTATTAGAGAGTAATGCACCAAATTGGTCATTCTGATTTAATTACATACAAGTACAAACAGTTGTACTTATCATTGACATCAAAAGATGATCATATCTCACATGAAGTGTGGAAAGAAAGAACATTGCTTTCGCCTAAACACAATAGTAATAAGCTCACTTTTTTCACAACTAGACTAGCACAACCATCTCAACCAGACACATTGCACAACCACCTGAATGATGACTGCAGAAAAGCCAACAGAGTACCTATATTGCAAAAGAATCAAAATGACAAGCCTCCTCCTAAGAGTTTCATATGGAGCAATGAAGCATGCTTGGATGGATGAAGAAACGTGATCTCATTTCGTGTGACACAATATATATCGTTTTAGACCAACAAAGGCAACAAGTACAATGAAATTGTACACAACATTGTCAAACATACTTCTTGAAATACTTCCTCGTCTTTATACAAGAAGCCACATTTAATTTTTGTTGTCCAATCTTATAAATGTTGTTACTGCTTAATTCATATCATGATAAAAACCGTATAATGATAATCTCATAATAATTTACTTCCTAAACGAAATACTTCACAATTTCACATCAAAAATAGCTTGTTCTGTTCACCTTATTTCCACTTATTTCAGGAAAAATAAGTTCAGATAAGTTCAGTCAAGTTCAGATAAGTTCAGATAAGATAAGTTCAGGAAAAATAAGGTTGGCCAAATACAATTTATAACTAAAATAAGTTTTGATAAGTTCTAATAAGTTTAGACAAGTTCAGATAAGTTCAGATAAGATAACTTCAGGAAAAATAATTGGAAATCAGGTGAATAGAACGCGGCACTTTTATCCCCAAATTTCAAATGTTGCCAATTATTTTGACACAAAATGTAGCAAGCACTAACTATCAATTTCAATAGTCCCAACACAGCATTTTAAATTGAAAGTAGAAACCGAAGCACAACAGATGGGTAAACATACTCCCTTCGTCCGGAATCAATTTGACAACCAAATCTAGACGAAAGTAATACTCCGATAAAAGACGACGCATACATAAATGTTGGACAATGAAGCAGTAAATAGTACCTGTTTGGGAGTGGAATTTGACAAATTAGTTCTGGAATTGAGTGAGAGATTCAATTGAGGCATGGAAGAAGACCATGATAACGAAGTGGGTTTGTTGATTCGAGGTCGAAAAAAGTCTGAAGATATGAGAAATGTACTAGCCGATATACTACAAGCCATCCTCTTTCAGATTTATAGGAAATTCCTGTAATTTCAATACAGATTTTGATTCAAGTATTTCTACCGAAAATAAAATTCACTCAAATTAAAACTTACTTCCCCCTCCCCCAAATGAGCAGGAAATCATCCAAAACTATAATTACTTCAGTTTCTTTCAATTAATTTATCAATGAACTGACTGAACATGATAAGCAATAGAATTAAAACGCAAAATTGGTCTAAATTGGGAACAAATTACAGTATTTCGATAACAGAAACATTAGTTCAGTATAAGATTAAAGAAAGAAAACAGAAAATGAACAAGTAAGAGAGAGAAAATACACTAACCAGAGATGAAGTTGCAATATACGTATACTCATACGAGACTCGGGAGAAGTGTCATTTGCTGCAGTTTGTTCTAATTTCTAAAGCTTCTGTAGATAAAGTTGTTGGGTTTATAAATGGTTAGACTGCTGGGTTCGGTTTGGATCGCTTCGGCCCCATTCACCACCTTTTTCTTTTCTTTTTTTTTTCTTTTTTGAAATTAAGGTTTTTTTTAACAAAAAAAAAAGCATTTCGTTCACATATTAAAAAAAAGTTTCGGGCGCAATAAAATTAGATAAGTTCAGATAAGTTATCATCAGGTATAAGTAGGTTAGTTCTCATGCAACTTACGGATTAGACTAAATAAATTTTATCTATGTCTGAATTAATTTATTAAAAAAAAAAATTCCCAATAAAATCTAGTTTTATCATCGATTGTTAAGGAAATTAGAAAATATTATTATTTACTCTAATTGTAAAGTGATAAGTGCAATTTTAGGAGTTTAGTGTTTCAATAAAGATACTTAAGTTGGTAAAATGAATAAAACAAACTTATCAGACTGCTATCAGGTACTAGTACCTATTTTAATTTAGTATTGAATGATATCCGTATATAACTATACCCGTACCCTCTATTCAAGTTTTCGGATATGGTATATGATCTGATAAACATATCAATTACAATACCCTATTTTCTAGACCAGATATTTAATTGGGTTACGTGTTTATAGGTTACTAGTTTCAGACCCGTGCCACTACACACATGGTAATCCAAAATAATTGAGAAGGTATGTATCTTTTCAAAAATACATTCGTAAGAACCTATTTTTCAATACCATCAATGTTTATTTTTTAAAGGAGATCGTTAAAAAGTAAATAGCGGATATTATTAAGAAAGAAAAAGAAGTGGACATGTTTGATGTTTGATGTTTGGTGGTATCTTGTATGTAATGAGCTTAGTAGGCACCAAGTTATCAAAGCCTTTAAGAAAACTAATCAAGAGAGAATGACTGGTTAATATTTGTCTTAGTTTCTAATTGGTGTGTTTAAAAGCTCTAATAAATTTAAGAATAATATGAGCAATTTAGCTGTACGTGGTTTTTTTAATGTTATACCTTCGTGGTTTTTGTAATGCATAAGTTTAGGGTTATGAAGATATTCTCAAAGATTTTTTTTTTAATCTAAAAATATCAAATATATTTTTCCCTTTTTGTGATAGGCGTTAATTTCAAAAATGGAGTTGGCAGATTATGTATTATACCAAAATGTTTGGTTTATATGTCAAAGATCTACTTTTATTTTATGTATATAATTCTTGTAAAAGATTCTAATTCGTTTCTGTCAGCCTATATAAACATGTACAGTGCAATTTGTTATTGCCATATATTTGGAGTCTATTTCAATTAAATTTTGGTCAAATATTTTTATAACCATGAATTTTCATAGTCAATAGATAATTTTCATAACTATAACCATAGATTACGTTTCTCTATCAATTAAACTATTGGTCAATTTTTTTTTTGTTTACACCAATTTCATATGTAATTTCCATAACCATAACCATAGATTACGATTCTCTATCAATTAAACTACTCGTCAATTTTTTTTTTTACAGAAATTCTAGTCATTTTAAATGGAGTATATTCATAATAAAATTATTACCAATTAGAGTGCATATATTTCGTAATAACCAATTCTTAACCAATTTGAGTGCAAATATTCGTAATTAAATTATTACCAATTTGAGTGCATGTATTCCGTAATAAACTTATTACCAATTTACATACACTGGAATCTTGTCATCGGATACTTTGTGGTGCTAATTTTAAAACTCAAGAAAATAATTTAGGGCGGGAAAAAATCGCACCAGGAAATAACACGTGTCATTTCTGGTGTCGGTGTCTCTTTTAGTATAATACTAGATTAGATCCCGTGCACGCACGGATTTTGATAATTTTTTTCACAATACATTTTTAACATACTTGTTTAAATTTATTCATCTAATATGCATATTTAAAATGCTAATATGATAATTTGACCAAAATATTGAGTGATATATTTTCCATTATTAATATAGCAAAATATAACAATTCAGAATAATTATTATTACGTCGTATTTATTATTACCATAATTTATAAATTAGTTTTTTTTTTCATACATAAATAGTTTATATAAAAAAAGGTAGAGAATAAAAATAAAACAAAACAGATACACTTTTTTGGGAAAGTGGTTTTTGGCGGAAAAAAATCGCACCAGAAATTGACACGTGTCATTCCTGGTGTCTCTTTTAGTATATAGTAATAGATATAATATAATAGATTTTGTTGAACCCAATTTTTAACACTTGATTTACATTTTTCATGAAATACCCCCGAATTTTAGCATAATTCACCAAACGCCCATCAAGTTTCAGAAATACATAAAATGTCCCTCATAAATTACTTAATACCCAAGACACCCTTACTAATGACGCGATGTTAGTCCTCCGTTAGCCAAGTTTCACATTCACTAAATACCCCCATTTAATACTTATTTCACCAAATACCCTAGATTTTGTGTTTGAATACTCCCTCCGTCCCTTAATACTCGCACCGCTTTCCTTTTCGGACCGTCCCTTAATACTTGCACCGCTTCTATAAATGGAAATATTTACAAATATTATATTATTTCTCGCACTTACCTACTAAGAGCATCTCCAATGGTTATAGCTAGGGACTAGCTTGAAATTTATTAAAGTTTCAAGCTAGTAGCTACACCATTGGAATAAAAGTAATAAATTAGCTTGGCCAAGCAAATTAGCTTGGCCAAGCAAATTAGCTTAAACAAGCTAATTTGCTTGACAACTAGCTCCAAAAGTTGCCAAATTATTAATTGACAAATGGGACAAGTGAGACCAATTTAAATAACAAGCTAGTTGCTAGCCATTGGAACACAAACTAGCTAGACAATGAAATAGCTTGAAATCTTATGTGGCATAACAAGCTAATTGTCAAATTGACTTACCATTAGAGATGCTCTAACCCACCTACACCATACTCCCTACAAAAAAATCATTTGAAAATTCACTCCACTCACCACTCCCCACCCCTTACACATTTCCTACTAACTATATTAAAAAAAAATACATCACTATCAATTAACACCCATTAAATTAATAAGTCAATTCAAGTGTCTTAAACTCCGCACCGGTCAAACCGGTGCGAGTATTAAGTGACGGAGGGAGTACCCTTTTATGAATGGTTTATGTACGTAGTTGAACAATTATTTTGTTAATTTCATAAGATTTTTTGTCATGAGTTTTCTTTCAAAAACAATGAAAGGCTCATACTTTTGACGACAGATATATAGTTATTGTATACTACTTCCCCCGTTCCAAAATATAGTGCGCATTGACTAAAATCGTGATTATTAAGGAAAAAGATAACATAGAAAAACCGACCTATAAAATTTCTTTATTTATCAACAACTTCCGATGTGATTGCGGTTATAAATATATACTACGGGATTGTAGTACATATTATTCCCTAAATCAACCTTTATGAACAATGATAAAGCCCATTGTACGGGATATCATCTTCACAATGCGTATAAACTCGCGAAATTTACTTTTGATTGCGAATTAATTAATTTCGACAATGTGAATTAGATTCGACTAAATTCTCGTGGATTGATTCTCTTTAATCTGAATTGATCAAATGTATGAACCAACAACTCCAAAAATTGATAATGATGTAATGTACCTCTGCAATTAAAAAAAAGTTAGTAACACACCCAATCACCTTGAAAACCCAATTAAACAAACACGAACCCAGATATTTGATGAAGCATACATTTACAGTATTTGATGAACCCAGAAAACCCAATTGCCGAGCGTACATGAAAAACCCAATTACACACCCAATCACCTAAACACGAACCCAGATAAAAAATGAACCATGATAAACACGAACCCATATCAAAGACGAAAGATTTGAACACGAACCCAGAACCTAGATTTTAACACCAACCCAGAACCCAGATTTTAACAACGACCTAGATTTTAACACGAAAAATGATAGGAAATAAAAACGAACCCAGAGAAAACCCAGAAATAAAGAGAAAAATTAGAGTGAAAATACCGATTATTGTGTACAAAGAACAACCAAGAACCCATATCTTAAACACAAACAACCAAGAACGGGGGAAAATAATTACCAAAATACACACACAATTAAAAGAGGAAGAACATGGGAGAGAGAAGTAGTTGAAAGATAACAACAAACACAAGAATGAGTTGATCCGGGATGGGTAATGGCACCCAAAGAGAAAATAAGGGTGTAATCGTAAACTCATGATAACGGCGACTTAACATCCGTTAACTCCAAGGACATTTAATGGTATTATACGAATTGTGGATGACATTTTATGTATTTCTGAAACATGATGGGCCTTTGGTGAATTATGCTAAAAGTCGGGGGTATTTCATGAAAAATCCGAATAAAAAATGGTTGATTGAAGTTGTTGGGACCACAAAGGGGTGAACTACAATTTTGAATTGTAATAACTAGTGTGTGGCCCGGGCGTTGCCCCGGTTTCTTACTTTTATTCGAGTTTATTTATTTTGTAAATATGTGCACATATAGATGGAGTCGTCGTCGACATCAAATGACATCAAATTACGGTGGTGACACAAGATTAGTACAGTGGCCGATCAACAAACTTCCCAAATATGAAATCCCACATTCGAAAATCAAAACAAAGTTAGATACTTTTCTTCATAATTAGTTGATTTATTGCACCATTTTTTGTTTTTTTTTGTTTTTGAGGCTTAAGCTAGAAAAGTAATAACTGTACATTTATAAATTAAGTAATCAGTCCTTTTTTTTTGCATTCACTTTTATTTAATGTATTATTTAACGTCAAAAGAAAAAATATGTTTATATAGAAAGATATAACATAAGTTGTGGTTTGCTAAGATGGTAGGAAGTGTAACTTTTAACAAAGAGGTCTGGTGTTCAATCCTTGTTACATGTTTTTGGTTGTAATGACATGTCATGATGCTAATTAGTGGTGATGTGGCGTAATGAGGAGAGGTATGCGTGACACGTATACATTCTTAAGAACGCCTTTTAATATATTAGTATAGATAGTACAAGCACCGTTCACTAAAGATGGTTATATGTTGGGTCGACACGAGGCCCGATCCAACCTAGCACGAAAAAACATGCTAAATCTAATAAAATTATGCTTAGGTATATATAACGGTCCGACCCGACCCGGGACGAGCGCCCGTGTCCTATTTTGAAACTTTCGGCCTGGTACGACCTGGGCCGATGCAGAGTGTGTTGGGTCCATTCAGGCCCACGATATGAAGCCCGACCCGACCCACAAGTATCTTTACCGTTCTCATTTTATTTCTTACCTTATTGTATCTCACACCAACTCAAGTCTTTTTTTCCTCATTTTCTAAGATTTTTCTCAAGCATATTTTTTTGGCCAAGTTAATTTGATATTTCAATTTTAATGGTCAAACTATTAATTTTAAACTTCTAAAAAGGGTTATTTTTTTAAAATGACCCTAAGGTTTTACAAAGAATTTATGAAATACCCTTATATTTTTAGAAATTCACCAAATACCCCTGAGATTTGCGAAAACATATCAAATGCCCTTATTAACTAAAAGACTTAATTTGTTTTTGAGGTTTTGATTGGGTGGTTGACTGGTTGGGATGGTGGTGTCAGGGCTAGGCGATATGATTAAAGAGAGGGGGGAGAAGGGAAGGTGGCGGGAGAGAGGAGGAAGAAGCGAAGGTGGTCGGAGAGAGGAAGAGAAGGTAGCAAAAAAATTAAAGGGTGGGGTTTAATTTATTTCTTGATACTTTGTAGCAAAAAAATTGTCATTCTACTTTGAATCATAAAGGACTCTTAGAATCAAATCGTAAAATCGAATCGCAGAACAAGTATAATCGATATTTTATTCTCAAATTCTTTGAAAGTGCTTATATTATAGGTGGAAAACTTAAAAATTGAAATATATAATTATTTACTAGCTAAATAATCAATAATTAACAATATTTATCTATTAATAACTTTTTTAGAGTAATTAAAATTTACATGGTTTTCGCTAGTAAAGAAAAAAATGCATGTAGAATTGTGTAGAATTGTAAATCGAATCGTAAGACCGTATTTGAATCTTAGAACGTAAGATTATACGATTTGAATCGCGATTTTAATAATCATGCACCGTAGTTTAATTTAGTGGGTCAGTAGTTTAATTTATTGGGTTGGTGGCTTATTGACTAACGGAAACGGAGCTAACGTCCGTTAGTCCATAAGTACATACATTTGGTACATTTTCGCAAATCACGTGATTATTTTTTATGTATTTCTGAAAATATTGGGTTATTTAATGAATTTTATGAAACCTCGAGATTATTTCATGAAATAATTGTTCTAAAAATAGCAAGCAAGAACGCTCAAATGAGTCTAAGCTACGCTGAAGTGTCCATCAATTCCCCAAAATCAATTACCTAAACCGAACAAGTCTTACATAGACATCCATCATGGTGTCATTTCAATTCAATTTTATTTCCAATTGATTCCCTTTTGGCTTTTGCAAATAACAACTACTCCGTACACCTCAAATCTCAATTGATGGAAAGGTGACCCTAGAAAATGCCATTACCTAAATTCCAAAATATGGACCTTGTTTTTCGAAAAGCAGTTAGGTAATTAAGTGACAATCTGCCTACAAAGTCAAAAGTAGAAACCTCAGATATTCCAAAATCGTACGTAGTAGAAAAACTTAATCTCTACAGAAATCTATAAGCCAATCCAACACTAGTTAGATATATGATCGTTTATCATGTTCTAGAACACTTATGCGAATCTGCAACAACTCTTGTTTTTGCGTAGAAATTATATGTAGTAAGTTGAGTGGCAATGTCGTCCGAATAGGCGACCGATTTTTTATTCTTGGGTGACTCGTAACCTATAAAATTAACAAAATAGGCTACTTTGGAGGATTGTTCCCGAGATACCTTCTCCGATGCTCAAGTCGGTTGCTAGTTAGAGAGATAAAGTATATATAGAGAGAGAATCAGTGTGGGAAGAATTGAATACCTCAAAAATGATGTGACCCTTTAATATTTTTTTAATTTTTTTTTTAGGGAAAGATAGAGCTCGATGTGACCCTTTAGTATTTAGATGAATGTGTGATGGCCTTTTTTTAAATGGAACGTGAGCCCGTGATCATGAAATAACATCTACCGATCACATGTTAGACATAAAGAACTAAACGTTATCGATAATGGAAGTAAGGTAACAAAAAAATAAAAAGTAATCCCCCCGTCCCACATTACTCGTTACATTACTCTTACCTTTGCACAAAGTTTTAGCTGATAAGTGGTTCTTTGGTTATGAATTGTTATTTTATTGAAAAAGTAAATGGATAAGAGTTAGGTACTCCGTATTTTTTTTAATTGAACGAGAGAGAGTGTGAGGACCAAACTTTTGTTAGTGGGATGAAAGAGGCAATTTATTAATAGTGATACCATTCATAATTTGGAAGTATAACAAATAATATGGGACAAATGGAAAAAAAGGCTAACGAGTAATATGAGATGGGAAGAGTAAGTTCTTAACTTTCAATTAAATTATTGATTTACGCTGCAATATGCTAAAACTAGTCTTATATGCACGCGATGCGTGCAGATATATATAAAAAACAAAATTAAGTTTTGTAGAAAAAAATATTTGCAAACTTTCTCTACAAAAAAAGTAGACATCAATCATAGGGGATGTATTTTTATTACAGAGTATTTTTCTTTTATTAAATTTTGTTTACAAATTTTAAATTAAAATATGATTGATTTCTGACAATACAAAAATGTGACATAATAAAGTACTTGAAAGGAAAAGAATATTACATGAAAAATAAGGAGTATATTTGGTTATGATTAAATGTTTGATTATGACTTTTTTTTTTAAATTTTTGATTGTTTGTCTGTTGCGATTAAATCTAATTGACTAAATATTTTTCTTTTATACTTTTTTATTTATTTTACTATTAATGTTAATAAAATTGGTAAATAGTATTAATTGACTAATTTTCTTTTATGTCTTTTTTAGAGATTACATGATTCAATCCTTGATTTGCATTAGACTTTTTTAATTGGTGATTTGCGTTAAATAATCGATTTTAAATTAATTAAATTCAAAGTCATAAAACATTCAACTTTTTTAACTAATTCAATTTGGTGATGAAGTTATATATGAAGGGTATTTTAGACTATTTTATAGGGGATACCAAAAGAGCATTTACGAAATGACTTCAAGAGCTCTATTATAGAATAGAGATAATATATAATGCTCTAACATGGTCATACATTAGTGATCACATAAAGGGAGAGCGAAATATATACTATTTGTTTTGAGTGATAAGGATGGGAAAGGGGTTAAATTTATATAGTAAACAAATGCTACTTATTTTTGGCTTTTAAGAGGTGATTGACGCGAATTATGGGTTAACTGTTATTATCCCCAAATTTAGCTTAATCATAAATTATAATTGCAATAATCATAGAGACGATTGAATTTATTTAATTTGTTTCCAAGTTGGTATTATGATATAATTATTCTTGATTTAATTTAAGGCAAGAATTTATTATTAATTCAATTGTGAGCGAGGGTATAATAGAATATTTTATAGGAGCACATCAAAAGTACACTTACTAAATTGACTTCATGAGTCCTCTTATACTCCGTATGAAAATATGTTTCAATAGAAAAACTTAGACCTTGTCAGGTCGACCTCTATTATAACCACCGTGAAATATTATACCACAGCTAGTGTCGATGACGTATCAACTAGAAGAGTTACAACCAAGCTCACAATAGTGTAAAAGTTTTAATAGGTCTTGTACGAATCCGGTGTATAATAAATTTTGCACATCTCTTAACTTTTACCAGTTTTTGGTAACTTTTAAAATATTTTGATTAACTTTTTTTGTTATATGTATATGAAGAATTTTTTATGGATTAACTTTTTAAAATGTTACGGAGTACATGGTTAACTTAATACATTATAAGTAATTTTGAAGGAAATTTTTTTATTAAAAAGAAAAAATTTATCAATAAAAAATTAATAACTTTTAAAATATTTACTCTAACTTTTAAATATTTTGGGTAACTTTACACCCGCTTACAATATTTATTATACACCGGATATAAACGATCATTTGTGTAAAAGTATAGAATACTTCACATAAACTCTTATTAATCCTAAAAAATATATACTCCGTATACATCTTCACTGTATTTGAAAAAATATGTATATGTTCCTGTTTCATATCAACCAAAAAAAATTAGAACCAAATTCACAATTATGTGGCACTTGAATTTTATAAATCTCTTTTCTTATTAGCTTGATGATTGCTTGTGTATCACTATTTGATGTCTGCGTAAACTAAAATCGCTCACATTTTAAACATGAAATGACACATTTACCCTTATGAAAATATTACCCCTCTTTTTTTTCACCCATCTCTCACCCCTCCCCTCCCCTTCCGACAGGTTGATCCATCTTCTCGCCGCCAGTCGAAAATTCCGGAGAACTTTTTTTTTTAATAATTCTGTTGGCAAACCCTTTCGCTCCTTTGGCTACTACTCCCTTCGTATTTATTTAAGGGATACACTTGCCTTTTTCAGCCGTATTTATTTAAGAGATACACTTGTCATTTTTAGTAACTTATCAACCCCACCATCTAATTAAATAATCCATCTAATATATCCTATGTCCCACCAATAACTTCATAACTACACCCCACCTCCTAAAATGACATGGTCCCCACTTGTTTTACTTATTAAAATATCTACCAAACCCCACTTATTTTATTTCTTTATTTCATTAAATTCTTCCTCTTAATATCCGTGTCCGACCAAGTGTATATCTTAAATAAATACGAAGGGAGTACCATTTTTTGCTGGAAAACGTAAGTGTACTACCATTATGCGCCGAAAAACGTAAGTAAAGATAGACGGAGGTGGAGCCACCACCTCTCTCTGTCACTTGAGCTGACAAAGCCACCACAACTCATCAGTTTTGCTCACAATATCACCAACACGGCAACACCCCATCACTTAGTCGGAAAATGCAACCCCCTACGTCGCATGAATTTCCGTCGAGGTAAAAACCAAGCACGGAAAAATGCATGAAAGCCATGGGGGGACCAAACACGGATTTTTCATGGAAGCCATGGCAACTTACAAAAAGATTGCATGTCATAAGATGCAACTTTATTAGGTTCTCACTTTAATTCACTTTTTAGTTTTCTAGTACGTAGTTGTTTTCATGTTCGTTTGATTGAATGTTAAAAATAATACGTAGTACTACGTACTTGGTAATAATATAAACAAAAAGTAATTCCTAATTAGAAACCTGCAATATTGTTTTCTCAACTTGTGAATCCAAACACACCGTAAGTCTATTCTTAATTGGTTGTATATTAACAGAAATATCAAATATGGATCTCTAAAAGTAGAGTATAGTCATCCCAAAATCAAGAGGATAGCCGAATTTGGTAGACAAATGTTCAATAACTAATAACATAGAAACAACAATATTTCTCTTCCTAATAAATATTTGTTGTTGTTGTTGTTGATGATGAAGAAGAGGAGCAGGGATAACTTGATCCCTACAAGTAGGGCACGTAGAGTTGTACTTAAACCATGCATCGATGCAGTCTACATGGTAGCAATGCTTGCATTTTGGTAGTATCCGTACTCTCTCTCCTTGAGTCACCCCATTGAGGCACACCAAGCAAAATGGAGCATCTTTAGTATTTGGCTTGGCTCGATACGTGGTGGCGGGGAGGCGGCCTTCTCGCCACCATAACAACCTCCATACCAATAACGACGGTAACACCACCACACCCAAACCCAAGGCACTGAAAACAACTGCTTTGCCTAACAACTCTTGATCGATCATAGGGATTTCCATGGGGAATTAAGCTAGCTAGCTACCTTTAGTTTGCTTCATAATTATATATAAATATATATTGGATCCATTTTAATTAATTAATAGATTATGTAGGGAAATGTTATTGGTTACTTGGTTAAGCAGTCAAAGTTATAGGTAAACTGCTCCAGTGTAACACATAAGTTAAACAAAAACATTTTTATTAAAAAGTACAAGTAATATAATTCAATTCCTAATTAATTAATAGTCTGGTTTTCAGTTGGTACGGTCGTACGGAATATATCTAGCTTACTCCTTTTGCTCTCGATCGTTTGTTTAACTTGCTCTTAAATCTTAATTGCATGTTTGGAATATTTATACAAGTACAGTAGATACATTGCATTGTTTATGGATCTTATATGCTTTAATAAAAAAATAAAAATAAAAAGCTCATACTTCGTATGAGATATTATGTGATTCGTCTTGATGTGTAGTTTTCGTATATGTGTGGTACAAGCAAAGTAATTAAATAGATGGTGAATTTTTATTTTATAATGTTGAGAAGAAGGAGTTTAAGGCCCTGTTTTTTTTTTTGGCTTAATTTCAGTTTCAGGACTTATTTGGCAATTCAGTTCAGTTCAGTTCAGTTCAACTCAGTTCAGTTTAGTTCAGTTCAGTTCAGTTCAGGAGCATTAAGTTCAATTCAGTTTAATTCAATTCAATTTAATATAATAATAATAATAATAATTATTATTATTATTATTATCATTAATATTACTTATATTATTATTTATATTATTGTATTACTTATTATTTATATTTATATAATTATATTACTTATTATTATTATTATTTATAACTAATTATTTATTAATAATTAATATAATTTATTATTTATTAATTAGTTACGGATTATTAGTTATTAATTATTTAGTTATTAAATATGAATTATTATTATTAATATTTATCATTTAATGTAATTATTGAGTAATTAATTACAGATTATTATTATTATTATTATTTTTATTATTTATTATATAGTTATTTAGTTATTAATTAATAATTATTATTTAGTCATTAGTTAACATTATTTATTATTATTTTTTATTTTTTATTTTTTATTTTTTTATTTATTTTTTATTTATTTATTACTACATCCGTTCCTAAAAGTTCTTTACGCTTTCCGTTTTAGTCCGTTTCTGAAAGTTCTTTACACTCTTACTTTATTCAATTTTTACTCTTATTTGGCCCACCATAACTTACCCACTCACAATACTTTAATATTAGTTTCCACCCACTCACATTGTTGGACAATTTATAGCCACTCATTTTCCATTTATTACCCCACCATCACATGTTCACCAAAATTCCTTAATTACCGTGCAAATAGTAACCGTAAAGATCATTTAGGAACGGAGGTAGTATTTATTATTTATTATTTATTATTTATTTCGGTAATATATTTTGTTAAGTTAAGTTCAGTTCAGTTCAGTTCAGTTTAGTTCAATTCAGTTTAGTTCAATTCAATTCAATTCAGCCCTATAGAATAGGGCTTAAGGGGAATTGAAGTTAAACAGGTGCGTAGAAACTTGTAATGGCTTTTGCTTCATGTAATCACGGGTCATTGCATTGCTTAATTAGAGTATTCATGAATCATGATTGATGAATTAGCTACGAATGTACACTTCTTGTTTGTCTTGGTCGGTAGGTCTACGTTTCTATGCACGTGTACGTTAACTAGCTAGAACATTTCTATGCACGTGTACTACATACATACGAAGTATAAGAATAAACTAGTGTGTGGTCCGGGTGATGCCCCGATCGCTACATTGAATAGTTAAAATTTTAGATTTTTCTTGAGCTCAATATTTGACGAAATGCATGTATACCTTAAAGTGAAAAACATCAATTAAGTTTGTCAACTACACAGACACACTACGTCATTTATCATGCCAAGTAATTTTTCATTTAGATCATCTTACAATTGTATAATTTGTTTTCTAGTGGAACTAAGTGCTTCAAATTAATAACACCAAATTAGATATAAGCAGCCATGCAAGGTATTTCTATAGTTGATGCTTAAAAGATTCATGACATCATGTTTCTTCATAGTTGTCCTAATTATTTATTTTTATTTTTTTCAAAATATTCCATAGAAAATACTGTAAAAAATCAAATAAAAATTTAGTTGCTTTAGATTTTATGTTAACATTTATTTATAAATTAATGTGAAGAAATAAACCACAATTGGTGGTTGGTTAAGATGGTAATGAGAATTATCATTCAGACATGAGGTCTAGAGTTCGAACGAGAGAAGAGTACTACGTGACACATAGACGTTTTCCAAAACGCCTTTTAATATATTAGTATAGATTGTATTTATATTCGTTTCACAAAAATTTTTAAGGTCACTATTTGCACAAATATTGAGACAAAAGTAAGAAAATTGGTTAAATATAATAAAATATGGATAAAATAAGAAAAGTTATGTAAAAAAGGTGGGTGGATATAAGAAAAAAAATAATTAAAGTAAGAGAAAATAAGTTAAAAATTGTAAGATAAAAACGGTAAGGTAGTATATTGCTTCCGTATTTCCTATTGTGTATAGTTAATTATATTGTTAGCTCAAGTTCCCTCGATTCTTACAAAGGGGGAAATATCATGTATACGTGAATATATATAATGCCTATTATTTGAATCACTTAAACCGGGCATTTTATCAATGGTAATTGAGTTGTTGGTGATGGCGAACATCGATCAATAGAAAGGTCCACATGCTATGCCTTAAAGATATGGTTAAATCTTGAGCTACCATAACGGGATTAACGCCCTATCTCTCATTTTTTTTAATTGTGACATGACTTGAGTAGTGCATGTCTTCTATCTATTTTAGAAGTTACAAGGTAGAAATCAAAGTGAAAAATTACGATAGTTCATTTTTTAAACCACAAAAACTTTAATAAACACAATCTACGATAGTTAATTACGGAATAGTTACTATGGATTCGGTGTTTTACAAAGAAATATATGGAGCTGCAATAATACTAAGGAAAAATGGAAAAGGTGTGTAAAAATATGGAGAATATAAATAAAATATGGATAAAGTAAGAGACATGTGAAAAAAAGGTGGGAGGGTATAAGGACAAAAATGAACAAAGCAAGAGAAATTGAATGGAAAATTATAAATGTTGTAGGATAAGAAGGGTAAAATATTAAATTTTAATGTCAATAAATAGAATAACACAATGTAAAGAACATTATGAAATAGAATAAAACCAAAAGTGTGAAAATCATTTTGAAACGGATATAGTAAAAGACAAAAGGTAAGAGTAGCTCCACCGTTATCCAAAGACATGGCTCAAGTTTGGCTACTTTTGAAGGAACAAAAGGATAGTTTATTCATGGATGCACAAAAACCTTAAATATATTACGATTTTACTTACGTCTCTAATACTCTTATATGCGTGTGTAAGAGATTATATGAAAAATAAAAATTATTTATTATAAGTTACAACTAATCATCACAAATAATAGACAAAAAAAATTGATCAGAAAGTTCGGATAAACAAAAATTAGACAACATCTCTATCCAAAACAATGTATTATCAATTGCCTGAACAATGTATATCAATTGCCTGTTGGTTTAGTGGTGATTAGAGCTGAACTTGGTAGGGAGGACCCGTGTTCGACCCCCCTACAACAACAATTTGGGAGGGGACTGTAACATATCCACCAAGAACTCACCCCGAATTCAAATTAGTCCTAAAATTAAACCGGGTACTAACACCAAAAAAAAATAAAGAAAAAAAAAAAAATTCTCAGTTCTCTTGGTTTGGACTTTGGCGGAGTGATCTCAGAACTCACAAGTCATAAGACACGGAGTACGGAGTTACGGACTACGGAGACCATTTTACGGTGTGTCTTATAAACATAACCCCAGCAACATCTCCGTGCCGAGTCAAACTAAAGGGGTCGGTCAACATCTCCTCCCACTGATAACTCAATCACCCTCACCGGAGAATCGCCAAACCCAAATCAACTCACCATGACGCGGCGACACGTCCGATTCGCCGCCACAACTACCATCCTCCTACTCATTCTCCTCATATCCATATTTCCCGCCGTCAATTCTACATCCATCCTCACCAACCACCGCCCTCCACCTCTAATCTTACCTCTCACTCTCTCTCATCGAATTCCCGACGCTAAACTCCGGCGTCACCTTCAATCTAAACGCACCCCTCCTACTGCTCGCATGAATCTTTTCGACGATCTCCTCTCTAACGGGTATATACACATCTCCCCTAATTATTTATTAATCTTTTCAATTGATCAGTGATTTTGATGGAAATTTAATTAATTAGGTATTATACGACGAGGCTTTACATCGGAACTCCGGCACAAGAGTTTGCGTTGATTGTAGATACAGGGAGTACTGTTACGTATGTGCCTTGTTCTAGTTGTGATCATTGTGGTAATCATCAGGTACTTAAGCTGGAATTTTTATGTTTATTTTAAAAATTATTCAATTAAGTTAATTTTATGTTGTTTTTTACTTTGTCTTAATTTTTTGCAATGATTTGAAGTTTCAATTTGTTGATAATAATTAAGTTATGAACCTGGGAATTGGATTGAGAGCAATAATTAGGTCATCGAGGAGTAAACTCTGAAATGGGATTAGTGAATGTGAAATTCGGAGTGTTCTCGATATAGTTGATGGATCAAGTTAATACATTGATTCTCCCTCCGTCTTGAAATTTATTGTGATATATAGTGTCATTTGAAACGGTAATGCGACACGTTGATACCTAAATGTCTAATTAAGGAGGAGAAAATTCGTGTTAATAGTGTACTTTTACCAAATTTTATGATACTATCTAGAAAATAATTTAGCTTGTTTGTCAATTTTAATACTCGGAGAATCCAAGCTCAAAGAAACAAGTTAATTTTTTTTTCAATAGATCATGCAATTGGAATCGGAGGAGTTGATAATTAAGCAAATCTTAGATGAATATCAAACTAAGGATGTCAAGCTCCTACTAAGGGGCAACAAGGATTTTGCTCCAGGGAGAATCTTTTTCTCGCCCTTTATTCTCAAAATGCCAACTTTGGAAGTGGAAATTTTTTGGGATCTCCTGCTCAACAAGTAGAGTGGAGGCGTAATGTGTGGATAAAGCCATCTGGTTGGGGAAATGAGTTCCTGTGTCTTACCATACTTTCCAAAAGGTTGATATTTGGAGTGAAGTTATCCAAAATCGCTCTTTTCAAGTGTAATTATAAAAGAATGCAAAACATTCAACTATCTAATAGTATGGTTGTCTAAAATTGGACATAATGTTTGAAGGAATGGGAAATTGGTGTGAGAATCTGCTTTGGTGAATGTTTATAGAATGGAAACTTTTCTTCTACTTCTTTTTGAAGGAGAACGTAGATATTTTTTTTCTACTTGTTTTCTCCATTTGTCATGTATGAAATATTTGCCTGGTTGTTCAGCCCCAAAAGGTTTCTCCTTGTTATATGAGTCTATGACAAATTGACAACAACAGGATTTTACAGTTTTGTTAGAAACATCTTCATGGTTGTCTTGGATACTGACAGTCCCCCCTCCCATTTCATTTTACCTGAATACAATTGGTTCTTTTACTACTTCACTCTGTTGCCTCGTCCTAATTTTTCCACCTTTAGGACCCGAAATTCCAACCAGATCATTCAAACACCTATCATCCTGTAAAATGCAACCCTGACTGTACATGTAATGCTGAGAATGCTCAGTGTGCTTATGAGAGACGGTATGCTGAAATGAGTTCCAGCAGTGGCGTCCTTGGTGAAGATATTGTGTCATTTGGCAATAAGAGCGAGCTTAAACCCCAACGTGCTGTTTTTGGTTGTGAAAATTCAGAAACTGGTGACCTGTACAGTCAGCATGCTGATGGTATAATGGGTCTGGGTCGAGGTGAACTGAGTATTGTTGATCAACTTGTTGATAAAGGTGTAATCAGTGATTCCTTTTCGCTTTGTTATGGAGGAATGGGCATAGGCGGGGGTGCTATGATTCTTGGTTCTGTATCACCCCCTTCTGACATGGTCTTCAGCCATTCTGACCCCGACCGCAGGTATGAGTTGGAAGGATTATTTTTTTCATTGAATCTCCCTTGTATTTATTAACATCTGACACATTTACCCTAGTTTCTGGGTGGCAACAGTCCATATTACAACATTGAGCTGAAGGAGTTACATGTTGCTGGAAAGAAGCTGCCTGTTGATCCAAAGGTTTTTGATGGAAAACATGGAACTGTTCTGGATAGTGGTACAACGTACGCCTACTTACCAGAAGGAGCATTTGTTGCTTTTATTCATGCTGTAAGACTTGGTTTCTAAAGGGTATCTCTGCTATCATCTTAGGATTTTTTTTATTCTGGCTGTTGCTGAGTGGACCTATATGATAAGATAACAAAAATGAAGTATTAGTTTGAAAAAGCATTGTGGATTCTGTTGTATGAATTTTTAACAAGAATGATAAAAACAGAGGAGTGTCTTAAGTTGGTTATTCACTATCAATTATGCAAAGGATAGGTTTAGATTTAGACTTGGATGAGTTGGATGTGAATAAAATTGTTACTACACAAACGTGATACTTAGGCACTGACTAAGTTACTAGTTACTACTTAACTTTAAATTGTTATCTCTATGCCAAACAGATTGAATACTCTTGTATATTGTATCGTTCCTCCCCTTTCTCTTCTGTGTCTAACTCTAGTTACACAGTTATTATAACTTTTTTTCTGAATGAGATCTATATTTTACCACATCTCCATAGTGAATTGTATTTTGCAGAATATGTCAGATAACTAAACTTTATGCATATTGTTAATGCAGTTAACTAATGAGCTCCATGGGCTTAAGCAAATTCGTGGGCCTGATCCCAATTATAATGATATCTGCTTTTCTGGTGCTGGAAGGTAGTGTTTACCATTTGTGTTGTACACTAACTTGGCAGTTGAAATTTGTCCCATTTCTGAACATTTTGATGCGCCTGATTTTTCCTCAGTGAATCGTCAGAACTTTCAAAGGCTTTCCCTACAGTTGATATGGTTTTTGAAAATGGTCAAAAGTATTCAATGTCACCGGAAAACTATTTATTCAAGGTGATCTTGTCGTCTTGTTCTACTTTTTCTTTCTTAAAGTTTTTGATGACTTGGAAACTGGAATCTATGGCATTCAATTTCTTCACGGAAAATCAGTAGGTTAGGTTACTAGGTATGACATATTTAGGATTTTGATCTATATAAGACTATCTCTCTTGCTTACTTATACTTAATTCCTTATTCAGCATTCGAAGGTGCATGGTGCATATTGCCTTGGAGTCTTTCAAAATGGAAAAGATCCCACAACTCTTTTAGGAGGTATAGTGCGCTTGGCTAATCATCTGATATTTTATTCACTTTGTCTTTTCCTTTTTTTTTTTTTTTTTTTTTTTTGAGTAGCTTTAGTTTCTCTGTATCTAATGTCATTGTTTTTTCTTCCTTAATAATGTAGGAATCGTTGTCCGTAATACTCTTGTCACATATGATCGTGAACGCTTGAAAGTTGGATTTTGGAAGACAAATTGCTCCGAGTTATGGGAGAGACTTCATGTGTCTAACACTTCATTAACACATGCACCCACACCATCAAGTGGGGAGGTTTCGACTCCAGGAATGTCTCCAGCATCAACACCTAATGCAGTACCAAGTTATGTTATTCCAGGTACGTTTGCCTAGTACCATAATTGTTTTATTTGTGGTTTGAATTTGAAGAACTTTAATATCCTGAAAATTGCTTCTCCAAATGTCAATGTTCATTGTCTTTTGGATTATAGAAGCATGTTGGAGCAGTAGCAGACTAAAAGTACATGCAAATGAATGAATTTCAAGAGGGGGTACTACACATAATTAGCTTCTAGATGGTGGGCACCTGAGTGGCTCTCCTGAAACGCCCAGGTTAAAGCCTAAGCCCACCTGATACAAATGGGGTGCCTGCATTTTCCTTGGGGGTCAAGGGTCCAAGAATTTACTACGCGTTTGGTAGCCGATCATAAACGGTGTCAATGAGAATGAATTTGTATATAAATTTGTAAGGAAAATCAATATTTATTTTCATGGTAATGCTAGTTTACTCAAAATTATCTACTTTTCTTCATAACTTTTTATTACCATTCATTACCATTTGGGAAGTGGTAATACTGTGGTATTGGATGAGAATAAAATTTATGAATAAAAACATCAAGTTTGAGATAAAATTTCATTACCATGGACATTATGATGTTATTTTTCTTATCAAATAACACTCACTTCCCTATTCCAATATTATTACATTATGTAGGTTAGGTTTTTTTTTGTGTTTCACCACCTTAAAAAAATCCAAATTTGTGTTTTACCACCTAAAAATCTCAAACTTTTATTTTACCACCTAAAAAAATAAAAAAAATTCGTTTTACCACTTTTTAACAGCAGAGTTAATGGAATCATTCCAGGGCCCGCTTCAACGGCTAGTATGACATTTCTTTTATAAAATTCCATGATGTTTTTAAGCATGTTGTATAATATAAGTTTGTAGTTTGATTAATTTGGAGATTTGAAATGCAAAAATGGGTGGTGAGAATTGAAGAAGAAGGTGAAAAATTGAATGAGAAGGAGGAGTAAAGAAAAAATCGCATAAATTTGGTAAAGAATTGGGGGGAAGCATAATTTGTGAGCTCCACTAACGGTGCCGTTAAAAGGTGGTAAGATAAATATTTTTATTTATTTTAGGTGGTTAAATAAAAGTTTGAGATTTTTAGGTGGTAAAACACAAATTCGGACTTTTAAAAAGTGGTAAAATACAAAATTTCTTGTAGGTTATGTCCAAGAATTTTGGTCGTGGATAAAAAGGAGAGAGAGAACGACAAAAATAAAAACTTGCCCATGTGATTGAAAACATTAAATAAATGAAGGATTAAGATGTAAGGTATACTATATTTGATTTTTATGGTGTGAAAGCAACTATTTTATTTCCTATAATGGAAATGGTGAAATAATATTGGACCGAAGTAAGTATATATGTTCTCATTCCAACCATTTATTACCGACTACTAAACGTGGCGTTAGTTTATGTTACACATTAAACTAATAAAGAAAGTTTATTTTACACATTAACTTGAGTCTGGTGATGCATATATTTTTTTTTAATTTTATCATTGACTTAATTTCAGGAGGGATAAAAGTTGGATTCATAACATTTGAAATGTCTTTGAGCGTCAAAGATTTGGACTTGAAGCCTCGTGTATCAGAACTATATGGTTTTATTGCTCGAGAGTTGGGCATCAATATTACACAGGTATTGTGAAGTTGGTTTTACTATAACAATGCTATTGAAGAAGCTAAGATATGTTCAAATTTATTCAAGTACATTTCCCCCCTCCCTAACTTTAGATTTTAGAGTGCTTTAGAACTACATCTCCTTGCATTATAGTGAGTTTTGTTTATTTGTAATGTATCATGTGAGCACAAATTTCAATGGGCGCTGTCATAGTTGAAGTACAAGAAGACATTTTTCTAATGCAAATAACTTGTTATTTGTTTTTTACTTCATATTATGTTTAAAAAGCATCTCTGTTGGTTTCTCCAGGTACATTTACTAAATTTGACTTCATCCGGGAATGGTTCCCTGATAACGTGGGCCATTTATCCTGAAGGATCTGCCAAGTATATCTCAAACGCAACTGCAATGGTAGGTTGCCTTGATGAAATTGTTTAAAAGGGGAGGAAGATGGACAGTAGATTTCATATTTTGACTTGATCGTTACTTGTGCAGCGTATAATTGCTCATTTAGCAAAAAGTAATGTCCAACTTCCGGAAACCTTTGGCAGTTATAAGTTGGTTAATTGGAAGGTTGAGCCACCTTTGAAACGGTAAATTCATCCTTTCAGTTTCCCGAACATCTGTGTAATCTGGTTTCTCTTCTGCTCATTCTATAGTAAGTGTGCATATAAGTATTTTTGGCTTTACTGTTCAGACGATTATGTGTTGTGTGACTAAGTTTAAGTCTTCCCTCTATGCTATGACAGTTTCCGGAGCTCAGTGATCCTTCAAATTTTGAACATGCCTTTTCTCATTTCACCTTCTTGATCTAGATTGTTGAGTGGAAACTACCGTCCTATTCTCTAGGCTTCATATTGTTGCACAGTTTGCAATTTGATGATGGAATAAAGTCGATACATTTAGCTTTTGCAGTTATCCTTGCAGGATCACTGGGTTCATTTTGTCAATCAACAAGTTGTATTTATAACTTCTTTCTGCTCGCCTTAATATTTGATTCTTCTGGAATTATGCAGGAGTTGGTGGCAACAACATTACTTGATCGTTGTTATGGCAGTTATTCTTGCATTGACGTCGGGGTTATCTGTTTATGGGATTTGGTTCGTTTGGAAATGGAGGCAGCAAACAACAGCACAATACAAGCCTGTTGACAGCGATGCTATTATTCCCGAGCAAGAACTACAGCCATTGCGATAGTGACCAAATATGACCTATTTTACTTCTGAGAGTTTGTTTGGAGCATTTTGTTATTTAGGAACCCTGTTTACAAGCCCTTTTTATGCCAAATTTATAAGGGAAGTGTCCTTGATTAAGAAGAGTAGCCTATAAAAGTTTTAGACTTTTGCCCATCTTTATTTTGTAGATAAATTCTTAATTTCTGATACATGATGAAATCAACAACCTATAGAATGGTTTTTATGACGTTTTTTGAAAATTTTGTTTGCAATCTGTTTACACTTCGTATTTCACTAATTTTCATGTAAGCTTGATACTTTGACATACTTTGCTTCTTTCAAATCCTCAAGTCTCGTCGATACACCTAAAGTAAAAGAGAAATTGAAGATGAGATAATATAAAATCATACGAAGTATAAATTAAAGAAAAAACCTTCTTAATGACCCTTCACAAAACGTTTTAGTGAGTGATTGTTCCTTGTAAGTTTCCATAAGAATAGTGAACCTCGAAATGACCTCATAAGTAGTTCAACAACTTTTTCTTATGTAGTGGATTAGTAATTTTTTTAGTATTTATATAGGATTGACTATGGAGTTCCTAAACAAGGAGGAAGTTTTCTCGGCTAACAAGTATGTGTTAGCAAATAAATAACAACACATAAAACAAAAAGGCAAATTGAAAATAAAATGAATATGGGGAAAATGAAAGTGCACCGTTAAAAACACATGGATCTCTTGCTTACTTGGACCACCTGACGTGGTAACACTGAAGTAAAAAAAGTACCATTCTATTAAAATGAGTACCATTCTATTGAAAATGGTACCATTATAAAGTATCATTCTATTGAAAATGAATTCCATTATAAGTAAAAAAAGGTATTATTACAAGTAACAAAAGTACCATTCTATTTAAACTGAGTATCATTATAAGTAATAAAAGTGTCATTCTAGGGTCACGCTGGAACTAAACTCACAACGTGGATTCATTAAACAATATCATCTTTTTCAATTTTCCCCTACAATTTACCAAATTAACCCCGATTATTTATTTGGCATACATAACGGGTAGCCGCAGCGACGATCCCCTAAACAAGAGCGTGTTTGCGAGTGTTGTGACATTAATTACAGGGACAAAACGGGTATTCCTCGAATGACCACGTAGTGCGTCTACTCTGGGATATCAAAAGGGTGGAATTGGAGTTACACTTAACCCATAAACCAACCCAAAGTCTGGTACGGAGTAGAAACTCTACTGAAATTCTGAACCAAAACCCTTGTTCTACATCTCAGTCCACCACCACAAAGGAGAGGGAAAAATACCCAGAAATGGCGATGATGGGAGCTCTCAAAAACGCTATTCTAGCTCACATTCGTGTCCCCGTTTCTCAATTTTCCATTTCCGTCGCTGGATCCAACAAATTGCAGACTTTCCCCAACTTGATTAATCGAGCATTTTCATCACACGACGACCATCTCACCAAAGATCAAGTCACTGATAGAGTCCTCTCTGTCATCAAAGATTTCCCCAAAGTCGATCCTTCCAAGGTCCATTCTCTCTCTTTTGCCTTCTCTGAAATCAGGTTTTCCTCAACTGGATTCGTCGATTTTGTCCCGATAAAATGTGTGTGTGTGTGTTTTTTTTATTTTGAAATTGGGATTGTTGGTTATTGTATGAATGTGATATGATTGTGTGTAGATCAGTATTTGACGATGTTTTTTGTGATTGCGCTTATGTATGATAAACGAACAAATGTTTGAGATGGGGAGTTGTAACGTTTTGATGTTTTTAGGGTTTGGAAGAGTGATTTTAGGGAAGAACAGAAAAATACAAAGTCAGAGTGTTGAATTTATTTTTCTTTACTTTTGGTGGGTTGTTGTTGTACTCCTTGAAACAGTGTAAATGTAATTTGGAGCTATCTTGAAGAAATTTATGTTAAGGGTATGGGTTTAATTTTAAAAGTATGTGCAAAGTTTGGAGGATACCCTTTGCGTGGAATTAGGGTTGACAATGTGTTTCGGTGGAACTAATTTGGAGAGTTTGAATATGATTAAAATAATAAAGTATATATTTAGGGAAGTTGAATTGCGTGTGGTTTATGATGAACATGGTGATAGTCGCTTTCTATGGAGTGAGTTTAGCTCTTCAATTAGTTATTTGGTGTAGTCTCAGAAAAAAGCTATGCAACTTTGTTATGGTTGAGTTATAATTGAATTTCCTTCTTTTCTTATTTTTTATGATTGGTGATGGACTCAATGGGGGCTATTTGGTTTTGAAAGGCAGGTCGAAAGGTTACTATTCTCTTTATTAGGGAAGGAGGCCAACATGCAATTGTTTCTTAATGTGATTGGGTTTATGTGCCTTGGGATAGTTTCTGATAGGTTTCCGGAGTTTTGTGTGAATGACACACTGGAATTTTGTAAAAGTTTCATCATGTTGTGTGAACTAAAGCAGAGTTACTATTTTGTTCAAGGTCCAGTTTGTCTGTAATTTTCAAATGCTAGATCCTGCTTGAATTCCTAGTGAAGCTGAGTGAAGTCCCGAGGAACTATTTAGTGCAGAAGAATTGTAATTTCACATATGTCTTTTGGTTGAATTCCTTCTTTCCGTTTGTTAGACTGAAGGTTGTTGAGTGTTTATAGAAATCTTCCCATTATATCTATAAGTTTGTCATTGGTTGCGGCTTTCCTTTCCCCGTTTCAACTATGGGAGGTAAATTTTCTCTTAAGAGGATTATTTATGTTGTATAGGAAAAGGATTGTTGAAGTAACACCATCCGTTTCTTTTGCTATTTATCATGTAAGAGACTTTCATACTGGTTAGTTGTTACATGATCTGTCGTATGGAATACGGGTCTTAACCCTAGTTTTCTGGTGTTTCTGCCTTCAAAGATATTACCTTTGTTATGGTTTATCAGCAACTACCATAGGAAGAAATAAATCATACTTGTCAAAATTCTGCCTGCAATGTCAATATTTCAAATTGAGGCAGATTGGGGGTTCAATGTCTGTGAACCTGGAGAACAGTCAAAACCTTAAACTTCAAATCCTTTTTCTTGAAATTGACAAATAGGTTCTTCTACTCCACAGTCTCCATAAAACATACTTCGTATATTTCTTTTTAGCATTAAATTGCTTGTATGTAATGTACCTTAGAGATTGTAGATTTCAGAAACTTGCTATTTAGTTCTATGGTCACTATGATCGCTAAATTGCTAAATACATTTTGTATTGATGTTAGGTCTTTCCTGTCTTTATCTCTTTCTCTTTTCTCTGGGGTAGTTAAGGCTCAGACACTTATCTTAATTTCTATTTCTGTTTAGCTTAGAGCCTTATAGTGTAAGTGTGTAACTTTACGTTGGCGGTTTGAAGGAGAACTGATTTTTTGGGGAAAAGATTAATAAATGAGGAAAGAACCTAGTCAAATGCCCTAGCCCAGAGGGTTAGGCATTAATTTTCAACACTATTTGTGTAATACTATTCAATCTTTTGACGAGCTGTCAAAGGAGATAATGTTTGATAATGTTTTGACGACAAGAATTACAGAATAGCCATGACTTTTGAACATGAAGATTAGATGCTTTGCTGTGATACAGAAACCCCCTTTCTCATATCGAAGTGGATGTCGTTTGGGTTAGTATCCATCTGCCTTTGCATTTAGATTTGGAGAAAACATACATGTTTTAGAAAATCTAGAATATGGTTATCCCAAGAGGTCAACATCCATCTCCACATTTTTTACAGAGCCCCATCTAGCAACGATACATGGCTCGGGCAGCATAGTTTGGCCATTTATAACTTAGAAGTCGGAAGGGCTAGAAGCGTTATCTTTCGGAAGAAAGGTAAGCAATGGTGATATTTTCCGTAAAACTTTATCATTGAGTAGGAGGCCATACTGCTGGATTGCTTTCTAAACAGAATGATGTGTAATGTGTATACCTTGTTTATGTTTATTAAGATCTCAGATGCAGCTCATTTCTCTAGACGAGGAGCAATTTTACGATATTACAGAAATCCAGAATAGTCTTGTAAAAACAGTGAAGAGGCACCCATAATAGTCAAAAACTGTTTGAGAGGCTATTTTGGTATCTGATAGTTACATAGATCAATGCTAAAAGTAAGTTGGAGTTTATATGGTGAAGTGTTGTGGACCAATGTGGTTACTACACGAGGTGGCTTGCTTCTATTGATCTTTGCTAGCCAAAGCAACTAATTGAGCAACTTTTAGTTAAGTACCATTTACATTCCCTCACTGACGCTGAAGGTCTTGACCTTTCTCCAGTTGTAAGATGCCGTCTCGTCTTTCCCAAAATCAAAATGTGGAATGTTGTCCTATCTCGTCTTTTTCATTTTCATTTCATGATTCACATAGTGCAGTTCAGGTTTCAATTTTGCAGCTGAGTTTCTGTTGATTTACTTTCACATAGTGCAGTTCAGGTTTCAATTTTGCAGCTGAGTTTCTGTTGATTCACATAGTGCAGTTCAGGTTTCAATTTCGCAGCTGGGTGAGAAAGGAATAATGTTTATAACGGTTTCCTTTCAATCTTCCCGAGCTCGAGTGGCCATCTGTTTGAACAAATTAGTTGGCTTTGATCTCATTTGAAACTCTGCTTTACTGCTGCTTGATTATGAATAATGGTCTTATGCTTTTCCTTTTAGTGAGAACTATGTCACACAGTACTTAGAAAGCAGTTAAACGATAATTGAACGACAAACTGGAGTGGCTATTGAATATTGTCTTTGTTGTAATTGTTTTGCAGGTCACACCTGATGTACATTTCCAGAATGATCTGGGTTTAGACAGCTTGGATAGTGTAGAGCTTGTAATGGCCCTAGAAGAGGAATTCAAATTGGAGATTCCCGACTTGGAGGCAGATAAGCTTGACTCCACTAAGCTTGCCATCGAATACATTTACAACCACCCAATGTCTAGCTGAACCAAGCAATGAAAATTCGTCAATTTTGCTCTGTGCGAAACCATGCATTCGTCAACCCTTTTTTTGTTGCTTCAATTGTTAACTGAATATCGGAAAATGGTCCCTGTGGTTGGGCAATAATCTGTAAGATATTGATAGACAGTACTTGATTCGACCATTTGACCTGTTGAAACATTTTGATAACACCATGGTTGTTTATCCATGTCTGAAATGTAATATGCTGTCTATCAGACTTGAGATCTAAAGTTGCCATGATATACATCCCTTCTTGGAAAGTATGTTTACATAGAGCAAACATTTCACAGAAAATAGGCTTATCCTCTTGATTTGCTCCGATGAATTATTCATTGTTGCCCTCCACCTACCCCTATGGCATGCTATATCATTTGTCTTCATCAACCATCAACCATCAACTTTTGTTTTTGACGGGTTCAACCATCATTCACCTACCTATTTGTGAAAATAAATTAATAGGTGATCGTTGACCTACCCAAGGACTACCCTTGCGATCTAGTAGAAAATATTCGTCTCATGGTTGAACCAATTTAGGTCATGATACCAGGTTATGAATGAATTGCATTGTTTAGTAGAGTAATGCCTGATGCTCCTTTAAAGAACAACCTTATCATACAATTAAGGCTTCACGTTGCACAACATATAGTGCACATCCGGGTGCACCTACATTTTCTACTCCCGGCATATAGGAGATTTCTTGCACTTTGGCCAGTTACATGCTGTTACGAAAAACCATCCTGATTCAGACCGAGCTTGGCTAGGCCAATGCCAGAGAAGGGTGATGATAAAGGTCGTATTAGTTGTCCCAATCTTACGTGTCGGGGTTTAATTGGTACATATACGCGCCACGTAGGCTATGCATCATCATAATATTTTTACTATCAATCTAATATTTTTACTATGAAAATATATAAATAAGGTATTCGAAAACAAATTAGAATATTAAGATTTTCCTACCTTTTCATAAAATATGTATAATAGGTTATATAAGTTAAATACTTTAATTTCCAATTTAAACCATGACACATAAGCATGTTATGTCATCATTGTGACACAGCTCAAAGTTCGCATGTTGCGACCTTTATCATTTTCGAATAAAATAAGTAAACCTTCTTCTCTCCTCTCCCTCGAAAACCTGAAGCAAGTAGTATGAGCTGAGTCATTCAAACGCTGAAAGCGCACACTCCGCAGTGTCCGCACTCTGCTGCGCACACTCAAAACAGACAATTTACATAGATAAGAAAAACCCCATAGCCAAAGCGAGGAGAGAGAAACAACGCTTCAAAAATGGCGAATTTGAGGACAGCAATGGACGCAATGTTCTGGGACTTGGATATAGCTAGCACCCACAACCTAGATGGTGTTGCCAAGGCCATTCCTGGTGACCCTTTTCCTCTTGACGGTTCTAGAGCTGGGAAAGCCCTTCGTGTTCAGCAGCTTTCCATTATTGGCAATGGCTTTCCTCTTGGAGTTATCCCTTCTCTCTCTCCTAATCCATTCCAGAAGGAACTTGGTTCTTTTTCTCTCCAATCCCTTTTTCTTCGCCCTTCTTTTGGTGACTGGTTTGTTTTCCCTCATTTCCTTCTTATTTTCTATACTCTCAATTCTCATTCTTAATGCTACTATTTGATTATTTATTGGCTTTTGATTCATGTATATGAATTTGGTGGTTTGTGTTTTTTGATGGAATTTCAACACAATTTGGTGAATTTTGAATGCAAATGAAATGAAATGTTTTTTTGGGGGTAATTGTTACATGGGTAGTAATTAATTTGTGTGCGCATGAGGGATTAGTGAAGGATTTGTGGTGTTAAGTGTTGATTTTGATGGAATTTCAACACAATATTGCCTTTTCTTGGTGAATTTTGGTTGCACGATGATGGGTTTAGTTGTTGCTGCTCTAAGCTTAGGAGTTCTTGATTAGGCTTAAAGACATTCTACTTTTAGAGACTTTTTTGTATGGTAATTCTTCATGAATTGTATGCCTTGGACTTCAGAATAGACGTTTAGTAGAGCTAGGTTCACCTATGAACCCGAAAATGCTGTCATTTTTAATATACATCAGATTTGTTGGTGCACTCTATAGATTTTTAAAAAGCCGAATGGTTCGTCCTCCCTAGTCCTTGTAGAGGGATAATTCTCTTGGGAAACTTAATCAGTTGATTGAAATATCTGAACTTTGTAGTCACTCACAAAGCCGGATTTTATTGACCCCCTCTCTTTAATATATAGTTATGATAGTATCTCAGCCTACAAATCTATAAATGTGATACATATTCGTAGAAGGCATATAGTTCAGTTATTTTATCTTTAGGGACTGTTGTCTTGCTTATTGTCCTAACCTAATCGTGTATCAACAAATTGTTAAGCATAATGAACTTGAATAAGAAGGTATGGCTTAGACTTTAGTGCTCGATGTAGCTTTGCTCATTATACGTATTCCAATTTTGAGCTGGATAGTCCATTGGGGTGGGTCATTTGAACCTACAGGTACTGTTTGCTGTTACAGGTGGCTTGGATTAGTTGGGCAGTTTCGTCCAAAGAAGTTGATGGCTAACATTAAAGATGAGGTGGTCACAGCGCTCGGTGGTGAAGAATTGCAAATTCCATCCTTTAAGAATATATCAAAACATGTCTTGGACAAGTCACTCTATGCCCTGGCTTTATGTACCCACATCCCCATCACATCCTCTTCTTCCTTATTCTTAAGCTCAGAAGCCCACGGTGAGAGGAAAGGACGCCGCAATAAACTCCTGCTATTTCATAAGGCAAGTCTTTGATTTATTTGCATCTTTAGAAAAATGTATCTTGCATGAATATGAACCTTGGAAAATCTGATGTATCTGTAGGTACATGAAGAGAAGTTAGGAAAAGGTATCTTCATGTCTTGTGGAAGGGGATCTTAGTAGTTAGTTATGTGTAGTGTTCAAAAACTATTAATCCCGGAACTATATCATATTGGTTTATCTTCCTAAGCTAGTATTCTACATCCTTTATATTCTTTTACTATTTCAACATTTTCCCTGTTCCCTGTTCATTGTTGCATTCTTTCTTATCTTCACTGGTCAAATTTCATTGTAGATAACCTTTTTCTCTTTCAAGAAAGATGATAGACAAGACTTTTTATTTTACTTCTCTGCAACTTTACATCATTGGTCTCTAAATCTTTTGTGGAGAGTCTTTAGATCACAGGGCGAAACTACCATTCATATTTCTCGTTACAGTGCTGAGAATTGGTCCTTGACCTATTTTTTCTTTAGTAATTTTGTTGGTTGAAATTTGTTCTTCATCATTGTCGTCTGGCTTGGATTTGTAAGAATCTTTTATGTTATCCCTTCTGATCATCTTCTGTCAAATCTTCTTGTTCTCCTTTATTTGTAGAATTTTCACAAAACTGTGATTCCTTATTTCCTTACCTCCTTATTTATAATTCTTCCTTTATCAGTTACTTTGTTAGCACTCTGCCTTCTTTTTCTTCATCATGCAATCAATCTCCATTACCTTTGATCTGCCTCAACGAAACGTAGACAAGCTTTGCTTTCACCACTTTTCATGTGAGCAGCTGAATATACTAAGATCACAAGGAGCAATCCTTCCAGCTTCTATAGATGGCTGGAGCACTTCTTTCTGATAAGCTCTGGTGACCACTGATTTAGTGCAAGTTCACTCTTCTATCCACTGTGATTTGCGAAGCACTGTCTAAGCCTTCCTGTAGATGTTTGTTTTCCATAGTCAATATATGGGCTATTCCAAGGGGTTGTTGACTATGGTGGTTTGAATTTTTTTAGTAAGTCAGGGTTCATCTACTCATATTATGGTGCACTCAGGGGGTTCTCTGCCTACTTTTTCTCCTTTGAGTCTTTAACAATTGTTATAGGTAGACAATAATACTTATTTAAGAAATAAGATATATTAATAAGACCGAGATTTATATGCGTTAGCCACTTTTCTTTGCAAAGAAGGTTCATTTCCTCGAGCCAGAAAGCCATAGCATAATCTGTGAATTGCTTTATATTAGTATTACCTTTGTTCTTGCCAAAGTATGCATTTGTTGGTTAACTTATTTGATATTAAACCAGCTTTTGTAATTCTGTACTCTCTGTTTGCTGATAATTTACTACATCCGTTCCAGTAATTGTTAAATAACATCGTGAGTTGTAGCTGACATTATCTTTGTGTACTTTGTATAGCTTCCCTATCATGACATTACATTCAACGCAGCATGGCCTGAGCTGTTTATTGACAGTGAAGGAAGGTATTGGAATGTTCCCGAGTCAATTTCACTGGATTGTTCGTCTATGGTATCTGAATCAGGATTACGGTATCGTTTTGGGGTACACAAGAATGGTGGTAAACCTGAAGCTGTTGTTAGCTCAACAGATAGTGATGCACCTGCTGCTTTGTTGCCTGGGTTATGTGCCAAAGCTGCTTTTTCATATGAGAAAAGCAAGGATTTATGGAGGCAAAAGGAGACAGATGAGGATCTAATCATAAAAACCGAGATGGGGAAGTTCTGGAGGCCTGCATATGATGTGCGCCTCAAAGAACCTCATGCATCAATTTCAGCCTTTATAGGTAAAATCCCATTCATCTGGTTTAAAGCTTTTTATTCTCTTGGACGTGGCTTGATTGCTGAACATTTTTGTGCTCCACAATGAATTTGACTGCCTGTAGGCTGGGAAAGTAAATGACAAAAGAAATGCTCTTTTTCCGGGCCCATTCTATTGGATGCTTTTACATGTCTGTTAAATGATTCCTTGCAGTTTGTTCCTTTTCATTTAGCAAACTCTATTACAGATATGAATATCTTCGCATTTTATGAAATTGAGTGATAAATGTCTTGAGAAATATGAATTCGGAATATTTGTTCTAAACTCCAACTCATATCCCTTTTTCTTGATTTGTGTTTAAAATCCCATTGTTTATTGCTCAAGTTGCTATTTGACATTTGGTCTTTTTCTTGAGGGGAATATTCGTTTTTGGTTCCCCTTGTAGTTTTTTTTCCCTAACTCCAACATATCCTTCAATTGTCTGTGGCCGTGGAGGGAATCTTTGTACTGAGTATGATAAACATGTTCAGCAAACATTCCGACAAATTTTGCTCAGGGGAAATTTTGTTTCTTATTCACATGGGAACTTTACCAGAAGCAAATTTGATGTGTAAAAATATCCTATAGTGTAATGGCTGGATTTTGACATGCTGTCGGCAGCCATACTTGTACTTTGATTTACCTTAAAGATATGCTAATCTATCCTTTTCACTTGTTGCTATATGTCGATCAGGTGGCAACTTGGGTGCCTGGCTTCATGGTGAAGACAAGATATCAAAGCTTGCATCAGGAAGAGATGGTGATGATGTTCCTTTAAGTTCCAGGAAAAGGAGTCCTGTCTTTGCTGACTTATTTGGTTCATTATGCTATACATTCCAGCACGGAAAGTTCAGAAAGCAATATGGGGATCTAACTAGGGTTGACGCTCGTTTGAACATCAATTCCGCTGCTTCTTTTGCTA
The DNA here is from genome assembly GCF_020520425.1 of Spinacia oleracea. Classification (NCBI taxonomy): domain Eukaryota; kingdom Viridiplantae; phylum Streptophyta; class Magnoliopsida; order Caryophyllales; family Amaranthaceae; genus Spinacia; species Spinacia oleracea. The sequence goes on along the minus strand of NC_079488.1, from coordinate 91,172,988 downwards.
AAAGTATCTCAAGCATGTTCAGGCATAGCTCAACTGCTCACCAGGATAACTCTGCATCTCTTCCTAGACTCAATCTGATCTTCCAGCAGCAGGTAAACTCCAATGCCATTGATTTTCACTGCGTAAACTCCAATGCCATCGTTTTGACTGCAGCATCTTACATTGCCTGTTGTTGGTGCAGGTTGCAGGCCCAATTGTATTCCGCGTTGATACCAAGTGTGTAGTCGACTCACCATGGAAAAATGGGTTGCAAATTGAGGATTTCATGTACAGCTTGAGTTATTCATTGCGGCTCTTACGTTCAGGTAAAGTTGTGGCATGGTATTCACCAAAGAGGAAAGAGGGCATGATCGAGTTGAGAGTCTATGAATTTTAATTCCCAACTCCGAAGATTTTGTACTACCTTCAACTATCTCAGAGGAAAGAATTTTGTCCAAAAACATAACATGTTGTTAGGTTAGCTTAGCGCCGTGTACAAAATCTTGGGTAATTAATATTTTGTCGTTGTTTTGTGTTATGGACTTATGGCATCAACGCCAGAATTTTGTTGCTCTGAATTAGGTATTGTTATATGCTTAGAGCCCCTTATATTGTGTTCTGTAATGTTTGGTTGACCATAGAAAGTAAAAAGTTCATAGGAAGATGATTTTCACATATATTCACATTTCCCAGGAAGTATTGAATCAAAAAAAACATTTCTTAGGAAGTAGGAAATGTTGTTTGGTTGAATATGAGAAGTTTTATTTACAGGTAACATAGGTAAGCAACTTCCTCCAGTTTTGGGAAGTGGAAGTTCATAGAAAGTGAGAGTTTTCACGTTTTTACAAACCAAATAACAACGCAATCTTTAACTTCCTAGGAAGTTATATTTCTCATGATCTTTCATATCAACCTAACAACTTAGTCTTTGCATCAAGTAAATACATTGGAGCTTATGTTGTATTTCCTTCGATTTTTAATACTCGCAACGTTTGTTACTTTCATGCATGTCAATGCACAACTTTGATCATTAATATCTTTAATTTTCTTTAAGCAAAAATTACAAAAAGAATAATTGATATTTTAGAATTACACTTTGAGATGAATCTAACAAGATCTTACATGATTATATTTTATCTTACTTATAAACAACTAATAATAGTCAAAGTAAAATACGTGAATAATAAACGTTACGAGTATTAAAAATTGGAAGAAGTATTTCATATTGCTCTATTTGTGAATATTGAAAACTGGTGATCAAATCTTATCTACACCGATTGAAAAGTAAATATTTTTTATGGCACGTGGACTCAAGGTTACGCCAATATCAGTTTTGATAGGGAACTGGGGAAGGAAACCTCAAAATGAGATCCCTGCTAAATTCGCTACTGAAATTGAAAGTTAATGCAAATTTCCCTTTGACGTTATCAGTTGACATAATCAGAACCCCAAATATCAAAAAAGATTGAAGATTTTTGACAGGACATCCTAAATTCCTTAAAAACGGCCAAGTTCAAAGGAAGCATGTCTCTGCATCAGTTTCATTTGAATTCATTCCAAATGAGATTTAAACTTCATATTTGTTCGCATTTACCCTATCAACACATTTCACAATTCCTGTCCGCTGCATCAAGAATCAAAAATTCAAAACCCATTGACGGTTGAAAATAATTTGGTGCTTACATAAAGCAGAATAACAAAAAGACTATCTTTGTAAACGAAAACTCTGATTTTTAACTAAAAAAAGGGTCTAATGGTAAAATCAAGTGAAGCCCTCTGAATGATCTACTCAACTACTGCCAAGAGGTCACTTTCTTTGCAAAAACAATGCCTACCCTCTGCTCCTAGATCCACCTCGTAGGCACTTACGTCTGAGAAAAGAACCTGCACACACAAATTAACGTTCGTCTGCTCAATAAGGGTGTTTTAAGACACATTTTGCATGTGTTATGTTGCCTAACAAGTAGGGCAAATTGGCTATACCTTCTTCCCAGCCTCAACTTCCCCAACGTCAGACCCAACGGAGAGAATCTGTAAGCATGAAGAAGGCTTCAAAGTTTGCTCATAAAAACAAATGCTTGGAATAAGGATTAGTGTCCAAGACAACAGAACTTCCATACCTCACCCATAAGGTACCTCTCAAATTTCACTGCTGATTTGGGCAAAAGAACTCCACCAGCTGATTTCTAATACCATTTCAAACAAATTAGTCACACAAAATATCTCAAAAACATCTTATGCAAATGCAATGTATGTAAACTTCTTAACATTATAAAGGCTAGAGTGAGGATGCCTTTCAGACCAGGACAAGGACAGGAGTCACCAAAGGCTATTGCCAATTCCAAATCCTACATATTTGTATATCATAATCAGCAATATCAGCTGATACAACTTCATACACTCCTTAAGATTCCCATATGTAACGTACGAGGCAACTTTTGCTCTAGCTTGTTTTTGTTTTAAACTGGCAGAGAACACTAAGCTACATAAACAACTACATAGTACTAGATTAGGTCCCGTACATGCATGTATATTTTAGAATTATTATTTAACTATTTTTTTATTAAATATTTCTCCACATAAAGTTCCTGTATAATTAACATTTAAAGCTCACTCAAGTATTGTGTCATCAACCAAGTGGAAACGCCAACAGATTAAATACTTTACCTACGCATTTCTAGAAGCAACTTATATGAGTTGGCTAATTTGTTCCATAGTCCATAGGGTGATCTCCTGAACATCAATATCAAAAAGCATGGCACTAAGAATGCTTCAGCTAAGCCAATGTACAAAAGGAAGAACAGACATAGACAAGGTCCTAGTATTTTAAGAATAGGCTTGAGGAGACACCAACAAATACCCCTCCAATGTAACTGATAGCTACTTCGTCTATGATAACTTCGGAAACTTTAAATAACCACCAATAAGCAAGCTTTTACTATTCACAGTTAAGTATCGCATTGTCTCTTTTCTTTCAATAAATGGTGCCATTAAAGAGCATATCGCTTGTTACGGTTTCTATCCTGATTAAATTTAGAACTCTTAGTGTGCATGTGTTTAAGCCAATTTGTCAACTTCACTGCTGACTTAGGCCAAAGAACTCCACCGACTGATTTCTAATAATATTTCACACAAATAAGCGATATCATAATCAGCAATAGTAGCTGATACAACTTTAAAGACTCCTTAAGGATTAACACGTGTTGAAACTTTTGCTCTAGCTACTTTTTTTTTCAAATTTGTACAATAATGAACAGCTATATTTGAATGGAGAAATATTTAAAGTTCTCTCAAGTGTTGTGTAGACGTCAACCAAGTAAATACGCCAACAGATTCAAATACGTCACCTACACAGTTCTAGAAGGAACTTAGACGATGTCCTATTATTTGGAGAATAGGCTTGCAGAGACACCAACAAGTATTGATAACTGATAACTACTTGTATTTGGTAACTTCGGGAACTTTAAATAACCCCTAAAAAAGCATGATAAGTAGCCCTAAAAGGAGGTCAGAAGCAAGTTTTCAATACAAAATGTTCTTCTGGCTTTCGCTATCCACAGTAAAGTATCACAATATCATCTTTGAAGAACTAAAGCTAGCTAATCGTGACAGCAACACTATTACATTCCTTAAAAAAAGAATGAAATATTTTTAGGAACGCATCAAAAGTCTCGTATAGACTGACCTTGTGTTCCTTTAGATTGGTTAGTAGTAATGTAATAGTACCATAGTTAGTACCATCATCAGAACATTCTTTTTCGTCTACGAACAATGCCATTGAAGAGGAAATCACTTATAACGGTTTCTATCTTCAGTGTGTATGTGTTTAAGCCATTTTGTCATCTACATTGCTTTAGATAATTCTTCACGGGCAATAAAACTACCAAACCATTTTGATTCTGTACTAGATTTTTATAAAATATCAAGCAAAGGGATAAATTTTGAACAAATTTAATTGATAAAACCCTAATCATTTAATACGAGAATTATATGATTATATCATCATATTGTTTTGTACAAAAAGAACCAAAAAACATCAAAATTTCCATATTAACATTAACTAGAACAGTGTAACACTACGAAATAGCTAAAACATAAATTAGATTATACCTCAGGAAGCTCCTCAAGTCGAATCAAAACTCCATCACCCTGTGGAACAACCTACCAAAAACATACAATATTTAAATTAAGAATTAATACCTCAAATTTTAATCAACCCCCAGATCAAAATAAAAAGTAAGAGAAAGGAAAATTACCTTACTGGGTTCCCATTTTGTAGCAACCGCATTAACTGTAAGGGCATTTCTTCTTGAACCTGGAAATAAATCAGAAAATGGGTAAGCAATTCAGGTAAAAATAGCTTCTAACAATTAATAAATCAGATATTTAAATTGCAAAATGAAATTCAAACAACAAATAAAAATGTACCCAATAATCTTAGATTAGAGTTGCGAGAAAAAGTGTTGTTGGGTAAAGAGAAGGGTTTTGCCAAAGAGACGAATGCAGCGGTGGAAGCCATGGATAAGTTGGGAGGAGAGAGAAAGAGTGTGTGTGCGCGAGTGAGAAAGAGAGGAGTTAAAACGGTAACGCCGTGTTTGCTGTTTGGTAAAGCTTTATTTAGAGAGAGTAAGGATGGGTAGTTTAATTTCAAACCGTTGATTGTTTGTGGTGATATGTTTGATGGATTGTTGAAAGATAATAACTGGCCGTTGATTTTTCGGGTGGGGCACTGCTTCTGGAAAGTTCGAGGATTACCTCATATGGTCAAATAAGTTGGGTTCTAGAGAATAGTTTAATACGGGGTAGTACAATAAGCCCATCTCACTTTTCTAATGGGTCAAAAACATGCCCAAGGCCCAATTACGAGTTTGGATATTTTGCTCTTTATCCATGTCTTGTAGAGTACATAACCCAACCAAAATAAAACCTTTATCATTAACCTATTAGATATTTAGATGTTCCATATTATCATTGCCAAAAAAATATATAAGTACTGGACCCAAAAAAACTTTATCTATACTAATATATTAAAAGGCGTTTGTGAAAACGTATATGTATCACGTAGATTTCCCCCGTATTACGCCATGTCACCACTAATAAGCATGCATGTAGCAAGGATCGAACATCAAACCTCATGGACTAAAAGTTTCACTTCCTACCATCTCAACTACCTACAATGTTTGTCATATTTTCACATATAAATGTAAAATACAATCTTTTAAAATTGGGCACATTTTTAGAAAACGTAAACCGATTAAAAGTAAAACCCGGAGCAACGCCTGAGCCACACACTAGTTTTGTCATTATATTGAGTTTTACACTATTTTTATGCTTTTTAGCAACTCGAAATTGATCGAAAAGTAAACCCAAAACCTTTTAACTCGAATTGTGAACCCTGATTATACGGTTTCTTATTGTGAAGCACTGAACCATCTAGAAGGTTGCAATTTGGAAATAGGAGCAAACTGCTAGGAAATATAACATCTAAAAGGATGGGTTTGCTCTTAGTTCAATTTAAAACCATACACGGGAATGGTTGAGGGAATCTCATCATCAAAGTATTTATAGACTTGAGTAAAAATCGAATACATGATGTCCAAATAACAAACTTTCCGATTATGTTTAGATAAAGACTAGATGCTTTATAGGTTCCTTAAATATTGTACCATGATTGATTTTACGCTTCTCGGCGTATATTTTGACTCTTAATATCTCGAATTATGTATAAGTAAATTATAGAAAATATATTATTTAGAAAATGTATATCGTTACGAATCTAACAAGATATCACATGACTACAATTTTTAGTTAGAATAACAAAAAATGAACAAGGGTCTAGTGTGAAATACAAAATGGTGTAATATTTATGGAACGGATGAAGTATATAATATGCGCTTAGAAGGTGATCGAAACACGTATTTAAACACTTGTATTTTTTTTTTTAATAGGTAAGAAGAATGGACCCTACTGAACCAGCATCTAGCACAGGTTAACCAGCTCAGCTCTACGCGTGTCTTCGCTTGAGTCACTCCCAAAAAATTTACAGCTGATAGGGCTCAACCCTGTGACATCCAAGTCACAAGGTGAGTTAAACACTTGCATATGCAATTAGCCATTTCACTTTGTTTGCTAAACAAGCTCTAACATTCTATACTAGTACTCCGTAATCGTTCTGGATTTGTAAGTTGTACTTGTAAGGCATGGATGATTTACCAAGTAACTTAGGCCCTGTTCTTTTGGACTTTTTTGCAGTTCCATTAAGTTCAGTTCAGTTCAGCTCCATTAAGTTCAGTTCAGTTCAGCTCCATTCAGTTCAATTCAGTTCAGTTCAAAATAATGGATTCATCTTTCTTTGTAATTATTTTTATTCTTGATATTGCAATTAAAATTGACATTTATTACTTATATAAGTATATAATCATTATTATTATCGTTATTATTACTTAAATATTACTATTATAATATTACTATTATATGTAATTATTGTTATTAATAAATAATTATGATTATTGTAGTTATTATTTATTATTATGAGTATTGTTATAAATATTAACATTATATTTATTATTTATTATTTATTATTTATTACTTCGTATTTATTATTTATTATTTATTATTTACTATTCATTCAGTTCCATTCAGTTCAGCTCCATTAACTTCAGTTCAGTTCAGCCAAATAAAGTTTAGAAGAACAGGGTCTTAATTCTATCAAAAACTATTTAGCACTCGTAATTGTCCTACTTTTGTTTTGGGGAAGAACTTGCAATTGAGTACAGCCAAGCAATTTCTCTTGAGTTTCGCGCCTTATGTCTACGACCCTTCTTCTCTCTGGCAAATTGGCAATGGCAACAAAAAGCAATGGGGAAACATGACAAACGGCTAGATGGGGTCCATTTCCCAATTCTCTCTCCTCAATCACCCAATATCATGTCCTCCACTTGCCCATTTCAAACAAATATTTTCCGCTAATTCTTCCAATTTCAGCTATCAGTGTGCAATGTCTGAACCCTTTTTCCAATTTTAGGTTTTTGGTACACTTGGGAGTGAACAACTAATTAGGGTTTTCTTTTAAATTTACTTCCTCTGTTTAAAGAAAACCCATTTCAGCATTTTAGACTAAATAAATGATGTTTAAAGTGTTTTTCTCCTTCAAATTGATATTTTTCTGTGGATTACTGCTTGTTGCTGAAGTTTGCTCCAAGAAACCTCATGGTAACTATACTCTTCTTACTTAATCTTTCAATTTGTACTCTTTTGAATTATTCTTCTTTCTGGGTGGTTTTTTTATATTCTAATTGTAATTTTATTCATCAAAATTGGAACTTGGGTTATATAGTTTGTTAAATTGATTACGGACATGAACCTTAAGTTAACTAAAATGTTCAGCTCTGTTGTGCTAATAATTATGTCTACAATTTCTAATCTCTTTGTGAGTTTCAATTAGCACTTTGTAACTCGAAGGCTATCCTGTTTCGTGCAATATCTGTGCTCTACTTTTGTTGGGGCCACTAACAAGTGAGGTATGTGGAGGATTTCTAAACCTCAAGTGGCTTGTGTCGGACACAAGTGAGTACCAATATAGAAAATTTATTACCAATACTAAGATTTTAGTACCAATAACACAAAATTGCTTAGAAGTATCAATACAAGTCATTTTGTGTTATTGGTACTAAAATACGATAGTATTGGAACTAAATTTTGTGTATTGGTACTCACTTGTGTTCATATGACCAAGACTTCCTCGAGGTCTGTGTGACTCGGATTGGGGTCTTGCTTGCCTCAAGTGCTAAAATGAGCTTTCTTTGTTTTGAGGAAATTTTGTTAAGTAAGCTCATGGAACTAAAAATTCCCTTCAGCCTAATCTGGTCTATGGGCATTGAGTCATTCACCAATCTATCTGTTGACATCGCATATCCTCTAATTGAAGGGTACGGAGTACATATAAGCCTATTAGCCCTTTTAAGAACATAATTTATAAATTCAGTTTGAAGTTCCAAACTTGATGTATCAGCTTTCTTGCAGAAACTTGAATTGTCAACTTGGAAGTTGGGACTTTGCTTATGCGCCAATAGAAATAAGTGGACATTGGTATGGAGTATATACTATATAGTGTGAGTAGCTGACAGAGTAATAAGTATGTTCTGCATAGGAATTAGAAACAAAGCAGAGAAATTGAAACCTATGATAAGAAATGTGAATTAGAAGACTTGTTTTGGCTGCTTTTTGCAATGTGAAGGACAGTCACCTGTGATAATGTAAATCCATCACTAGTTAAACGTGTATTGTAATGCAAGACCTTATTGCAATCGTGTCTTCAGAACTTATACGAGGTAGTTTGTCGTCCCATAAAAGCTATCGTGTTTGATATCCATCCACCCTTTTGTTTTTATGTCTGGAAATGTTGGTGACAGGTAATCCAGCAAAAGAAATAGTTGACATGATCAACAAAAACCGTACTGCCATAAAACTCCCTCCACTGTATGATAGTGGTGGGCTGGGGTGCATGGCCTTGCAGTACGCGGAGGAGTGTAAGGGAAACTGTACGAGCAGCAATACTGTGAGCTGTCGACCCTTGGAAGACGAATTCACACAAGTCTATGCTCCTGATTGTGGCGTGGAACTCTCTACTTTTGGCATTTTATCCGGTAAACTTGTGGGATGCTGGTCCAACTACCTTCCAGCATCAGAAGCCTTCTCACAGGTTCTTGTTCGGGACAAAAAGTCGTTATCTTTCCTCACTAACAGAACACACACCGAGGTGGGAGTAGGCGTGGCTTCAACTCATAAGGGCCATTTATTCTGGTGTGTATTATTCAGTAGTGGGCAGACTAATTCAAGTTTCATTCTTGATAACTTTGGACAAGGAATTAAACAAAAGCAAGGGTGCTTTAGTGGAACCAATACAACTTGCAATCAAGCAACTAGTATCAAAGGTGGCATCTTTTTTAGCAATTTGTCTGCTATTTTCACCTCAATATTCCTGCATTTCATCTCTACAAATCTTGATACTTTGTTTCATCTTTGAGGATCAGATCTACCCCAATTAACGAAACAGTTTCTTGTACTTGAAAGCAATTTATATTTTTTGGAAAATTGTTCATGAAAGGATTGAATTTTCTTTTATAAGGTAGATCCAAATGGGACTTGGAGTCTTGGACTAAGACGCAAAATCGCAAATGTGCAAGGATATTTAGCTTTTGGTTACGGAGGATGGTGGTATAGCAGGCAGCAATCCACCTTTCATAGTTCGGGACAATAAAAAGCCAGTCACCGAGGGTGGCTACTTGCTTTCGTGCTCTATGCATGGACCATAAATCACGGGCCGGGCTTCGGGCCTAGACCAATGCTCATGCAAAGCCCATTCTGCATCGTGACAGGTCTGGCCTTCGTGCCTTAGCCTAATTTTACTAACGTGTTTTGTCGTGTAGGGCCGAGTAGTGTCGTGCCTTGTCGTGCTTTTTCCAAAAGAAAATGCGGCCTATAGCCTACGATTTCATGCTCGTGTCGGGCCGTGCCTTTTTCGTGCACAGGCCGGGTCGGGTTTGTTTCTCTTATCTAACAAATTTTGTTTTAGAAAAGTAAAGTAACATTTACTAACTTTATCTATCTTGATCAGATAAATAAATAAATGATTGAGGCTAGTACTTTTTTTGTTTTTGGTGTAGAAAGAGGCACAAATTGTTAGGCAATAACTGGTGTAGGTGGGATTCGATCTCATATCTTGGATACCACACCCTCAAGACTAGAAAGGCTCCCGTAAGAACACTTTTTCTTCGTAAAATATTTCTCTCAGTAAGAACACTCTTTGAATCGTTGGATTCTAATCTAATCGCTCATATTTAACGACTACTAATGGCATTTTGGGTGTTGGAGATAAACCCCTCTTCTTCTTATCTCCCATCATTTACTTTCTCTCTCTAAATTTTTTTCGCTGCTTTTCTCTTTCTCTCTTCTCCTTCTTCTCGCGCAATCATCGCAATTTTTATTCACAATCATCACAATCGTCCACATTCATCGCAATTTTTATTCAATTTTTCATCAAATTTGGTCGATTTTTCTACGTTTACTTTGATTATCGAATTGCGATTTCAATTTATTCGAGTTTTCTCAATTCATTAACTATCTTCATCAAAAAAAATTCCAAAATTTTCAGCAGTTTTCGAAGGTATGTGATGCAAAATTTGAATTTTATCTATTATTTTCCTTGTTTTAATTCTTCTATTTAGCTGAATTCTTAGTTTGATTTTTTTATTCGAATCATAATTTGTTGATTTTTATATTGATTATGGACTTTTAATAATTTGATTTTCATTCGATTTTTTTTTTGCTTTTTAATGATTTTAGATTGATTCTATTTGATTTTCTGTTTGTTGTTTGTCATTGTTTTAAATTTAATCTATTATAATTGTTAATTCTTATGTTTCAGGTTAATTCTACTCTGTTTTAATTGATTATGGCTGCTGAAGTTGATCATGGTCAGAGTTTATTCAGTAGTTACTGAATCAGGCAATTGTTTTTTAATTATTTCACGCCCCTGTACTTGATGATGTTCTAAAGTTTTAATTCTCAAGTTCCTATGTTTTGCACATGTTATGCACTTGTCTGTACTTTTATTTTATGTTCTGATGTTTTTATTCTCATGTTCTAAATATGTGTTCCTATGTTCTACACATTTTATGCACTTATCTGAACTTTTATTCACGTTCTTAAATTTTTATTTTCATGTTTTAAATATTTGTTACTACGTTCTGCATATTTTATGTACTTGTCTAAACTTTTATTCCATGCTCTGTTGCAGTTGGAATTGTGAATAATGAACCATCTAGTTCTTCTTCTGTTGGTACTCCTGGAGTTGGAGTTGCATTCAGTCCTGGTGGTACTAGAGAATGGATTCCTTCTTGTTCCAAGGAGCTAAAACCTATTGTTGGAATGAAATTTAAAGATCATGGGGGAAGGTGTATCATTTTATATAGCTTATTCAACTGCTTCTGGTTTCACTGCTAGAAAACCTACTACTACACTAAGGAAGAAGACTGGAGTAGTTGCGTTTCAGTATTTTGTATGCAATAAAGAAGGTTTTAGTGCCGTCTCGTAAGCCTATTGTGGAAGTAGTTGAAGAAAAGTAAGATAATTTCTAGCTAATTGCAGCAACCTCAAAAGGTGAAGGTTGAGAATATGCTGAATTGCAACAATCAATAAGGGCGGAAGTTACAATTAATTCGCTTAATTGCAACTTGTACTGTATGTGCGCCCTGCGAACTCCTATTTTTAAAAAATTAGCTTTTTCACAACGCTTGTTCAATAAAATCGCTGCGAGTAGATCATTTAAATATTGACCCGCCTTGACCAAACCCCTGTTGCAGCGCGTATGATTTGCATGAGTTACAATTGATGAGTTCCAAAATATTTTTAAAACTTGTGTCAAAGTAAAAAGTCACATAAATATTTTTATAAATATAGTATAAAAATACATATTTTTTCAAAACATCCCACCCAAAACCCAGTAATACTAATATTTTACCCCATGTTCTCTTCCTTGTCCTTCTATTTTGCATCCCCAACTCTTGCTACTTTATCCTTAACCTTCTGTTTCGAAGGTGCTGCATGTTCTGAATTCTCTTTTTGACTTTCCATCAATGTAGTTTTCTTTTGTAAAGTGCAATTAATATATGAATAGTTTGTTTGTTTGTTTTGTTTAATCTTTCAATAATAAGAAACATAAAATATGTATAAAAAACAAAGGGAAATTTTCTATGGTAGCATTATACTTTTGCAAATTCTTATTGATAACAAAATTTCTACCACTTTCTCTAAAATAGCAATTGAAATCTAAATTCTCTCTAATATAACATTTTTCACTAATTTTAACCTAATTAACCAATCTACTACTAACTATGGTTAAGTATCAGTAACATTTACTAAATGAACCTATGTTTACTATAGTGATTTCTCCCAACCGACTTCACTAATAATTCAAGTTCTTTCATTGCCTTCTGCAACACAACGCCGTCTACTTCGCCGCTTTTTCTTACATCACCTCCTCGGTTTCCTGTACTTCAGGTTTTGAAATTTTGATTTTTGTTAAATTGGGTTATATACGATTATTTAAGGGGGGTGGGATTAGTTTGATTGCATTATGATTATGTATTGTGATGAAGTATGGTTAGAAAAAAGAAGCTAGTGTCGGTTTAATTAAGGCAGGGGATTTAACATGGTTAAATTATGTTTTGTCATGAATGATTAAAGGGTGAGAATCATGAATCGTAAAATTAATAAAGCCATCAGATAAACGCTAAAGAGGCAAAAACTAGTAAAACAGAAAAATCAATACAGAAAATTGATCTTTAGATTACGATCTTCTTGCTTTTTTCAATTACGAGCTTCATATTTTGACCAAAAACTTGATCCGAAAATGGAAATCAAAACAGAAAATGAAGATGAAAAGAACGGATGAATGGGGGGTTAAAATGAACGCACTTGAATATAAAAAGAAATTAAGAAATCGCAGGAAAAATTGGATGGGAGATGGAAGAAGATGACAAGAAAAACAAGAACATGAAGGGAGAAATGAGGGTACGTTTGTTGGTTTTATCAAGAACTTTTGGAGGGAATGAGTTAATCATGGTTAATTATAATTAGGTTAATTAGGTTAAAATTAGTGAAAAATGTTATATTAGAGAGAATTTAGATTTCATTTGCTATTTTAGAGAAAGTGGTAGAAATTTGGTTACCATTGAGAATTTGCAAAAGTATAATGCTATCATAGAGAATTTCCCAAAAACAAAACCTTTATATAACATATTCTTAATTAATATGCACGGGCTTATACGTAAGTGACCGAGTGCGGGTACGCACAACGGCACAAGACCGACCTATTGATAAAAATATGTTACAAAAAATAAAGAATCATAGAAGTATAATATAATACAAACAAAGTTTAACCCGTGCATCACACGGGCTTAAATCTAATCTCTTACATTTACAACAACAAACGAAAAATGTGTCTGGTAAAATAGGATAAATGTATTATAAACTTGTACAGCAACAAATTATGGAGAGACAAATGATTATGAATTAGTAATCGAGTGGTTAGATGATGTACGGTGCAAACAGGTTGAGTGGACTGGTAGAGACTCGGGCCACCATAGTGGGCCTCACTTATGGACCGTTTCAGTCCCTTCACTCCTTTCACTTCAGGCCTTCAGCATATATGCCATGGCTTTGTCAGCCGTAAAATGATCCAACTCCAATAATGTTTAGTTGCATACTTGCATAGTTGCATACTTGCATAGTTGCATACTTACATATGACCAAAATTTGGAGAAATCCTTTTTGATCAATACTTATATTAACATATTGTAGTTTTGACTAACTTTTTGACGGGAAGAACAATATCATTAATAATCGACCATACGGCATCTACAATGATAAAATAGATCTGCACTCCACATATTCAAAGAAAATACATAACGGTTACGATCAAAACAATTACTATTCTGCATCCTAAAACACATCTCGTACTCCACCGCTTCTATCATGACGCGAGCAGTGATTTTTAATGATTTCACATCTTTCCAAGTAGAGCCCTTCGCAATCTGCGCACAAATTGTTCTGAACGACGAGTTGATGATAAACCTGTATGAATCCAAATCTCCTTCCCAATTATTGAAACCCTAAAAATATTCGCATCCAATGAGAATCAAGAACCTAAAAAGCTCTAGGAAAAACACAAATAAATTGGGAACAACCCAAGAATAAATTGGGAACAAATCAACGGAAAAGAAACAAAAACAAGACAAAACATGAAGAGAAAAACAATGAAAAACAAGAAAAACGGTCATAGATAGTCTAATTTCCGAAGAAATTAGATTACTTTCGGCCTAAACAACCAAGAAAGAATAAATTGGGAACAAATCAACGGAAAAGAAACAAAAACAAGACAAAACATGAAGAGAAAACAATGAAAAGCAAGAAAAAGGGTCATAAATAGTCTGGCGTATACTAAACTGTTTAATTTTAACGGAGTTCTCTCTCTCTCTCCCTCTCCATCCTCTCCCTCTCTCAAACCCTAGCCTCCATTAGTGAATTTCGAAGGGGCTTCCATCGATTTTATCGGTGGAAAGCCCTGATCTTTTTATTTTGTTGTTTTTTTAATTTTGTTTGAATTTTAGGGTTTTAATAATACTTCCTCCTTGTGCAAGAAATTGTTCTCCCTCGAAAGACAGGGTTTTTCTTCTCCTTTTAGGGAGAATTTACTTAGTTTAGAGGATCCTAAATTTCTGGTGTACGAGGGAGAATATTATTTAATTTCGTAGGAGAAATTGATTCAGCGATGAAGATTTGTGCGGTGTCGCAGCAGATGTCAGTTCTACATCTACAACCAATTGAATCTGATTTAATTCAATATCAAAATTACAACAAATCAAAAGACCCCCTCGATGAAGGTTGTATCAAACAACGATGTATTAGAGGGTATACAAGATGTTCGATGCGCGATGATCATAGTTTTGCAGAAAACGAGTTTTATTTGATTCGATTTGTTATGTATTTGATAGATTCAGATTTCTTTTGTAAATGTCGTATGACTTTTTATTAATGAATTAATTTTAGTTAAAAAAAAGGGTCATAAATAGTCTAATTTCCGAAGAAATTAGACCACTTTCGGCGTAAACGACCAAGAAAACTAAAACCCTAAAAGATGAAAGAGAAGAGAGAAAAAGGAAAGGGTTTGCTACAACTACTCTTATATGTTATTATCACACTAGTTTTGAATAACTTAAAAAAATAGAATTTGAACAACAAAATTGGTTTTGCGTCTTATTTACTTAATTTTCATTTATCTAAACAAAACCTTACATAATGTACCTAAATCGTTTATCTTTTCCTAAAATAAAATACAAAAAAGCTAAACAAACACGACAATGAAGATTTGAACTACCCTCAAAAATCAAAATGATTATCAAAATGAGGTCTTTTTCTCTACCTAATTTAACAATATTGACTCGAAATTAATGAGTCAACTCCCCTACCTTTCATTGAGAACCCGATACAATTGACAATAACTTAAACACAATTGAATTCTGATTGATCACTTCATCCGAATATGACCCGAATGGGTGAAACAATACTCCCTATGTTTCTTTTTGTTGTTTACGTTTGGCTTTTTACACGTTTATTAACGACTAATTAATATGCATTAATATTCCTCTTTTTTTTAAAAAAATAAGAAAAATTATGTTTATTTATAATGTTCTCACTCTTATCAAACTTCTGATATTGGAAAAATGAGAAAAATCTAATGTCCCAACAGAAAAGTGTGGGAGATTAAATGACCTGATGAATTTTATTGGTTAAAATAATTATTTGACACGAATTTTGATAGAATATTAAAGCATTTATGTGATAATTGTTGGAACATTTACAAAGAAAATGGGTTTATGAGTTAAATGTGAAGTGTGTATTATACTAGAAGTTGAGGAGGTAGTATAATGTTTAGAGTTTATTCCAAGCGGATGCAACGATTATTTGGGCTATTACAACGGTTTTGGCGTTGCATTAGCTCGCCCGTCTGGCGAAGCCCCGCCCGTCGGGAGAATTTCTTGAGAAATTAAATGTCGTACGCGCGCCTGATCGGGCGAAGCCCGCCCGTCGGGCGAATTCCTACACTCGCCCGTCGGGCGAATGTCTAAATGTCCGTTTTAATTGAGCGATTTTGTGACAATTGCTTTGGATGTAACCTTTGGATATTATTTCCAATTGTGACTCTTCATTAAGAACTCTATATATACAGTACTTATGGGACATTTAAGAGATGGTTAACATATTAATTATACTTGCATACTTTTGAGAAATCTTCTTACAAATTATTTCTTCAAAGTGATCGAGACATTTGAGTGATAAACACAAATTCTTGTTGGATTGATTTTGTGAGAACACACAAGATCAATTGATTCTTCATTGTATCTCAATAGTTTTATCGTGAACCCGATTGTTCCGTTGTGGGTCGATAAAATGTTATTAGGAAAGCGTTTTATCTCGTGCCTTGAAGATTTTATCCGGTCTCCCACGGTGATATCTAACAGTCTAATAGTATTTTATTATTTGGATAATGACGTCTTCATTGCGTGATATGGCTACAAATTTCCAGAAGTTGGACAAGTTCGAGGGTGCGGGTTATCACCGTTGACAAAAGAATCCACTTTCTTTTGACAACATTGAACGTGGTGTATGTGCTAACAACTCCCATGTCAGATCCTCCCGCCGCTGGAGAAGAAGAGATTTTGGAGAATACACGGCGTAGAACCAAGTGGGAGAATGATGATTACATTTGTCGTGGGCACATATTGAATGTGTTGGATGACCCGTTGTTCAATATGAGGAGAGTGCAAAGAAACTTTGGTACAAACTTGATTTCAAGTATATGGCCGAGGATACTTCAAGTAAGAAATTTCTTGTTAGCAATTTTAATAATTTAAAAATGTCTAATGATAGGCCTGTTATGGAACAATTTCATGACGTTCAACTTATTTTGAGTCAAATTAAATTGCATGGTATGGTAATGGATGAGGCTATAGCGGTAACATCTATAATTGATAAATTGCTATTTTCTTGGAAAGATACAAAAAGCTCCTTGAAACATAAAAAGGAGGAAATTACCATAGAACAATTGGGTACTCATCTTCTCGTTGAAGAGGGTATCCGGGTATCCGTTTATGATACCAACATAAAGAATAAAAAGAGATAAAAGTAGTAATTGGTACTTTTTTTTTGTCTTAACCTTGTATCAATAATATCATTACCCCCATGATATTTTTTGAATTTTGATCCAAGGTTAAGGAAAAATAAAATAGAAAGGGGATGAAAGTACAAGAAATTGGCACATAAAAAAACAAGAAACAGAAAAGAGACAAAACAGTCATCACCTACATTGTATCAACAAACAAAAATAAAAACTAATTAAAAAGTAGTCTTTCTTAGACAACACAAGTTTTATCCCCAGTACTTGCAAAGTTAGCACAACCAACAGCATCTCACTACACAACTTCTTCCAACAAACTTTTATTTTTCTCCCTAATTTTAATTAATTAAATAAAAATAAAGCACTCTTCTCTAATCCCAATACATCTCTTTCCAAAAGATAAAATCTCAGAAAAGAAACTGAAATTAGTTCAGAAGCATGGAATGTTGTTTCTTTTTTGTTTGAGTGCACTTCAAGTCTTCTCTTTTTAGGACTACTCCACTATTTTTTACTAATTTATTTTATTTCTGGGTTTTTCTAGGGGGGTTGAAATAGTGAAAAGAGGATTATTAAAGTTAAAAGAAGCTGTTTTTTTCATTTTTCAGGAGATTATTGTTACTTTATTGTAATTGACGTGGTATTAATATAATGATCCGATTTTCCTTTATTATGACAGAAACTACTCCATAGAAGTGTGTTTATGGTAATCAACTACTCATTCAACTATAATAGCCCAATTTTATTACATAAAATAGTGGCGTTTGCTGTTTTGTAAGAGTATTTTGAATAATAGCCCAAATTGATTACATATAATAGTCACATTTACTGATTTGTAAGAGTATTGTGCAATGCTTAACAAATTCATATTGTCAAAAAGAATGTCCATGCGGGTAGATTTTTCGGATGATAAATCTACTCCAACTATTCTCTCCGTATTTATTTAAGGGATATACTTGGATGGGCACGGGTATTAAGAAGAAAGAATTGAATGAAATAAAATAATAAAGCAAGACCATGTCATTTTGAGGGGTGGAAGGTGGGGTGGGTAAATTAAATATATTACTCCGTATTTAATTAGATAGTGGGGTTGATAAGTTACTAAAAATGACAAGTGTATCTCTTAAATAAATACGGCCGAAAAAAGCAAGTGTATCCCTTAAATAAATACAGAGGGAGTATGAATGTTCTTTTTATAAAAGGCTAAAGACAATATAACAACCAGAGTACGCGTTTATTTTTATTTTTTTAGGGGACATGTAGACGGGTGGTGCTTGCATTAATAATTTGTAATGACTTCAAAACCATGACCAATTATTGTAAAATGCAACATTAATAAGTAATTTGTGATTACATGAAAAAATGTCACAAAAAATGTTTTGTGGGAAGCTGTTTAAACCCCAATACTATGAGGACTCACAAAAATGTCAATAAACCGGCAAATTTTTTATTTATGGTAATTGATAAATCAGAAATCAATATTTTGTGGGAATTGAAAAGTTAAAATTATTTGAAGATCCCCTGAAAAATAGACCAACCCCAAAATATTCGACAATAATAGCAACAAAATAATTTTTTGATCTTCATTTCTGGAAGTTAATTTTTTCCATATCTATACACCCAAAATTTTGTGGTAGTAAAAACAAATTACAGTACCAAAACAACAACAGCTTCCTGCAAACTTTCTCTATCCTCCCACTTTTTCACTCCGATTTCTAGGGTTTTCCGACGAACTGAAATCCCCACTTTCCACCTAATTTCCCTAGTTTTTTCCGAGCTGGATTCTATCTCTAATACCCCGGATCTAGATGAAATTGCCATCACACCCCGGACAGCCATCTAAACAACTCCCCGATTTCATCACCGAGTCGACTCGCTTCCAAGTCCAACTCAGGAACTCGGTTGTCCACTCCTAACTCACCCGTCTCTCTCCTACTACTCCCTGTAAAAAACCATCTCCCAGACCCACGAAATGACGAGGAGAGAGAATGGCTAAGATAGTCCTTCAACCATCCGCCACCAGTACTACCGCCGCCACGTCTTCCTACCTCAGCCGCTAAAGCCGCCTGCTCGTTGTGGTTGTACTCGTGGTCGTCCACCTTGAACTCTGTTGTTGATGAAGTTCGACGAAACGAACCGGAATTAACTTGGGAAACGATGACGTCGTCGACGACGTAATCGAAATTCCCGCCGAGAGAGTAACTTCTCTGTACAGGAATCTCCCCGGAGTTCCGTTGACTGACGTTTCCAATCTCGACGCGGAAGCTTCTTGAACCGGACAGCACCTCCGGATTATAATCTCCGAGTTTTGCAAGAAGTTCCGATTCCGGTAGTATAACCGGCGACCGGCAAAGCGGACATGATTGGTTGGAATTTAGCCACGTGTCGATACAATCAGCGTGGAAAACGTGGCAACAAATTGGAAGAAGACGAAGAAGGTCCTTCTCCTCAAACTTCGACAAACAAACAGCACAGTCGCCGCTGGATTTCAACGAGTCGAATGTAAACAGAGGAAGAGCGTCAAGAAGCGGATTATTGTCAATGGAGGGAGACACATGGAGGTTTACATGGCGGGTGGAGAGAGAAACAGGAAGGTTTGTGTTTATGGTTGTTGATGTTGCGGCGGTGGTAATATTACGACGGTGACGGCGGAGGAAGCGGAGGAAGAGGTAAAGAGAGGCAGATAGGATTACGGCGATTGCAAGTACAAGAACTATAATGAGAATGCCAGGGCTCATGTCGCTATTTCCGCCGCCTTCGTTGTGGTTGTCGTCTAATCTCCGGTGAGACATTTTTGTTGGATGGGAGGAAAGAGAAAAAGAGAGGGGGAAAGGGGGATTTTGGAGTGTTGGGGGAAGGTGTCGGATTTAAATGAGGGCTTTTATTATGCTAATTATTTTAATTTAATTTTTTTGTTAATTTTGGTAAAAATGGGTGGAGTGAGTGAGGAGGAATGGTAATGGGGTCAGTGTATGAGGGAAGTAATTAACTTTGGGTGGGATGGGTTTTGCATTATGCTACGAGTACAATTTTATTTTATATACTCCCTCCATCCCGGAATACTCGCAACGATTTGACTTTTGCACTATTTATATAATTCGCTTTGACTCTATGTTATAATAAGGAATATATTGTTGGCTTCATCTTGATATATATTTTCAAAATATTAATATTTTATAAATTTTTATAATATATAATTAAAGATATTAATAGTCAAAGTCGTGCATTGACAAGCGTGTCCGGTCAAAACGTTACGAGTATTCCGGGACATAGGGGTACCAACCAGGTCATTGCTATTAGTTAAAAC
The DNA here is from genome assembly GCF_020520425.1 of Spinacia oleracea. Lineage (NCBI taxonomy): Eukaryota > Viridiplantae > Streptophyta > Magnoliopsida > Caryophyllales > Amaranthaceae > Spinacia > Spinacia oleracea. The sequence goes on along the minus strand of NC_079488.1, from coordinate 91,152,967 downwards.
GGTAACTTTTGTATAAGACCGTCTTACTGGAAAGACCACTTTGATTGCTTAACTAATTGATTAACTAAGCCATGACTAATTGATTAACTAATTAGTTCTAGTCCTTAACGTACTAGTTACTTTCATTTCTTAACTAATTGGTTTCAATGCTTAACTAATTAGTTCTAGTGATTAACTGATTAGTTTAATTGATTAACTAATTGATTTCAATGCTTAACTAATTAATTACAGTGCTTAACTTATATGACACCAATGTGGTCTTTTGTTTAAAACTGTCTTATATAAAAGTTTGTATTGTTAAAAATGAGTATGATAGGTCTCACGTTAGATTTTTTGCTAGAATCCTACCCTCCTTTATACAAAATATATTTTATACTGGTATAGTACCCGTGCAATTGCACGGTAAAATTTTCAAATATTAAATTTATATTAATTTGGAAATCTAAATGGCCTTATTTAAAAAAAAAATGTGAATATTTAACAAATCAACAATAATAGAATTGAATATGATACGTCTCAGGTCAGGTTTTTCGCTAGAATCCTGCCCTCCTTTATATATTTTATATTTCCCTTTTGACTCATTCGGAAAAAAAAAACCTTTTAAGGCAGGACTATTACGGAGTATGTTTTATGGAAATTATTTCAGTAGGACGTTACGTTACTTGTACTAAGCCTCTGTTCTATTGGACTTATTTTGACTGAACTTATATTATCTGAACTTATCTGAACTTAACTGAAATTATCTGAACTTATTTTATCTGGAAAAAACTTAGGCCCTGTTCTGTTCACCTTATTTCCACTTATTTCAGGAAAAATAAGTTCAGATAAGATAAGTTCAGGAAAAATAAGGGTTGACCAAGTATAATTTATAACTAAAATAAGTTTTGATAAGTTCTAATATGTTCAGTTAAGTTCAGTTAAGTTCAGATAAGTTCAGATAAGTTCAGATAAGATAAGTTCAGGAAAATAAGTTATAATCAGGTAAATAGAACACAACCTTATCTTGTCTGAAATAAACTTATTTGTGTGTGAAAATGTCTGGAAAAAAAATTATTTTTGCTGAATTTATCTGAACTTATCTGAACTTAACTGAACTTATCTGAACTTATCTGAACTTATCTGAACTTAACTGAACTTATTTTATCTGAAATAAGTCAAAATAAGTCGAACAGAACAGAGCCTAATATAATTTCAGTCCTTGAGTATAAAAGAAATCTATAATTAAATTCAGATTTTAATTTAATTTTTTAAATATTTGAATAAGAACATGTTGATTTTGGTTTTGCTCATATGAGAATACTTAAAGTGTATACGGTGTACACATAATAATACGGAGTAGAACGTTGAAGCTGTATACGGAGTAAGAGATTTACACTACTCCGTATATGTAGACAATTTCGTAAACATGATTGTGAGAATGTGAGCTAGTTGTGAGAATTAAGGATCGAATAATGATTGATCATGTTCATATATGGCATAAAATCTAAGATAAATAACCATTGAAAATGATAAATGTGACATTTAAGTCGAATCACAATGATGACCTGACATGTTTATGTGTTATGATTTAAATTGAATACTAAAATATTTAACTTATATAACTTATTATACATGTTTCAAAAAAAATGTAGGAAAATCTTAATATTCTAATTTGTTTCTTTATTTATATCGACTACCTTATTTACATATTTTCATAGTAAAAATATTGCATTTATAGTAAAAATATTCTGATGACGCATAGCGTACGTTGCGCCTATATGTACCACTAACTTTGACACGTAAGATTGCGACAACTAAACGTTGTCGCAACTTGTGATCTTTATCATCACCCAATAACCATTTGTCTGAACATTTAAGAAAAATATTGCTTTAGAATAATTCTTGTAATTTTGAGACCAATAACAATTTATCATAACCACAATATTTGAAATCTTACATCAAAGTGAGTAGCTAAGAGCAACTCCAATGGTTGGAAAATTGACCTGCTCACGAAAAAAAAAAAATATGAGCAGGTAGCCCACCATTGTTGCAATAATGACATCAACAGCTACTAAAACATTGTAGTTATTTTGGGCAGGTAGCTCAAAAAAATTAAAGGGAAAAGATATAAATTAAATATTATAGAGAACTACAAGGGATTGTAGCCCACCAATGTGAAAGTTTGTACCTTAAATTAATTGTAGCTAGAAATATGATGTGGCAAACTTAGCTACATCACTTTATAGCCCACCATTGCGAACAATTTCATTTACTTTTCTTTTTTTCCCGATTTTTTTTTTTTTTTTGACATAAATTTAATTTACTTAAAATTAAAAAGATTACAAACTAAAAGTAAACTAAGGCCATGAAAGACTCTTACATAGATGACAAACCACACAAAATAAAAACCGTCAAACCTTAATTTGCCAAAAAAATCCCGAAACCTTAATTGTAGGAAGGAAACTTAGTTAATCAACTACTCCGTATTTTTTTGTAATAATTTATTTTTCATTTTTTTTAATAGTTGGGGCATGTGTGGCAAAGTTGTAGTCGCGCATAAAAAATATTCATAACACGTTAGTTAAAGGAAGTTTTTATCCAAGAATAACTCTTTTTTTTCATTAGAAGTACTACGTTTTCCGTAAACATTTTACGGTCGAAATGAAACCACTTTCATTGACACAAATATAAAGTCGATTAATTTTAGCCAGTATTTTTTTTTTTTTTTTTTGACAAGAAGGACTAAGAATAACAAGATGGAAATTAAAACGAAAGCGAGATAATCTGACGCCGACGAGCCTGGCCGGCAAGAACATGGGCGTCGCTAACCATCGATCTAGGCACCTTACAGATGGTGAATGAGTGAAGCGAAGCCAAAAGACGCCGTACCTCCGCAAGAGACCAGGAAATCGACACTGGAGGGGGAAACAAACGTTGCAACAGCCGAACCAACGTGGTTGAGTCTGTGAAAATCAACAGAGAAAAGAACCCTCGCTTCATAGCAACCTGAAGCCCAAGGACACAAGCTCTGAGCTCCGCATGGAGAGGAGAGTCCACAATACAAGCCCGAGCACCTCCTCCAAGCGAAACAAAGGAGACAGAATCCGTGAAAGTCCACCCTGCACCAGCTTGGTTAGAAACTGGAATCCAAGAACCATCAAAAACAAGACGGACAACATGCTGAGGGGAAGAAAAACCCTGCAGCCCACCGGAGAAAAGAAGCGGAGAAGGAGACTGCGGCCTAGACACCGACTGGTGAAACCTAGGAGACGAACCAAACCCCACCACATCCTTAAGACGAGCAGACCAAGAATCGAACACTACAGACAAGGCTGCCTCCGAAAAAGACGAACCACGGAAGCGAATGTCATTCCTGACAACCCAACAGGACCAAAGGGCAACCAAAAAAGAACCTAACAACAGCTGAGGCATGCCAGGTGAAGAAAACCTAGAAATCATATCAGCACACCAAGAGGAAAACATGCCTGGAGAGGGACGCGGAAGCAGACTACCTCCGAGAGAAGTAGGCCACCAAGCGCGAACAAGAGGGCAACAACAAAATAAGTGGTCAACCGACTCCGAAGCAGAGTGGCAGAAACAACATTGCGGATCCAGAGGAAAACCCCGAGCCTGAAGAAGAGCGGCAATTGGCAAAGCGTTATTCAGCAATTTCCAGACAAAGATTTTGAACTTGGGGAGGATGTGAAGACCCCAGAACCGCTTCCACCAGCTGACCGGGATGGAAGGCAAATGCGATGCTGAATATAACCCTTTGTCCACCAGAGTAACATATGCCGATTTAACTGAGAACAAACCAGAAGGAGTGAATTTTCAATAAACAAAGTCATCCATAGGAACTGAGGGCCGTTCCATAGCCAGAATGGTATTGGCTGTGGAATTGTCAAACAACCGACGAATCACATAAACATCCCACGCGTCTGAACGCGGATTAATTAAAGAGGAAACATGAGTCGGATAAACCGACACAAGCACGAAATCTTTAAACGAAACCTGAACATTCGGAACCCAAGAATCCAGAGTAATTCGGACCCGAGCCCCAGAACCTACTTTCCAAGCTAACCCCTGGGAAAGAACTTGGTTGCCAGCCATGATCCCCCTACATCCCCACGAAGGCCTGGTTGAAGGCGAAGAGCCCGGGACGAACAGCCCAGGGTACTTGGCCTTATATATACGAGCTAACAGTAATTGCGGATGATGAATAAGACGCCAACCTTGCCGGGCTAGAAGGGCTTGGTTGAAACAAGACATGTTTCGGATACCCAGACCCCCCATACCCTTTGGCAGATGCAACAAAGAGGCAGGACGCAAAGCAATGCCCGACGTCGAAGGCGAAGAACGCCACCAGAACCGCAGACATAACTGATCAATCCGATCACAAATAGATTGAGGAATCTTGAAATCAGACAGAACATGGGAGATAGAGGCCACCAGCACAAAGTTGATCAACACCAACTTAGCCGCTGCAGAGAGTCTGAGCGAGGCGAAGTTAGAAATACGACGGGCAATCTTGTCAACCAACTCATTAAAAGTTGAGGTTTTCGACCTTCCTAAATCCACCTGAACACACAAATATTTCCCAAGATGAGGCCGATGACCTAATCTTAGAGAAGTGGATAGGAAATCCCGGTAATCATCGGGGGTGTTAGGGCTAAACTTAACAAACAATTTCTGATAATTAACCAGCTGCCCCGAAAGCTTACTGAACTGATCCAAAACCAGGGACACATGTTGACAGGCAGCAGGAGAAACCTCAAGAAATAACAAGGAGTCATCAGCGAAGAACAGATGGGAAACTGGAGGGGCATTCCTGGAAATATAAATCCCATGGAGCAACTGCTGGCGCTCTGCCAGACGCAAGGAAGCAGAAAAAACTTCCATACAGAGAACAAACAAATACGGAGAGAGAGGATCTCCTTGACGCAGGCCGCAACACGGAAGAAATGAAGTAGTAGGATCCCCATTTACAAGAACCTGGTAGGAAACCGTGGACACACACTGACGGATAATGTGAATCCAGTAAGGAGGAAACCCAAAACAAGCAAGAGCTGTAAATAGGAAATCCCAACGGACTCTGTCATAAGCCTTATTCATGTCCAACTTAATCGCAGCATAACACTTCTTCCTATTCCGGCAGTTGTTGACAAAAGTGATCAACTCATGAGCCAACAAACAATCATCAGACATAAGCCTTCCAGGTACGAAAGCATTATGTGTCTCAGATTTGAGAGAAGACATGACCCCTTGGAGTCGGTGAGTCAAACACTTAGCAATACATTTGTAGATCACATTACAGAGACCGATTGGCCGGAACTGGGAGATTTTCTCAGGGTGGTCGTGTAACACCCTAATAATTCCTTGCTTTTTATAAAACATTTTCCAACTTAAAACACAGGAATTACCAAGATATTACCGCCACCGTGATAACGGCTAAGGCTATTTACCAGAATTACGCAGTGGAATTAACTAACTTTCAAACATATTAAATAAACAGTTAATGGTCAGTAAAATAAGTTGGAACCGTTGAGGCCCAAATCCAAAGTATTAAAGTGATTCAACAATAATAATAACATGCTCGTTCTCAACAATAAACATGAATTCATAATAACATATTCATTCCCGATCATCAAACATGAATTCATAACAACATATAAGTTCACATGATTCGCATTCAATTCACTTCACAAAGTCCTCAAGGGATGGGTGGTCACCCTAGTCTTGTACGTACCTGGAATACCTAAGTACGGGGGCCAATGTGCGAATCACGACTCACTAGAAATCAACTCCAATAAACAAAATAAGAGAACTAAATTATTATCCATGTTTTCTAAATTTCCAACAACTATTTAAGATTCTAAAACTCTTAGTTTAATTGGGGTAAAAACCTCATTCTCAAGCTCAAAATCGATCGCCTCTACCCCCAACACTTCATCCTTTGAACGTGTTTTCAACGCTTGAGAATCAGAAGAAAGTCCTCTCGCTTTGCCATTACCATTGCCTTTCGTTTTGCCTTGAGTTTTCGAGCCATTTTTCCTTGCCATGGCTACGGCGCAAGTTAAGCTAACTTGCACTGAGAGAAAACCTTGAGAGAAAGTCTCAAGGCCTTGTCGTGCCCATATCCATCTAACTCTTTTCCTTTCAAAGTTTATCAGGTCTGCAACCATCAGTGTCGGGTCATAGATAGGTCCATGGGAAGGAGCTGCGGATGTAGGAGTGCCAGGGAGCCAAGAGTCCTGCCATACTCGCACCATAGAACCGTTCCCAACCCGCCACTTAAGGCCATCCAACAGCAAACTTTTCGCTCCCCGCAAACTACGCCACGAGTAACTCGGGTCATACCCTCTATAGGCCTCCAGAATCGAGTCGTGCTTGAAATGGCGTGCTTTTAATACAGAGAGCAGCAGTGGATTTGGGTTTGAGTAGAGTCTCCATAATTGTTTGGCGAGTAAAGCTTGGTTGAAAACCTTCATATCCCTAAACCCCATACCCCCCATTGCCTTGGGTTTGCACAGATGGTCCCAGCTGTGCCAATGCATTCTCCAAGTAGTTCCATTCGACCCCCACCAAAACCTTGCCAACATAGCATGAACCTCGTCCAGTAGACCATCCGGTATTTTTAAAATACTCATCATGTACGTCGGTATAGCTTGAGCAACGACTTTTATCAAAGTTTCCTTTCCGGGCCTAGATAATAATTTCTCCTTCCACCCTTGGAGCTTTTTCCAGATTCTCGCCTTAATGCTTGCAAAGACCACTTTCTTCGACTTCCCAATGATCGTAGGCAAGCCCAAGTATTTCTCATTAGTGGTTGGTTGGTAGAATTAGTGGTTTAAGGAGCTGAAATTTATAAAATAATTGTTTTAAATAAAAAAAAATTAGAGATAAAGTACATGAAAATTGAAGGACCTTAAATTGAAACGGTACTCAAAGTAATGTTTTAATTTAAGTCACTTTCAAGACCTAATTATATTCTAATTTAAGGTGCTTACAAACAACTCTAATTATTTAAGGTGACTTAAAATTTCAGGACCTTACACTACTACAAAAAAGAGAATAGAGAACTGTTAAAAAGGGCTTTAGAGGACGCCTGAGGACCGTTCTCCTGCTAAGCGATCTCTATAGTTTAGAGGACAGTTGGAATAGGCGTTCTATATTCCTAGACATATAGGTTGGTTATCTGACATAACTGTTCTCTATTCCTATACTAAAATAAATAAAATAAATAAAATGAAGAAGGGATAGACAACCGTTATCAAACTTGACTGTCATGTAAACATCGGAATATAAAATTGTTGTGTTTCACAACCGTCCTCTATTCCTCCTTTCTTTATATTAGCATACAGAACAATTAATTTAAGCAACCGTTCTTTATTCTTCTTTTTTATTAAATTAAAACAATTTCTTGATAGCCATTATTGCCATAGCAAAATTAAATATCCAATTCTTAACCAGTAGAAGTTGAATAGAATTATATGAAAAAATGAACAGATCAACATTTCTAATTCGTAATGGAATTGTCATACAATTCAAAATACTCTCCTAATCAATAAACAGTAGATCAAAGAATATAATAAATTGTACAAAGATCTTAAACTCATTGATTCTAGCTCTATCCTATAGAAGATAAAAAACACTCTGTCCTCTTTTGAATTTGATCAATCTGCAAATAGAAAACCAACAAACAGAAAGTTTAGGCTCAACCAATTATTAACGTTGTCAAATGAAATTATCAAATTATGTATGAAAACTACAACAATCAAATAATTTGTATAAAATTTAGAAATCCATGAATAAATATATGAACACAATTGAAGTAAATTGAGAATTTTTTATTTTTTTTAAAAGGTTCACATTTATAAATGACCAAAATTCTGAGAAATATTTTATTTTACCTCTCTAACAAGAACAAAGAAGATATGTAGGAACAAAAAAATTCCTTCAGTTCCGGCTAATATTCTCGTCTCCTTTGATTAAATCTCTGTAGACAAAACAAAAAGAATTGAGAGACTTTGGTTAGTTTCTCAAGAACCAAAAAAACTTCCTACAGACATAATTAAAATCTGGATGTATTTGCAAATCCCTTAAAAACAAAGAAAATAACGACACATTATACTCAAATATAGAAACATATGAATATTCATATTAGGGAAACCCAAAAGCAATGTTCAAAGCAGAAACCCAAAAGCAATGTTCAAAGCAGAAACCCTGAACTAGAAGGGGGAATCTCGAAAATATAATCAATTAAAATACTAATATTCTCAAAAATCATAATAGCCAATTGTAGATCTTAAAAAATACGGAGTAAAATAAATAAGACCCACAAGTAAAATAATTAAGAATAAATTCATATCCAAGTGATATCTTACAACCAGACAATAGAGTAAATCGATCTACTAACAACCACGAAGGACAAGATCAAGAATTGTTTTGTGTGGCTGCCGGCGGTTGATCCTTAAATTCATCATGATGCGAGCGGTGATTTGTGGCATGAGAGATTCAACAGAGGTGTTCCTTTATTTAAGAAAGTGGGGATTGATTAAGATTAAGAGGGATAGATTTAAACTAGTACAACGAAATGAAACGAAAGACATTGAAGAGGTTAGGGATGATTATGTAAAACAAAATTGCGGCGAGTTAGGAAAACAAGTTAGAAAGTTGGGGATTTCATCTCATTTTAGAGTAAATAACGGAAGAGATTAAAGAAAAAAAGGGGTTTTTAATTTAATTTGTAAAACATGGACCGAGAAACATATGGCTAAGGCCTAAGAACACTGTATTGTATTTGTTTAATTTACTTTTTATTGAGGTAAAAGCAATAAACATATAGACAACAGTCATCTATTAAAGGCGTTATACAGTCTATTTTTCACACAACATTGGTCTATGAAAGGCGTTTTCTATAGTTGTGGAAATCGGTTATCTCACCTAACTGTTCTCTATCTTGTGTTTCTTATTCCAATTTTTGTAGCAGTGTTATCATTTAAAATGCCTAAAATGACATACCAAACAAAACCTTAGTTTAGATGAACTTTTTGTATTTAATTGTTTTTTTTTTTTTTGGTGTTAACACCCGGTTCACCCTTAGGGTTAATCCGGATTCGGGGCGAGTTCTGAGTGGTTAGGTTCCAGTCCCCTCCCAATTGTTGTTGCGGGGGATCGAACACGGGTTTCTCCCTACCAAGTTCAGCCCCAATCACCAATAAACCAACAAGCAATTGGTTGTATTTAATTTGTTGCGACAAGATATTTTAGAAAAAGTGGTGAGAATTTCATTTGGTTGCAAACAGTTATAATTACTGCAACCAAAATGTATGGTCGTTGATATACAACATTTACGACCTGATCCATTATGAAATCAAAGTGTAATTTTCACCCGTTTTATAAGTCGTATTATAGTTGATTTTTACTCCCCTAATACATTACTTTGATTCTTAATATCTCAAATCGTGTGTAAGTAAATTATAAAGTTGATATTTAGAAAATATATATATCGATACAAATCTAATGACCCCACATGGCTACAATTTTCTTACGTATGAATCACAAAAAATGGTCAAAGTCGTAGTGTGAATAGTGTAAAAAATTAAATGGTGCGATATTTACGAAACGGAGGAAGTATACAAATCAGCTATCATTATCAAATAAAAATAAAAAAATTGAATAAGATCCCACTGAATTTGTAACACAAATTTATTTAATTTAGTCATCCAACAGAGTCAAAAAAGTTACAATGAATAAATATTTTTTTATCAAAAAATAAAAAGATAAACAAAATAAATACAGTTTTTTTTTTAATGAAATACATACAGAAATTCAGGCAACAACGTAGAGAAGAAAAGGGGTAGGAGTGTAGGACAGAAGGTGTTGGATAAATAGGTGTTCCGGGTATGGAACTGGAGGAGCCCTGCTTGGTGATGCTGCCCTGTCAGACAGAACGAACGTAAGCTAACCTCGGGGGTTTAACCGAGGAAACCCCCTCCGATGCCTAAGTCAGCAAATGAGATAATGTTCTAGAGAGAGAAAGTAGAGAGGGTTAAGAATTGTACTTGTATTGAACGTGTCCGCAAATGAATGGGGACGGCAGTATTTATAGGCGTACTATTCAGTACTTTGGCCTATTCAGATGTTGCCGCGTGTACGCTAGTGATGTACTTGTTTGTTTGTCCTTTTGCTTAACGACGTATCTATGTTGTCGTCTAGCAGGTCGTTGCCCCGCAGACCTAAGGGTCTGCGCGGTTCTTGAGGACTTGTGGTACTTTCAATAGGTACTTCCTGCGGTTGCTTTGCTTGATCTGTCTTATCTGACGTCCGATGGTCTGCTGTGACATGAATGATCTGCTAGGTCACTTCTACTCCGTACAACTAGTCCCCAAGAGTAGGGCTGACTACTTGGAGTTAGACCTGCTCTTTCAGTGTTCTTTGGCTGCATCCTGTATAACTAGTCCCCAAGAGTAGGGCTGACTACTTGGAGTTAGACCTGCTCTTTCCAGTCATAACTTGCGCGATTGTCGGTACGTTTTTTTTTTTTTTTTTTTTTTTTTTTTTTTTTTTAAACCGTCGTGGTTTTACTGTAGTTAGCATTTGGAAGGAAAATAAACCGTCATGGTTTATTGCGCCCCACGTGTCCTTCATCCAGGTAGGTGACTTGAAGGGTCTTCAAATCTTGGCCGTTTAATTCTCCTTTTAAATACGGGTTTCAGTTACTTTCTTTTTCTCTCTCCTCTTTCTTACCTTCTTCATTTTCTTACTCTCCTCTAACTTTACTTTGCTTTGAACTTAATTTCGCCATTTCCCGAGCACTCTAACTCCAAGTTCTTTGCTTTCTTGTGTTTTCGTATTATTCTGGTGATTTCGCATCCGCTGGTGGTGGTGTTTTCTTCTGAAATTGTCGAGATTTTCTGGGTTCGTGTTTTTCTTCGAGGGTTTCTAGTCCGCCATTGTTGAACCTTTTTCTTCGCCCTTCTCTTTTCCAGGTAATTCTTTTGCTTTTTCTTTGCTGCATTCTTTGGTTTTGCATGTACATTCAACTGTTTTAGTAATTTTTGTGGGTTTTTTGTGGTATGTGTTCTTTGAATGAAATGTGGGAGTGTTTGTGTTTTTTTTTTTTTTTTTTTTTTTTTTTTTTTTTTGCTTCGCCATTTCTGCGTTTCTTGGAGTTTTTCGTCTTCTTCTTCCTTTTCTCTTCTGTTTTTTTTTTTTTTTATTTTTTTTATTTTTACATTGCATGTATATTTTTGTGTCGTTTTGCTCTTTTTTCTCTGTCGTTTTGCCTTGACTTTTCTCCTTCTACCCTTTGTTTATTCTTCTTTCTTTCTTCTTTTTTCTTTCAGTCAACATGTCTGATACCTCTGATAGTGCCAACCCTAGTAGCCCTGGGTATATGAGCGATTCCTCCGAGCCATATTCTCCTTCTTCCCCTTCCTCTGTCTCTTTACCCTCTGATGAAGAGGGTAGGACAGTAGCAGAGAATAGAACTAAGTCTATGCATGATGTTATCCCTCGTTCTGAGCCTGCGGTGATATCTATCTCCAGTGGGTCTTCCTCTGGGGGTGTGTCCCCCGTCGCTGGCAGGGCTACGCCTGTTGTGTCAGGGCCTACTCCTGCCCTTCGTCAACGTCTTAGAGAACTGCGCCATGAACATTTGGCCAGTGCGGTTCGATTGAACCCTCCCCTTAATGCCCCTATTGGGCTAGACATCCAACCCCTGGCCGAAGTAGCTTGGTTGGACAGTTTTGATCAACTAGACGGGCCTTTTATTGGGAGTACTGATGGGTCGTTGCATGTTTACCGCAGACGTTCTCCGATGGCAAGTGGTCCTAGCAGTGGTTGCGGCGACGCAGAGCATCATCCTGAGAATCCTATTCTCGAGGAGGTGGGGCTTCTCCGACCGTTTCCGTTGTATGTTGAGGAAGATCTGCCCGTTGGCTCCACTGAGAGTTATTTAGCTCCTGAAGTTTCATATGGTCCCTTAAACGCTGCGCCGGATGTGGATTGGCTCAAAGCAGCTCGTCAACATGATTATCCTGGTGTTGGAAGGGAGCTTTATGCTTTTCCCCCTGGATACGAGCTGGTTGTCCCCGCAGATGATGCTCGTATTACTGCTCCTCCCCCTGGTCATATTGGGTTGTATTCATATCATCTGGACTTTGGGCTGCGCTTTCCCTTGGATCCAACCTTGGCCAAATTTTTGAAGGCTTTTAATGTTTGCCTGGCGCAGCTTCATCCGTTTGCTATACGGACTTTGGTCTGCTACTTGTGGGTGGTGCGTTTCAAAGGCTTCCCTGAGACTCTCTCTTTGTGCAAACGACTGCACTGTATTCGAAGCAGTGATAATAAGGAAGGGAGCATTGGTTGGTTTACCACTTACACTGCTCGAGGCAAAATGACCTGCTTGGGCAACCCTACTGGGCAGAGGGATTGGAAAGGTCGATTCTTCTGGCTTCGAGTTCCCGCTGACTTTCCTTTGCCTCGTAGCTTTGTTCCTCCAAATGGCAAGATGGAGGGTGTGGAGGTTTTGGTTGGTCATAACTTGGAGGATGCTGCTTATGAGTGGTTCGACTCAGTGATTAAGCGCGACGCGAACGGAAAGGACGTCGGTCGTGCCCCTAAGAATTGGCTGCCTCAGTCGATGTATATTCTGCGGAATGATGTTCTTTCCGCTATGCACTTGTGCAACACTCATCCTCATGGTACATATATTTTTTTTTTTTTTTTTTTTTTTTTTTTTTTTTTTTTTTTTTTTTTTTTTTTTTAGACCTTTTTGATATGAGCTCCCTGGGTTTAAATAACATCTTCTTATGTTTCCTTGTCCTGCTAGGTCGTCAACACCTTGATATGAGCTCCTTGGGTTTAGCTGTTGATGGAACCCCTCAGACTAACGAGTCAGCTGAAGACCCCGCTAATGCTTATCGTACCATAGCTGATGTTGTTGGCGGACGCAGAGCAAGCTCTCGACGCACTGTTCGAGGGGGGAGTTCTGCTGCTAGTCGTACTGCTAGAGGTGGGGGCTCTGTGGCTAGCCGCACTAGCAGGGGGGGGGGCTCTGCAGGAATAACCGCTGGGGCGAGCACCTCAACGCCACGTTCTGCCCCTGTTTCTCGGGCTACCCCTTCTATATCTGCTTCTGCTTGGCGTGGTCAGACCACACGGGGAGGAGGTAATATTGCGGGCCAACGTCGGCCTCGTCCTGAGACGGAAAGCGTTTCTGTTGACGTTACGCGAACTGCTGCAGACCAATTGCAATCTGCTCATCCTGACCAAGTTGTGAATTCCTCTATCTCCGAGCAGGTGGAGATTGTGGCCGAGGAGCAGGACGTCCCTTTTGTGCAGCGCCCAGGTAAGCGCATTTGCACTGGGGAGAGTTCTCGCTCGCAGGAGCAGGCCCAAGCTTCTGCCCCTGCTAACCAGAGCACCGCTTCTCTTCCTACTTCATCTGCTGCTCTTGCTGCTTACTTGGAGGAGCAACTGAGGTTGCCTGAGTCCTCTGTTCCTGCTTTTGTGAATATTAGGAACGGGGAATTTTTGGAGAAGGAGGCCATTGATGTTCGCCCTGCGGTGAACCCTGAGTTGGCTGCCTGTTTCTCCCCTGCGCCGATTAGCGATGACATCTTCGCTCCTCACTGGGATGTTAGAGCTAACGAGTCTTTGTATGCCAGCTTCCCAGAGAAAGGCGGAACGTTGGCATACCGGATGCTGAAGGGGTTAACACTGCCAGCTGACCGCCCCCTTGAGCGTGTTTACACCCCTGGGGCTAATGCCTGCCAGAAAGTGCTAGAGGTAAGAAGCTTTTGAATCTATGCTGTTTTTATACTTAGCCATTTTTTGCATGTTTTTGTACTTAGCCATTTTTTGCATGTTTTTGTACTTAGCCATTTTTTTTTTTATTACTTGCAGGCTGGGGTTGCTGTGAAGGAGCTCTGTGACTTCTTTTTTTTCTATCAGAGGAAGCATGATGAACATCTTGCTCTTCTTGAAGAAAAGGATAAGCAGATCCGAGACCTGACTTTGGAAAACGAAAGAGCATCCTCCTCCCTCACTATTGCCAATGCCAATGTTCAGACGATATCCGTCGAAAGAGACAACTTGGCTAGTGAGGTTGTAGCTCTGCGTCTAACTGGGGAGAATTTAGCTAAAGCTCAGGCGGAGGTGGAGGCGGAGAGGAAGCGCACTGAGGATTTGGCGGAGCAGCTAAGCTTTGTTGAGCAGAGGCATGCTGATGAGCTGGCAGAACTTCGCCTTTCTGTGCAGAAGGAGGTGGCTGCTGCTGTGCGAGAATTTTGTCGCTCTGACGCTCAGTATGCCCTTCTAACGCAGAGGTATGATGGCGGGTGGAAAGCGGCCTCTCTCATAATCAAGCACAAATATCCGCAGTTTGATTGGAGTTTAATCGAAGAGGACTGGCTTGCTGGCCTACACCTTACCATTCTTAAAGAACTGCGGGAGGCTGAAGCTGCTG